>NC_069800.1:41293751-41918751 GCF_027406575.1 Nycticebus coucang | reverse complement strand
TCATCTTTGGTAGAGTGCTGTGGTGTCATAGCTCACAGCAACTTCAAACTCCAGAGCTCCAGCAATCCTCTTGCCTCAGCCTCCCAAGTACCTGGGACTACAGGCGCCTACCACAAAACCCGGCTATTTTTTAGAGATGGGGTCTCAGCTCTTGCTCAGGCTGGTCTCAAACTCCTGAGCTCAAGTAATCCACCCACCTTGGCTTCCCAGAATGCTGGGTTATAGGTGTGAGCCACGACACTCAGCCTCAATGGACATTTCTAACAAACAGTTAAGATGCTTATACTTGGGCAGCGCCTGTGGCTCAGTGAGTAGGGCGCCGGCCCCATATGCCGAGGGTGGCGGGTTCAAACCCAGCCCCTGCCAAACTGCAACAAAAAAAAAAAAAAAAAAAAATAGCCGGGCGTTGTGGTGGGCGCCTGTAGTCCCAGCTGCTTGGGAGGCTGAGGCAAGAGAATCGCGTAAGCCCAAGAGTTGGAGGTTGCTGTGAGCCGTGTGACGCCACGGCACTCTACCCGAGGGCAGTATAGTGAGACTCTGTCTTTACAAAAAAAAAAAAGATACTTATACTTTGGATTCTAGTAGTTCTGCTTTTGAAAATATATCTTGAGGAACCAGTTCAGTATAAGCATAAAAAGACCACATGTATATATTAAGTTGCTTATTTGTAGTCCATTTAATAGCAACCCCCCATGCCCCCCCCCAAAAAAAAAACTCTGGATATATCCTAAGCAGGACACAAAGGGAAAATGTATTAATTAAATGGCAGCATCACAATGGGTTGAAATGGTGAAGAATAATAAGAAAATGGCTACTGCACCAAACCAGAAGGTGATAAGCAAATGGGTCTGTAGGTTGTGATGGGCACTATGAAGATCCCTGGTAGACAGGGACTGGAAGGAGGTATGCTAAAAGGAACATCATTGTTTTGAAGGGGATTATGTTGAAAAAATGTAATACTGTTAATACTGTCTTTTCAATGAGGAGAATAACTATTTGTTCCCCTTTCATTTTTAGTAAGTGACGAAATGTCCAAGGACTGCTTGAGCATCCTGTATAACACCTGTGTCTGTGTAAGTACTCTGGAGCTGCATTTATCTCCCTACCATATCAGGATGGTTGAGAAGAGAAAATTTGAATAGAGATGACAGATATGAGAGCCGTCTATCTTCAGATACGGGGGAGTTGGACCTATGTTATGTGTGCCTGAGAATCAGGACCAGCTGGTAGAAATTATGTGGAGGCAAAATTTTGTAAATTTCTTTCTTTTTTTTTTTTTTTAATAGAGACAGAGTCTCACTTTATCATCCTCGGTAGTGCCATGCCATCACAGCTCACAGCAACCTCCAACTCCTGGGCTTCAGCGATTCTCTTGCCTCAGCCTCCTGAGTAGCTGGGACTATAGGCACCCGCCACAACACCCGGCTATTTTTTTGTTGCAATTTGGCCAGGGCCGGGTTTGAACCCACCACCCTCAGTATATGGGGCTGATGCCCTACCCACTGAGCCAGAGGCGCCACCCAAAATTTTGTAACTTTTAAAAGCCAGGGCTGCCTCAGCAGTTACTAAACTCATTTGGCCCTGGAGATGTCTGAGCAAAGACTGTACAATTACTTGGCAAAAGGTGATAAGCATTGACAGAATGTTTATGACCTTTACAACTCCTTTTAACTCCATTATGCCTGTTCTTTTGTTTTCCTTGGTAGAAAACAAAACAAGAACCAGAAGCCCCAGCTGTACATTGACCAAAACACTTTACTAGATTGACCCCTGAGCCAGGAAAAATGGTGAATAAAGGAAACAAGCAATTCAGTAGACAGAAAAGAGCATAGTGCTTAATGTTAGGACTTGATTCTATGTTCTGGCCCTTGGCTTAGTACACCTCCCTGAGCCTTTATCAGTAGAGTCCAGTTAGTAATCATACTAACATCAGAGGGTTGTTATAAGAACTAAATGAGGTAATAGATATGAAAGCACTTTATAAAGTAATGTATAAATGTTAGTTTTTATAAGGCACAATACCTGTCTTTTAGGAGCTTATGGTGTGAAAAACTCTACACAGTGAATCACAACACAGCAGAATGAGACAAGTGCTTTTATAGATGTGAAACCCATATACTATGGAAATAAAAAAGGAACATTTAACTCCATTTCATTTCTTGCCTTATTCAAAACAAAAATTTCAGGCATCTTCTAGGAGTATGTGACATCTATCAAGATCACAAACGTAGAAGTAGGTAAGAAAGAAAAGGATAAAACAAAGGTGGGCACAAACATACAGCCAAGAATTGGGCCGGTATAAAAATGTAGACCATTATGGGCGGCGCCTGTGGCTCAGTCGGTAAGGCACTGGCCCCATATACCGAGGGTGGCGGGTTCAAACCTAGCCCCGGCCAAACTGCAACCAAAAAATAGCCAGGCGTTGTGGCGGGCGCCTGGAGTCCCAGCTATTCGGGAGGCTGAGGCAAGAGAATTGCTTAAGCCCAGGAGTTGGAGGTTGCTGTGAGCTGTGTGAGGCCACGGCACTCTACCGAGGGCCACAAAGTGAGACTCTGTCTCTACAAAAAAAAAAAAAAAAAAAAAAATGTAGACCATTAAATCATCTGTATTATGGATGGGGCACAAATTTGGCAGCTAAAAAGTTGCCAGACAAATAGGGAAATAATGTTTGAACATTTACACAGTTCAGCATCTAGGATAGTGTTATGTGTAATAGAAATATAATAGAAGCCATTTGGCTTATTTTAAATTTCCTTGTTGCCACATTTTTTTTTACAGTTAAAAAAGTAGGAAGAAATAGATCAAGTTGTTTTAATGATACATTTCATTAAATATAGTATATCAAGAATATTATTCCAGGGCGGTGCCTGTGGCTCAGTGAGTAGGGCGCCAGCCCCATATGCCGAGGGTGGCGGGTTCAAACCCAGCCCGGCCAAACTGCAACAAAAAAATAGCCGGGCGTTGTGGCGGGTGCCTGTAGTCCCAGCTACTCGGGAGGCTGAGGCAAGAGAATCGCTTAAGCCCAGGAGTTGGAGGTTGCTGTGAGCTGTGTGAGGCCACGGCACTCTACCGAGGGCCATAAAGTGAGACTCTGTCTCTACAAAAAAAAAAAAAAAGAATATTATTCCAGGGCGGGGCTGTGACTCAGTCGGTAAGGCGCCGGCCCCATATACCGAGGGTGGTGGGTTCAAACCCGGCCCCGGCTGAACTGCAACCAAAAAATAGCCGAGCGTTGTGGCAGGCGCCTGTAGTCCCAGCTACTCGGGAGGCTGAGGCAAGAGAATCGCTTAAGCCCAGGAGTTGGAGGTTGCTGTGAGCTGTGTGATGCCATAGCACTCTACCGAGGGCCATAAAGTGAGACTCTCTCTACAAAAAAAAAAAAAAAAAAAGAATATTATTCCAACATGGAATCAATATAATTTTCTTTTTGAATAGATTCTTGCCCTGTTGCCCAGGCTAGAGGTCAGTAACATCATCATAGCTCAAATTTTCAGACTAAAATGATCCTCCTGCCTTAGTCTCCTGAGTAGCTGAGACTGCATATGGGCATATGCCACCATACCAAGATAATTTTTCTATTTTTTGTAGAATTGGGGTCTTACTCTTGTTCGGGCTACAATGTAATTTTTTTTTTTTTTTTTTAAACAGTCTCACTTTGTGTCCCTCAGTAAGGTGCTGTGGCATCATAGCTCACAGTAGCAACCTCCAACTCTTGGGCTCAAGCAATTCTCTTGCCTCAGCCTCCCAAGTAGCTGGGACTATAGGTACCCAACACAACGCCCAGCTATTTTTAGAGACGAGGTCTCCCTCTGGCTCAAACTGGTCTCAAACCTATGAGCTCAGGCAACCCACCTGCCTCGGCCTCCCAGAATGCTAGGATTATAGGCATGAGCCACCGCGCTCAACCTCGTCAATGTAATTATTGATTTTTTTTTTTTTTTTTTAAAGATACTCTCACTCTGTAGCCCTGAGTAGAGTGCTGTGATATCAGCATAGCTCACAGCAACTTCAGTCTCTTGGGCTTAGGCTATCCTCTTACCTCAGCTTCCTTCTCCAGTAGCTGGGACTACAGGTGCCCGCCATGATACCTAGCTAGTTTTTCTGTTTTTAGTGGCTATAGAATCTTGCTCTATAGGCTGGTCTTGAACTACTGAGCTCAAGGGATCCAGCCACCCCTTGGCTTCTCAGGGAGCTAGGATTATAGGTATGAGCCACCATGCCTGGCCATTAATGATTATTTAGCATTCTTTTTTTGTACTAAGCTTTCAGAATCCACTGGGGGAGGGGGGGTTGTTTTGTTTTGTTTGTTTGTTTGATTTTTAACATCCAGAGCACCCAGGCTAGTTTGTACTAGCCATGTTTCAAGTGCTCAGTGGCCATGTATAGCTAATGGCATAGACAGATCTATAAGATAAAAAACTAATTTTTTAGGAAATACACAATTCCTCTTACAACTAAAGCCAGTAGGAGATTGTCCTTATGAAGAAAAGCCAGAGTGTGATGTAATGACTCCCGTCTGTGGCAACTTCCATGCAGTCTTTAGTTTTATGAGGCTGTTTTAAAATCTTGATACCTAATCTTAACCAGTGACATTTCAGTAAAACACAGTTCAGTTTTTTAAAAAATGTGGAGAACAGGGCGGCGCCTGTGGCTCAGAGGAGTAGGCTCCACCCTCATATGCCGGAGGTGGCGGGTTCAAACCCAGCCCCGGCCAAAAACTACAAAAAAAAAAAAAAAAAAAAGTGGAGAACAGGCTAAATGCAGCGACTCACTTTTGTAATCATAGCACTCTGGGAGGTTGGGTGGGCCATGGTGCTTGCACCTGCAGTCCCAGCTGCTCAGAAGGCTGAAGCAGGAGGTTGCTTAGGGTTAGGCTGATGCTGTAACACTCAGCTCAAAGTGGAATCACCCACATTAGTTACTACCTTCTGTTCCAAATGACTTTGGTTTGTTTTCTAAATGGACACATTTGGGGTTTAGACTTTACAGGCCATGTGAGGCCACTGGCTTTTTTTTTTTTTTTTTTTTTTTTTTTTGAGACAGCCTTAAGCTATTGCCCTAGGTAGAGTGCCTTGACATCACAGCTCACAGCAACCTCCAACTCCTGGGCTTAAGCAATTCTCTTGCCTTAGCCTCCCGAGTAGCTGGGATTACAGCTACTACACAACGCCTGGCTATTTTTTGGTTATAGAGGTCATTGTTGTTTGGCAGGCCCAGGCTGGATTCGAACCCACCAGCTCTGGTGTATGTGGCTGGCACTTTAGCCCCTTGAGCTACAGGCGCCACCCTGCCTCCAGCTTTTCCGTCATGCTCAGCTCCAAAGTGGTCTCCCAATTATGTAGCCCAGGTGTTAGGAGGTTTTTTGTTCTATGGTTGGGGAGTTTACAGATGTTTCCTACAGTTAACTCATGAAATCACAGTTTAGTTGGCTCATGCCACTTTTCTTTTTTTTTTTTTCCCTAATTAGAAGCATTCAGAATGTCAACAAAACAGCTGCAACTTTTTTTTGCAATTACAGAGTGGTATTCAGTTAACAGAACAATTATTTCGTAAAAGCTGCATCAGAGACAACTGAAGATGAAAAATCTACCATCCCCATATATAACTAATTGGTGCTATGCACCAACAAGAAACTGCTTTAAATTTCCATGCCAATTTATAGCCCCCATACTGTGCCAGGCAAGGTTAGTGGCTGTTGAAAATACTACCAGGACAGGGCTATCTAAAGACACATTCGGTAGTGTGTTAACTATCCAAAAAAAGACACTGTACAGTTTAAAAACAAATCTTACACAACCTTACATTTCAATTTTTTTCTTTTTTTTTTTTTTTTTTTTTTTTTTGTAGAGACAGAGTCTCACTTTATGGCCCTCGGTAGAGTGCCGTGGCCTCACACAGCTCACAGCAACCTCCAACTCCTGGGCTTAAGCCATTCTCTTGCCTCAGCCTCCCGAGTAGCTGGGACTACAGGCGCCTGCCACAACGCCCGGCTATTTTTTGGTTGCGGTTTGGCCGGGGCCGGGTTTGAACCCGCCACCCTCGGTATATGGGGCCGGCGCCTTACCGACTGAGCCACAGGCGCCGCCCTTCAATTTTTTTCTTTAAAAGGAGTGAGTTGTGTACAGGTTAAATGCTTTATAGACAAGAAAAAAAAACTGCTAGAACCAACGTAGTTATCATCATCATCATCTTCCTCCTCTTTTTTTCTTGCTTTTTTTCAGCCTTGATGACTCCCTTTTTCACTGCATTAGGCTTTCCTTTAGCTCAGTATGCAGCAATATCCTTTTCGTATTTTTCCTTCAGCTTTGCAGCCGTCTTTTCATCAGGCTGCTTGTCATCCGCAGCAGTGTTATTCCACATCTCTTCCAGCTTCTTTGCAACATCATCAATGGATAGGCCAGGATATTTTTTGATTTTGGGGCGATACTCAGAACAGAACAAGAAAAAGATTGAAGGAGAACAAGAGGCCGAAGGAGGCCTCTTGGGTACACTGGGATCCTTGAACTTCTTTTTGTTTCCCCTTTAGGAGGGATACAGGTTTTCATTTCTACTTCATAACGGGCCTTGTCCACCTTTGCCGTATCTTCAAATTTTCCTTTCTCTTTAGCAGACATGGTCTTCCACCTCTCTGAGCACTTCTTAGAAAACTCTGAGAAGTTGACTGAAGCATCTGGGTGCTGCTTCTTGTGCTCCTCCCCACAAGTTTGCACTAAGAATGCATATGATGACATTTTGCCTCTCGGCTTCTTAGGATCTCCTTTGCCCATGTTTAGTTATTTTTCCTCAGCGAGGCACAGAGTCACCCAGTGCCCATCCGGCTCTCACTCGCCCCGGCTCTGTCTCTATGGAGCTCAATGTGTACTGCAATGGCTGTGAGAGCGGGAGCTAGACGCCTTCATACCACTTGAGACGTGAAATTGCTCTTCATATTTTATTTTGTGATTTAACCTATTCCACCATTTCTACTTTGTCACAGACGGAAGGAGTTACAAAGCGTTTAGCAGAAAAGAATGACTTTGTGATCTTCCTGTTTACTCTGATGACAAGTAAGAAGACATTCTTACAAACAGCAACCCTCATTGAAGATATTTTGGGTGTTAAAAAGGTGAGCCGTGACCTATGGTAGAAGGCTGACAAGATTGGGGAGCGACGTCTTAGATGGTGAATTCTCAAACCTGAATAATGTGTCTTCTGAAAGATTTTCTTCAGATTCCTAGTGTTAAATTATTTTTGTGTGACTTCGATATGTTCAAATATAAAACAAGATTATATTCTTTATTTTTTATTTATTTATTTATTTTTTTTTGCCGAGGTTGGGTTTGAACCCGCCACCTCCGGCATATGGGGCCGGCGCCCTACCCCTTTGAGCCACAGGCACCGCCCTTCATTTTTTATTTGTACTTTTTATAAAAAAATTAATTTGTAGAGATTAGGGTCTCACTGTGTTACCCAGCCTGGTCTTAAACTCTAGATCCTCCTATCTCAGCTTCCCAAAGCTGGGATTAAAGGTGTGAGCCACTTCCCCTAGCCAAAAATTACATTATTGAGCCTTCACTTGTTAAGAGCCTTCACTTATTATAAAGTCTGTCTCTATTTTTATCATTAGTCTTCACCAATTAAAGTTGGTAATAGGCATGAACATGGTGGGAGACACAAACGTGAACACTGAAGTCTTCTTGCCACTTAGTCATAAGGTAGACATTGAAATGACCCATAGGTTTTTTAAAAAACCTATGATCAATATGAAATGAAAAAGCTATGTTAAAAATCTCTCATTAAGGGCTCACAGATCCCCCAAAGTATATCCATAGTCCTCTGTGAGAGACTCACTATGTTAGATTTTTGGCATGTTAGGACCTGGAGCTTATTTCCTAGTCCTCACATATTCTAAGCCTTCATGTTGGCTGCTGGGCTGCTGGCTGGCAGATTTCTTCTTCCTGTTACTGAGCTGCCTCCCAGAGGTTCCTGTTGCTATTGGAGGGCAGAGGGTGTCCACATACACTGCGGTGGCCCTGGCCTTCATTCTGTCTTTCTGCTACACCCTCCCCAGTCCTTGCTTGTCATCGCCCAGGCAAAAGGAGCACAAGTGGTCTGTTGTCTGTAGGAACACAGTAGAGATGTGTGCGGGCCCCAGACAGACCCTTTGTGCCCTTTGATAAAAAGGCTTTGTTTTTTTTTTTTTTTTTTTCTTTTTTTTGGGGGGGGTTTTTTGTTTGTTTGAGTAATTGTGGGTTTCAGCCAGCGTATGAGAGGGGCCCTCCAAGGTGGACACTCCAGGCTCCTTGGTAGTCTAGAGTCTGCTCTAGAAAGCATCAGAGTCTAGATTGTTTTGCACAACTTTTTCCACCTGCCCCTCATTCCCTCTTACTCCTTTTTATTCCTTTCTATGTTGCCAAAAATGGTGTTGGGTTCTACCAGATATCATGGGTATCATGGTGCAGTTTGAAGGGGGATACACGATAAACAAGTGGAAACCCAGGCCTGGCATGGTAGCTCACACCTGTAATCCTAGCACTTTGCGAGACCAAGGCAGGAGGATTGCTTGACAAGATCAGGAGTTTGAAGTGGAAACCCAAACCACAAACAGAGAAGATACCTGCAACTCATGCAGCTAACAAAGGAATGGTATTCAGAATTCATCAAGAATTCTTACAAAGTCAGCATGAAAAAGACAAGCCCAGTAGAAAAATGGGCAGACATTTCATACAAGAGAAAGAAATGTTCCATAAATGTAAGATGCTTAACTTTATTGATAATGTAATGTAAATCAGCACCACAGTGAGGGAGAGAGAGCAAATGGGTAGCAAGAATGTGTATCAGTGGAAATACTTTTATACTGTTGATAATTTTTTATATCAGCAGGATATACTACATATTTATACTTTTTTTGATTTGTAGTATACCTGTGCCACAGCATCTAGGGAAGCTCTGCCCTGAGGGCTAAGGCATCAGTAATTTGGCATGGGTCACTTACAACCTGCACCTGGACACACTTGTGGGGAGCTCAGTCTTAGAATAAGGTTTCTTAAAAACAAACTGTAAACCAGTTAAAACCCCAAGGATTGTGAAGTCAATGCAGTAGGTCTACCAGCTAACTAGAAGAGCACAATGCATTGTGTTGCTTTGTATTTATACATGTATTTATACCTTCTACGTGTTTTTACTGGGTTATTTTTGATCATTATTAGAACAGTTTGGAAGCCACTGTCCCAGCAAAACTTTTGCTCATGTGCATCATAAGATACATAAGAACGTTTATAGCATCATTGTTTCAGACCATTAATCCATGTCTCTGATCCGTCAACAGAAGAGATGAATGTACTCTCTTCACAAAGCAGAATATTATAAAGTAAAAAAGGATGGACTGTTGCTATAGGCCACCATATAAATGAGTAATAATTGAGTGATAGAAGCCAGTTGCATAAAACTAGGTAGTATGTCATTTTTACAAAGCTCAAAAATACAAGCAAGTCGTTCATATAACAAAACTGTTTTATTGGCAAGGCAATATTAAAGAACTCACAATAGTGGTTTTGGAGGCAGATACGATAGGAAAGGCATATACAGCTGTTCATTTTGTTATGCTCTATAACATGTTGTTAAATGTTAAAATCACAAAGGGGGCCTGGTTTGGGACCCATACACTGAGTTAAGACAGGGCTAGAGGAACTGATGAGCTAAAAGTCAGTGTCCAGTGTTAACAGCTAACATTTGTTGTGTTCTAGTAAAAGGAAAGGCAACTTTGAAGCAGTTGCTCCCAAATGCCCCCTCCACAGCAAACTCCTGTCCTCTTCCACTACCAAAAATCGAGGGGAGTGGAAATATTGAGGATTCTAGGAATCATTCACTTGTTCACTGCACATGCACTGATACCCTTGCTAACTGGTTCTCTGCATTGAGGCTCTGTGGAAAAGGTTGACATACTCATCCCTCAAAACAGTGTCAGGTTATTTGAGAGACAAATGTAGGCACAGATAATTACAAGTTCATCTGAAAGTACAGTGAGAGAAATACTCAATCCACTGGGAATTAAATAGTTAGCAGGAGGAAGGATAGGCAAGTATTATCTGAGGAGTGCAAGAATGGATAAAAATGAGAAAAGCTCACATAGTCCATGACGTGCAGATTCTAAGGAAGAAAAAAAAGAAAATTTAACCAAAGACATTTTCTAAAATTTCATCCTCATTCATAATAAAAGGAAGATTCCTTAACTTGATATAGGGTATCAAAACTTAAATGCTAAACTTAACATTGCAATTTTGTAAATATTTTTATTAAAGTCGGGAAAAACATAAGAATTCTTTATTTTTTTTTTGAGACGGAGTCTCATTTTGTCGCCCTCAGTAGAGTACTGTGGCGTCACAGTTCACAGCAACCTCCAGCTCTTGGACTTAGGCTATTTTCTTGCCTCAGCCTCCTGAGTAGCTGAGACGATAGGCACCTGCCACAATGCCCAGCTATTTTTTTGTTGCAGTTTGGCCTGGGTCGGATTTGGACCCACTACCCTTGGTATATGTGGCTGGCACCCTACTCACTGAGCCACAGGCACTGCCCCAAAACATAAGAATTCTTGTTCTCACATACATGTACACAGAGAACACCATAGGAATGTTTGTTGCTTGTTGCAACACTGTTCAATAGTGAAAATATTTATCTAAATATATAGCAAAAGAAAAATGATTAAATTGGGGGATAAAACAGTCATTTGCACCAGAGCTACTTGTGTCAGTCTAGATAAATCTCAAAATACAGAGACAAAAGTAAATTGCAAGGTGGTGCCACAGGCTCAATGGAGTGGCGGGTTCAAACCCAGCCCTGGCCAAAAACTGCAAAAAAAAAAAAAGTAAATTGCAGTATGAGATATTCACACTGTGTGTGCAGAGTAGGACCATGCATTTTAATGGAAATATGTGTAAGTATACATACATGGGA
The DNA here is from genome assembly GCF_027406575.1 of Nycticebus coucang. Taxonomy (NCBI): domain Eukaryota; kingdom Metazoa; phylum Chordata; class Mammalia; order Primates; family Lorisidae; genus Nycticebus; species Nycticebus coucang. The sequence goes on along the minus strand of NC_069800.1, from coordinate 41,907,819 downwards.
ATGATGAATACAGGGTTCGAAACCTCTGGAAGAGGAAAGGGAATGTAATTATATGAGAGATACACAGAGGCCTAGAGCTATATTTGAAATATTTTATTCTTAAAAAGAAATCTGTAGCAAGAATGATAATTTATGATTTATAAAACTTGAGTGATAGGTATTTCTTTTTTCCCTTTAAATAGGCAAAGACAAATGTAGAAATTGAAAACAGTGGTGCTCAAAGGGTAAATTTAACCCTCCGACTAATCCTATGAAGTAAATTCCATTTTGCAGATAAATAGGCAAAGACTATAAAGGTTCCATAACCTAACCTAAAGTTGCATAGCTGCAAGTTGCACAGCTGGCTTGTGAACCTAAGTGGCCCAGCTATGGAGCCCCACTTTTAGGGGAATGCAAAAGAGAGGCACATCCATTCTCTTCAGTGCATTGAGTACGGATATTGTTTTGTGTCTTCTGTAGGAAATGATCCGACTAGATGAAGTCCCCAATCTGAGTACTTTAGTATCCAATTTCGATCAGCAGCAGCTTGCTAATTTCTGCCGGATCCTGGCAGTCACTATCTCAGAGATGGATACAGGGAATGATGACAAGCACACACTCCTTGCCAAAAATGCTCAGCAGAAGAGGAGCTTGAGCTTGGGGCCTTCTGCAGCTGAAATCAACCAAGGTAAAGTCTCTAAGTTTTCAGAATTTTGAAGTTGTAGTGCTGAGATCCTTCCTAAATCATCTGGTCATAGTCTCTAGAGATTGATTCATGTAGGGGCTCCATGAGTCCACTTAGAGTATGTAAAACTTTTGTTTATCTGTTTATTATTGGGGGGACCAGTTTCTTAGCTTTCATCAGTCTTTTGAATGGTCTTAGGACCTCAAAAACTTAAGGACACTGTTTATCAGAATTACAAATGCATATGCCCTTTGATCTACTAAGCCTCCTCTGGGCCCTTTACCTTATACATAGGTAAAAGAAAGGAAAAAACTATATTAAAATTATAATACTCTATATACTGATAACAGTAGGTAAATACAAGTCATATTGAGCACTTCTTGTAATTGCAGAAGCCAAATGTGACTTGAGTATTACAAGTTAGTACAATTTTTTTTCTTTCTTAAAATGTGTTTACATTCTTTTGGCACCCTCACCCACATATGTACCTAATTATCTGCAATTTCACTTTGTGTGGTTTTAGTTACCTACAGTCAACTGCAGTCCAAAAATATTAGATGGAAAATCCACATTGAAAGATTATATTCATGTGACTTTTATTATAGTACATGGTTATAAGTGTTTTATTATCATCTGTGTGCCTAATTTATAAATTAAACTTTATCATAGTTATGTATGTATAGGAAAAAACATAGCATCCATAGAGTTCGATACTATCCATAGTTTCAGGCATCCACTTGGGGTCTTGGAACGTATTCCCCAAGGATAAGTGGGGGGACTCCTGTATAAGGTTATTCATTGCATCATTGTTTATAATACGAGAAGACTGGAAAAACCCCAAATGTTCATCAACAAGAAATTACTTAATTTACAGAATTTTTATATAATGGAAAATTGTGTAGCTTTAAAAAAAGTGAATGAAGAACAGCTCTGTATACTGATGTAGAAAAATCTCCAAGATATATTGATGATGAAAAGGAAAATGCAGAACAGTGTTGATACTGTTTGTGTTAAGGTAGAGAGGGAGAATAAAACCATATGTTTGTTTGCCCATATCCGGTATGCATAGAGAAATTGGAAGGACACACAAGAAACCAGTGTACTCCACGTATTTCTTTATGGTAGCAAAAGAAACTGTTATAATGGGTGAGCCACCTCCCCTACTAAGAAACTCTGTTCTGTCAAAGTATCCTTTGGTTGGCGCCTATGGCTCAGTGAGTAGGGTGCCGGCCCCTTATACTGAGGGTGGCAGGTTTGAACCTGCCCCTGCCAAACTGCAACAAAAAATAGCCGGCCATTGTGGCAGACACCTGTAGTCCCAGCTACTTGGGAGGCTGAGGCAAGAGAATCGCCTAAGCCCAGGAGCTGGAGGTTGCTGTGAGCTGTGACAGCACAGCACTCTACCGAGGGGAACAAAATGAGATTCTGTCTCTCAAAGATAGTAATAATAAATAATGATAAAGTATTCTTACCTGAGCAAATTTAACAGATACTGGGCAAATACCTGTTTTGTTCATAAGAGTATATGTAGCTGGGCACAGTGGCTCACGCCTATAATCCTAGCACTCTGGGAGGCCAAGGTGGGTGGATTGCTTGGGCTCAGGAGTTCATGACCAGCCTGAACAATATTGAGACCCCCATCTCTACTAAAAATAGAAAAAAATTAGCTGGGCATTGTGGTGGAGTCCCTGTCATCCCACCTACTCAGGAGGCTGAGGCAAGAGGACCTACTTGAGTCCAGGAGTTTGAGGTGGCTGTGAGCTGTGACACCATAGCACTCTACCCAGGGTGACAAATTAAGACTCTGTCTCAAAAAAAAGGCAGTAGTAGAAAACAGCCAGCCCAAGGTAGCCCTGGTGATTCTCTGTGGGACGGTACTTTGTTTCTGAAGTCCAGTTGGTTGGCCCTGTGCATTCCCAGGGTTAGCTCTGCAGAGTTGTTTTGTTTTTTATTTTTAGAGACAGTCTCATTTTATTGCCCTCGGTAGAGTGCCATGGCATTATAGCTCACAACAACCACCAACTCCTGGGTTCAGGTGATTCTCTTGCCTCAGCCTCCCAAGCGGCTGGGACTACAGGTGCCCGCCACAGTGCCTGGCTATGTTTTTGTTGCAGCTTGGCCGGGGCCAGGTTTGACCCGCCACCCTCTGTATATGGGGCTGGCGCGCTACCCACTGAGCCACAGGTACTGCCCACTCTGCAGAGTTTTTAAGTGCTACACAGCACCCTCTCTTCCTAATGAGACCTTTATTAACCCTATTAATGTCTAGTTTTAATTATGAACACTGGGTGGTCCAACTATACTTTATAGGTTATTAGGAAATATAATTTTACATGTTTTAGTCATACAGAAAGATAGAAGTTGGACCTCTCTCCAGGTTTGTTTTTCCTCTTATCCATAGACACAAGGCCTTCCTTAGTCTGTGTAGGGTTTTCTTCTCATTCTCCCTTTCTTATGACTTTTAGGGAGTTCTTATTTTAGTAAATCATAAAATATAAATTTTTTAAAACCACGTGAACTTCATTATAACTAAATTATGTTAGCTAACTATACCTCAAAGCTGACTTACATATATGCTGGCAAAAGGTAAGGTTTGTTAAGCTCTTGCTGTGTGGCAAACACTTAGCTAACTGCTTTATCTGGAAGAGTGATTTTATTTAATCCTCTAGGCAGCTGGTAAATGTTTGGTATTTGCTACCAATTTGGGCTGCATCATTGTGCTACCAGCTTCTCTGGTTCTCCTGGTGGCAGGCAAGTGCCTTACTGTGGGACCCCATTCCCTTCTCCTATGTCCTATTGGTTCTGTCTCTTTGGAGAACCCTGACTATTACAGGGAGGTAATTAAGGTTAAATGAGGTTGTAAGTGTGAGGCCCATCTACACTAAGGGTAAGTCTTCCCCTTCAGTCTTGGACGCACGTGCCATTCTCTTCTGGAAACAGCTCTCACAGACACACCCAGAAACAGTGCTTCATCAGCCTTGTAGGCATCCCTGGGTTCAGTCAGGTTGACACCTGTAATTAAGTATCACATTCCCTAAAGGCCCCGTTTCAAAATACAGTCACTTTGGGGGTTAGGGCTTCAACATAGGAATTTGAGAGGGGAGCACATTTCAGACCAGAACAATATGAAAAGCTTAAGTGTATAGATTGTTGCCAAAAAGATTCTGTTTTGTTTAGCTGTACTTGTGAGCTGTTTTTCTTGTTCAGTGAAATAATGATTTATGCTATCTTCCTGGAGCTTAGATAATAGAATATTACAGAATCTCCAAGCCTTTTGGAGATTCTTAGAACTGTCAATTATTCTTATGTCAATTCAGATGGGAACAGTCGTTCCATCTGGGGGATAAAACATCATTCAAAATTTTAGTCAGAGATGTAGGTGAAGCCATAGGGCAGATAATTATCCATTTATAGATGACACTTTGCTGAGAGGGACTGATTTATGTAATATGTTAAGCTGGAAAGCAGAGCCTAAAGTGTTAGGGGAAGCTTTACAGCAGTATGTGGGAAAAACTGATGTTTCAACAAATAAAAGGAGAGAAGATGGCTCCTTTTGCAGACATTCTCAGCAATTGTGGGTGTTTTAGTCGTCAACCAGTTTAACATTAACCAGCAAGGTGTAAGAGCTACTGGTGAAAGGGTGAGAATTGCAAAGACTCTATGATGCCGGGACACTGGCCCCTAAGGTTGTATATAAGTTGCTGAGTATAATTGGACCAGTGATTTTCCTGGGGAGAGGGTCTGTGGCTTTCATCAGCTTTTTAAGAGATGAATGACTAACAAAAGCTCAGGAATCTCTGCATTGGAAAGTCAGTGAATGCTGGGCATATCAGGTGTGAAGGAGTTTGTTCATTGTGGAAGAATGGGGAAGACTAAGTTTTTCCAGACTGTTCTGGGAAGAACAGTTAAATAAATTGGAACTATTTTTACTTGGAGAAAAGAGGCATAAGGATAAACATCCAGCTATGTGAAGATTTTCGTATAGAATCCAAGCCCTTTTATTTATTTATTTTTAGAAAATATAATACACCCTTAAGGTATTTTTGTTTGGTTTGTTTTGGTTTTTTGAAACAGTCTCAATCTGTTATCCTGGATAGAATGCTTTGGTGTCACCATGGCTCATAACAACCTCAAAACGCTCAAGTGATCCTCTTGCCTCAGCCCCCCAAGTAGCTGGAACTACAGGCACCCACCATAACACCTTTTTTTTTCTTTTTTTAAGACAGAGTCTCAAGCTATTGCCCTGGGTAGAGTGCCGTGACGTCACAGCTTACAGCAACCTCAAACTCTTGGGCATAAGCAATTCTCTTGCTTCAGCCTCCCAAGTTGCAGGGACTACAGGTGCCTGCCACAATGCCCAGCTATTTTTTTTTTTTTTTCAGTAATTGTTATTTTAGCTGGCCCAAGCCAGGTTCAGACCTGCCAGCCTTGTTGTATGTGGCTAGCACCCTACCCACTGAGCTACAGGTGCTGCCCTCCCTTTTTTAAATATATATTTTTAGTAGAGATGGGGGCCTCACTCTTGCTCAGGCTGATCTCTGAACTCCTGAGCTCAAGCAATACACCCACCTCATCCTCCCAGAGTGCTAGGATTACAGGCATGAACCTGGCCTACACCTAAGGTTTTAAAAAAATCTCAAACTTGGGTGTTGCCTATGGCTCAGTGAGTAGGGCACCAGACCCATATACTGAGGGTGGCGGGTTCCAACTTGGCCCCGGCCAAACTGTAACAACAACAACAAAAATAGCCAGGTGTTGTGGTGGATACGTGTAGTCCCCGCTATTTGGGAGGCTGAGGCAAAAGGATCTCCTAAGCCCAAGAGCTAGAGCAGGCGACCTCAAATGGCGGCCCGCAGGCCACATGAAGTGGTGTGAATTGTATTTGTTCCCGTTTTTTTTTTTACTTCAAAATAAGATATGTGCAGTGTGCATAGGAATTTGTTCATAGTTTTTTTCTTTTTAAACTATAGTCTGGCCCTCCAACCGTCTGAGGGACAGTGAATTGGTCCTCTGTTTAAAAAGTTTGAGGACGCTGAGCTAGAGATTCAGAGGTGTGACGCCACGGCACTCTACCGAGGGTGACATAGTGAGACTCTGTCTCTAAAAAAAGAAAATCTCAAACTTGAAGGCTATGTTAACCAGTTTCATGAAAATATTTCAAATTGTATATAAAACCAGCACATTGTACCCCATAATTACATTAATGTACACAGCTATGATTTAATAAAAAAAAAAAAAATCTCAGTACAAAAGGAATGGAAAGTATACAGTAGAAATTTGTCCCCTTCCCTGTGGTAACCTTTTACCAGTTTCTCATGTCCCTCTAGCTATGTTCTGTATGTGTCCAACTGTGGGGTAGGGGATGGGAGAGAACAAGGTTGATTCTTTTTTCCTATTTGTGCATATGGTATTGTAAATAGGTAAAATAAGCATTGCCTCTGTCTTTTTAGACCTTATCTTGCAAAGCATTCCATTTAGTACAGAGAATTATATGATTCCTTTTTATAACTACATAGTATTCTATGGGTATATTATCATTTACTAATTAGCCCCCTGTTGACATGGAAATTTGATTCGTTTGAAGAAAATGAGCTTAAACAGTATTATTTTATTCCCTAACAAGTAAATTTAAACAACTTTTTTGAGTCACTATGTAAAGATGCATGTTGTTATTCTTAGTATCTGTATGGTATATCATCATATGGCTGTATCGTTGTATTTAATAATCTATTGATGAACATTTAATCATCACTACTGTTTTGCTAGTACAGAAAGCTCATCAGTGAATAACTTTGTACTGATACCTTTGTATATATGACTTATTTCTTATGGTAAATGCCTAGAAATGGACCTATTGGCTCAAAGTCACACTAAAACATAAAAGTTATTCCAATTTGTATTATCACCAACAGATTTAAAGGGGGGTGCTCTTCCCTGCATTTGCTAAAAATTGAACTTATTTCTGTAACTTTATTACTATTTTACCTTGACTTGGCATTTCATTTTGAAAGATTCTTAACGGAGTAAAAATCATTCTTCTCATGCAGATTATTTGTTGAGGACTTTAAAGCTGGTATTTGCTGGTGTCTGTTTCGAAAATTTCCTCTTTTTCTCTCTCCTGGCAGCGGCCCTTCTTAGCATCCCTGGCTTTGTTGAGCGCCTTTGCAAACTGGCAACTCGAAAGGTGTCAGAATCAACGGGTACAGCCAGCTTCCTTCAGGAGTTGGAGGAGTGGTACACATGGCTGGACAATGCTTTGGTACTAGATGCCCTCATGCGAGTGGCCAATGAGGAGTCAGAACATAATCAAGGTACTAAGGGTGGGTCTCATAAGTGACTGGGAGCTTTTCCTTAAGCCCCTGGGGCTATTTTTGATCTTTCCAAGAAGGATTAATTTGAGGTTTGCTCAAAGTAGAATTTTCCTCAAGGTAATTCTAGACAATGATTATTTAGACTCTTTTTATAGTTAATTACTGAAACCTCGTTGAACTCCCTCAAAGTGGACCTGATTGCAAGGAGAAAGACTTTTTTTTTTTGAGAACCTGAGGCAGTTGTGTCTCAGGAATAGTGATCTTCTCTTTTGCTGTGCCCTGCCTTTTTCTGCCGAGCAAGTGAGTAGACCTCTAGTCTCAGCTTTAGCCTCCATGTGAAGGACTCTGGGTCCTGGGTCAGATGCCCATCCCTGAAGCATTTGACTCTGGCCAGCAGAATGGGGTCAGATTATTCAAACCCAGGAATTCTGAGCTCAAAGAAAATGGTGTCACATTGGGAGAGGCATGTTATCAGCTTTTCTTATCCATTCCAACTCCAAGGTGAAGAGGGTAAATTCTGGATGAGTATGGCAACAAGGTTAGAGGCTCCATTTCTCTATGCACGTCCATACTACACTCATAGTATGAAAGCTCTATCCCAGATATTTCAGGCCAGGAATACTATGACTCCATTGTCTTTGTCCCTGCTCACTCATATTTAGAGGTTCTACACAAGGCAAGCCCGGAAGACTAGTTTGACCATGCTTAGAGTAGTAGCTCAGAGAATTTGCCCAAGGAGAAAGACAGTTAGTTAGAACAGAGTGTGGGGAATTTCAAATTCTCCAAAGCAATGGAAATTTTGATGGTAAGCAAATAAAAGGAGACCAGTAGCTCTTCTTAATTAAGAATAAACTAAACCAGGTGGCACCTGTGGCTCAGTCGGTAGGGCGCCGGCCCCATATGCCGAGGGTGGCGGGTTCAAACCCGGCCCCGGCCAAACTGCAACCAAAAAAATAGCCGGGCGTTGTGGCGGGCGCCTGTAGTCCCAGCCACTCGGGAGGCTGATGCAAGAGAATCGCTTAAGCCCAGGAGTTGGAGGTTGCTGTGAGCTGTGTGATGCCACGGCACTCTACCGAGGGCCATAAAGTGAGACCCTGTCTCTACAAAAAAAAAAAAGAATAAACTAAACCATGGGCCTGCTGGTTCACCAGAGAATCAGGGAAAGAACTAATGAGGCCAAAGCAAAAACTAACCCTTCCTAAATTTAAATGAATCATACTTTGAAGCAATTTATGCCCCCAGAGTATTATCAAAAACAATAGAGAATTCAGACAGCAATTAGTGACGCCTAATAGTTGGGTATAAGACCAAAAGAGGCTAAAAGCTTAACAGAGAGATCATGAAAAAAGCCAGTCAAATAGAGTCCTGCTAAATGTTATGTAAGGGAGACTCTGCATGCCCAAGGTTGCGCTCTGAGGCACAGCATCAAAGGCTTCACCAGCCTCTTAGGAAAATAGACATTACTAAATAGATTAGCCAGTCAGTAAATAAATAAGCAAACAACAAACCAAAAGGAGGAAGGGGAGTTAGAATCCAGATTGCTACCAGTATATTAACCCAAAATGCCCAGTTTTTAACAAAAAATTATGAGACAAACAAAAAGTATAACCTATACACAAGAAAAAGTAGGCAATAAAAATTGCTGAAGGAAGCCCAGATATCAAATTTAACAGTGACTTTAAAGCAGCCATTATAAATATGATCGAAAGAATGAAAAGAAACTATGCTTAAAGAAATACAGGAAGATATGATAATAATGCCTCATCAAATAAAGAATAACCATAAAAACATAGAAAATATGAAAAAGAGCCAAATGGAAGTTCTGAAGTTTGAGTATCGCAATTGAAATGAAAAATTGACTAGATGGACTCAACAGTAGATTTGAACTGGCAGAAGAAAGAACCAGCAAACTTGAAGATAACATCTGTAGAGATAAGAAAGTATGTGGGAAAAATGAACAGAGCCTTAGTATAACGTGGAACATAATTAAGCACACCAAGATAGGAATAATGGGAGTACCAGAAGTAGATGAGAAAGAGAAAGGTATACAAAACATAATGCTGAAAACTTTCAAATTTAATGAAAACCATTAATGTATACATCCAAGCAGACCAAAGAATCCAAGTAGGAAAATTCAAAGAGTTCTATACTCCAAGTACATCACAATCAAAATGCTGAAAGACGAAGAGAAAATCTTGAAAGTAACAAGAGAAAAATAACTCATTGTGCACAAGGGTATACCAGTAAGATTAACAGCTGACTTCTCATGGGTAGTAACAGAGGCCAGAAGATAGTGGGGTAACATATTCAAACTGCTGAAAGAAAAAATAATCAAGAATCTTACGTCTTATAAAACTGTCTTCCAAAAATAAAGATGAGGGCTAAGTACAGTCCCTTACGTATGTAATCCTAGAATTTGGGACATTCAGCTGGGAGGATCACTTTAAGCCAGGAGTTCAAGGGTGAGGTACTGTCTTTACAAAAAGAAAAATTAGGCGTGGAGGTGCAGGCATGTAGACCCAGCTACTTGAGAGGCTGAGGCAGGAGGATCACTTGAGTTCAGGAGTTAGGTTCTTGTGACCTATGATGGTACCACTGTGCTGCAGCCTGGACAATAGAGCAAGATCCTGTCTCATAAATAACCCCCCTAAAAAAAAAAAAGGTGAAATAAAGACGTTCTTAGATAAAAACTGAGAGAACTCTTTAGCAGCAGACAAATATGTGGAAATAAAATTATTTCTTCTTATGAGAAGTACCAAAGGAAGTCCTTTTTTTTTTTTTTTTGAGACAGAGCCTCAAGCTGTCACCCTGGGTAGAATTGCTGGGGCATCACAGCTAACAGCAACCTTAACTCCTGGGCTAAAGCAATTCTCTTGCCTCAGCCTTCTAAGTAGCTGGGACTACAGGCACCTACCACAACGCCTGGCTATTTTTTGGTTATAGTTGTCGTTTGGCAGGCCTGGGCAGGATTTGAACCCACCAGCTCTGGTGTGTGTGGCTGGCACCTTAGCCGCTTGAGCTATAGGTGTTGAGCCAAAAGGAAGTTCTTTAGGTTGAAAGCAAATGACTTCAGACAGTAATTATAATCCAAATGAAAAAAGCAAAGAACACCAGTGAAGGTATCATATATAAAGACAGTATAAATGCATCTTTCTTCTCCTCCTTAAAATCATGTATATAAAACCATGTCTTTATAACTACATTTTTGAACCTATAACATACAGAAGTATATTTTTGGCAGTAACTATGCAAAGAAAATGGATGTGACCGAAGTTGTATTGGAGCAAGGAAATTACACCAGATTGTAAATGGAATCCATAAGAATCAATGAAGAGAACTGAAATGCTAGATATAAGAAACTCTATAAACATATACTTGCACTTCTTTTCTTAGTTTCTTTAACAATCATAAAATTAATAACAACAATACATGATTGGGTTTTTAACGTATGTGGATATGATAGGTATAATAGTTCTCCATAGGAGCTCTGGAGTTAAGTTACTACACATTTGAAGAAAACTATATTCATAGATGACGTGATCTTGTATATAGAAAAACCTAAAGAAACCACTAAAACACTGAACTAATTAATGAGTTCAAAGTTTTAGGATACAAGATTAGTATTCAAAAATAAGTTGTATTTCTGCACAGTAGTAATTAAAAAACCAAAAATAAAGTTATAATTTTATTTATAATAGTACCAAAAAGAATAAAATAGGAAAATTAAACTATGAAATATAAAACTTAATTATTTCTTTTTATTTTTTTGAGACAGTCACTTTGTCACCCTCGGTAGAGTGGTAGAGTGCTGTGGCGTCACAGCTTACAGCAACCTCTAACTCTTGGGCTTAAACGATTTTCTTGCTTCAGCCTCCCAAGTAGCTGGGACTCCAGATGCCCACCACAATGCCCGGCTGTTTTTAGAGACGAGGTCTTGCTCTGGCTTAGGCAAACCACCCACCTTGGCCTCCCAAGTGCTAGGATTACAGCTGTGAGCCACCACACCTAGCCAAGAAATATAAAACTTCAACTCTGAAAATTACAAAACATCACTGAAAAAAATTAAAAACCTAAATGTAAAACCACTCCTCATCCTGGAATTGAAAGATTAATATTAAGACAGAAATGTTCCCCATCTTAATCTGTAGACCACTCTGCAGATTAAACACAATTCTTGTCAAAAATTCCAGCTGACTTTGCAGACTGGATTGCATATTCCTATGGAAACGCAAGGGATCCAGAACAGCAAAAATGATTTTGAAAAAGAACTACTAAGAGAACTCGCACTTCCTGATTTGAAAACTTTATGCAAAGCTGTAATAATCAAGATACTGTGCTACTGGCACAAGGATAGACATACAGATCAATAGAATATTGTTGAGAATTCAGAAATAAATCATCATGCATATGATCAGTTGATTTTCAATGGATGCCAAAACCGTTCAGTTGGGGAAACAATAGTGTTTTCAACAAAGGATGTTGAGACCATTGGATACTCACATGCAAAGAAAAAAGTTAGGTCTCCTACTTCACATCATATACAAAAATTAACTCAGAAGGATCAAAGGTGTAAATTTAAGAGCTAAACTTATAAAACACCTTAGAAGATAAATCATGACCTTGGATTTGACAGTGTTTTGACAGACATGACATCTAAAGCACAAGCAATCAAATTAGTAATATATAAATTAAACTTCATCAAAATTAAAACCTTTTGCACCTCAAAAAAACACCAAAACAAGAAGATTAAAAGAATGGGATAACTCTTTTGGGGGGACATACATTTTTGCAAACTATGTAACTAATAAGGGACTTAATTAGAGAATGCCTATAGCTCAATTATTATTATTATTTTTGGAGACAGAGTCTCACTATGTCACCCTTGGTAGAGTGTTGTGGCATCACAGCTCACAGCAACCTTCAACTCTTGGGCTGAAGTGATTCTCTTGCCTCAGCCTCCCAAGTAGCTGGGACTACAGGTATCTGCCACAACGCCCGGCTATTTTTTGTTGCAGTTGTCGTTGTTTTAGCTGGCCCAGGCCAGGTTTGAACTCGCCAGCCCTGGTGTATGTGGCTGGTGCTGAGCCAGCTCAGTTATTTAAAAAAAAAAAAAAAAATTCACAGTATAGGCGAAGGATCTGAATAGACATTTCTCCAAAGAAGATATATTATAAATTGTCGATAAAGACATGAAAAGAGGCTCAACATCATTAGCTATCAGGGAACTGGAAATCAAAATCACTATGAGGTACTTCACACTCGGTAGAGTGGTTATCATTTAAAAGCCAAAATGATAAATGTCGACAAAAATGTGGAGAAATCAGAGCCTTCATTTACTGTTTTGGGCATATAAAGTGGTGTAGCCACTTTGGAAAATAACCTGGCAGTTCCTTAAAAGGCTAAACATACAGTTGCCATAAGGCCCAGAAGTTCTATTCCTAGATCTATACCCAAGAGAAGGGAAAACATATGTTTACACAAAAACTTATTCACAACTGTTCATTGTAGCATATTCATAATAGCCAACATATAGAAACAACTCAAATGTTCATCAGGTGATTAATCAATAAACAGAATGTGGTATATTGATACAATATAATACAATATTGTTCAGCAGTTTTTAAAAGAAATACCAATATAGACTATACCATGGATAAACACGAAAATACTGTACTAGGTGAAAGAACCAGCCACAGAAGACTGCAAAGTATGAGTTCATTTGTAGCAGTGGTTCTCAGCCTTCCTAATGCTGAGATGTATTTTCATTGTTACAAAGGGGTCGTGACCCACAGGTTGAGAAGCATTGATTTATATGAAGTGTCCTAAGTAGGCAATTCTGTAGAGACAGTAAGTAGTTTAGTGTCCAGGACTCAGGGCTTTGTAAGAAATAGGGAATGACTGCTAATAAGCGCAAAGTTTCTTTTTCGGGGATGATGAAGGTATTCTAAAATTGATTGTGGTGATGGCGGCACAACAATGTAAATATACTATAAACCACTGAATCACGGTTAATTAAATGGGTGAATTGCGTGGTAAGTGAATTGTAGCTCAAATCTGTTTTTTAGAAAACAGCAGATGGACCCAGCCCCAGAAAGGAGAGTGCAGTGCAGACGTACAGAGAGTGGTGGCCACACATCCATTATTGTAGGACCGAAGAGACTTAGAGGGAAGCAAAGGCTTCTTGAGCTAGTTTTTACATCTTTATCCTTGGGAGTCACCTTGTTGCTAAGCTCTGGCGATTGTTTTGGATATGTCTTGAAAATATTTATCCCGGAGAGTTGTCAGGCCTGTGCAAGCCAGACAGCAAAAGTTGGCAGTGACTTAGGGAGGAATCAAGCTGCCTGTGTCTCCTTCTCCACAGATGCTCATCACTGAGGAGGGCTGGGGTGCCACACCCTGCGCCTGTTCCTTTGGAGACACTTCTGCTGTCCCCCTAGAGCCCCATGAGCTGGGTGCTGAGGATGCTGGGGTGTGCAGGTCACACAGCATGTGGACGGCAGAGGCAGGATTCTGCATGATGGTTCATCAGATTCGCTCCACAAATTGTTTGACTCTTAACAGTTCTGGGAGCTGGGACAAGGACTCCAGCATGGAAATGGAGTAATTATGGCTTTTCTCCCAAGATCCAAGAAAATATGTGAATACATAGAATTTTCTTAATTAGATTTTCTCCAGTAAGTTTTTCCTAAGTCTTTGCCCACTGCCACTTCAGTTGCCTTTAAGAGCTTACAGATTGAAAAGAAGAAAACCAAGTAGGCATGCATTAGTAGAAAACCTCAGTTTTTTACTTCTGTAATATATATGTGGCTCACATGTGCTAGGCATGGTTCTGTATGTTCCTCTAATCCTCACAACTTGAGTCGTAGGTGCTGTTGTCATTGTCAATGACACGTGAGAATGGATACTGAAGCACAGATGAGCCAACTGATTTACCTAAGACCACTCAGCTAGTGAATGGGGTTCCAGCATAACAATCTGGCTTCTGAGTTTATCCTCTAAACCACTGTGGCACTGCCTTTCTGCTACTCTTCATTCAGCGGCACGTCCTTCATTGTTGGGAGTTTGTATTAGTGATACGATATGGCTGGGAAAAATAGTTCTAATTCTGTAGAGTGGAGTAAGTTAGGTTCATATGTCATGATACCCTGCAGAAATTACCGTGTCTTCTGGACAGGCCTTACCTGAATGTATCTGATAACCACACGTCTGTCCCACATAGTCCTTCTGGCCTTGTAAAGGGCCTCTTGGTAACAGTTTCTACGGGAGGCTGAGAGAGGACCTTGCAGTTACTGATTTATCCTTAATGATGAGGAAACTGAGGGAGATAACTCTCCTAAGGTCACCCAGCCTCTCCTAACTCTGGCAGTGCCTTCTTAAAATAATAGGGACCTAATAGTGACTGAGGCATCCTAAGAATCAAGTGCTGGGCTTGTCCTATGTCCCATTCAGTCTCCTCAGTAGCCCTTAACTCTGGTCATCCACCACAGTAGCACAAAGCAGTCTAAGGCCTAGTGGAGGTGGTGACTTGGCCAGAGTCTCCCAGCCAGCAAGTCTTCATTTCAGAGCCCTCAGCCTTCATCACATTGCTCTCCTACCTTCCCAGGAGTAGGTTCTACTGTGACCTAGTTGGCCCACAAAGATTTTTTCATTAACTGGGTAGTAAATGAGATGCTTTACCTAAAGCTCAAAGTACAGTGCCTGACACACATCAAGTATCCCATAAATGTACTTATCTGCTGCTGTTAGTGATGAGACTGGGTGAGGTGAAAATCTGCTAATAGATAACCATGTTCATCTGCATCACTAATAGCCATCGTGATACCCAGTCTGCTTAGAAGTTGAACCTTAGAAAATTTTAGGTTCTTCTTTGAAAAATGGAGGAAAAGTCGTCAAAAAAAGGTCCCTCTCAGGCTTTCAACAGTGTCCCTTCATGGAATCTAGGCAGGACAACCATGTATGTAATCAGAGTCATTTGTGACGCAAAGAGAGACATGATTTGTTGTCACATTTCTGTCTGGGCATGTTCTACGGGGTCTGGTTGGTGACAAGAGAAAGCAGTAGGGGGAGTGTGTAGATCATGTTACCGTATTGGCTGTGTCTAAATAGTTTTACTTCACGTTAAAGTTGATGAGACAGAATAGAGCTAGAGAGTCCATTTTTCTAAGTTTCTGAGCTTACCTGGCTCCTGGGAGTTTAGAGGGAATTTTACAGCTTTTAGAGTCTGTTGCAGGCTCAGGGCCCAGCCTAATGTCTGTGGTTAGCTCACGTCTGTTCACACCAGCTTTGATGGGCAGAAATTCATTTCCTCATAAGCTGTGACTCAAACTTCTCTCCTGGTGGCTGTGTCAGCCTCCATTGTATTCCCTCCTCCAGGGGCTTCTGAAGAGAATGGTCTCCCTCACACTTCGACTAGGACCCAGCTGCCCCAGTCAATGAAGATTATGCATGAGATCATGTACAAACTGGAAGTGCTCTATGTCCTCTGCGTGCTGCTGATGGGGCGTCAGCGAAATCAGGTGGGCCCCTCTCCATCGTCTAGGGACAGGGAGCCAGGAGCTCATGGTGTGCCGGGTGCTCCACTGGCCCTTCTCTCAGAATGACACTCATTCTAGCCCTGGAGAGTGTAGGGCTGGGCTTCCTTTCTCCTGTTCTACCATAAGGAATCCAGGCTGATTCCAGAGCTAGGTCTTTTTTTTTTTTAAAGAGACAGAGTCTCACTTTATCACCCTCTGTAGAGTGCTGTGGCATCACATAGCTCACAGCAACCTCCAACTCCTGGGCTTAAGCAATTCTCCTGCCTCAGCCTCCTGAGCAGTTGGGACTACAGGTGCCCACCATAACGCCCGGCTATTTTTTTGTTTCTGTTTGGCCGGGGCCGGGTTTGAACCCACCACCCTTGGTATATGGGGCCAGCGCTCTACTCTCTGAGCCACAGGTGCCGCCCCCAGAGCTGGGTCTTGCTGTGAGCAGCATTTCTAGGTAGGGCTGTTGCTCAAAGTGGGAGCAGGCCCTGCGTATGTGTTGGAGGAGTTGCCAGTCTGATGCAGACCCAGGGTTGTGGGGCAGTGCCTGGACTGTGTCCACTTACAAAAGCTGGGCAAGTCCGGGTGTACTGAGGTTTCTTGAGCCTTGAAGCAGTTCCAGCAAGGAGGAGCAAGGGATTGTAACCCACAGTGGGTCAGAGATCTCTGGAGGAAGGTAGTACTCCTCTAAACCCATGTCGCTATCCTAGGGAGGAAATAGGCACTATGGGAGGAGGGACTTCTGAGGGGGTAGGCTGGGAGCTGAGCTGTCCTTCCAAGTCACACTGGACTGTCACAAGTCTTCTGGATGACAGAAGTGCAATTATCCCCATTTTACAAATGACTCTTTTATAGAAGAGTCAGGTAATAGACTCACTGAAAAGATGACATTTGGCATAAAAATGTCCTGGAAAAAATGAGGGAGCCTACCAGTCAGATGAAGCAGTGCTACTGAGCCCCAAGAGGGTAGAGTAGTAAAGAGGCAGGAGTGGGTGGACTGCACCAAGCAGTGAGGAGGGGAGGGCCGGCACCCTATGTGAGCTGTTCTGGGCCATTTTAAAGGCTTTGGTTTTTACTCTGAGCAAAGTGGGAAATAACCCCTCTGTCTTATATAAAAGTCTGGGACCAGCAAGGAGTGCAGAGACCATTAGGGACCCCCATCATTGAGCTGAGAGGTGATAGTAGCCAAGGCTGGCATGTGTTGATGGGAGTGCAAAGAAGTGATTGCATTCTAGATAAATCCTGAAAGCAGGACAGATAAGATTTGCTGATGATTTGACTGTAGACAGAGAGGGATTAAGGATGGCTTCCAAGGTTTAGGGCCTAAGAAAGTAGGAGAATGGATTTGTGGTTTGTTTGTTTGTTTATTTATTTATTTATTTATTTATTTATTTTGAGACAGAGCCTCAAGTTGTCCGCCTGGGTAGAGTGCTGTGGCGTCACAGCTCACAGTATCCTCCAACTCGGGGCTCAAGTAATTCTCCTGCCTCCACCTCCCAAGTAGCTGGGACTTCAGGCGCCTGCCACACTGCCCAGCTATTTTTTTTTTTTTTTTTTGGTTGCAGCCATCATTGTTGTTTGGCGGGCTTGGTTTGGATTCAAACCTGCCAGCTCAGGTGTATGTGGCTGGTGCCTTAACCGCTTGAGCCACAGGCACTGAGCCTGTTTATTTTCATTTATTTTTAATTTTTTGCAGTTTTTGACCGAGGCTGATGCCCTCTAGTTACTCCTTGAACGGCAGGTGCTGCCCGGATTTGCTGTTTATTGAGATGCTTAAGACTGGTCATAAAGAATGGAGAGGCAGGCTCAGGGCTGGAGGTTCACTTTAGGGGTCCTCAGCATATGTTTGGTATTTAAAACCAAGACACTGGGTGGCATCTCATGCTGACATCCCTTTCTTCAATGAGGAGCATGTTTATTATTTTAAAAATAATAATAGTAGGGATTGCTCCTTATGTCAAGTGCTTTTACTTTTTTGAGGCACTTTCCCAGTTACTCATATTTAAAAGTGTTCAGGTATTTAGTAAGTTATGCAACAGGTGGGGCCTGCTCCCCCCCATACCTGATGCTTGAGAACCCCAGGGTACAAAATGGGGCATATCTAAGAGGTAAGACCTGCACAGAGCCAAGATTTGGACTCTGCTGCCCTGCCTCCTGTTTTTGTCCCCTAATCACAACAGTTCCCTATTCCCTGAGCCTTCCTCTTGCCAAGTTGCTATGAGTCATTGTGGTCTTCAGTTAAACTGTGGGATTATAATGCTGCTTCCTTGAGAATGAACCATCATTGGCTTTGGAATCCTGCCCCACCGAGAACCAGTGTTTGACCAGCATATTCTCATCTGTACAGTTAGCAGTTACTGAGTTCCTGCTGTGTGCCAGGCACTATGGGGAAGTGGATTTCACAGATCCTGCCTAGACTGGGTAGCAAGGGGAAGAATTTTCTTAGCCAAGCCTCAGTTCCTCTTTGAAGTGGTCTTGCTTAAATGTATTTGGGCCACATTTTCTGACCCATCTTAGCTAAACTGAAATCTCAAGAAAGGCTTTCTACATGTTATAAGTTTCACCTCTCTGGTGCTCATGAAAATAACTAATACAGCAGTTAGTTTTTTTTTCAAGTGCCCTGAGCTGCTTCCTTATTAACTCACTAAACCCTCTTAACAGCTCCATTATTCCCCCTTTTCAATCCAAGGTCTCAGGCTTAAAGAAGAACATTGCCCAGGATTGCAGAGCTTGCCTATAAGCCCGGGCTGCCTACCTCCAAAGCCTGGGCTCCTGCCCACTGCCTGTGGACAGAGCGTGCTGCATCCTGCCCACTTGCCTGCTTCTCCGCCATCCCACTATAGGGCAGACTAAGGGGCTGGACCTGGAAGAATATATTTGACAAGTAAAATTTATCCTATAAGTGAAGAAGCTGATACTTTCAAGAGAAAAAGGAAACCGCATAGTAGAAACCTCAAGCCTAAGCACTAGCCAGGACTTTGAGACCCAGGGTCAGGTCCAAGTCTGTCTCAGAAGGCCTCCCTTTTTCCAGCTGTGTAACATACCCTAATCTCTTACAGTGGGGTTTCTAGTCTGCGCAGTGAGGCACCTGGGCTGGATGAACTTTAGGGCTACTGTAGTGTTGCCTTTTTATAATTGTGACCTGGGCCTGGCATAGAACCCTTTGGAGTGAGACAGGAAGGCACACAGCGTGGTGACCACTGTAGGTATCAACCTCATCTTCCCAGCTCTGTAAAACCCAGGATGGGTCTTAAAGGGCTGGGCAGTGGAGCAGATGCCATTTTGTATGAGTCTTAAGAGATTCTGAGCTGCTTATGTGTCTAACATTGGCCAGAGGCTCTGATTTTTGTGTCCAAAGAGCATCCTCTGCAGCCTCTTGTCTGTAGAGGGTGTTCTTGTCAGGTTCTGGTCTCCCAAGACAAATCCATGCCTGTGGTAGGCTCAAGAGGGGCAGACTTAGGCCTAGAGTATGTCAGGTGGTGTTTCTACCACTGACTGCCTAGGCTGGCCTTGCTGAACTTCTCTTCCCTCTTGTGAAATGGTGCTCAGTGAGCACTGGTGCTGTGCTCAGGGCTTTGCATCCATTTTATGACTTCATCATTACAGTAGTCCTGAGAAGGGGTAGTAATAATTTAGTTTAATGTTATGTAAAACATTTTTAATAAGTAAATTCATCTTTCAGTTTTTTTGTTGTTGTTTGTTTTTTTAAAGAGACAGGGTCATGTTGTAACACCTAGGCTGACATACATAAAATACAGTGGACTTAACGATAGCTTACTGCATCCTTAAACTCCTGGGCTCTAATGATCCTCCTGCCTCAGCCTCCCAAGTAGCTGGGACCATAGGCACCCCCTAATTTTTAAATTTTCTTTTATAGATCCAGAGTCTCACTCTGTTGCTTGGGTTGGTCTTGGAACACCTGGCCTCAAGCAAACTCCCACCTCAGCCTCCCAGAATGCTGGGGTTATAGGCATGAGCCACTGTGCCCAGCCCTATATTCTATTTTTTATTTTATTTTTTTAGAGACAGAGTCTCACTTTGTCACCCTCAGTAGAGTGCCATGACATCACAGCTCACAGCAACCTCCAGCTCTTGGGCTTAGGTGATGCTCGTGCCTTAGCCTCCCAAGTAGCTGGGACCACAGGTGCCCGTCCCAATGGCTATTTTTTTGTTGCAGTTTGGCCGGGACCGGGTTCGAACCCGCCACCCTCCGTATATGGGGCTGGCGCCCTGCTCACTGAGCCACAGGCACCACCCTACCCATATTCTATTTTAAAAGATAAAGATTACTGTCAGAGAAACCTCTGTATCTTGATCCTCAGCATTCTTACATGAAACAACCAATTTTACCAGTTATTAGTAAATTTCTGGAGACATTTTATGCTTATAAAAGCAAATATATTCCTGGGCGGCGCCTGTGGCTCAGTCGGTAGGGCGCCGGCCCCATATACCGAGGGTGGCGGGTTCTAAACCCGGCCCCGGCCAAACTGCAACCAAAAAATAGCCGGGCATTGTGGCGGGCGCCTGTAGTCCCAGCTACTCGGGAGGCTGAGGCAAGAGAATCCCTTAAGCCCAGGAGTTGGAGATTGCTGTGAGCTGTGTGAGGCCACGGCACTCTACTGAGGGCCATAAAGTGAGACTCTGTCTCTACAAAAAAAAAAAAAAAAAAAAAAAAACAAAGCAAATATATTCCTCTTTTTTTTTTATACAATCAGTAATATAGTATATACACACTTGCTTTCTTAGTATTATTAAATTTCTTAATAATCTTAGTTATTGTTCAATTTACTACATGTAAAAGACCTTGTTTTCTTTTTTTTATTGGTGCCTCATACCTTATACCTCACCGAGTGGGTGTACCATAATTTGTATAACTAATCCCCAGTGATGGAAGTATAGGTTATGTCTTTTTTTTGGGGGGGGGTAGGGTATTACAAATATTGCTGCTTTGAGTAGGATTGTAAATGTAGACCATTTAGTATTTATGTGAATCTGTCTGTAAAAGTGGAACTTCCTGGGTGGCGCCTGTGGCTCAAAGGAGTAGGGCACCAGCCCCATATACCGGAGGTGGCAGGTTCAAACCTGGCCACGGCCAAAAACTGCAAAAAAAAATTTTTTTAAGTGGAACTTCCTTCCAAAGAGAATGTGGATTTGTTATTTTTAGAGATACTGTGAAAGTGTCCTCCCTATAGTACCAGGATGCTCTCCCACCAGTGGTATGTGAACATACCTGGCACCCAGGTCACTCACCAGCACAGTATTATAAAACTTTCGTATCTTTACCAATCTGAAAAAGTGAAAAATCAGTTGTGATTTGACTGTCTCTTAAAATCTTAAGTGGGGTTGAGCTATTTTCATATATTTAAGAACCTTTTACTTTCTATATCTTTTGTCCCTTTTATTTTTTTTTTGTAGGATCTTTTTGTTTCAGCTTTATAGAACTCTTGGTAGAGAGGATTAGCTCTTTACTGTTCCCAATACATGTTCTCCATTTGTGATATGTGACTTGCAACTTTGTTTATTCTGAGTTTTGCTCACAGTTTTAAAAGGTTTGTGCGGGAAAATCAGAAATCTTATTTTTTTCTTCTAGGCTTAGGATAATCTTTAAGAAAGGCTTTACCAATTTAGGTCTTTTTTTTTTTTTTTTTTTTTTTTTTTTTGCAGTTTTTGGCCGGGGCTGGGTTTGAACCCGCCACCTCCAGCATACGGGGCCAGCGCCCTACTCCTTTGAGCCACAGGCACCACCCGCAACTTAGATCGTTTTTGAAAAGTCTTTTTTTTTTTTTAAGACAGTCTCACTTTGTCACCCTTTGGTAGGTAGAGTGCGGTGGCGTCATAGCTCACAACAACCTCAGACTCTTGGGCTCTAGTGATTCTCTTGCTTCAGCCTCCCAAGTAGCTGGGACTACAGGCACCCACCACAACACCCCGCTATTTTTTTGTTGTAGTTGTCATTGTTGTTTAGCAGGCCCGGGCCTGGTTCAAACCCACCAGCCCTGGCGTATATGACTGGCACCCTCACCACTGAGCATAAGCACCGAGTCTTACTGCGTGCAACCTCAAACTCCTGGGCTCGAGTGACCCTCTTGCCTCAGCCTCCCAAGTAGCTGGGACTGCAGTCACCCATCACAACGTCTGGCTGTGTTTTGAGACGGGGGTCTCGCTTTTGCTCAGGCTGGTCTTGAACACATAGATCAAGCAATCTACCCACCTCGGCCTCTCAGGATTACAGGTGTGAGGCACCATGTCTGGCCGATTTTTTAAGTCTTTACATAGATTTTTCTAAATCTTAAGAGTTTCAACTTTTTTTATTCTTTTATATTTCAGGTTAATATGAGGGTACAAACCATTAGGTTATATAACCTAACACATGACAGGTAAAAATCAGAGTTGTTATCCTACCCCAGGCAGTGTGCCATACATACGTCTATGCATTATACGCATTGAGAGATTTAGCTTTTAATAATCGCATCTTCCAAATGAAATTTATCCCAGTGTGTAAAGCATGAAGGATATTTTCATTTTAATAATGTAATGAGGAAGGAAACCTTAAGAAAGTTGCTTTAGGTTAGAAGGGCACATTATGGAGCTAAGAGTATAACCCAGGGCTATCTGAATCTAAAACTCATGCTCCTAAGATACGACCTACTGTACACCTACTGTACATCGTGACTTGTAGGATTTTTGTAAGTGTTAATGAGCAAAGTTAAAAAGTATACTTGTGTGGAGTGGGGTGTGGGGTGTTTTCTTTAAGCCTCAGCGCTCCCTACCAAGTTGCTTTCTTCATCATGAATATTGTTGTGCTGAGTGTGAGCCTTTGCTAGATCTTCCCAGCACTTTTGTCTCAATACCTTTCCCTTCCACCCCCATCCAGGTTCACAGAATGATTGCAGAGTTCAAGTTGATCCCTGGACTCAATAATCTGTTTGACAAGCTGATTTGGAGGAAGCACTCCGCGTCTGCCCTCGTCCTCCACGGTCACAACCAGAACTGTGACTGTAGCCCGGTGAGCAAGGAAACCTGGGGACCAACAGGGTCTGACTTGCTAGGAGTTGTTATTTCAAGCCCTGCTGCTGACATTTTGACCCCTTTTCTTTGAGAATAGAACAGAAACTAAAACTTGTGTTTTTATAATCCCATAATTGGAAGCCACCTTGGGGGGAGATTGAACCAACCCCTCTATCTGTGCAAAACAAAAAAAAATTTTTTTTTTTTTTTTTTTTTTTTTTTTTTTTTTTTGAGACAGAACCTCAAGCTGTCACCCTGGGTAGAGTGCTGTGGCATCACAGCTCACAGCAACCTCCAACTCCTGGGCTCAAGCGAGTCTCCTGCCTCTGCCTCCCAAGTAGCTGGGGCCTGTAGTCACAGGCCAGCTGACTACAGGGCGCCACAATGCCCAGCTATTTATTTATTTTTGGTTGCAGCTGTTATTGTTGTTTGGTGGGCCTGGGCTGGATTCGAACCTGCCAGCTCAGGTGTATGTGGCTGGCGCCTTAGCCCCTTGAGCCACAGGCACTGAGCCCGTGCAAAAATCTTTTAAGATGCCCCTGCCTGGCCCTTCAGCCAGTTTTCCTTTGTACCCCTCTGAGATGGGGATCTCAGATCCTTACAGGCAGGGACACCTACTCTGTTAGTACCGAGTTTTCCCTTATCTGGTTTTCTTTCTCTATAATTTATACTCACTGACTCTAGGTTGGCCTCTTAGAACTATACACTACCAAGGGTCTGCATCAAAAAGCTTTGGGATGCTTTGGTATATGTTTTTTTTGTTTTTTGTTTCTTTTTTTTTGAGGCAGAGTCTCACTATGTCGCCCTGGGAAGAGTGTCGTGGCATCACAGCTCATGGCAACCTCAAACTCTTGGACTTAAGCAATTCTCTTATCTCAGCCTCCCAAGTAACTGGAACTACAGGCGCCTACCACAACGCCCGGCTATTTTTTTGCTATTGTTGTCGTTGTTTAGCAGGCCTTGGCCGCGTTCAAACCCACCACAACCCAATTGTGGTGGGTGCCTGTAGTCCCAGTTACTTGGGAGGCTGAGGCAAGAGGATCCCTTGAGCACAGGAATTTGAGGATGCTGTGAGCTGGTGCCCTGACCACTTAGCTATAGGTACCGAGCTAATGCTTTGGTTTTTTGAGGCCAAGGACTCACCTCTACCTTGTATCTCTCACAGTGCCCTAGAGAGAGCTCTGAACTGGGCATTGGAAGGCCTGGTGCCACTCAGCCTGTTGGGAAGGTTTGAATGAATCACTGTATTTCTGAGCCTTTGTTTTCTTGCACAAGGAGGAAAATATTCCTGTGCCTGTCAGCCTTCTGGACCTGTCAGAAGTCTGTCCACCAGCATGAGAGGAAAGTGTCAGGGCCCCTGGTCTCTGCACTGTGTTCTAGGAACTTTCCTCAGTGCCCTTGTCTTCCACATCACCATTTTGTCTTTGGCTTTATAACATCTTACCATATTGCCCAGGCTGATCTTGAGCTCTTAACCTCAAGTGATCCTCCCACCTCATCCTTCCAAAGTGCTGGGATAGCAGGTGTGAGCCACCATTCCCATGCTTTTTGTTTGTTTGTTTGTTTTGTTTTAAGAGATGAAGTCTCTGTCACCAAGACTGGAGTGCAGTACCCCAGCCTTGAATTCTTGGGTTTAAGCAGTCCTCCTGCCTCAGCTTCCTCAGTAGCTTGAGATTACAAACATGGGGCACTGTACCCAGCTTCATTTGAGTTTTTAATTTGAAATGAATATATTTTCCATTTCTGGACATTTTTTTTTTTCGAGACATAGTTTCACTCTTAATTGTACATTAATGCAATCACGGGGTACAACGTGCTGATTTTATATACAATTTGAATTGTTTTCATCACACTGGTTAACATAGCCTTCACGGCATTTTCTTAGTTATTGTGTTAAGACTTTTATATTCTACACCTAGTAAATTTCACTTGTACTCTTGTAAGATGCACCGTAGGTGTGGTCCCACCAATTACTCTCCTTCCCTCCCTCTCCTCTTCCCTCACTCTCCCATTCTTCTTGGGCTATAAATTGGGTTATAGCTTTCATAAGAAAGCTATTATGCATAAGAAAGCTATTTCTTATGAAAGCTATAAATTGGTTTCATAGTAAGACTGAGTACATTGGATACTTTTTCTTCCATTCTTGAGATAATTTGCTAAGAAGAATATGTTCCAGCTATATCCATGTAAACATGTAAGAGGTAAAGTCTCCATCTTTCTTTAAGGCTGCATTATATTCCATGGTGTACATATACCACAATTTATTGATCCATTCGTGGGTCAGTGGGCATAGTTTCACTCTTTATAGCCTTGGGTAGAGTGCCGTGGTGTTGTAGCTCACAGCATCCTCAAACTCCCGTACTCAAGGGCTCCTCTTGCCTCAGCCTCCTGAGTAACTGGGACTACAGGCGTCCACCATAATTCCCAGCTAATTTTTCTATTTTTAGTAGAGAGAGGGTCTCACTCTTGTTCAGGCTGCTCTCAGACTCCTGAGTTCAAGTAATCTACCTTCCTCGGCCTCCCTGAGTGCTAGGATTACAGGCATGAGCCACCATGCCCAGCCATGTTGAATGTTATTTCTTTAATCATTTGTAATGTATTTACAGTGCTCATGGGGTACTAATGCTCGTGTTTAGGATGTCAGACACTTACGGTAGAGTGCTGCCTCGTGTTTATGGAGAAACCACCTCCAGTAGGGCTTGTTTTCCTGTGGGTAATTGTGTAACTTCAGCTCAGGAAGCATTTCTCCACGGCATTTTTGCTTTTGTCTGCCAGGTATTCGGGGTACCAATGTCCCAGGGCTAGTTTCCATGTTTAACGTAATATGAGCCCAGGGTTTCTGCTTGTTCCAGGAGGCTCCCCTCAAACTGCCAGCAGCGCTGTAGTGAAGCCAGGCTTCTTTGCCAGCTTCCTGGGCCCAGTAAGTTGGGTCTTTCTAACCCATTTTTCACCCAGGATATGCAGGCCGAAGGCTCTGTGAGGTTCTGCAGAGCATTAGAACCCAGACCACAGTGTAGCTAAGTCTGGTTTCCGCTGCTTCACATACCCACAGATGCTAAGTGTCAGCTCCTAGGCTCACTGCTCCCAGCTCAATCCTCTCTTTGTTTCTGATTCCTGCATACTACTCTTTCTTATGAAATTAGCCTCACATTTAAAAGAATTTTGATTACTTTTTATCCAGTATGCTAGGATGTTCTCATCAGGAAAGGTCCACATTAGCCTGATCTGTTGTTGGCCAGATATAGAGGTCAACAAATGGATTTCTAACTAAAGGAAAGTCCTCATTGTGCATGATGAGGACAGGGGCCCAAAGAAGCAGACTGTCCAGAGTATCTGCCTTGTTTTGTATTGGAACGTTGTTACCATGGTTTTAACATTGAGGATACACATGTATTTTAGGACATCACCTTGAAGATACAGTTTTTGAGGCTTCTCCAGAGCTTCAGCGACCACCACGAGTAAGTACAAGCATATCCCTGCAAGGGGACTTGTTGGGTCTCCTTGTCCGGTCACTGGCCTCTGCTCAAGAAGAGGACCTGCAGCTGGTGAAAGCCCATTGTCCCTTCAGTATTAGCAAGTGTGGCTATACTTCGTGACATTGCAGTGGGAGCTGCCATTTGTTAGCTCTTCCTTTGGGACAGGCACTGTGCCGGGCTTTTTCCTAGCCTTCACAGCCACCCTGCGACATGAGCACCCCTGGAATCACTACATCTCTCGGCTTTCCTCTAAAACAGAGGTGGATGCCTTGGCTGTTCCCAGGGGTGAGCAGGAACTTCAGATAGCTAAAGCCAGCTGATTACTTATGGAACAGATGCGGAATGCTTCACCAGGACATATGCTCGCAACCTTTTTTTGTTTTTTTTGAAGTACACTCTGCCCTCTCATTTTTTATTTTTCAACCTTCAGTGGAGAATGTACAGGAAAGTGTATGTTGTCTTCTATGAGGAAAGCAGTGTGGGAGAGGATGACCAGCAGCTGACCCCTGAGGTTGGCACTAGGGAGAGGAAGTGCTGGAACCTGTGTGAGGCATAACTTCAGGGCCCGTGCCCAGCTCCACCTCGCATGCTGGGCCCACTGTTACATAGCTCCTGATTTTTTTCTCAAGGAAAGTCAGAAATTAAGATTTATGTGAAAGGTCCTGGTTTTTAAGCATCAGTTAAACATTGAATTATGTGAGCTAACAAAACGTGCCTGAGGATAGATGTGGCCCCAGGGGCCTCTGCTCTGTGTCTTCCCTATCACATATGACCATCCTCTTTGAGAGGTTTCCTGGCAGAAGGCTGTAGAAAGCCTCCAGGAAGTATGTGAACTTTTTGGAAAATAGCACCAGTAGTCATCAAAGTACACTTTTTTCCTGGAAGTAAGTCCCTAACTTTTATATGGGCCAGGCTGTGAGGTTACAGTGATTATGAAAACAGTCATGGCCCCTACTCTCTCAGGAAGGGCACAGCATGGATGTGAAGATAGCTGTGTTGGAGCAATCCACCTCTGAGCGTGTGGTGACAATTGGAGGTGGCACTCAGGAGGAAAGGGGCTCAGTCTGTGAGAAGATATTTGACAGGGTCTAGAGCTGGCCAGAGGGCACTAAGGAACTCTTCCCTGCAGAGTCACTTGTCAGCTAAAACCTGAAGGGTCAGTTCATAGGAGTAAATTGGGTGAACGGGCAGTGTGAGAGGGTGAGTGTTCTAGCCAGAAGCCCTGGTATGTGCACAAACCCCTGAAGGAGGGGAAACCAGTATGGCCAGATGATGGGAGTGATGCGGACATAGTTTGGGCGATGCTTCACAGATGGTTGGTGGCCAGGCCACAATAGAGCCTTGTGGGTCCTGATCACAGGCCTGGATTGTCCATTTAGATGGTCCCTGACTTACGATGATTTGATGTATGATTTTTTTTCAACTTTGACAGTGCTGTGCAAGTAGAATTTCGACCTTTTCCTGGGCTAGTGCTATGCTGTACAGTACTCTCTGGCAGAACCCACTCAGCCACGCAGGGGTGAGGGTAGGCAGCCAGCATCCTGCAGTGTGCTGTGTGCAACGTATGTTCGCAGGTTGGCTAGGCTAAGCTAAGCTAGGATGTTCATTAGGTTAGATGCATTAAATGCATTATGTTTTCAGCTCACAACAGGGTTATCCGGACATAGCCCCTTGTACATTGAGAAGCATCTGGAAGCGTAAAAGCAGCAGGAAGCTGTGGAAACATGCAGTGACAGGGTCGGAGTCCTGTTTGTGATGATCATTCTGGGTACTTTGTGAGGACTCGCTTCCTATGGGAGATAGGTTTAGGAAGCTGGTAACCTGGGAGCACAGGACCTAGCAATGATAAATTCTGGATGCCAAGTGGAGAGGGAGTGTCACAGCTGACCAGACCTCTGCTCTGTGACTGGCTGGTGGTGGTGCTGCAGCAGGGCCGGGCTAGTGTAGAACAGCAAGTGTGACTGGATATGTTGAGAGGCAGGTGCCTTCGAGAAAGCAGATAGAAGCATTCGGTAGGCCAAAGGAAAGCCTGGAGGTGCTCAGGGAAGGGGAAGGCCGGGGTTTGGGGTGTGTAGCCAGGGAGAGATTCTGCAGACTTAAGTATTTCCTCCTACCAATGATGCTAGCTCGGGTGAGAGGTACAGTGTGGTGTGCTTGCTGGAGTCTCAGATTTTTCTCTCTCCACAGGAAATAGGCAAAAGACTCCCTGCACTAGCTCAACGCTGACCTGACAGCCCCTATTCCTGTCCTTGACCTCCTCTTACCCATTTGTTTCAGGAACAAGTACTTGCTCCTCAACAACCAGGAGCTGAATGAGCTCAGTGCCATCTCTCTTAAGGCCAACATCCCTGAGGTGGAGGCTGTCCTCAACACCGACAGGTGAGTGTGCTGGCGGCAGCTTTGGCCCACAGCTCACCCTGGCTGCCTGCACACCTTGCACTCTCATGGGCACATACAGGGGTGTGTGCATGTCTTTTCTTACTCAAGTTTAGCTGCAATGTCCCAAGGGCTCCTATGTGCCAGGCACTCTCCTCCCCTCCCCCCCTCTTCTCCACCCTTGGTAGAGTGCTGTGGCATCATAGCTCATAGCAAACCTCAAACTCTTCGGCTCAATTCTCTTGCCTCAACCTCCCAAGTAGCTGGGACTACAAGTGCCCACCACAACGCCCAGCTATTTTTAGAGACGGGGTCTTGCTCTGGCTCAGGCTGGTCTCAAAGTCCTGAGCTCAAGCAGTCCACCACCTCAGCCTCCCAGAGTTTACAGGTGTGAGCCACTGTGCCTGGCCTCCCATCTGCATTTTCTTACTGGAGCCTCATAGCATCCCTGGGAAGGCGGTGCCATCATTACCTCCACTTTACAGAAGAGGGAACAGAGGCTCAGAGAAGGTACCTACGAAAGGTTGTCTGTGCTCTGCCCCCTGTCACTTGTACATGGCACCTTTGCTGGTCTCCTTTCTTGTCTGTGGCAACTGCAGACAGGCAGCCTGGCCTCCCCACCTTCTGCCAAGAGTTAAGTATACATTTACCTGGGCTTTTGCCTCGCCTTATAAAGGACAATGAGGTGACATGATCACGAGAGTCAGAATAGGGTGGATTTTGTCCCCCAACAGGAACCATAATTTTCCAATTTTTTTTCCTAAGGCAGCAGGACTCTGCCTCAAATGAAATTGTCTGCAGTCCTACCCTGATGTCTGTAGTGCACAAAAGTAGAGCTGCTCAGTTTGATGAGGGAGCATAGGGGCCTAAAGCCTGTCGGCTTGGCCATCATCTTGCTCCGTGATAGAGCCTGAGTCATTTCCTCATCTGCCTTTGCCTCATGGACCGTGAAGCTGAGGCCTAGAGGCTCAGTTACTTGTCCAGGACCCAGCTGGACTTGAACCTCAGGCGGGAGTACCCTGGGCCCCACCCTATTGGCACGGACTTTGCTCCCCTGGCCAATGGTCTTGACTTGTTTCAAACCCACTTTTGGTGTAAACAGCCGTCCCTGCAGCAGTTCTGAGCCCTGTCTGACTCCAGAGGTGTTTCTGGCCTCTAGTCTCTTGCCAACAGGTATAGGGAGAGAAGGCTGGCCTCAGAAGTGGTGGCAATGCATGGGTGATTCAGTTCTATGACTGCAGGGGCCTGGGGAGTCAGGACCCAGGCAGAGAAGGAAAGCATCCTGCAGACTTGAAAATGTCCCCTTGATTTTTTCACCCACTTAAGCCAGCCGAGTGACCCAGACCAGGTCAGCTTTCAGATCTGTCCTTGTATTTTTTTATTTCAGGAGTTTGGTATGTGACGGAAAGAGAGGCTTATTAACTCGCCTGCTGCAGGTCATGAAAAAGGAGCCAGCTGAGTCGTCTTTCAGGTGGGCCAGTACTTACGAGGGACCCATTGTCCACCTGTGGAGGTTCAGTTACTACTGGGAGAGGTGGTTTGACTGCCACCTTGCCCTTGCGTTGACACGGCAGTGTCACAGTGCACTTGCTGTGCCCTGGCAGTCACCCAGCATTCTCCAAACACTTAACACTGGCCCTGGGCAGATGGAGGATAACTAGGGTACAGGTCCTGCCCATACGGCATTCCCTGGGGCTGTGGGAAACAAGCCTGAAAAGAAATCTATTTCAATAAGTTGTAGAAAGGAAAGCCAGGTTGGCCCCAAGAGCTGTGGGAGCAAAGGGAAGCCCTTCCCCTGCTGGTAGACATGGGCAGGAGCCCTTCTCAGAGTTCCTCAGACTCAATGGGATAAGTCTTGAAGGTTTCAGACAGGAATTCCATCAGTGGCCTCTAGGCCACTCAGTCAACATCAGCCACTTCTTCTCTAGGCCATCCCATCACAGGTGAGCTCAGTCACCCGACCACACATTTGTCGGCTTCTCTTACATGTTCCTAGCCCCTCAGTTCCATGAGGAATGCTTCTGAAAGGGCACAGCCTAGAGTGTTTTCCCATGGGGAAAATGAGGACTCACTGGAGCCAGCCCTTTGGTCCTAGATGCTGCCTCATCAGCAACATAACCCCTTCAAGACAGACCCAAGTAGAAGTCTGTTCCCCATTGATCTGTGAACTCCATGAGGATGGGGATTCTTTTGCTCACTGCTATGTCCCCAAGGCCTAGGATGAGGCCCAATGCTTGGTAGATATACAGGAAATGTCTTTTGAATAAATGAAAGGGCGCCAAACAACTCCTACCCGCTTGGGGAATTGAACATGGGCCAGAGAGGGCAAATTTAGCCACCTGGGCCAGGGATCAACATTTGGGTCACAGGTTTTGGCAAGCCCGGGCTGTGGAGAGTTTCCTCCGAGGGACCACCTCCTATGCAGACCAGATGTTCCTGCTGAAGCGAGGCCTTCTGGAGGTACGGGATGGAGGAGCCAGGGGTTGGATGTTCCATCTCCCTGCAGCCTCATGCGTTGCTGTCCTGTCCTAAGCCCTAAACAGTTAACCAGGAACAAACCAGATCTTGAGATTTTTAAATGCCAGTGCAAATTGCCATTATGTTGGCCCTGCAATTTCCAACTATGGTTTCCCCATGGGTGCTTACAGGGTGGCTTAAGGGATTAGGGAGTGGCTTTGTAGGAGGGTAAGGGTCTAGCTAGGGTTACACAAGAAGACCTTTTGACCCTGAGGATATTTTGATACTAATAGTTAATTTTTCCTTTATTGAATAATGGCCTTCAGAAAAAGCAGAAATTACAAAAGAGGGGAGCAAAATGGCCAAAGTTAGTGATTTTTTAAAAAATTTGATATAGACAAAAAATTGACCCATGAATTATTATAAAATCTATATGGGAAATAATTGATTCAAGTCAATGTGTCTTCAAGAAAATGAAAAATACTGGAAACAGTTTAACTGTCAGGCAGTTAAATTGATTTTATGTTCTTGATAAAAATTCATTGATTTTAGTGTAGACTTTATTTAAACAATTTCATTCATAAACTAAAGGCAAACCATGAGGTCAAACTGTGTCCTTTGCCCTTGAACCTTGTTCTTCCTATATTTGAATGGCCTCAGTGCATGGGCATCGGCCAATGTTACATCTGGAAATAACTCTCCTCCCCTGGAGAGCCCCAGGCATCTTGACCACAGAGCAGGTCAGAGGCTTCAGCTCTGAGACCTGAGCAAGTGAGAGACAGAGTGCCATGCACCCAACCTGCTCTCCTTCCTGGGAATGTTAGTTGGTCCTAGCCCTGTCCTTGGAGCCACCTGTATTCTTAGATAAGAATCAAGACAGGGTTGTAGGTTATGTCGATATGGGCGCTCACTCAGATCACATGTGTGGTCTGAGCTCTGTGCCGGGCCCAGGTGGGAGGTGGGTGAGGGGCACACCTTCACCCTGTCCCCTCCTCATCCCCAGCACATCCTGTACTGCATAGTGGACAGCGAGTGCAAGTCAAGAGATGTGCTCCAAAGTTACTTCGACCTCCTAGGGGAGCTGATGAAGTTCAATGTTGATGCATTCAAGAGATTCAATAAATATATCAACACTGAGGCAAAGGTAAAGTTAATCCAGGGTTCCATGGAGTATGCTGGATTGTCTAAACGTTATTTTGGAGCCCTAGTCTACCAGTCTAGGTTTTCTTTTTTTTTTTTTTTTTTGAGACAGAGTCACCCTTGGTAGAGTACCATGGTGTCACAGCTCACAGCCTTCTCAAACTCCTGGGCTCAAGCAATTCTCTTGCCTCAGCCTCCCAAGTAACTGGGACTACAGGCGCCTGGCTATTTTTAGCAGTGGAGTCTCACTGGCTCAGGCTGGTCTCGAACCTGTGCCAGTGAGCTCAGCCTTCCAGAGTACTAGGATTACAGGCATGAGCCACCTCACCCAGCCACCAGTCTAGATTTTAAATTGCAGGAGTTGTGTTGTTTTGTTTTGTTTCGTTTCGCCCTGGGTAGAGTGTCGTGGCATCATAGCTCACAGCAACCTCAAACTCTTGGGCTTGAGCAAATCCTCTTGCTTCATCCTCCCAGGTAGCTGGGGTTACAGGCACCCATCATGATGCCTGGCTAGTTTTTCTGTTTTTAGTAGAGGCAGGGATCTCGATCTTGTTCAGGCTGGTCTCGAACTCCTGAGCTCAAGCACTCCACCTGCCTCAGCCTCCTAGAGTACTAGGATTATAGGCGCCCCGCTTACATTGCAGGTTTTAAATTGGAGAATTCTGGGGAGTCCATGGCAATCTTCAGCAGACATTTGTTGGTGCTCTGTGCCCAGCACTCCCTGGGAATACAGGGAGAAAACCTGAGCTGTTTGTGGGCAGGGAGTGGGGATGGGTGGATGTACAATGCCACGATGCTATGTGGTGGTTGTCATGGTGGGAGCCTCTTAGGGGAGGGACTGAGCTTAGGGCATTAGGCTCCCAAGGATGTATGCCACAGAAACCCAGCTCAGATTAGTTGAAGTGAAAATTACAGGAATTAAACACCCTTCAGAGGAAAAGCACTGGGCAGAATATGAGAAAATCTGGGCTGAACTCCTGGTAGTTTTGCCTAGTAGCTGGGTGGTGAGGGTAGTTCACTCAGCTTGTCTGAATCTCTGCCTCCCATTGTGAAGCAGCATGGCTAGGGGAGATCATCACAGTCCCCCTTGCAGTCGGTGACTGCCCCCCGCTGAGCTCAGTCTCTGTTGCAGTTCCAGGTGTTCCTGAAGCAGATCAACAGCTCCCTGGTGGACTCAAACATGCTGGTGCGCTGTGTCACTCTGTCACTGGACCGATTTGAAAACCAGGTGGACATGAAAGGTAAGAAAAAGCCAGTCTGCCAAGGTGAGGCTGTGCAGTGTGACAGTGCTGGCCTTGAAACTCAGCCTTCAGCAAAGAGACCAGAAAGGCCGAAAGAGCCGCACCAGACAGCCATGTGGCCATCTCCAAAGTGGTGGGTCTCTGGGTGATTTGCTTTGCTGCTTTGACTTTCCTGTATTGTGCATGCTTCCATTAGCGAGCGTATACATTTTGTTAATGTCACTACTAAAGGAGAAAAAACGTCGCTGCCAGCAAAATAAAAAACAAACTAGAAAAGCACTTTTCTCTTCTTGACTGGGATTGCCAGGATGAGTCTGACCCCTTCTCCCTGTACACTGTGTTGGGGTGCAGTGTGGCGCCATGGGGGCATCTGAGCTCCATGGGAATGTTTGTGCCTGTCCATGCATGCATGTACTCTTGTCCCTGGGAGAGGGTCTGTGGCATCCAGCAGATTTGTGACCCCCAAGTAATGTTGTACACTTGTCCCTTGTCATGGTCACTCACTTAATAATTTAGCCATTTGCCTCCTTTTTCTGCCCCAAAGTGGCAGGGTGGTCTATTTCAGGAATAGAAATAGATTTGGTACCTATTACCCCGCCTCCCTGACCTGGGGGAGACAGTTTGCCTGGACGTTGTGGAAGGAGAAAGCCTGTGCCACTGCCATCCCATCAGTGTGCCTGACGGGCCTGGGAGCTGGTGTGGGGAGCTAGTCGTAGGGACTCTGGGAGACAATTCATACTCTTTATTGTTTTTCTTAATTTAGTGTCATCAGTCTTTCTTCCTGTCAGGGAACCTCATGTGTATGATGTAGAAGAGCATGGCTCTGAAGCTGGCTGGGAGGGCTGAGGGAGATTCCCCACCCTAGCATGGTTCTAGAGGACAGGTGCGGCACTCCTGGGACAGCTCCTCTTCTGCCACCAGGCAAAACAGCTGGAGATTATTTTTTCTAGCTGCAGCCAGCTTTTGTTATAGTTGTTTGATAGTGAAGGGCTCCCAGCTTCAGAGTCAGGACCTTGGGGGTAGGAGTCTCAGCTAGAGGCAGGGGTGACCCTGCCACTGGGTCTGAGCCTGCAGCGCACTCCTCCGCCTCCCTCCACAGTTGCTGAGGTCCTGTCCGATTGCCGCCTGCTCACCTACATATCCCAGGTGCCCACACAGATGTCCTTCCTCTTCCGCCTCATCAACATCATCCATGTGCAGACACTGACCCAGGTGAGAGGCCTCAGCAGAGGGCGATAGGGAAAGTAGATGGAAACCATTTCCTCCTCCTGGAGCCCAGTAGCTTTGTATCTCCCACCTTCACCCTAGAGGTGCCTTCCTGAGACCTAGGTCTTCTGAGGATTTTCCCATAAGCAGTCAGATGGGGCCTAGGAAGGGGTCACAAGTCTCCTCAGGTCACAGTCTGTGTCAGGGCACAGTCAGGATTGCACTGTGTTCTTCTGCTCTCTTGAGTCCAGTGCTCTTCCTCACTTTCCACCATGTCCCATGTCCCCCGCCCCTCCTGCTGTGCCAGGCTCTGGAGTTAACCTGAGATCGCCTCCCGAATCCTTACTAGGTAATGGTGCCGCCTTCTCTTCTCCAAGCCTCAAACCCCTACTTTCCAAAATGGGGGTAATACTGATCCCTCTGGGAGATGTGCAGTGAACAGCACAGAGGAGACAGTGCCTCCCAAAGCTCACAGTCTAGTGCTAAATGAAAGTTCTGAAGTGAGGTAACAGCCCCCAGTACATGAGCCCAGCCCTGCCTAGGCATCAGACCTTCCAGACAAAGTGGTACCTGAGCCAAGGTCTGCATGAAGACAGTTACTTTTGCCATATAGGTGGGGACCGAGCACACTCAGGCAGGATGCTGGCGCTGCTGGCTGCTGCCTCCCCCATCCTGTCCCAGGCCTGTGCAGGGGCAGCTCAGTAGGTGGCCCATGGACTCCACCAGGACCCTGCAGCAGCTCTCCTTCCTGCCCAGTGGCTGCCCAGGCTCACCAGCATGCACCTAACCCTCACTGGCCTGCGGCCTTGCAGGAGAACGTCAGCTGCCTCAATACCAGCCTAGTGATTCTGATGCTGGCCCGGCGGAAAGAGCGGCTGCCCCTATACCTGCGGCTGCTGCAGCGGATGGAGCACAGCAAGAAGTACCCCGGCTTCCTGCTCAACAACTTCCACAACCTGCTTCGCTTCTGGCAACAGCATTACCTGCACAAGGACAAGGACAGCACATGCCTGGAGAATGTGAGTGCCTACCCCGAGTGTGTGGTGGGTTGGCAGTGGGCACACAGACCCAAGGCCCTTCAGAGGGTCATCCAGATTGCATGGTTCTGCCTGCGCTGTGTGGCAGGAAGCTCTTTGTCACCTTACCAAGGCCTTCCCTGTGGGTGCCCAGTTGGACCTGGGTCCTCTAAGCACCTCTCAACTCCTCCCTCTTTGCCCAGAGTTCCTGCATCAGCTTCTCATACTGGAAGGAGACGGTGTCCATCCTATTGAACCCAGACCGCCAGTCACCCTCTGCCCTTGTTAGCTACATCGAGGAGCCCTACATGGACATAGACAGGGACTTCGCCGAGGAGTGACCTTGGGCCAGGCCTTGGGAGGCTGCTGGGCTGGTGTGGGTGAGCGTGCAGAGGATGCTGCCCGCCCTGCCCTCTTACCATCCCTTCCCTGCCCCCGCTGCTCTCTGCCTACTCTGAGTCTTCAGGTATAGGCTTGGTGGCAGGGAGTGTCCTAGAAGCCCTGGGTCTGAGGGCTCCAGGTTATGTGGGAGCCTCCGTTCCCTCATAGTCCCCCTGATAAGGACAGGGATACCATGCCCACCCTTCCTTCAGAATCCTGGGGCTCTGGCCCACCCAGAGGTAAGGGGACTTTTAAAATTAGCTCTGTCTGAGCTTCTGTCCATTCTGTTATCCCAGGATGGGGAGGAAGATATGGGCATCCCACCCCCATCTGTGAGCCAATCTTCCTGTCCTTGGCCATTGGATCCAGGCAAAAGCTTCTGAGCCCTGGGCAGGGATGGGGGGTACCAGAGAATGCTGCCTTCCCCCAAGCCTGCCCTCCCCCACCCCATTTTCCTTTAGCTCCTCTGGTTTTGTTTGCTCATTGGCTGCTGTGTTCATCCCAGGGGGTTGCTCCAGAAGTGAGGGGGCCTTTCCCTCCATCCTTTGGGGTGCAGGGCAGCATCTCCTGCCTGAGCCCAGACCCAGGAGCCTGGCTGGGAGCTTGCCCTTGCTCCTCCTTGTGTTGCCAGTTTATTAACAGCAAATAAACCAATTAAATGGAGACTATTAAAGAACTTTATTTTAAATGACTGATGTGGACCTGACTTTTGTCTGAGACTATGTGTTCCCCTCCCCAAAGAACGAAGACACTGACTGCAGCTATGGCATTTATTCAGGGTGTGCCAAGGCATGGGGTTGAGTTGATGACAGAATCAGGGTGGGCAGCTTCAGCCGGAGGGGCAAACAGCAGACATCCCTCTCCAGGGACTTAGGGCTCAGACCATCACTCTTTGTGCTAAAGGGAGAGGAACAGCTGAGTGGGCTGTACCCCACATCCCTCATCCCCCTCCATGAAGAGGGTGGTGCCCCATAGCCCCCCTCACCTTGGGGCCCAGGGCATCCCGGGTCCGTGCCCGCAGCTTGTTGGCCTGGGTTTCTGCCATGTCTGCCCGCTCCTCGGCGTCATCCAGCTCATGCTGGGCCTTGCGATACTTGGCCAGGTTGGTGTTGGCCTGCTGCTCCTGGTGATAGACACAGGGCCTCAGTTCCCCTTTGATAAGCTAAGGTGCTCATCTGGTCTCCACCCTATCCCCAGAAGGGGGCTGGCTTCTCCTCTGCCTCAGCTCTTCTTACCACATAATCCCCTCCTCACCGGCCGCCCACAAGAGGAAAGCACGGGGGTCTGTTCTGAGAGAGGTCTATCTAGTCTCTTCTGGACCTGTTAGAAATATCTCTCTTCTCATTGGGTCCCTGAGCTGGGAGGATGGAGCTACCACCTTTTGGGCAGCTATGGGGCCTCACCTGGCCAAAACTGAGTCAGCCCAGGCATGCTGACCTTTCCCAGTGCCCTGGCTCCAGCACACTCACCGCCTCCTCAAACTGGCGCTTATAGCTCTTGACCTTGCTCTGCAGCTTTTCCACCAGGTCCTGCATGCGAGCCAGGTTCTTCCTGTCCTCTTCAGCCTACGCAGGTACAGGGAACTCAGGGCTTGCTGGGACTGGGCCGACTCCAGGGCTGCCCCCTCCCCCAAGGGGGACCCTGTCACTCACCTGGTAAGCAAGCTCCTTAACTCTGCGCTCATGCTTACGCACCCCCTTGAGGGCCTCAGTGTGTTTCTTCTGCTCTGCATCCAGCTCGGCCTCCAGCTCCCGCACCTGCCAATGGCCAGGGAGGGGCTTGGTGCTGAGCCCGCCCTCAGGCAGCCCACCCTGCCTTTGGAAAGGTCTGGAGGGGCCGCACACACCTTGGCTTCCAGCTTTTGCACCTGCTTCTTCCCACCACGGAGGGCAGCCTGTTCAGCCTCTTCAAGCCGGGCCTGGAGCTCCCGCACCGTCTGTTCCAGGGTCTTCTTCATCCGCTCCAGGTGTGCGCTTGTGTCCTGCTCCTTCTTTAGCTCCTCAGCCATCATGGCGGCCTATGGGAGGAGGCGGCATGATCAGATGACCAGCTCCAGGGGGCATCCCTCTGGGCTCTGCCCCAAGCCCCACTGGCCCAGCCTTACGTCTGTGATGGCCTTTTTGGCCTTCTCCTCTGCCTCCCGCCTCTCTTGAGCGGCCTCCTCCACCTCCCCGCTCAGCTGGGCCAAATCGGCTTCTAGCTTTTTCTTCTGGTTCAGGAGGCCCGTGTTCTGGAGGGAAGTAGCATTTCAGAGCTGGCCTGCAGGCCTGTGACATTCCTGTCCCTGTAGACCCCAGCCCCACCTGTGAATGCAGGAGGTTGAGGCGTTCAGTGGCCTCCAGCAGCTCCTGCTCTGCCAGCCGCCGGCTGCGCTCGCCCTGCTCCAGGGCAGCCCGCAACTCCTCCAGCTCAGCCGTCAGCAGCGCAGCCCGGCGCTCCAGGGCCTGTGCCTGCTCACGGAGCTCAGCCACCAGCCGCTGCTCCTCATCCCGCCCCGCCTGCTCCTCTTTGAGCTGAGCCTGCAGCAGCCGGGTGGCCACCTGGGCCTCTGTAGCCTGGCGGGTAGCATGGCCCAACTGCAGCTCAAGTTCATTGAGGTCACCCTCCATCTTCTTCTTGAGCCTCAGTGCTTCATTGCGGGCCCGGGTCTCAGCGTCCAGGGAAGCCTGCAGGGACTCCACTGCACGCTGGTGGTTGCGCCTATGGGAGGGCAGTGTGAAAAGAGGGAATGCAACCTGTGAGAGAGGTGTGGGTGCAGGCCCCTCATCTACCATTATTGACACCCAAAGACCACTGGAGACAGGAACCCATCGAGAGAACAAATGAGTCATCGTCTCCTGGTTTGAAGCCCTTTGTGACTCCTGTAGCCCATCAGAGCAAGTTCACAGACAAAAGGGAGTCTCAGAGGCAAACTTGGGCCTCTGCCCCACTGTGTGACCTTGGACAAGTCCTTTAGCCTATCTGAGGTTCATCTCTAGAATGGAGACAGCAACCCCCACCTCCAACTCAGGTGGGAGGGGCAGATGAAATGTCTGTATCTGCCATGTGCACGTGGCTGGGGGTGGCACATGCCTTCTGCCCTTTCTCCTTGCAGGAGGTGGGGATGGGAGGGGGATGCCACACCTCAGGTTAGTGCACTCCTCATCTTTCTCTGCCAGCTTCCGGTCCACTTCAGCCTTGACCTGGGAGAGCTCCAGCTGAATCCGAAGAGTCTTGGTCTCCTCCAGCTCCAAAGCCCCCTAGGGCCAGAGCAGGCAGCATGGGAGTTGGGGAGCAGGGGCTCAGGGAGGGGAAGCCAGGGAACAGCAGTGCATGTCCACTCGCCCTGGGCCAGCCCCTAACCTCAGCCTCCTCCAGTGCAGCCTGGAGCTCGCTCTTCTCCCCTTCCAGTGCTTTCTTGGCTTTCTCCAGTTCCTGGATGCTCTTCCCGCTGAGGCTGACTTGGTCTGCAAGGTCACTGATCTCCTCTGCAGAGGGGACAAAACACTGAAGGGCCATCCCACGGCTCATGCACCAACCCAGGTCACTTCACTCAGCCCCAGTGCCAGGGTGGCCCCACCAGGGTGACTTGGACCCCAGAGCAACTCCCTAGCCCTGGTTGGTGGTCGTACCCTGCAGGTTCTTGTTCTCCCGCTTGAGCGTCTCCAGGGCCTCAAGTGCCTCCTCATGGCTGTGGCGCAGCCGGAAGAGCTCGGTGCCCTGGCTGCGGGCCTCCCTCTGCGCCGCCTCCAGCTCCCGCTGCATCTCCTCCTCCTGCCGCCGCCGTTCCTCCAGGGCCCGCTCCAAGTGCCGCTGCTTCTTGTCCAGCGCAGCAGCTGCTGAGGTCGCCCGCTCCAGCTCCAGGGTCACATCCTCTGACTCTGTCTGCAGCCGCAGCTTGGCCTTCTCCAGTGAAGAGCACTTGGCATTGGCGGCCTCTACGCCCTCCTCTGCTTCCTGCAGCCGCAGTGCCAGCTTCTTCCTAGGCCACAGGACCAGACAGAGTACAGACTATGCAGGGAGGAAGGCCAGCAGGACAGTCCCAGCATCCCCCACGCCCCCTGAAAGGGCTCAGGAGGCGCAGGCGTAGACCTGGGTGGTGATGGCTTGCCCAGCAAGGCACTCACTTGGCCTCCTCTAGCTCCTCGGTCCTCTGGATGGCATCTGCCTCATACTTGCTCCTCCACTGGGCCACCTCAGCATTGGCTTTGGACAACAGCCGCTGCAGCTCAGCTTGGGCCTCTACCTCCTCCTCATGCTGCTCCCGCAGGAGGTCGCAGTCATGCCGCAAAGCCTGCACAGCGTGGGCCAGTGCACTCTTGGCCTGCAGGGAACCAATAACCTCACATCAGTCTGGGCCAACGGCGCTGGCATGCCCCTGCCCACCCACAGTCTCCAGCCTGCCTTGCTCTCCTCCTCCAGCTGCCGCCGCAGTTCCTCCAAGCTCTGGGCAGCCAAAGCCTTCCCACGGCTCAGTTGGCTGATCAAAGACTCCTTCTCCTCCAGGAGGCGGCTCAGCTCCCCTGCAGGCGAGAGGGTAAGCAAGCAAGTAGGTGGGTGAGGGTAGCACCAAGGACTTGCATGGGGTGGCCCAGCTGAGCCCCTGACCTCACCGCTCTCGGTCTGCAGCCGCCCGCGCTGCGTGCTCGCATCCGCCAGTTGTCGCTGCAGCTCCTCCACCTTGATCTTGGCCTCGCTTAGCTGGTCCTCATAGGTCCGGCACAGCTTCTCTGCACTGGCCTGGGATCCCAGGTCAGGGGTCAGAGGTCAAGTTTGTGCATCAGAGGGCAGAACCTAGGGCTGCAAGTCAGAGACTGGGGCCGGGGGTGGGAACCTGAAAGCTAGATATGGGCCCAGGAATCAGAAATCAGAGCCCTAAGTTCAGGGTCAAGGATTCCACTGCAGGGCTACTGGTGGGTGTCAGAACTCAGAGGGCCGGACCAATACCAAGGCCATAGGGTCAGGGTGTTAAGATATAGCTCTGGAGTCAGCTGGGGACAGAGATCAGCTGTCAGGACTAGGTGGTAGAGGGTGCTGACATTCAGGACAGGTATTAGGTCACAGATCAGGAGTCAAGGATATGCGTTAGAATTGGATGCTGGGTCAAAAATGACCTGGAGCCAGGGACTACGGTTTAGGGGTCAGGACTGGGAGGGGATAGGGCATGGGAGCCAGGTGCCAGGTTAATGGGTCAGTGATCACAGTCAGGTATAGGATCAAAGTTGGTATGGGGTATTGATTGGCATGATGTGGCCAGGGGTCAAGGGTGGAGTCAGCTGCTGGAGTTAGGATTGGTTTAGAGCCAGGATGCGTATGGGGCCAGAGGTCCGAGGGCAGGGTCAGGAAGGAGGCAGACACCTTGCTACGGGCCAGAGTCTCCACGCTGGCGCCCAGGTCATCCACCTCCATGCGTAGTTCACTTTTTTCTTTCTCCAGCTTCTGCCGCACCCGCTGCAGACTGTCCACCTGTTCGCCCAGCTCGGCTGCACTCTCTGCCTGCTTTCGCCGCAGGGTTGCCACCGTGGCTTCATGCCGCAGTGCTGCCTCCTCCAGCTCTCGCCGCAGCCGCCCCAGCTCGGCCTCACGCTTCCGACAGCCCTCTCGCTCTCCTGCAGACACACCACCAGCCTCCTCCAGCCGCTCGCTTAGCTCCTCCAGCTCCCGGGCTGCCTCCGCCCGCTGCTTCTCCACGCGGGCCCGGGCCGCCCGCTCTGCCTCCAGCTCCTCTTCCAGCTCTTCTGCCCGAGCCTACATGGGCAGGTGGACAGCTGTTACCTCTGTAGAGTCTGACCCCACACTTCGCCCACTGACCCACACACACCTGCAGCTCCTTGATCTTCTTCTGCAGCTGGGCCCCCAGAAGCTGCTCGTCTTCCACGCGCAGGCTCAGCTGACTCACTTCAGAGTCCTTCCTGGGAGCCACAGGGTGTGTGAGCTGGCCCAGGCCCTAACTTCCACCAATCTGCCCAGGGCCTCAGGTGATGCCCCCCAGTCCTCCTCAGCACCCGCTCCCTGAGGCCCTAAGTGACCTCACTCCAGTCCAGGGAGGAGGCAGGCCACTAACCCTGCACCCTAGTGACCCCATCTCTCAAACCCTGCACGTTCTGCAGTGACGCAGGACCTACTAGAGTCCAGAAGGGAATGAGGACCCGGGTGTAGGCTCAGGAGGCCACATCTGCTGTGTCCCCCACCACACCTACTTCTTGAGCTTCTCCTCCAGCTGCTGCTTGTCCTGGGCAGCATCAGTCACTGACTCCTGTGTCAGCTTCAGATCACCCTCAAGCTTTCGCTTGGCCCGCTCTGTGTCCATGCGCAGCTTCTTCTCCTGCTCTAGCGAGCACTCCAGCTGAGAAGCAGGTTGGGCAGGCTCAGCCACGGCCTGGCCAGC
The DNA here is from genome assembly GCF_027406575.1 of Nycticebus coucang. NCBI lineage: Eukaryota > Metazoa > Chordata > Mammalia > Primates > Lorisidae > Nycticebus > Nycticebus coucang. The sequence continues at coordinate 41,865,654 of NC_069800.1, read as the reverse complement.
CAGCACCTCAGCCCCAGCCTGGCCCTTACTCACATCCTCCACCTGCTGCTCCAGCCGGATCTTGGCCTTGGTCAGTGCACTCACACGGTCCTCCTCGGCCTGTAGGTCACCCAGGGCCTGCTGGTGGGCCTCTTGCAATGCCTTCTTCTCTTTGGTCAGCCGGGCCACTGACTCATCCAATGCAGCCATTTCTTCCGTCAAGTTCTTCACCTGTGCCAGGGCCAAGGTCACCATGGGGACATTCCTCCCCATACTCTTGTCTTAGCAGCTACCACGCCAGGTCAGAGCAACTGCCCTTTCCAGCCGTGGGACTCAGGCCTTCATTGCTTCATGCCTAAGGGATGACAGCCCTCTCCTTGAGTTGCACTGGTGTTCCTGAGCGATGCTCACAGAGCACTCAGCGCAGCACCTGGCCCAGGTGAGAGATCAACAACTGTCAGCTATCTGTGGCATGAACAAGTGTTTGAGACAACTGTTTCCTAGTCACGGTTTCCTTAGTGATCACCTGCAAAAAGAAGCTTACCATAGACCCTAGCCTCATTTGAGCTGTGAACATGGGGCCTTCGTGAGGGCTCAAGGTCAAAAAGCACTCTGGGTGGAGAGCTTACAGGGTTTATGGGGTTCCTGCCTTATGGGGGCTTGTGATCCAGGATGGATGAGCATTGCAATCCTTTGCTGAGCACCTGCTGCACGCAAGGCCCAATAGTGTATGCTCGGCGAAGGCCAGTCACACAGTGAATCCTCACCACTTTACTTGGGTAAGTAATGTTAAGCCTACTTGACAGATGAGGACATTGTGGCCCATGAGAGGAAGTGACTTGCCCAAGGCTACACACCAGGAGTCCAGTAGAGCCAGGAGTGAGATCTGCAGCTGCCTGCCCCCAAAGACGGCCCTTAACTCAGGACCCTTCCCCAAGCCGCCCCAGTCCACACCTTGTTCTCAGTGGCTTGCTTTTCCTTCTCAGCCTTGGCCAGCGTCAGCTCCAGGTCATCAATGTCCTTCTTGAGCTCGGTGCACTCATCCTCCAGCTTGCGCCGACGGGCAGCCAGATCGGCGTTCACCTCTTCTTCATCCTCTAGCCGCTCGTTCAGCTCCTTCACCTTTCCCTCAAGCTGCACCTTGGACTTGATCAGCAAGTGGCAGCGCTCCTCAGCATCTGCCAGGTTCTCCTGCTCCTGGAGGGAGCACAGGGAGAGAGACTGAGTCAAGGCAGGGCTAGGGAACCCAGCTGAGAACACCAGGCCAGGCCCTGGAGAAGAAAATTCCTTTGTGGATGCAAAGGTTTGAAGCCCATAGTCAGCTGATCTGAAGCCCAAGGAATGCCTGGGCCTGCTCTTAGTCCTGAAGGGGCTCAGGCATGAAGGGACAAGGGCTCAGGGAAAGGGACACACAGGGGTATCAAGAGGGGAAAATTAGATGCTGAGGCCCAAACAACTGCTCTAGAAGAGAAGCCCATGCCTGCCTCCTGCACCAGTCTGAGAACTTCTGGATGAGTGGGCAGTAGAGGTGTGTTGAGCCCTGCACGGCCGCGGAGGGGCTCCTGGAAGCCATCTCTAGAGCGGTTTGGTCATTCCTGCCATTTTTGTCCTCACTGCCTAGCTGTGTAACTATCTCCTGCATATTAGCAGGTAAGTTTTGTGACCACGGGGCCATCCCTGTCTTCCTATCATAGTATCTCCAGTGCTAGTGTATGTGCTGAAGGAAGGAAAATTTGCTCTGGACTTGGGGAGATTCCAGACCCTTGATCTGTACCCTTTGATTATTACTGTTGTCTGCCACCTGAGAAGGGAATCTAGGTCTGTTTCAGGGACCACAAGAGTGGGAGAGCTGGGGGGCTGGGGCTCCTCTGCAGCTTTAGCATCAGGTGCACATCAAGGCTGTACCTAAAGGGGGCAGCACCAAGCCAAGTTGCATGAGGGTGACAGGTTTAGGACACATGGAAGGGCTGAGGCCTGCGAGTAGGAAGGTGGGAATGTGAGAGTCCTCACGCAGGAAAGCAGGAATGTGAGAGTCCTCACCTCTGGGCCTCTGGAATAGGAAGATCTGTGTAAGTAAGGCCTGAGCATCCAGAGCACACTAGGGCTGCCCTCGCTGGGGGTCACGTTGTGGTATTTCCAGGGCAACTTGGAGTATTGGGGTGCCAGAGACACCAGGGCACCAAGGGGGAACCCCTCACCACCCCAACTCACTGCCTGCAGCTGCAGGGCCAAGTCATTCTTCTCCTGGGTGACGCTGACTTGAGTTTCCTCTAGCTCTTGACGCTTGGCCTCGGCAGCAGCCAGCGCCCCTCGCAACCCCCGCAGCTCTGCCCGCAGGGCCGCCAGTTCCTCCTCGGCCTGTGCCGAGCGCAATAATGGCTTCATCTTGAAAAAGAGCTTCATCCATGACCAGTTCTTGACAGCATTGAAGGCACGGATGTTCCACTGGATGGTGAACAGGGCATCCCTGGGGAGGGGGCTGGGTTGTGAGTGGGCTTGGTGCCGCCCCCTTTGGGCACAGCCCTGGCCTGCAACTGATCAGGTCAGCGCATGTGGTCTTCCCTGCGGCCCTCAGTGAGGTCGAGGGAGAGGCCCAAGAGCGCACAGTTCTACCTCAAGGGCTCATGAACCCAAATGTTCTACAGGCCTCTACAAGTGTCTGGCCATTAAGCCACCAGGCTCTAAGGTCAGTCAGCCTGAGGTCACAGGCCAACAGGCACTCACCAGCTGTCACTGGATCTCTCTGACTCAGGCACCCCCTCTGCTGAATGCCTAGCTTTTATGTCCAGATAATCACAGCAAGATCCATACTTACCCAAGATAATAAAAAAAATACCATCTTACCTGAGGCTGGCACTTAAGAGTCTTAGAAAATACAATTGCCTCATTACCAGCCCAGGAGTGGAGAGGCAGGTGCTCTCAGCCCACCCAGCCACAGGGGATCATCTGACCCCAGGACAGCACGGAGAGCCTAGTTCTGTGAGAAGGGACAGCGGCCACACCTCCACCCTGCCCCTTCCCACAGCCACCTGCCACCCAGCAGCCGCTGGTACTCCAGACGCATGAGGCGTCCCCGGCTCCGAGCCTGTAGCAGCGTCAACACCTTGGCCAGACGCTGGTCCCGGAGCTCCTCCAAGACACCCACAAGCCCAGCCTTGAAGAACACCTGGGGCAGAGGGGAGCAACCATGTGTGATTCCTAGTATTGGCATGAACCCTGCCCCTGCATGACCACCCACAACCAGGGTCAGCCTTGATTCCAGGGACCCTGACCTTGGTGTGGCCAAACTGGTACTGGGTGTGGTCAAAGTCCAGTGAGCCCAGCAGCTTCTCTGTGGCCTTTCTGCTGTCCATGAAAGTGTCATCTGGGATGGCGCTGGGGTTCAGGATGCGGTATCTGGGTTGGCAGGGAAGGGCTGGTGAGGAGAGGGCTAGGACAGGGCACAGGCCACTAAGAGCAGGGAAGCCAAGTAAGGAGGCCGGTAGGGCTGGCAGAGAAGTCATTCCTGGGCCTCTGGCCGGAGCAGAGATTCCAGAGGGGATACACACTGAACGGGGGGCAGAGAGGCATCACCACATGGGAAGACTGGGTACATTCCGTTCGGAAACCTTGGAGCATTTAAATGCATTCAGTACGTTTTTGCAGAGGCTATAGTTTTTATAAAAGACGTACTACTTTTGTAATTTTTTAAGGCAAAAAATAAAGAAGAGGCCATGCCATGCCATATACAAACTAAAGAAATATTTGAAAGGGAATTCTAATAAACAGCAAGTGTTCTCAGCACATCTACTTCTAAAGTGGACACACGTGCACATGTGTAGGGGGTCACGTGAGTCACATCAGCTGTGGCTACACCAGGAAGGCAAAACCCCAGAAGCAAGAAAGGCCATGTTAAACAAAGCCCCTGGTTCACTGGACTAAGGGATGCTTCAGAGCCACAAAAAACTGATGGCACAGACCTATGCCTGTTGATAAGGGCAGTCCCCAAGACATTGTTATATGAAAAAACAAACAGCAGCATGTCTTTTGCCCGTATGTACAATATTTATATGGACAATGGACATTCATTTGCAGAGGACAGTGTGGATGACTACAGTTACTTTTGGAAGGGGAAGGAACTACGTATGGAAGACATCAAGCCCATCGGGGAGGGGGTTGACAAGCATGGCCTGAGTGCTTCCCGTGTGCTGGGCGTTAGGTGAAGCCCAGTCCGTGTGAATTCTTACTTGCCTTCCACATCTACATCCAATCTGCCCGCTCCCCAAGCTCCAGACTAATCCAACCTCTCTCTCCAGTTCCCTTCTAGGACATCTGCTGGAGACATTTCAGATATGACATGCACGGAGCAAAGCTCAAACCACTATCTCTTCACCTCTCCCCTCAAACAAAAATCCTGTCCTTCCATCTCAGTAGATCACCACCGACTTCCCAGCTGCTCAACCCCAAGCCTGGGTGTTACCCTGGTCTCTTTCCTTCTCCTGCATCCAGTGTGTGGACGACCCTGCTCTCCCTGTGGTATTTACCCCACGCCCCCTCCCAAGTCAGCAACCCCCATCTCTCCCCTGCTGCCTGCCCAGGCCCCTGCATCCCCGGCACTGGTCTGTCTGTGAGGCTCTGAAGTGTGTGCCCTTCCCACCCGAGTGGAGGGAAGGGCAGCAGCCACCCACCGCTGCCGGAAGTCAGTGTAGAGCAGCCTGTTGGGGAATCCCTGGCGGCAGATCCGGATCCCCTCCAGAACCCCGTTGCAGCGGAGCTGGTGCAGCACCAAGAAGGCATCCATGACACCTGGCATGAAGATGTTAAAGGGGAGAGTCAGAGGTCAACCGACACACCTTCAGGCCCCAGAGAAAGAAACACAGTCCAGACCCACGGCCTACTTTAAGGCCACGCAGACCCTCGGAGGGAAAGGAAAAGACCCATGCCCTGGCCTCTGCCCTGCCCCGCTCTCCTACCAAGCCAGCCCTGGGTGACTACCTGGGGTCTTGTTCTCGTTGGGGACAATGCAACGGACAAAATGGGGCTGTGTGGCCCTCAGGTTGGTCATCAGCTTGTTGAGGTTCTCCTGGGAGCAGGGAAGAGTGGGGAGAAGGCACAGGGGGCAGAGAACCAGAATTGGATGCCGCCGCGGGCCAGGGCCATTAGAGCAGGTGCCTGGGTACGCCCGCACTTCTGTTCTTTCCCTCTCACTAGTGTGACCCTCTGCCCTTTCCAACCACCACCACCCAAGTCTTCATTCCCCCACCAAATGGCACCCCCCCATCCAGAGACCTTGGGGTTCCCATCTCTTCCTCTCAAAGCCTGCCCAGGCAGCTGAGGACGGGAAGCAGCACAGACTTGCCGTGATGTTCACGCGAGAGGAGTTAAACATCACTGCAAGTCTTAACAGCCGCCCGCCCAGGGAACAGGGCAGGGGTGAAGGATGGGGCTGGGGGTTGGTAAGAGGGAAGGTCCACATGGGGCCCAGATGGGGCCTCACCTTGTGCAGCTGGGACACCGTCTGGAACGATGCTGCCTTCTTACGCTTCTCTTTCACCCCAGTCTTGGGGGGCTCGGCTGGTAAAGACAAGGGGCCCAGTCAGTCCAGGAAATGCTGTGCCACAGGCCCTTATCAGTATCTTGTCCCTCTGTACTTACTGGAACAGGAGCCTGCATAGTTCTCATACAGAGTTGCCAAGAGCTTATTCTGTGACTTTTGGAAGATGGGGACCACCGTCTCATTCAAGGGATCCTTGTTTTTCTCCAGCCAGCCCACAATGCTGTATGGTACCTGGCAGAGACGAGACAGGCGCTGAGCCAAGGTTGGGGGAAGTTGGAGGGGGGAGTGAAGAGAGCGGTCGAGGGCTGGGGTTCCCACATCCACCTACCACGCCTGCATAGTGGACCACCTCAAAGTGGGCCTGGTACTTGCGCTTCTTGTCAGGCCGAGGCTGCTGGAAATTAGGCGACTTCCCTGCATGGTTGTCGTAGAGTTTGGCCCGGAAGCTTGCATCGGAGGCCTTGGGGAACATGCACTCTTCCTCCAGGATGGACAGGATGCCCAGCGGCTGGGGATGGGGAACAGCTTGGAGAGCCTCTGTCAAGCCAGGCCATCTCAGCAGTGCTGGACGCCTCTTCCCAGAACACCTCCCTCTGGGAGCCCTCCCAGATCTCCCTGGATAGTCAGACCAGACCCACTCCCAGGAACCCTATCTATGGGAGAAAGAAAAGTTGGTGCCTTGGCTTCCAACCCCTTTCTGCACAGCTTACTGAATCATGCTCTTTGCTTCTAAGAAGTGTACAAACCTTTAAAGGATATTCACACTGAGTTGTTTGTTTGTTTTTTTAATGTACAAACAGAAACTGGCATCTCTGCACCCACTCTCATCCTGGCCCATCCACAGCTCACACACATAAATACATGGTAAGTTAAAAAAAAAAAAAGACCACCAAATTCACATTTTGGCTTCCTCACTTTCCTCACTGACTAGCCGTGGAGCCCGCATGCCTCCCTAAGCCTCAGTTTTCTGCTTTGCAAAATGAGAAAATGAGTATCTTCAGTATTCATACAAGAGCAAAAAAACTCAGCCACCGAAGTGGCCAACAGTAAGGGATTACTGTCTGAAAATCAACTGCACAAACTATGCTTATTGCCTTCAACAGCACAATACATTTTTAGAGAAAAAATAGGATGCGAAATGAGCCTGTGTCTATAAAAGAAAATGGATTCTCAGGGTAAAGGATTTGGAGGAAATTAACCCAAGTGTCACAATATCAGCTGTGGTAGGATAGGGGGACACATTTTTTTCCCCTTCCAGTTTTTCAAATTTTCTTTAATTTGACCAGGCACGGTGACTCACACTGTAATCCTAGCACTCTGGGAGGCCAAGATGGGTGGATTGCTTGAGCTCAGAAGTTTGAGACCAGCCTGAGCAAGAGCAAGACCCTGTCCCTACTAAAAATAGAAAAACGAGGTTTGGCACGTGTATCTTAGTAGCGAGGGTACCAGCCACATACACAGGAGCTGGCGGGATCAAACCCAGCTGGCCTGCCAAACAACAATGACAACTAAAACAACAACAACAAAAAAATAGCTGGGCATTGTGGCGTGCGCCTGTAGTCCCAGCTACTTGGGAGGCTGAGGCAAGAGAATCACTTAAGCCCAGGAGTTGGAGGTTGCTGTGAGCTGTGTGAGGCCACGGCACTCTACCGAGGGGCAACATAATAAAACTCTGTCTCAAAAAATTTTGTATAAAAACTAGCTGGGTGTTGTGGTGGATGCCTGTAGTCCCAACTACTCAGGAGCGTGACTTGAATCCAGGAGTTTGAAGTTGCTGTGAGCTCAGCTGAGGCCATGGCACTCTACCCAGGGCAACAGAGTGAAACTCTGTCTCAAATAAGTAAATAAATAACAAATTTTCTTTCATTTTCTTTTTTCCATTCTTTATACAATGGGTAAATATATATAACGTTTCACAATCAAAAAAAAAAACAAATAAGAAAACACCTTGCCCTGCTCCCAGGCCAAGATCCAGGGAAACTGTGGCTGCAAATAAGGCCTTGTTGACCTGCAAAACCGTGTGTGCCCAGGAACGGCTGTTGTCGCCAGTATGGGGATGCACCCTCACATTGCTCACACACTCACCAGCACTCATTCACGTTCAATTCCTACATGCCATTCATAGATACACCCATTCTCTGTCATACACATGTACATAGACACAGTCACACTGCACTCATACTTGCACAATCACAAACTTACACACCCACTTTGCACGGGCCTGCTCACGCACAAGCATCATCACATACACCCTCCCCTGGCCCCACCTTCTCGATGAGGTCGATGCAGGGCTGCAGATCAAGGCCAAAGTCGATGAAGACCCAGTCAATGCCCTCCCGCTTGTACTCCTCCTGCTCCAGCACGAACATGTGCTGGTTAAAGAACTGCTGCAGCTTCTCATTGGTGAAGTTGATGCACAGCTGCTCGAAGCTGTTAAACTATGAGAGGAGGTGCCTGGCTCAGCAGGCTCCCTGCAGATGGGGAAGGGATGCCCCCACAGGAGCAGGGATGTGCCTGAGTTCACCTCCCACTGCCAGGCAGAAGGCCAGGGTTCCTGTGCCCAGCACAGACCACAGTCCTCCACCTTGGAGACAGTGGAGCCTAGAGGGGTGGGCCTGCTCTCACCTCAAAGATCTCAAACCCAGCAATGTCCAACACCCCAATAAAGAACTGCCGGGGCAGCTTTGTGTCCAAGGTCTGGTTGATCCGAGATACCAGCCACCTGAAGAGCCGGTCATAGGTGGCCTTAGCCAGAGCCCCCACAGCAAACACAACCTGGAGGTGCAGGGAGACAGGGCTGGGACCTGGCAAGGGGAGACCCTGCTTGGATGTCCCTGGGTGGGCCCTGGCCTGCACGCAGCTTACCTGCTCCACACTCTGACCCTTGGTCACATACTCATTCCCCACACGGACCCGGGGGTGCAAAAGGCCTTTGAGGAGCTCCCCACTGCTGACCCCCATCAGATAGGCAGCCTTGTCAGCACCTGGCAGGGCACATGGGGGGATAAGGAAGGAGGAGGATAACAGTGTAGGCCCGTGGGAGCTTGGCTGCCTCAGCCTGTAGCTGGAAGAAGGGAGGTCAAGAGGGGTCAAGCTCAAGGCCAGCAAACCATAACCCACTGGAGGAAGAAGATCTGGGGCTGAGGAGTTGAGACCAGGTAAAATTGAGGTCAAAGGTTGTAGGCAAGATTTAGGGTTAACAATCATGAGTAGGATGTGGAAATCAGGGTCAAGGTGGGGCCCCTCACTCTCAGTGCCATCAGCCTCAGCCTGTTCCTCGCGCTGCTTCTGCTTGAACTTCATGTTGCCAAAATGGAGGAGGGCGCCCACGATCTTATAGCAGGCACACTTCTCATCCACACTGAAGCCCAGAATGTCCATGGCATGCTGGAGGATTGGGGGGGGCAGGACAGTGGACTTAGAGAAGTCTGGGCTCTGCCAGCCAGGCACTGCCCTGACCATTCCTGTGGCTAAGGGCGTGACCACTTCCCGATCACACTGCAGGCCCCGCTCAGCTCCCCTCCAGCACAGCCCTTACATCAGTGGCAATGAGCTCCTTCCCATCATCCATGTTATCCACGGTGATGACGCCCTGGCTGCAGAAGTGGTAGTCGTAGGGGTTCATAGACAGAAGCAGCATGTCTGGGGACCAGATTGCGGGGGAGCAGGTCAGGCTGAGCTCACCTGGCTGTTCTCCCTCCCCAATCCCAGCATGGTGGTCCTGGGGGACCTAACCTAGGAGTCGTCTGGGGTCCTCCTGAGATTTCTCTGAAGCCTGCATTTCACATCCCCATCCCCAGTCTCATCCTCTGGCCCAGCCCCCTGTGCTGTGTCTCAAAGAGGGCCAAACTCTGCCCTCAAGAGGCTTGCATTCGTCCCCCTTTGGTGCTGGGCCTCTCTGATTTCAAACAGCATAAGAGGATCAGGTTCCTGTGAGAAGCTATACAACCTTGTCAGGCCAGTGGAGGTAGGAGCCTGCTGCATGGGAGGGAGCGGGCTCAGCAATGACCAGAAGTCCTAGGGGACTTAAGGGACAGGATGGGTCTGAGTCCCAGGAAAGAGGGGGTACAATGGCTCCAGGAAGCCCCTTGGGGGTCTGACTCCTGTTCGCTCCATCCCTGCCCTTTACCCTGCAGCTCTGGCTTCTTCCCTGACAGGATCTGGTAGTAGACGTGGTAGCCGCGCTCGCCTGGCAGCTGGAAGATCACCCGAGACTTCTCCAGGAGATCTGGGAACAAGGGGCAACACTAGCACACCACCTCCGGCCTGTCCCCAGAATGGATGCCCTGACAGGGGAGGATGTGGAAGGTCGAGGAGTGGGGGCCGTGCAGGGCAGGGGCGCCACATCTGCACACATGCTAGCGCGTGCTGTGAGTGTCTCTTCATTGGTGCCTGTGTCACCACACGGGCTGTGGGTCTGTCTGGACGGCAGTGTGTGTCCTCGTGTGTAGGAGCGTGAATGTGGGTGTCGTAGGTTCTTATCTGTGGTGTGTCAGTCTGTGTGTGCATGTGTGGCCCCGCCTCCATGTGTCTGGGGTCAGGCTGGGGTGTGAATTAAGACTTATCCTTGTCCTGTCACCACACAGCTGTGCTCTTCCATCAGGATCTAGCTGTGCATGCCAAGATAGGGAGTGATGGGCATGGGGTGTCCCCCTCTAGTGTGGCTCAGGCACCTGGCACCTGTGCAGCAGGGCCAGGTCAGAATGAGAGGTGTTTGGAAGCGTCCCAGCAGGGGCCTGGAAGGATGGGGCAGGAGAGATGTGGGCCCGAGAAAAGACTGGGAGCGTGAGGATCCAATCACAAGGAGCCTGCCTGGCCAAATAAGGGTTTGGGTCTCCATCTTCAGATGACAGGATTTGTTTCTTTTCTTTTTTTTTTTAGACAGAGTCTCACTCTGTCACCCTGGGTTGAGTGCTGTAGCATCATAGGGCACAACATCATCAAACTCTTGGGCTCAAGTGATCCTCTTAGCCTCCTAAGTAGCTGGGACTACAGGCACTCGCCACAATACCCTGCTGTTTTAGAGAAGATCTTGCTCTGGCTCATGCTGGTCTTGAACTCCTAAGCTCAGGCAATCCACCTGCCTCGGCCTCCCAAAGTGCTAGGATTACAGGCATGAGCCACGGTACCCGGCTGTGGATCACATGGGGGGATCTAGAGAAGGTTTTCGGCAGGGACAAGAGAAAGTTTGGTTTGAAGAACAAGTAGAGAAGAGGAGGCTGGGAGACCACACAGAGGCCCGTGTGACATTCCGGTGAGAGGTAAAGTGGCCTGAGCTGGGCAGTAGTCAGGGGATGGGAAGAAATGCCTAGACCCTATCAGACTTGATGACAGGTCAGAGAGGAAGGCCTGGGCCCAGCCTCACAGCTGTCCCTCCTCCCTACCTCCCTCACCCGCTCCCAGACTCACAGCTGTCAATGTCCGCAGATGCCAGCTTCCCAGAGGGACCAAAGTGAATGCGGATGAACTTGCCCTGAGGACAGAGGGGTAGCCCTCAGTTGGGGCACTCGGCCAGCACTGTCCTCCTTGCCGAGGGCTCCCACTGCCTTGTGCCCTCCCTGCTGGTGACCCTGCTCCGGCCCCAGACCCCTGCACTTTGCTCCCACTGTGCCTACTCACAAAACGAGAGGAGTTGTCGTTCCTCAGAGTCTTGGCATTGCCAAAAGACTCCATGGCAGGGTTGGCCTCAATGATTTGATCCTCGAGGGTGCCCTAGTGAGGTGGTGGGGTGACGGGTCTGTCAGGCATGATGCCCACCAACTGGGAGGCCAGAGTCACCCACAGCCCCCTCTGGATGTACAGGGGAGAGAGTTGTCCCCAGGACCTCGTAATTGCCACCTGCCCCGCTTGCACAGGCCCCACACTTACCCCAGTCTTTGTTGCTGGAAATTGCTGGGGGCAGAAGGCAGACAAGGTTAGAGGGTGTGACGTCTCACCAGGTTGGAGATGAGGGTCAGGAGGGCAGCAGTTAGCAGGACAGTGAAGGTTAGTCACCCAGAAGTGTAGCCCCCACCCTAGTGCCCATGCCTGACCCTCCTAGAGCTGTTAGAAGGAAAAATGCCAGAAAGTGGAAGTGAGCACAGCCCTAGCCAGGGTCTGGAGGTAGGGGCAGCACCTGGGGTCTCCCACTCGAAGCCCTTCCTCTCCCCCAACTCTGTCTCTGGCCTCTTTAGTACCTCGTCGTTTTCAACACACCTCTGCTCCAAGCTCTAGAGGCCTCCAAATGATAATCTACTCTCCTAGAGCCCAGCTCAGGTGCCCCCTCCTCTAGGAAGACCCCCATGATGCTCTGAAGCTGGAGGAGGCTCTTCTCACTCTGGGCCTTCCTATCCCGACCTCTTCTTCGGTCCCCCTTACACACTTCTCCTTTGTAATGTGATTAGGTGTCTTCATTGTACAGCCTTGCCTGGTGCATATTATTAGCTATAATTTGCAAATGACAAAACTAAGACTCCACACAATAAGGCGACGGCAATGGGGAGGCATGAGCCCCATGTCGTGCCTCCCGTGACACCTACACCTCTCCTACAAGTCACCTAGAGGGACTTACTGAATTGAGCAGAGCCTCCCTCCTCCCCTCCTAGCCTCTTCCTTCTCTCTTCCCTCCCTTTTCCTTTCCTTCTCTTTCCTACCCTAGATGTCTTAGACAAGAAAGAAAGAGAGAGGAAGGAATAGATTCTGGAGAGAACAGATAAGCCACCAAGGATTTTGTGGTCATTCATTCACCTCCAGAGAACCCAAGACTTAGAAATACCCCCAGGGGTTCGGTGCCTGTGGCTCAAGCGGCTAAGGTGCCAGCCACATACACCTGAGCTGGCAGGTTCAAATCCAGCCCGGGCCCGCCAAACAACAATGACGGCTACAACCAAAAAATAGCCAGGCGTTGTGGCGGGTGCCTGTGGTGGAGGGAGGAGGTGGAGGCAGGAGAATCGCTTGAGCCCAGGAGTTGGAGGTTGCTGTGAGCTATGATGCCAGAGCACTCTACCCAGGGTGACAGCTTGAGGCTCTGTCTCAAAAAAAAAAAAAAAAAGAAAAAGAAAAAGAAATACTCCCAGGGACATTGGACAGTGGGAGGCAGGAGCCTCCACTGGACAGAAGCTTCTTCCCCATATACGCCTGTTCAGTGTGCTTCTACAGGGCTCTCTCTGGGCTGTTTGGCCAAATTTGGGACCAAGGGAAGGGAGCTTGATAAAGTTTTCAAGTTCCTGCATCCATAGCATTTGTGGTCAGCCTTTCCCCTCTACCTCCCTTGCCTGATCCACTCCCCTGAACTCCACTTGCCCAGGTGCTCCCTTGCCCCAGACCTACTAGCTGGGACCCTGCCAGTTCTGGCCTCTCCCTGCCACTTTTCCTGTCACTGGACCAACCCAACTTTCTACAGCATCCCCAGAGACCATTTAGGAGTTTGGAAAACAGGGCAGGAAAGGGAGGGAGGAAAAAGTACCAAAAAGTCAACAAAACAGAACAAAAACAATAACCATGACAACAAAAAACCAAAACTGAAATAAAAATCAAAAATCAGAAAATCAAATGGCGAAAAGGGAAAAGGCAAAAAGAAAAGAAAAAGTGAAAAAAGAAAAGAAAAGAAAAGAAAAATGCCCCAGAATAAAGCAAGGCTCAACAAGACCAGGAGAGAGGGCAGTGTGGGGGGAGGCCTTGGGCTTCTGGAAAGAAAAGAAGCTCCTTTGGGGGTAGCCACAGAGCCCTGAACAGCTGGCCTTTGGGCTAGAAATGGAATGTTGTACCTCAAAAACAGAAACAAAATTTTAAAAATTGGGCCCCTATTGTTTGGAAATTTCTAAAAACTATACAGAAATCATAGGGCCCAAAATTGCCCCACCAATCCAATTGTTAAAAATGCCAGTGCCTTCCACTCTGGCCAGTCTCTGTGGCCAGAGACGGTTCCTTCTGATTGGCAGCAGGTAACTGTCTTTGGCGCATGAAAACCAAGAAAACAATCACTTCTTAGTAAAAGCAGCCTGTCTATTTAATAGTATACTCTTTCAAAATATAAAGGTCACAATGGAAAAAAGTTTAAGAGTAGCGATGTGGTCCCACCCCTCTGTGTTGGAGATGGGAACATTGAGGAAGGCTCAGAACAGAGGTACACAGTGTGTCAGAAGTGGCCACAGCCTTTCTGGTCAAGCCTTGCTCCGGCCAGAGTCCCCCAGCAGGGTGGGAGGCTCAGGCAGGGCTGGGGAGCAAAATTTTTAAAAAGAAAAAGAAAAAAAAAAAAGGAGGGGAAGAAAGAAAAGAAAAACAGCGAGAAGCAGTGGGGGGCTGTGCCCGAGTGGGCAAGTCTTACGGCCTTCTTGCCTGGCCCGTCTCCCAGGGCAGCGACGATGGCAAAGTACTGAATGACCCGCTTGGTGTTAACCGTCTTACCGGCCCCCGACTCTCCGCTTGGACAACATAAACATGAGTCACCAATGCCCATCTGGCCTAATTCCCCTCAACCCCCAGTTACCCCACCCCTCAAGTGGAATCCCCTTTTTCCCCTTCCTCTCAACTCAGGATCTCCAACTCAAAACATCCAGGGAGAGATCAACCCTCAGAGGTGTTGAGTTGTTTACAAAGCAAGCCAGCGTAGACCACCGTCCCCGTGAGATAACACACATGATCATGCCACTGTTTGCTGAGCACTTAGTGCCAGGCTCTGGCCAAGTACTTGTCCTCCATTGGATTGGTTAAGCCCCAGGAACCATTATCATCTCCATTTTATGGATAATGGAATGGACCTCTAAAGTTCTGTGACTGTCCCTGGTGTGTGCCAGGTACTGACTTACAACTTTGTGTGGTAGGTAGGATTGTTTTGTTTTTATTAGTGAGGCTCAGAGACCCAAGAATATACACTGGGGAGTGGAAACATGAGAACGTGAACTCAGGTCTAGTTGTTAAAAGCCTTTGCGGGCGCGCTCGGTCTCTCTCTCCCTCTCTCTCTCATGCGCGCACTCACACACGCACACACATCCATGCTGGCTTGGCTGGGCATAACCTGGCACGTAAGAACTCTACCATTTTCCAGTGGAGGCAATGGAAGGATCAGAGATAAGATCCAATGTAAAGAGATGGTGAAGAGGAGGAAGGGGAAGGGAATCTCCCATCAGCCCTTGACCCAGAATTAGAATTTCCCAAAAGATCAAGGGCAAGATTCCAGGCCCAGGGGAAGACAGGGTGGTGACCACCTTGGTGCTTGGGCATCCATCCCTGCCCTGCCCCAAAATACATCTGCCCAGAATGAGTCAGAGAAATGCTCAGGCCTGATTTAGCTTCAGCAGGGACACTAGCTCTAGGTGGTAAAAGCCCTGCCCTGAGCACTTTTGAGTCAATTCTGGGAAAAGACTTTGGTTCTGCCCTCCTGCTGTTCGATGGCCAGCATTTCCTACCCCACCCCTGCAGCCCCACACTCACGTGATCAGCATGGACTGGTTCTCTCGGTCTGGGGGAAGTGGAGGGGATAGAGAAGTCAGCAAGTGAGGGATCAGCCACACGTGGAACCCCTTGGGTGTCTTGGCCCTGGGGCAGTCCCCACCACCACCACCCAGGGCCAGAAATGGGAAGGCCAGCTCCCACGTAAGAGACAGAATGGCGGGGCATCGCCTGTGGCTCAAAGGGTAGGGCGCCAGCCCCATATGCCAGAGGTGGTGGGTTCAAACCCAGTCCTGGCCAGAAACTGCAAAGAGACAGAATGGCTGCTCTAGAGTGTTCAGCAGCATCCAAAGGAGGGCGTGGAAGTGGAGGGAAGGGTGGGGAGAGAAGCGGAGGTGGCCCTTACTGCGCAGCATGTCGTTGTATGCGTTATCTGCCACCGCATATATATGGGGCGGGGCCTCAGAGCGGCGCTTTCCTTTGTAAGCGGCCACTACGGTGGCAGTGTAGACCGGGAGCCATTTGTAGGGGTTGATGGTGACACAGAACAGGCCTGAGTAGGTCTGAGAAAAGAGTGTTATCAGTTGGTTTTTTGGGGGGGTCCTCCAAGTTCCCAACCCAGGCTCCAGTCTTTACAACACCATGACCCCTGCGATATTCCTCTAGGAGCCCCTTGACTTGCCGTGCCACACCCTCTGTGGCTGTCCTGGCCTCATCGCTTACTTCTGCCACCAGCCCGCGGCCCCACCTTCAAAGCCCCAGAGCTGAGCTGCTCGCCCCGCCCCCTGCCGCTCACAGCCACGCCCCACCGCTGTGGCCCCGCCTCTGGCCCCGCCCCGACACACACTGGCGGGGAAGGCGAGGCTCACATAGATCATCCAGCGAGCGTAACGCTGGCGCAGGTTGTGCAGCACTGCGGCCTCGTTCAAGTGTGTCATCATGGCCATGTCCTCCAGTAGGTCGAAGCGGGGTGGGTTCATGGGCTGCAGCTCGCTTTCGCGCACCATCAGCACCTACCAGAGAGGCTGGCTGGGTCATGTAGTGAACTGGGAGGAGCTCACCTCTCACCCCCCACTCACACGCTCCCAGACCCCCTTCCTCCAGAGTGTGGAACCTGGTGGCCAGAAGCCCCCTGGGGTAGGAAAGAGGGAGCTGAACCTTCTGGTCTTTGGTCTCCACGGTGACTTTGCCCCCCAAAGCCTCCGACTTGACCTCGGCCTCCACGTAGGCGTCCTGTTCATCGGGCACCCAGACTCGCTTCTTTCCTGTTACAAAGAGACCATGGGACTTTGAGAGGGGCTGAGACACCCCCAGGGGTCTGGACAGCTGGGGCTCCCAAGCTCTGTCTGTAGTGCTGTGCCCCCCTCAGAAGGCCCCTGCCAGGACACAGGAGTCCCGGTGAGGAATCCTCCCAATTCCGAACTTGGAAGGGCAGAGGAGGAAGGGTCCCAAGAAATTGCCTTTTAATGATTCCCTGATTAGAGTAACAGTCCAGATTACACATTTGGGTCCAGATCCCTGCTTTAGCCATATTTTCCCTGTGACCTCAGGAACATCTTTCTCTCTGGGCCTATTCTGTCAAATGCAGAGCATTATGGGGGTCTCCTCAGGTCTCAAATTGAGCAGCCCCTCAACATCAGGCACATAGCTCTTCAGGAGGTCTTGCCCACCCTAGTCCACAGAAGATCAAACCCAGGCCTCCTAATTTGTTTTTGTTTTTGTTTTTATCTCACTCTGTTTCCCAGGCTAGAATGCTGTGGCCTCAGTAGCTCACAGCAACCACAAACTCCTGGGTTCAAGCGATCCTCCTGCCTCTGCTTCCTGAGTAACTCAGACTACAGGCACCTGCTGCCACGCCCAGCTAACTTCCATTTTTAGAAGAGACCCTCGTCTCACTCTTGCTCAGGCTGGTCTCGAACTTCTGAGCTCAAAAGATCCTCCCATCTTAGCCACCGAGAGTGCTAGGATTATAGGAGTGAGCCACCACACCTGGCCCAGGCCTCTTAATTTTGTGTCCTGTGGTCTTTCCTGCCTGGCCAGCTGACCCCAAGGACTTAGGCTGCAGACCCCCAGGTTCTGTTCCCTGCTCTGCCAAGTGCCTCAGTCAGGACCACCTACATAACTTGCAGGCCTTAGTACAAAATGATAACGTGGGCCTCCTTGTTAAAAACTTATTAAAAATTTCAAAATGGCAACAGCAGAGCATTAAATCAGGCGCAATGCCCTTCTAAGCTGGTGCCCTGTGCAATTGCAGAGATGGTACCTCTATGAAGCTAGGCCTGGCCCTGGTCCCCACCTCCCCAGGCTGCTGAGTTGATGCACGGAAAGTCATCTGCTCTGAGCCTGGCGCACAATAAGCACTTGATACACACTGTCTATTGTTATTATTGTCCTGTGAGCAAACCAGGTCATAAATAGTACAGCCTTTATTCCTGCTCCTAATAAACAGTGGCTTTGACTCTGTGGAAAGCACTAAAAATAACCCCAGCACAGGTCTTGTGGACATGTGGAGGAAGCCTGCACATGTGGATCAGTCTCCTCTCAGAGGTCTCAGGCTCCAGTGTGAGTCCTCACAGACTGCATATCTAGGAGGTAGGTCGTATTATCCCATTTAACAGAGGAACAAACTAAGGCTTGTGCACAGAACCAGTATAATACACAGGGTCCCTGGGATTTTAGCCTCCAGTCAATGGCTAAAACTGTCAGGCCCTTTGGCCCTAAGCTGAGAGCCACCTTTCCCCACTTCTGAGGCTATACCCCTCCCCTCTTCCCTCACTTACCATCCCATGGGACAGTGTGCACCTTCATTAACTCCTGGTAGACCTGGCGGAGGTAGCAGGCTGACTCTCCGAGTTCACTCACATCCATCATGGTGGTGGCACTGAGAGGTGGAGGAGGAGGGGCTGGAGTCTTGGAGGTTCAAGGTGGCCCAAGGCAGCAGGCACTGGAAGATGGTAGTGATGAGAGGACTGCAGAGCAGGAGGATACAAACAGGGCATGATCCTCCAACCCCCAAGACCAGATACGAGGTAACTCTTCTGGGCTCCCCACCTCTGCCTCCCTGGGCGAGCGCCCAGCACACACACACATACACACACACATCCTCAAACACCACAGCATCCTTCTCTACAAGTATGGAAGTCTCCTGTCCACCCATAGGCACCCTTACCCACACCCCGCCTCCTGCCCTCCCTCCAGCTCCAGCCCCAGCCCTTATTACCCACCTCAGTACCACGGTGAGGACAGGGAGCTGTGCTACCCCTTTTATTGCCACAGTCAAGGTCAGCAGAGGAGAGCTATGTCAGCAATCTCCACGTGTCACAGCCCCCCCCAGCCTGGCCACAGGACACAAAAGGCAAATTCCCTTTTATCTCCACAGCACGGTCCCTGAGCTATTTTTACCTCCCATTGTCAGGGGATCACAAAGGCAGAGAGAGACACTCCACTGAGAGACAGAGAGGCTGGGAATCAGAAACTGATGGAGCAGGGACAAGGTAGGAAGAGATTTGGTAAGACTGAGGAGCTCAGAAAGAGAAACTGAGCCACAGAGAGCCTGATATGCCCGAAAAAATACCCATACCCCCAGATACAGAGAGCAGGCAGACTCAGAAGGGGACCACAGAATGCCCTCTGGGGCCATCTAGTCCAACCCTCTTTATATGCCAGGAAAAGCACTGCCAGTCTCACAGACAAGCAGTGGCAGAGACCAGGTCAAGACGAGAAGCCAGGAGACAAAGGCATTCCTCTCCAGCACCTGGATACTCTCGCTCCCCTTCCCCTGTCCCCACCTCTCTGAGGGCTCCCTGAGAAAGTCATCCATGAGGAAAGCCAGACCTGGGATCATGGAATAAAGGAATGATTTGGCTGAAGCAGAAACAAATCAAGGATATTTGAACCAGTTAAGACCCTCTCCATATTCTGACATTCAAGATCCACAGGAAGCCAACCTCCTGCAGCCCCCTCTCAACAGGGGTGGGGGCGCTGGCACTCAGGGAGCCTAATACAGGCTTCAGAATGCGTCATGGCAGTTCCATCACTGCCTCTCACTGACGTGGCTCTCCCGTCCATCACCTCAGTCAAGGCTCAGGGACACCTTAGAATTTTAAAAGCAGAGAATGAAAGGACCGAAGAATTGAACTGTAGGCACTGGACACGTGGAACTAGAGTTCCAGAGCCAAGATTCCAACCAGACGTCAGACCAGGCTGACACAGAGAAATCCTATGTAAGACGGGCCACCAATTCCAAATACATGGATACGCTGGATAAAATATATAGAAATAATTTTATTTTTTATTTTTATTTTTAGGGGGAGATCGTGTCTCACTCTGTTGCCCTGGGTAGACTACAGTGGTGTCATTATAGCTCACAACAACCTCAAACTCTTGGGATCAAGAGATCCCCTTACCGCAGCCTCCTGAGTAGCTGGGACTACAGATGCCCACCACCACATCCAGCTAGTTTTTCTATTTTTAGTTGAGACAGGGTCTTGCTCTTGCTCAGGCTGGTCTTGAACTCCTGAGCTCAAGTGATCCACCTGCCTCAGCTTCCCAGACTGCTAGGATTATAGGTGTGAGCCACCATACCTAGCCTCTATTTTTTCTTAGTAGAAATGGAGTTTCACTTTTGCTTAGGCTGGTCTCCAACTCCTAAGCTCAAGTGATCCTCCCACCTAGGCCTCCTAAAGTGCTAAGATTACAAATGCGAGCCACCACACCCAGCCTATAGAAATAATTTTAAAGATACAGGCAAAAGTACCCTACGATGATGGAAGTGGAAGGAAGAGTGGTTCTTTGAGGGTGGGTAATGACCAGAGAGGCACAAGAGAGCCTCTGAGATGCAGGAAATGCTCTAGTGACACTGAGCTGCGTGGTGGTTACACAGGTGTATTCACTTGTATATATAAAGTATAAAACAAGTCAAGTTGGGCATTTAAGATGTATGCACCTTACTGTTTGTATATCACATGACAACTTCTTTTAAAATACATTGCTTGGGGCGGCGCCTGTGGCTCAGTGAGTAGGGCGCCGGCCCCATATGCCGAGGGTGGCGGGTTCAAACCCAGCCCCGGCCAAACTGCAACCAAAAAATAGCCGGGCGTTGTGGCGGGCGCCTGTAGTCCCAGCTGCTCGGGAGGCTGAGGCAAGAGAATCGCGTAAGCCCAAGAGTTAGAGGTTGCTGTGAGCCGTGTGACGCCACGGCACTCTACCGAGGGCGGTACAGTGAGACTCTGTCTCTACAAAAAAAAAAAAAAAAAAAATACATTGCTTGGTTACCCGAAGCTCAGTGAGTAGGGCGCCAGCCACATACACCAAGGCTGGTGGGTTCAAACCTGGCCTGGGCCAGCTAAAACGACAATGACAACTGCAACCAAAAAACAGCTGGGCGTTATGGCAGGCACCTGTAGTCCCAGCTACTTGAGAGGCTGAGGCAAGAGAATCTTTTAAACCCAAGAGTTTGAGGTTGCTATAAGCTGTGACACTACAGTACTCTACTCAGTGCAACAGCTTGAGACTCTGTCTCAAAAAAATAAAATAAAATAGGGCAGCACCTGTGGCTCAACGGAGTAGGGCACCAGCCCCATATGCCGGAGGTGGCGGGTTCAAACCCAGCCCCGGCCAAAAAAACTGCAAAAATAAAAATAAAAATAAAATAAAAAATACATTGCCTGGGGTTCAGTGCCTGTCACTCAATGGTTAGGGTGCCGGCTACATACACCAGGGCTAGTGGGTTCAAACCCACCCAGGATTTGTACAACAGCAATAACAAAAATAGCCGGGTGTAGTGGCAGATGCATTACTTGGGAGGTGAGGCAAGAGAATCACGTAAGCCCAAGAGTTTGAGGTTGCTGTGAGCTGATGCCATGACACTATACCAAGAGTGACAAAGTGAGACTCTGTCTCAAAATAAATAAATAAAATACATTGCCTGGGCTGGGCATGGTGGCTCATGCCTGTAATCCCAGCACTTTGGGAGGCCAAGGCGGGTGGATTGCTTGAGCTCAGGAGATCGAGACCAGCCTGAACAAGAGCAAGTCCCCGACTCTACTAAAAATAGAAAAACTAGCCAGGCATTGTGGTGGGTGCCTATAGTCCCAGCGACTCAGGAGGCTGAGGCAAGAGAATCACTTGAGCCCAAGAATTTGAGTTTACTGTGAGCTATGATGCCAAGTACTCAACTCCAGGGCGACTGAGTGAGACTCTGTCTCCAAAAAATAAAAAATAAATACATTGCCAAATCCGCAATGAATTGCAAATGCCCAGACCCTTTTAGAAATTAATCCACAGAATTTTCCTTTGAGTGGACATTTAGATTGTTTCCAATCTTTTGACATTACAATCATAGCTATGTGAATAATCTTGTACAGTTTGTTGAATTTTCACAAAGTAAACCATACACTGTTCAAGAAACAGAAATTGTGAGAAATTATCCCCCTCGGACCCTCTTTCACTCACTCTCCCTCCCCCAGGGTAACACAATCCTGACTTCTAACCTCACAGGTTAGTTTTGTCAATTTTCAAGAATTATATGAATGGAATCCTACATTATGTATTCCTTTCTTCTTTTAACACAATACTTGTGAGTACCTCATTCTGTTTTAATTTTCTTTATAGAGCTTCAGTTCTTTCTGCCTGCCTCCCGCTACTAGAAAGGAACCCCATGAGGCAGGAGGTTGTCCTATGTCCCTAGCACCTTACAAACACCTGCACATAGTAAAAGGTCATTAAATATCTATGCAGCAAGTGAATGAACCAAACCTGATAGTTTATATTTTAAGGTTTTAATGTCTATTTAGTGTCAGAGGCTGGAGCTGGGCACGAGCAATTTATAGAAAGCCTAGGCAGTGGGAAAAATCCTTTTCACTGTTCAAAGATGCTCAGAATGCAGGGCTTTTTTTGCCCAGGGACCAAGCAACAGAGTTAGCCTGGAGAATCAGAAGCTCTAACTAGCCTAACCTATACCAAATATAATGTGGATCCAAATTCTAGAATTATCTGCTCAGGGTATAAACCTGGGGCTGAGAAACCAACCCTGAACTGGAGTCTTCAGTTCCACTACCCAGGGCACATCTTCCCACTGAAATAAGCTCACGGACAACCTTGATGAAGCAAAGAGGAAACCCAGAGCTCAAAGAGAGGCAGCAAGAGCTACCATCCACACGGACCTGAGGTCCTGAGACTTTAAATACCTGACACGTTGTCCTGGAGCAGAGGGAGTCTGCATGATTTATATTGCTCAGAAGTAGACTGATGGGCAGTGCTAGGAAGCAGAGGTTGAATGCACCCAAAGCAGGACTTTTTCACACTCTGAGCCAGTTTGCAGCAGAAGAGGCAGCCTTGGAAGGACGTGAGCCTGCCAGCCAGCGCAGACTCAAACAGATGCTGCCCTGGGCTTGAGGCTTTGGACCAGATGACTCCTGAAGTCTAACTTCAGGAGTGCAGGATTCCAGGATTTTAGAATCTAGCCCAAAACATTTCTGCCACAAATATACCCCAGTGCCTGAAGTTCCTTTTTTGGGTCAGAATCTTTCTTTGGGTAAAGACATGAAAGGACTGTGTGAAAACGATGATACAGCTAGAGAGGCCATGTGGAGTCAATTCAGCATGTATCTGAAAGCCTCTAGCCTGTGTCCAGGATTAGAACAAGAGCCATTCACTGTCCAGGGAAGATACTCAAGTAAGATGTCAGAATGGAGGAGTTTGATACCCGGACTAGCAAGAAAAGGGGCATGACAACAAGGTCCCTTCCCTCATAGAGCTGACATTCCCCTGGGGAAGCAAAAATAAACAAACAAATACATTTCTAAGGTAATTAAGATTGTAGCAGGGCTGGGCATGGTGGCTCATACCTGTAATCCTAGCACTGTGGGAGGCCACGACTGGAGGATGGCTTGAGGTCAGGAGTTCAAGACCAGCCTAAGCAAGAGTGAGACCCCCAACTCCTCCAAAAGTTGAAAAAGTAGCCAGGTGTGGTGGTGGCCACCTGTAGTCCCAGCTACTGAGGGGGCTGAGGCAAGAGGATGCTGGAACCCAGGAGTTTGAGGTTGCATTGAGCTATGATGACAGCACTGCACTCTCCCTGAGGTGACAAAGCAAGACCCTATCAGAGGGAGGGAGGGAGGGAGAGAGAGAGAGAAAGGAAGGAATGAATGAATAAAGAGAGATCGTGGCAAATGCTCTGAAGGAAATAAGCAGAGTAATGCTCTGGGCAGTAATGGAGATGTACTCTACTAAGGTTGGTCAGAAAGGGCCTCTGAAGAGGTGACATATAAAGTGAGACCAAAGAATAAAAAGGAGCTGGAAAAGCTAGGAGCCTTTGGAAGGGTATTCCAAGCAGAAGGAACAGCAGATACAAGAGCTGTGAGGCAGAAAATAGCTTGGGATGTTCGAGGCACGGTCCCAGTGACAGTGCAGGTGGGCGTGGTGAATAAGGGGAGAGTTTAATGAGGTTAGACCTTAGACCGGTAGATAGGTAGCATGCAAGATCATTCAAAGCCTTCAGGATTTGAGAGGGACTCTGGATTTTAATGCAAGTGCAACAGGAACCTGCTAGTGCAGGAAAGTGAGTGATCTGAGGTTTAATCATGAGTGCGCTGGCTGCCATCTACAGAATGGCCTGGAAGGGGCCAGGGTGCAGCAGAGAGAGCAGCAGGAGGCTGCCGCATCACCCAGGTGAGGGGGGGGGTGGGCAAGTGGAAGCACTGAAGCTGGGGAAGGGCCAGGCAGCATGACCCAGAACTCCAAGGCAGGGGGCAGTGGAGGTGGGCCTGAGGGCCCTACTGGCTGAGGCAGGGCCACCAGGCCATAAAGAGAGGTGGGGCTGGACTGAACAGTTGGGACCAGACTGCGAAGGGCTTCAAAGGCAGATTAGGACTTGGTGCTTTATCCTGCAGAAGTTGGGGCACCATCAAAGGCATTTTTACTTATTTATTTTTTCATCAAAGAGCTCAGAGCAGGAGAATTTGACAGTGTGGTCAGATTTATGTATGCATAAGCTCCTGGTGGCAGCTGGTGTGGAGGAAGGACTGAAAGAGTAAGGCCTGTGGCAGGAAGACTTACTATGAGGAGGCTGTTGTAATGGTCCAAACGCAAGGCGGCCAGGCCCGGAGAGAGGCCCACTACCCTGGCATCCTGGGGGTGGCTGGGCCCATGCTTGTCCCAGGTTTGTCCCCCTCCTGGGGCCCTGGGCAGCTGCAGAGGGCCCAAGTGGGCCCCAGCTCTGATGCTTCAAGCAAAAAATAGGATGAGGGCAGCCAAAAGGCATCAGGGCTGTTTATCCGGAGGAGAGACGCCTCAGCATGGATTTATGACCGAAAAGTTACTGAGGGGAGGGGTGGGGAACCAGCTGTCCCCCATCCTCACAAAGGACAAAGAAAGGAGGGGACTGTGTCCTCAGCTGCATCAAGAGAGTGAAAGTTAGACACAGAATCAGAGGATGAAGGGGCCCTTTAGTGATCATGCAAAACAACTCTCTAATTGGATGGTGGGGGAAACTGAGGCAGAGTGGGAGAAGCATGTTCTTGTCAAGGTCACATAGTGAATTAAAGCCATGACTAAACCCAGCAGCACAACCTCTTAATCTGAAGACCCCAGGAGCCCCCTAGGACACTCACAAGGGCACCTATGACTGCCTCCTAAAGAGCTCTGGGACATGGCCCGAGGGAGAGATGTGTACGTTCAGCCATCCTGGTGCATGGATAGAAGGACCTGTGCTGGACCGAGGTGCTCTGGATCCCAGCATGGGCTCTGGTCCAGGTCTCTCATTTGCTACATTCTTGAGTTCAACCTTTGTCTTAGGTCCTCACCGGGTCCCTCCACCCCATCTCACTATTTTTGGTATTTGGTGGGGGTCCCTTATCTCTCAAGGGTCTTGTCTCTCTGCCTGTCCTCTGAGACTCTGTATTCTCTCTTGGAATCTGACTCTGTCTCTCTAAAGCTGAGCTAAGCTAAGCCAACCTCCCACCCACAGTGGGCCCCTACTGGTAGAGTGCCCCTCCGTGTAGACAATGCTCAGGCCCAGTGCCCAGGCTGGGACAGGTGACGGCAACTGTGGATCTATCTATAGCTCCCTTGCCCTTCAATTGTTCCCCACTTCAAACAATGGTTGGGCCTTGGATTAGAACTACCTCCCACCAGCCCTGCTGAAATGGATCCCAGGGGACAGTGGATGAGCCTCAGGAGAGACACATGGTGACCTCGTGTCTACCTCTGGCTGGACCTCCATGTTCCCACCTATACCTCTGGGCTTTAACACCTTCTAGTTCAGAGTCTATGTGAATATAGGTCTTGTAGATAAGGGAACGGGGTGTCTGAACATGGGCATGTGGGTGTCAGATGTGTGAGTTTCCCTCCTCCTGCATGGCTGGCAGACTCTCATGGCATTGGGATGCCAGTTCCATGAGGACAGAGACCTGGTCTTCCTTAGACTCTGCCATATCCCAGCCTCAGCCTGGTACATGGTAAATATTCAACATCCATTTCTTACTTTGTCCCTTAGGAAGAGGAAGGGCACACCTCATAGTGACTCAGCACAAAGCAGCAGTAAGGAACGTCTCATCCAAAGTCAGACTGCTTGGGTTTTAATCCTGGCTCTACCAGTTACAACAGATATCCACAATGAGGACCTCCTTCACCAGACTGTGATAACATCATGTAAGTTAAAACATCTAAAGTGCTTAGGATAGTTCAGGCCCTGTTACCGTTATTTCTAACACAGATCATTAAGTTTAAAAGTAAGGAGGAGGGGTGGCGCCTGTGGTTCAGTGAGCCACAGTGAATGAGTATATGGCACCAGCCCCATATACTGAGAGTGGTGAGTTCAAACCCGGCCCCGGCCAAACTGCAACAAAAAAATAGCCTGGCATTGTGGCGGGCGCCTGTAGTCCCAGCTACGTGGGAGCCTGAGGCAAGAGAATCGCCTAAGCCCAAGATCTGGAGGTTGCTGTGAACTGTGACGCCACAGCCCTCTACTGAGGGTGACAAAGTAAGACTCTGTCTCTAAAAAAATAAATAAATAAAAGTGAGGAGGAGAATCTATAGGACATGCCATCACCTGTATATAAAATTGGGGGAGAGATTAGCGCACCTATGTGCTTATCTGTGATGGACTGCCGTTGGAAGTCACTCAAGAAGCTAGTAACCAGTGGTTGGTGGCTGGGGACAGGGAAAGCAGAGAGACTGTTTTTTCCCCTTGTCTTCCCTGTATACCTTTTGAATTTTAAATCATGTATATGTATAACCTATTTTTTTAAATGTTTGCTAAAAGAGTAAGGGTCACTTCCAATATGATCCTTGAAAAAAAAAAAAGCCCCTCCTCTGTGCCAGTGGGGAGAGGCCTGGGCAAGGACTGGTCTTCAGGGTGTGGGCCCATTGCCTTCAGCCCACGGTCAGGCAGCCTGGATATGAGTCCTAGCCGCACCCTCTTTCCCAGTGGTGGATAAGATGTGTCCACACAAAACCAATCTAAAGCAAACAGTGAGCCAGAAAGGAGGCTTCCCAGCTTCCAGGCTGAGGAGCAAGGGTGGCGGGGGCAGTGGAAGCAGGCCCTAACCTCCAACTTGGCCTCTCCCTTGGCCCTAACCTCCAACTTTTCATCACAAGCTATTCTTAGAGCCTAGATAATGCCAGCAGTTACTCCTGCTCATATCAGCTTCCAGAGCCACTCAGCCCTGAGAGGCCTCGTCCTCCCCCAACCCCCTGCGTTTGGGCCTCCCTGCCACGTATGGACATCCAGCTAGCTCGAACCTCTCCAGTACATGGGCTGCACACACCAGGTGGGCCACCACAAGTAGGTAAGGGCCTAGGTAGTGGGCCCTTCCAATATTCCCCTAGCCAGGAAGCTGGGAGAGACAGGAAGGCCTAAGGTATATCCTAGGGTAAGAGGTGTACCTCCATAGGTCACTATCCAGATAGTTTGGCCTAAACCCAGGCTCCAAACTATGCTAAATAAAAGGGATGGGGCCATGGGCACAAGTTAGCCAGGGGAGCTGGGGGAGGGAGAGTGCCTGGGAGGCCACTGTATGGAGGAGGGAGGAAGCCAATAGGGCGGGAGAAGAGAAGGCAGAGCAGGGTCAGACTGTTCAACTTGCTATGTGACCTTAAACAGTTCTCTTTTCCTCTTGGAGCTTCATTTTCTATCATGAAATGGTCATAACTATATTCCACTGAGTCATTGTGTGGATTCAGATAACGTCTGTAAAGATCTTAGCCTGCCCCAACCCAGAATAAGCACCGTGTAAATATTTGGTTGTATTGTTGGCTCCCTAACAGTAGGCGATGTTTCTTTTTCAGCTTTCCACTTGCAGGGCCTGGGTTGGGCCTGGTCTATATCAGGACTGCCTCTTCAGATCTTCAGGACTTTGCCATTACAAGCTAAGTGGTCCTGAGCAAGTTACTGAACCTCCTGTAAGCCTTGGGTTCCTTCTCTACAAAATGAATATACAGAGAATACCAGCCTTGTAATGTCATTGAAAGAAATAAAAGTGCGTCCTTCTCCCTTCGTGAGAGGTAAAGGATGTGACCCATGAGGCTGTGGCTGTGTGCGTGTTGGGTGCTGTGGTGGAGAAGCCTTGGGTCTGCCACTCTACAGATGGGATCTGAGACAGTGCCCAGGGAAACCAACAATCTGGAAGAAAGGTCCTAGTGGGCCCAACATGTGGCAGGAGAGTCCCAGGATCTTGTAATAGTACGGCCCAGTCCACCCCCACCCCCCAAATCCTGAGCCAAAGCCCAGGCCCTGTCTGGAGTTTCAGCATCACGATGGGCTTTCCCTAGACTGGGCCAGATTTCCCATTTAGTTCAGTTCTACAACCATCCTCTGATGCCCTCCACATTGGGACTGGTACCCGGCTTGCTCCTAAGGTTCAGGAGTCTAAGACTGGTGGGAGACACAGGCAGAGACAGTTAATAACAACTGACCTGAGCCTCTGGGGAAGGTGTGCTTAGTCCAACCTGGTCATCCACAAAGGGCCAAATAGAGCTGAAGTGGGAGGGGAGAGTGGGTTGTGGCACTGCCCTTGCCATCATGGTCAATCAGCTTGGGAAGTGAGGGGCAGACAGAGGCTCAGAGGTTAAGCTGGGAAACCAGCCCAATGCGTGTGGCAGTGGCACTGCTCCATCGTGAGTGTCCTGTGGATGGCTCTGCTTGCTCATACCTCAGGGCATACTGCCCACCTTTCTGCAAAGCTGGACTTCACTAACCCAAAGACATGAGGCCCCCTTGAGCACAAGTTTTATTCATTTATTTATTTTGAGACAGAGACTTCTTTGTCGCCCTCAGTAGACTTCCATGGTGTCATAGCTCACAGCAACCTCAAACTCTTGCACTCAAGCAATCCTCTCGCCTCAACCTCCCAAGTAACTGGGGCTACAGGCACCCGCCACAACACCCAGCTATTTTTTTGTGGCAGTTTGGTCGGGGCTGGGTTCAAACCTGCCACCCTTGGTATATGGGGCCGGCGCCCTACTCACTGAGCCACAGGCACCGCCCCAGATTTCATTTCTTAATGGAAATTTTTATCAAGATAACGATATGTTCACATGCAGTTGTTAAGAAATACTAAAGAGAGATACCCTATTTGGATATTGATACAATCCAGCCATCTTATTCAGATTATTCCAGGTTTTACTCATACTGGGGTGTATGTATGTTTTTGAGTAAGTTCTGCATAATTTTATCACCAGTGTAGGTTTGTGGATCCTCCACCAATATTAAGATACTGACCAGTTCTAACAACAAAAAGGTGTAGCCTGGTGTGGATGCGGAGAGAAAGGAACACTTCTACACTGCTGGTGGGAATGCAAGCTAATACGACCTTTTTGGAAAGAAGTTTGGAGAATACTCAAGGAACTAAAAGTGGGCCTACCATTCAATCCTGCAATTCCTCTACTAGGTATGTACCCAGATGATCAAAAATTATTTTACAACAAAGACATTTGCACCACAATGTTTACTGCAGCCCAATTCAAAATTGCTAAGACATGGAAACAGCCCAAGTGCCCACTGATCCACGAATGGATTAACAAATTGTGGTATATATACACCATGGAATACCACGCAGCCATAAAAAAATGGAGACTTCACATCTTTTATGTTTACCTGGATAGAGCTGGAACATATTCTTCTTAGTAAAGTATCTCAAAATGGAAAAATAAAGTATCCGATGTACTCAATACTACTATGAAATCAATATATAATCACCTATTCATTCATATGAGTGGTAAAATATAACTATAGTCCAGAAAGTAGAAGGGAAGAAGAAAGGGGGGGGGGGAAGGGGAAAGGCGGGAGGAGGAAAGGTATTTGAGGGGACCTCACCTAATGTGCATGATGCAATGGTACATTTCAAAACTATTAAGAAAAGAGTATAATTATGATGGATGTCTTAATCAGCTCAATGTAAGCATTTCACATTGTATATCAAATCAGTACACCGAACCCCATAAATGCATCAATGTACACAGTTATGATTTAATAAAAAAATGCACAATATATCATTCTAAAGTTTATTTTTAGGGGTGGCACCCGTTGCTCAGTGAGTAGGGCACCGCCACATACAAGACAGTGGGTTCGAACCTGGCCTGGGCCAGCTAAAACAACAATGACAACTGCAACAAAAAAATAGCCGGGCGTTGTGGCAGGCATTTGTAGTCCCAGCTACTTGGGAGGCTGAGGCAAGAGAATTGCTTAAGTCCAAGAGTTTGAGGTTGCTGTTGAGCTGTGACACCATGGCACTCTACCAAGGGCAACATAGTGAGACTCTGTCTCAAAATAAAAAAATAATGCTCAGCACCCGTAGCTCAGTGAGTAGGGCGCTGGCCGCATACACTGTGGCTGGCAGGTTCGAAACCAGCCTGGGCTTGCCAAACAACGACAACTGCAACCAAAAAATATCCAGAAGTTGTAGCAGGCATCTGTAGTCCCAGCTACTCAGGAGGCTGAGGCAAGAGAATTGCTTAAGCCCAAGAGTTTGAGGTTGCTGTGAGCTGTGCTGTCACAGCACTCTACTGAGTGCAACATGGTAAGACTCTCTCAGAAAAAAAAAATTATTTTTAATAAATAACTTTGAAGTGAAAAAAAAAAAAAAGGTATAGCCCTAACCACACCAACCTTCCTCCAATCCTTAACCCCTGACAACTACCAATCTTCATTTCTAAAACTGCCAAAGATGTTACATAAATGAAATTGTAGAGTATGTAATCTTTTGAAATGAGCTATTTTCATGAAAAACAATTCCCTGGAGACTGATCCAAGTTGTTGTTTATATCAAGATTGTTCCTTTTTATTGCTGAGTAGTAATCTGTGGTATGGAGGCACCAGTTTTGTTTAACACCTTACCTGCTGAAGGACATTGAGACAGCCCTCAGTGTGAGGTGCTGCTTGTAGCCTGTGCCCTGGGAGCTGAGGCCACTCATCCTCCAGCTCACCTGGGAGTCAGAGGATGTAGCCCCCAAATTCTTATTGTAGCATTCTAGGGACAGACGCCGAGAACTCTCCCCACTCACCCCACTCTCTTTCTCAGAACAGGTATTAGGATTCAGTCACCCCCAAGTATGCCAACACTCAGTTCTAATGGACAGAGAGAGTCTTTTTTTTTTTTTTTTTGTAGAGACAGAGTCTCACTTTATGGCCCTCAGTAGAGTGCTGTGGCCTCACACAGCTCACAGCAACCTCTAACTCCTGGGCTTAAGCGATTCTCTTGCCTCAGCCTCCTCAGTAGCTGGGACTACAGGTGCCCGCCACAACGCCCAGCTATTTTTTGGTTGCAGTTTGGCCGGGGTCGGGTTTGAACCCGCCACCCTCGGTATATGGGGCTGGCGCCTTACTGACTGAGCCACAGGCGCTGCCCCCTAGACAGAGAGAGTCTTATGGAGTCCTTGGGCCTTATTTAAACATAAGACTATGGACATGTATGCTGGCCCAGCCCTGCCAACTCACCAGCTTCATCTCAGGCACCCTCTCACTCATTCCTCTCCAGATACACTGGCCTCTGAGAGTTTATAAACTACCCTGGGCTCCTTTCTGCCTCCGGGACTTCGCATGCTTGCTGAATGGGCCATGTCCCCTGGGGTGGGACAGTTGCTCTCAGGAACCATGTTCCCCATCATTCTGCTTCCTGCTGCCCCCTCGGTGTCAGCCCCAGTGAATGCCGTGACTCCTGTTTTTCTCTCACCCTCACTTAGGCAAGCCTCTTCTTTCCTCACTTTCCTGGCTCTGGCTGAGCCAGGTCAACCACATAGCACAGTGCCTAAGAGTTCTGGAGTCCAACTGCCTACATGCAAACCTTCAGTTACACTGTCTCTTTGATCTTCTGTTTCTTTATCTGTAAAGTGGAGATGATAATAGCTCCTGTCCCATGGGAATTGAAGGAGATAACACATTAAAAAAAGGAAAAAAAACACAGTACCTGGCACATTCTAAGACTTCGATACATGATCTTTACTATTTTTTTTGTTCGTTTCAGTAGAGTCTCACTCAAGTTGCTCTGGGATTGAGTACTGTGGTATTATAGCTCACAGCAACCTCAAACTCTTAGGCTAAAGAGATCCTCCTGCCTCAGCCTCCTGAGTAGCTGGGACTACAGGTTCCCGCCACAACACTGGCTATTTTTAGGGACAGGGTTTCACTCTTGCTCAGGCTGGTCTTGAACTCCTGAGCTCTGTTCTACCCAAGAAAAATGAAAATAACAGCAACAACAATCCCCCTGCCTTGGTCTCCCAGAGTGCTAGGATTACAGGTATGAGCCACTGAGATGGGTCTCTATTCTTTTTTCATTATCATTATCATCTCCAAGAATAAGGTAAGTATATACCCCACCAATACAGAGATTATAAGAAGGTCCCTGAAAAAGGGTCATCTCTAAGGATCACATGGTCTCTATTGTCATCTGTAGATAATTCCCTTTTGGCTTCACTCTCTCTCCCTGGGGAGAGGCTCCCATCACCGGTTTCAAGGTGACAATCGCCCTCTCCTACACACAGAGTTGTTGGTGCCCCGTTTCCTAGCTTCCACAGCCTCTGTACAAACAGCCACGCAGTCTAGGCAGAGCTCTGCCATCCTCTAATCCAGTGGTCCCAATCCTTTTTGGCACCAGGACCAGTTTCATGGAAAATAATTTTTCCACGAGGGTGGGGTGGGATGATCTGAAAGGAGGCGCAGCTCAGGCAGTGATGCCAGCGATGGGGAACAGCTACAAATAGGGTGAAGCTTTGCTCACTGCCTGGCCCTCTGCTCACCTCCTGCTGGGTGGCCCAGTTCCTAACAGGCTACAGACCAGTACTAGTCTGTGGCCCAGGGACTGGGGATCACAGTGCTAATCCACAGGCAAAGGAAAGGAAAATCTCCTCATCAAAGAGCCATGACCATTCTGCTTTCATCATCCATCCAACTGTGCAAATACTTATTGAAAAATAAATGTCACTACTAACGTAGGAAATCACAATGAAATATTATTTCATAACCAGTAAAGTGACAAAAGCAAAAAATTTCTAAAAATTTGGAGTCTTGGTGAGGATGTGGAACAAAGACAATGCTAGTACACTGCTGGCAGGACTGCACATTTGTAAAACCAGTTGGTAGAGAAAGTTTGTATTACCTAGTAAATCTGAATATATGCTCCTGCCCTTTAAGGAAGCACCCAGAAAATTTTGACCTTTTGTAACAGCAAAATACTAAAGAATCCAAAGGACCATTCACAGGAGAACAGACACAGCAAATGTGGTGTTTTTATTCAAGAAACCTATAAAGCAATGAGTTACCCTGATCGGCACGGATAACTCTCCTGACACAATGCTGAATAAGAAAAGCAAATTGCCTAAGAATACCTACAATATTTACCATTTAAAGAAACAGTACTATAGATTGTTTAGAAATACACCTAGTAAAAGGATAAAGATGCACAGGACCTACCTCACGCCAGATACAAAAAGTAACTCAAAACGAATCTAAGATTTAAATGTAAGAAGTAAAACCATAAAACTCTCAGAAGAAGGATAGGTAAAAATCTTTGTGATCTTGGAATTAGGCAATGGTTTCTTAGATATGACTCTCAAAGCACAAGCGACCAAAGAAAAAAATAGATATATTGAACTGAGGCCGGGTGCAGGGGCTCGTGTATGTGAAATCCCAGCACTTTGGGAGGCTGAGGCAGGAGGATTGTTTGAGGCCAGGAGTTCAAGACCCTGTCTCTATAAATAATAATAATAATAACAACAACATCAACAAACATAAAAGACCACCCACAGAATGTGAGAAATTATTTAGCTCATACATTAGGGCACAGTATCATGAATATACAGGTGGCCATAAAGTTCATGTGCCTATTTTAAATTGCACTCAAAGTTTATGGCCACCCTGTATAAAGAATTCTTACAATAAAAAAATTTTTCTTAATGGGTAAAAAATTTGAATAGACACTTCTCCAAAAAGACACAAATTGCCAATAAGCACATGAAAAGATATACATTATTAGTCATCAGGAAATGTAAATCAAAACCGTGAGATACCATTTCACACCAATTAAAATGGCCATAATCAAGACATGATTGCAAGAGGGACTTTACCTAACAATTGCAATCAGTGTAACCTGGCTTATTGTACCCTCAATGAATCCCCAACGATAAAAAAAAAAAAAATAAAAAATAAATGGCCATAATCAGAGAGACAGACAAGTGAAGTTGGCCCTCTTAACCAATGGTTCCACACCTGTGGATTCGATCAACTATGGCTCAAAAATATTTGGAAAAAAATTGCATCCGTACTGAACACGTACAGACTTTTGTCACTATTCCTTAAACAACACAGCAAAACAACTATTTAAATAGCATTTACATTGTATTAGATATTGGTAATCTAGAGAGTATATAAAACATATAGGAGGATGAACAGAGGCTGTATACAAATACTACAGTTCATAGCCAATAAGCTATAATAAGCCAAATACTATGCCATTTTATATCATGGACTTGAGAACCCTCAGATGTTGATATCTGCAGGTTGTA
Source organism: Nycticebus coucang (assembly GCF_027406575.1). Classification (NCBI taxonomy): domain Eukaryota; kingdom Metazoa; phylum Chordata; class Mammalia; order Primates; family Lorisidae; genus Nycticebus; species Nycticebus coucang. Next base: position 41,831,774 of record NC_069800.1, on the reverse strand, counting down.
GAACTAATCTCCCACAGATACTGAGAGACAACTGAATTGTGTGAGTATATAAAAACTGGAACTCTCATACACCGTTGCTCCTTTGAAAATGCCAGCAGATCCTCAAACAGCAAAACATAGTTACCATATAACCCAGCAATTCCATTCCTATGTATCTACCCAAGAGAACTGAAAATAAAACTTTCATACAAAAACCTATATATGAATGTTCTTAGTAGCATTTTTTTTTTTTGAGCCTGAGTCTCACTATGTCACCCTTGGTAGAGTGCTGTGGCGTCACAGCTCACAGCAACCTCAAACTCTTCGGCTTAAGCAATTCTCTTGCTTCAGCCTTCCAAGTACCTGGGATTCCAGGCACCTGCCACAATGCTCAGCTATTTTCTTTTGTTGTTGCAGTTGTCGTTGTTTAGCTGGCCCAGGCCAGGTTCGAACCTGCCAGCCTGGGTGTATGTGGCCAGTGCCCTACCCACCTGAGCTACGGGCACTGCTGTATTTTTTTGTTGCAGTTATTTAGTTGGCCTGGGCTGGGTTCGAACCCAACACACGGTGTATGTGGCTGGCGCCGTAACCACTGTGCTATGGGCGCCAAGCCCTTAGTAGCATTTTTCTTTTACTTTCTTTTTAAGACAGAATCTTACTCCGTTGCCCCTGGCTTGAGTGCCATGTCATCACAGCTCATAACAATCTCTAATTCTTGGGCTCAAATGATCCTCCTGGCTCAGCCTCCAGCCATGCCTGGCTAGTTTTTCTATTTTTAACAGAGACAGAGTCTCATTCTAGCTCAGGCTGGTCTTGAACTCCTGAGTTCAAGCAATCCACCCGCCTCAGCCTCCCAGAGTGCTAAGATTACAGACATGAGCCATAGCACCAGGCCCATAGTAGCATTACTCTTAATAGCAAAAAGTGAAAATAACCCAAATACCTATCAGTTGATGAATGAACAAAATGTAAACTATTTAGCCATACAAAGGAATGAAGATGGAGTAATGGTGAGTAAAAATGGATCCCATCCAATCCAAAGTAAGTGGATAAATAGTAAGTGGGTAAGAAGGACTAGAAGTAAGTCATCACTCTTTTTTGGGCTTCTCTGTCCTCATGAAAGAGACAAGAGCTAGACTAAAAGCCTGTTAGTAGAAGGTCTCTGAGGATCCTAAGGGCCTACTGCACCTATAAGAGTTCATGCACGGTAAGAGCTTAGGCCCTTGAGAGCCTGTTCCCATCAATCATCATGATTGGGCCTCAGGCAAAGCCTGCTGCTTCTCAGTAAAATAAGAACAATAACTTCTCCCTCCCAAGATTACCATGGGGCTGTAAATGAGATAACACGTATAAAGTGTCAGGGACAGGCATGGCACACAGTAAATCCTCAACACATGGGACAGTCCTCACTTTGATTCCACAGGCATTTCCTGAGCAGCAATATTGGGCCAGGCCCATGCTAGGAGCTAGAAGACAGAGGAATTCCACTCTGAATAGCCAAAGCTGGAAGCCAGGTGGGAAGACAGCCTCATAAACAACAATAGTGGGGGAGTGATGTCACTGCCAGAAAAAGACAGCAGCCATCCACACAGATGCAGACCATGTGTGATGTAGACCCAGGGACTGACAAAGATGTTCCAACCAAAAGGCACAGTCCAGATGGGGAGAGAGGCCCTCACAGGGGGAAAGACAAGGCAGAAAGTTAAGGGACTGGCTTCCATTCACACTGCAATGTCTTTTTCTTTGTAGAGAGAGTCTCACTTTATCTCCCTCGGTAGAATGCTGTGGTGTCACACAGCTCACAGCAACCTCCAGCTCCTGGGCCCAGGCAATTCTCTTGCCTCAGCCTCCCGAGAAGCTGGGACTAAAGGCACCTGCCACATGCTCAGCTATTTTTTGTTGCAGTTCAGCTGGGGCCAGGTTTGAACCTGCCACCCTCGGTACATGGGGCTGGCACCCTACTCACTGAGCCACAGGCGCCGCCCCCTCCTTGTCTTTTATCACCTAATTCATACTCAGATGTCCCCCCAAACTCTAAGAACAGCAACTGCAATTAATTCAAAAGTTAGCTTTGGGAAGCCTGAGCCCATGGCGTGACCCAAGGTGTATGTGTGGGAACAGAGTGGTGAACATCGCGCTGCTCTGTGATCTTTAGCACGTCAGGACACCTCTTCAAGCCTTCACTTCCCCAGCTGTAAAATGAAGACCTTAACGCAGTGGTTCTCAACCTTCCTAATGCTGCGACCCTTTAATACAGTGGTCTCGACCCACAGGTTGAGAACCGCTGCCTTAATGGTACTGACCTCATAGGGTTATGGTGACAAATGAGATAATAACTGTAAGGTCATCAGGCCAAGTACCTAGCGTTTAGTGTCCAGATCAATAAAGAATAGTTATTATTAGGAAAAAATAGAGTCCACTTTGAAAATAAGGAAATGGAAGTCAGAGAAGTGAGATGACCTCCCATAGTCACATTGCTAGATTGTGGAGTCAGGATCTGAACTCAGATTTGAGCACCAAAGGCTCAGTGCCTTATCATCTCCTTCTACTCCAGAATCTTCAGCAGGTTCCCTGTGGTCCGCTAGATGGAACTCATCCTTGCCACAAAGTGCAGATCCACAAAGGCTTGTGGCTAGAAAGACCCTGGGCAAGTTTTCTCATCCTGGGTTTCTTGATATGAGATCCCTGAGCGGGTCTGGGAAGGTTTGTGAATTCCTACATGTGGTATATGCAAAATTTGTGCCTAATGGAGATTCTCAAAAGCGTCTATGGCAGGTGTCCTCAAACTTTTTCAACAGGGGGCCAATTCACTGTCCCTCAGACCGTTGGAGGGCCGGACTATAGTTTAAAAGAAAACCAAACTATGAACAAATTCCTATGCACACTTGTACATATCTTATTTTGAAGTAAAAAGCAAAATGGGAACAAATACAATTCACACCGCCGCATGTGGCCTGCGGGCTGTAGTTTGAGGACCCCTGGTCTATGGTCTCAAAAGTAACAAACCACTGACTAGACCTTACCTTCCATGGTCTTATTTACTTAATGGACATAGATACAGTACCTACCTTGAAAGGCTGTGAAGGGATTAAATGAGGTAACTTGTGAGAAGTACCTGAAAAAGGGTGGTGCCTGTGGCTCAGTGAGTAGGGCACTGGCCTCATATACCAAGGGTGGCGTGTTCAAACCCGGCCCCGGCCAAACTGCGACAAAAAATAGCCAGCCTGTAGTCCCAGCTACTCGGGAGGCTGAGGCAAGAGAATCACCTAAGCCCAAGAGCTGGAGGTTGCTGTGAGCCGTGATGCAGTGGACTCTACCGAGGGTGACAAAGTGAGACTCTGTCTCTAAAAAAAAGAGAGAGAGAGAGAGAGAGAGAGAGAGAAGTACCTGAAACATCCTAAGCTTTTGCTTTACTTTGGTTTCCTTCTCTACCTCTCTCCCCAACCTATTTCCATCATTCATCAAATATTATTGAGCATCTACTACGTGGCTGCCTCTCCAAGACTGAGCTCAAAAGTCCTGCTCCAACATTCAGGCCCTTCCTCATTATCTACTACACCAAACTCTGCACTGTCTGTAAAGCAAGCCAAGCAGCTCCCAGAATTATATGCCTTTACTGCTTTGGTTCCTGCGGCTTGGAACACTGTCCCCACCCCAGTCTCACCTCCACCTCTACCTCCTTCACTGCCTATTAATTCCTATCCATCTTTCAAAGCTCCCAAAGCCTCCTCCGATTCCTCCAGAAAAATACCGTTTGCTGCCTACCTTCTTAATTAGACTGAAAGCCAGCCTGCGTCTTACTCATGGTTAATTCCCTAGGACCCAAACTGATTGATTCCATTTAACTAAAACTCACATCCAGCACTTCAGACTGTAAACACGCCATTACAACCTAGAAGAAAACCGTTAAGGCATCGAGGGCAGCCAAATCTGACTGAGATGGGGGTAGGGACCACGAATAGGCATATTTTAAAAGCTGCCCCAGATCCCGATGCAAGTGGTTTCGGAGATTTTAGGAAACACTGGGTCACCCTGAAAATTCCTGGAAAAATGAAAGTGTTTTCCTTTCCCCTCTAATGCCTCCTCTTCTGTCCCAGGTAAGAAAAATCTGGGACCTAGCCGGGCTAGGAAACAAGCATAGGTTCCAAAGTAGCTCAGCCGCTCACGTGCTATGGGATCCCACCCTCTCTAGGGCCTCTATTACTACGCTTACCCCCGCCCTTGCAACTGTGTGTCCCTGAGGTTGTGACTATCCCACTCTACTCTCTGAGCCTCAGTTTCCCCCTCTTTTTCATTGGACGCTACCAGGTCTGACGCTCTACCCGTAGCTTCCTGCCAACATAGTCGGTGCCCTCCCCTCCTTCTCAAGGTCTCATCCACTAGGGTGTAACCCATGCACCCCTACGCCAAGGCCGCCCTTACACTGATTGCCCCTTCCGGGCCACCGTCCAGCTCCACAGGCAAGACTCCCCTACCCCGCCCTGTTCTTTAAGCCTAGGGGTGACGGTCCGCGCAGGCGCACTGGGTCGCGTCGCGATCCCACCCACCGAGCCCGGGTAACGGCGCAAGGGACCTGAGTGCTGCGCGCGGCTGGACGGCGGACGAGTAGGTTGGGGATGGCAACGGCGGCCGGCGTGGGTCATGATTCCTTGTGAGGAACGACTTGAGGGAGGGGTCTGGAGAGCGATCGGAACCCCGGAGGCTGGGAGATCTTATGGCTCAAACCTGTCGCACCCACGGGGAAACTGGTGTCCAGTGAGGGGGTTGGGCTAGCTTGTGTTGACACCAGATTTTCTAGATCTTTTGCTACTTGATCGGGCTGACGTTGGGGACACCTTGCCAGTGAGGGTAGAACCTGAGTTAAAGAATCACCGGGGAGCGATTAGATCCAAACTTTCTACGAGGGTGGGAGCGAGGAGGCCGGTGGGGCAGGCCTAGGCAGGCACTGGCCTCGCCTTAAGGATTAAAGTCCTACCAGTTTCCTGTGGGCGTCTTAAGGCTTTCGTCTGTCATTCATTCGTAGTTCATTCATTAGCGTTCATTGAATACAGTTCTAGGCGCCAGTCATAGGTAGAAAAGTGATGAAGACGAACACTGTTCCTACAATACAGGGATAAGAAATGGGCTATACAAGTCCTGGGCGTAGAGGAACAAACAAAATAGTGAACGCTGGGGAGGACTGGTGGAGAGTGTTCCAAAGAGAAAGTCGCATGTGCCAAGACCTGGGAGGGGCAGAGAAGCTGGCGTATCCCAGTCACTGAAGATACCTCTGAATTTAGTGCTCGGAGAAGAGATGATCATTAGCCGGGCTAGGAAGTGGTGAGGCAAAGAAACGAAGGAATTCAAAGTACTGTATATATATATTTAGGCAGCAGAATCCATAGGATGGGAAGGCGGAGTGAAATGTGAGAAAGAAGTACTGCATACCTCAGCGGGGTTCATCACAAGAGAAGCCGGATTTGTGGGGACATGACAAGTTCTACTCTGGTTTGGTGGAGACTCCCAGGAAGCAATAGGATATTCTGGTTTGAAGGTAGATACTGCTGTGAAGATACAGTATTTGAGTATCTCAGCAAAACAGAAATAAAGCCACAAAAAGATGGAGACTAGAATAAGAAAAACAAAGGGCTCAGCATGTTTCATAGTCTTCTTCCTATCCCAGTTCCGAACCAAGAGCCTGGCATTAGTTGCAAATCAATGTTAACCCACTAAACAAAAGGCCATCAGTAGACAAAGATGTTGAAATTTCAGAGTTGTGAAGAGATAGGGGCTAATAGAGGGTTTCATCGCTTTATTTTGGTAGTAATGGGTTCTTGTCCTGGCTGTGCCACCAGGCTGTGTGATTTCTAGCAAGTCTTCTCCACCTATAAAATGACTACAGCCAAAAAAAAAGGTCTCATGTATAGAGCTCCCAACAGGGCTGAGAAATTTCACACAGATTTTTCTTATTTAATCCACCTGGCACCCTTACTTAAAAAGGGAAATAATATTATTATGGACTCAAACCCAGTTCGGTCTGACTCGAGAACGAAGACTACCCTCATCTATTTCTCAATTCCAACAGGGATATTGTTAGGACCCTCTTGAGATCACATGCTCATTCTTTCAAAGCATTGTGCTGAGGCTGGCAGACTTTCATGATTGTACTAGCACCAGCTCTTTCATTCTAAGAGGGGAGCAGAGTTGATTGTGATGGAGGCTACCTATCATTGTCTAACTCTTTTGCTAGGGACCACTGAGTTGAGCAGCCACATTTTTTTCCTTAAAATTAAACAACAATAGAGAAGAACAAAATTAATGATTGGTAATTCCAGATTTTTATCCAGATCTTAAAACCCTGAGGCCTGCTGCAAAATGAATGAGCATCAACGGGTTGGTATACCTCCATGTGTCACTGGGCAACCAGTCAGACTTCCTGCTATTATACTGGACATGTGGGTGTCAGTTATTCCCATCCTGCTAATGTGATTCCTCAAAATATTTTCTGTCTTTTGGTGCTCTGATAATAGCTGTCCATACATAGAATGTAATAATTTTCTGCTTCTGGCTACCCTATCTGCATTTCATGGTATTCCACAAATTTACTTATTTATGATTTATTTGAGATTTGCTGACCTGAATTATTAGAACTAGAAGAGAAATTAATAATCTACTGCAGTGATACCATCCCAGGAAAGCTTGTTAAAAATACAGAACCTAAATCCTTCCCTCTCTTTAGACTTGTTGAACTAAAATGTCTGGAGTGGGACCAAGGAATCTGTGTTCTTTCCCATGCTCCCCAGAATGTTCAGCCAGGTTTGGAAATCACTGACCGACCGCCAGTCCCCTGCTTCACAGGTAGGGAATCTGTAGTCCTGGAAGGAGAAGGAACTTGTTCTGATGATATCTGACATTTTTAGTGCCACTTTCTTTAATGAAAAGCATTGGGCTAGGAGTTCTGAGACAGGAGTTCAAGTCCAGGCTTCATCAGTCATTACTTGGGGCAAGTCACCGCTTTGAGCCTACACTTCTTTAATGTGAGAATAATGCCATCATATTGGGAATCAAAAGAGAAAGTGACAATGGAAATGCTTTGTCAAGCTTTCTGTTTTGTACCCATTGAAGTTGTTAAAGGCTGTAACCAGCCAGTGTTTACTCCTCTGCACCACACTGTCCTTTCCAATAGAGGTTAGGGCCCCACGGTATCAGGGTGGTCACCAACCGTTTCAGTGGCTACTGGGCCCCAGGCCCTCTGTCACCAAACTCTCCTTTCTACTTCTATCACAGGTGTTGGGATGGCAACCAGCTGGGAGAGCCTCTTGCTGGATGAGCAGCAGCTGGAGGAGCTGGCACGACAGGCTGTGGACCGGGCCCTGGCTGAAGGAGTGTTACTGAGGACCTCACAGGAGCCCAGCTCCTCGGATGTAAGCCTCCTGCCCCTCCCTACAGCATTGACCACACTGTTCTGGATCCCACTGCCTACTGTCTGGCCCCTGCCAAGCCAGGGGCAGCTCCTTTCCATGAGAGACCGCATCTCTTTGGAATTATTTTTCTCAATCACTAAACTGATCTCTACAAGTAGCATAATCAAATTTAAATGTGAGCTTTGAAGTATTACTTCAGCAAGTTACCCTTTTCAGCTTAAGTTTCTTTAAATATAAAGAAGGAATAAGAATAGGATCTACTTCATTGGGTTGGTAAGAGAATTAGGAGATAATTCACTTAAAGCACTTTACCCCATAAGCTCCCTACTCATACTGCCTTCTCTATAATTGGTTTGTGACATAGCCTTTTAGGTCTTTGTGCATTAATATACATACATATATTTACAGGTACATATAGAAATATGTAGTGTTTTTTAAAAAAATTGGATTGTGTATATTACCTTATGACGTGTTTTTGTTTTTCATCTAATAGTTTCTCTTAGAACTTTTTCTAATGCCTTCCATCAGGGTCAGCTACATGCTGATGCATAGTATTCCAGGTGTGGCTATATCACAGTTTAACTTTCCTTTAGCTATTTAGGTGATTTCTAGAGAACATACATATACATGCCTGTTTGGGTACTTAGGTGAGTTTTCTCTAGGCTTGATATGTAAAAGTAGAACTGGTGAGTCAAAACCATATCTTTTCAAAATCTCATCCTTTAAATTATTTTTTCCTTTTTTTTTTTTTGAACCAGAGTTGCACTCTGTTGCCCAGGTTAGAGTGCTATCATTATACCTCACAGCAACCTCAAACTCCTGGGCTCAAGCAATCCTCCTGCTTCAGCCTCCCAAATAACTGGGACTACAAACACCAGTTTTACACCAGCATTACAATGCTCAGCTAATTTTTTCTATTTTTGGTAGACACAGGGGTGTCACTCTTGTTCAGTGCTAATCAAGTGATCCTCCCACTTTGGCCTCTCAGAGTGCTAGGGTTACAGGTGTGAGCCACCCTGTCTGGCCTTAACCAGAATATTTTTTAAAAGTCAGAGGCAACATTAATTAAAAAAATTATGAAGGTGGGGCATGGTAGCTCATGCCTGTAATCCTAGTACTCTGGGAGGCTGAGAGGGGTGGATTGCCTGAGCTCACAGGTTCAAGACTAGCCTGAGCCAGAGTGAGACCCCATCTCTAAAAATAGCCAGACAGGCACCTGTAGTCCCAGCTACTTGGGAGGCTGAGGCTAGAGAATCACTTGAGCCCAAGAGTTTGAGGTTACTGTGAGCTATGATGCTACAGCACTCTACCAAGGGAGACAAAGTGAGACTCTGTCTTCCCCCCACCGCCGCCAAAAAAAAAAACACATCAGGAAATAAGTTTAAAAAAAAATCTAATAACCCAAATCCAACTTATTTTGAAAAATTAGATCATCTGGCAACTCTGGCTCATTTTTCTTCTATGGCAGTGATTGACTAGAGCAGAGTTTGGGGCTGCCCTCTTTAGATAAGATGCAAGTTCTTCTATTTGCCACAATTCCCATCACTCCTTATTGTTGTTTCCCTGAGTCAAACTGTTATAGTCTCAGTTATTTGGGAGGCTGAAGCAGGAGGATATGCATATGTTATAGTTTTCTTTTTTTTTATTTTTTTTGTAGAGACAGAGTCTCACTGTACCGCCCTCGGGTAGAGTGCCGTGGCGTCACACGGCTCACAGCAACCTCTAACTCTTGGGCTTACGCGATTCTCTTGCCTCCCGAGCAGCTGGGACTACAGGCGCCCGCCACAACGCCCGGCTATTTTTTTGTTGCAGTTTGGCCGGGGCTGGGTTTGAACCCGCCACCCTCGGTATATGGGGTCGGCGCCCTACTCACTGAGCCACAGGCGCCGCCAATAGTTTTTTAAAATAGTAGAACAATGTTATTCTATACTCATGTCTCTATCAAAAGTATGTTTCAGCCTTTAGCCCGTGGACAGCAGAAGACAGCTATATACTATTGATCCTAAATTCAGGAAAGCATAATGAGTCCCAAGGACAAAGGCAGAAGGAAGTCTTAGCAGAAAAACTCTTTGAAAGTTTTTTAGACCAGATGGAACTTATTGGGGGAGGCAGAGTTCTGAGATTAAAAGCCAAGGAAACGCCCCCTGTAGTCATCATACATGTACTCACGGTATTAGGTTGTCCCTTACATAGTCTATAATGATTCCCATTCTAACTCATAAAGGCTTCGGGCTGAATTAACCTTATTCTTACAAATACTTTTCCTCAGTTTTATCTTAAAATAGATACTGAGACTAGGCTTGGTGGTAAGGCTAAGGCAGGGTGATCACCTGAGCCCATTTATGTCTGAGATGAAGATACCTGTGGGAGACAATGATAACACCTGTGAAAAGGCACTGTAAAAAAAGAGAGAAACTATGTATGTATACATGGATGTCACTATAAAGGTATCTGGAAGGAGATAATAGTCTACCATTTGCCTCTGGGGAGGAGAACTGGGTGACTGGAGCCAGAATGGAAGTGAAACGTACTTTTGACTATGTATTCTATGCCTCTTTAGAATTTTGTATTATGTGTGTATTATCTATTAAAAATAACACTATTTTAAAAATAAATATACAAATGCCAAGTTCTTTTTTTTTTTTGATACAGTCTCACTCTGTATAGAGTGCTGTGCTGTCATAGTTCACAGCAACCTCTAACTCTTGGGCTTAAGCAATTCTCTTGCCTCTACCTCCTGAGTAGCTGAGACCACAGGCGCTACTGTGAGACAGAGTCTCAAGTTGTCGCCCTAGGTAAAGTGCTGTGGCATCACAGCTCACAGCAACCTCCAGCTCTGGGGCTTAAGCGATTCTCTTGCCTCAGCCTCCCAGGTAGCTGGGACTACAGGCACCCGCCACAAAGCCCGGCTATTTTTTTTTTTTTTTTTTTGCTGTACTTGTCATTGTTGTTTGGCGGGCCCAGGCTGGATTTGAAGCCGCCAGCTCCAGTGTATGTAGCTGGTGCCCTAGCCACTTGAGCTACAAGCACCGAGCCTAGTTTTTCTATTTTTAGTAGAGACAGGGTCTCACTCTTGCTCAGGCTGGTCTTGAACTCCTAAGCACAAGCAGTCCACCTGCCTTAGCCTGTCAGAGTGCTAGGATTACAGGCATGAGCCACTGCACCAGGCCTAAATGCCAAGTTCTAACACCATAAACTACCAAGTTCTAATTACTGTACTACCATAATGGCAAACTGATATGAACTGAATGGTTAAACTCAGGAGTGCTTCATAATACAAGTCACAAGGCCATCTTATCTCTGAGCCAAGTTCTAGTTCATTTTTGTTGAGAATCAGAATGTATTTCCCTCTTCTAAAAACAGTATCCTAGATAGCCTTTGGGTTTCTTGGTTATGTGTTAAAGTCCAAAGAATCCAGAATCCCGCTGAATTCTAGGCCTGTTAACTTGAGTCACGATCTCTAACACTGCGGGGAACCATTCGTGGCCCCTTGCCTTCTAACTCGGGAGGCCATAGTTCACTTCTGATGCAGCCCTACAAGCTGGACTCTTCCTCTGCCCAATCAAAAGGCAGAGGGACTGGGGTGTGAGCTCCTGACACATGAGGGACTTGAGCTTGAACATTAACCAGTTAGGAGCTCGTGTGTGTGTGTGTGTGTGTGTGTTATTTAGTAATCATCCTAGTTCAAAGCCCAGCATCACTTACCAGCTGAATGTAATTTTGGACCTATCTGTTTGGGTCTCTTATCTGTTAAGTGTGGATAATAATAGTATCTTCCTCACAGGATTAAATGATTAACCCATGTAAAGCATTTAAAATAGTGCCCTGCATATAGTATGTGTTCAATGTGTTTTGTGGCTTCTTCTCTCTTTTTGTTTTTTTAAGAGATAGGGTCTTGCTCTATCTTCCAGGCTAGAGTAGTGGCATGATCATAGCTCACAGCTGCTTTGAATTGCTGGGTTCAAAGGCTTCTCCCACACCCTCTCTAGTAGCTAGGACTACAAGTACATACCACCATACTCAGCCAACTTGTTTCTTGTTTTTTTTTTTTTTTTTAAGAAACAGGGTCTTGGTATGGTGCCCAGATTGGTCTCAAACTTCTGGCCTTAACTGATCCTCCCACCTTGGCCTCCCTAAGTGCTGGGATTATAAGCATGCGCCATCATGCCCAGCTACTTCTCATTCTCTTAATTGTAGAGATCAAATATCATAGAATTGGCTCGGTGCCTATAGTTCAAGCAGCTAAGGCACCAGCCACACACACCAGAGCTGGCAGGTTCGAATGCAGCCTCGGCCTGCTAAATAACAATGACAACTACACCAAAAAAAAATAGCCGGGCGTTGTGGTGGGCGCCTTTAGTCCCAGCTATTTGGGAGGCTGAGACAAGAGAATTGCTTGAGCCCAGGAGTTGGAGGTTGCTGTGAGCTGTGATGTCACGGTACTCTACCCAGGGCGACAGCTTGAGGCTCTGTCTCAAAAAAAAAAAAAAAAAGAGGGGTGGCACCTATGGCTCAAGGAGTAGGGCACTGGTCCCATATGCTGGAGGTGGTGGGTTCAAACCCAGCCCCGGCCAAAAACCATAAAAAAAAAAAAAAAAAAGAATCTGGAATTTCTCTTTGTATACCTTCTTTCCTTCTCATCCCTCCCAAGGTAACCACTAATCTGTAGTTGGTGTGTCCTCAATAAATGTAGGCCAGACATATCATGGGGTTGTGTTTGCAGGAAGACAGCCCATTCATGGGTGTTCTACCTCCTTGATCAGGTGGTGAGCTACGCTCCATTCACGCTCTTCCCCTCAGTGGTCCCTGGGGCCCTGATGGAGCAAGCCTATGCTGTGCAGATGGACTTCAACCTGCTAGTGGATGCCGTCAGCCAGAATGCTGCCTTCCTTCAGCAAACGCTCTCCAGGTACCGGGTGGTGAAGCATGGGGAGCCAGGAGCTGCTAAAACCAAGGGTTGGGACGACTGGGGAGCCAGGAGGTGTTGCCATGTCAGCTGACTTGGTGGAGTACAGGACAGGGAAAAGAAAAAGTAGTAGGAGTCAAGAAAGCTGTGTTTGCCACTTATTTACATGGCCTCCAGCAAGTAAGTCCCTTTCCTTCTCTGAGCCTCAGTTTCTTCATCTGAAAAATGGAGAGGTTGGCTAAAATCTAAGTTCCCTTTCATTGTTGACATTCTGTGAGATGTGACCCTCCTGCTTTGAAGATTGATAAATCCCTTTGTGATTAAAGAAAGTCAGCCTCGGGCGGCGCCTGTGGCTCAGTGAGAGGGGCGCCGGCCCCATATGCCAAGGGTGGCGGGTTCAAACCCAGCCCCGGCCAAACTGCAACCAAAAAATAGCCGGGCGTTGCAGCGGGCGCCTGTAGTCCCAGCTACTCGGGAGGCTGAGGCAAGAGAATCGCTTAAGCCCAAGAGTTAGAGGTTGCTGTGAGCCGTGTGACGCCATGGCACTCTACCCCAGGGCGGTACAGTGAGACTCTGTCTCTACCAAAAAAAAAAAAAAAATAAAGTCAGCCTCATTTTGAATGAAAACAGAGGATAAGAATGGTTATTTGGTTTATTTATTTATTTATTATTGTGTTTTTCTTTTTTGGCCAGGGCTAGGTTTGAACCCACCACCTCCGGCATATGGGACCGGCGCCCTACTCCTCGAGCCACAGGCGCTGCCCAGTTATTTGGTTTAAATTCGGATGTCCTACTTCTTCTAAGCAGTCACCTTTTCTTGTCACCTCAGGATGGGGTCCAGACTGGGCCACACCAATTCTTTATTTTAGAATTAAATATATATAAATGTTTTATACACACATACATCCTAGTGTATATATACCATACAGGCTGAGCATCCCTAATCTAAAAATCCAAAATCCAAAATTTTTTGAGCCCCAATATGCCACCACGAATGGAAAATTCCACACCTGAAATCATGTGACAGGTCATAGTCAAAACAGTCAAAACGTTGTTTTAAGCACAAAATTATTAAAAATAGTGTGTAAAATTACCTAAAGACTATGTATTATATATAAGATGACTATGAAGTACAAATGAATTTTATATTTAGAATTGGGTCTCATCTCTAAGATATCTTATTATGAATATGCAAATATTCCAAAATCCAAAACACTTCTGGTCCTAAGTACTTTGGATAAGGGATATTCAACCTGTAATTCTGTGTCTTTGATTAATATTTCAAGAGAAAACTAGATTATTTTGTTAGAGACCAAATCTTTTTAAAAGTGCATCTTGGTGTGAGGTGAATATGAGAAGGAATCCTAATATTAAGAAGTTTGGAGGCTCAGTGCCTGTGGCTCAAGTGGCTAAGGCGCCAGCTACATACACCAGAGCTGGAGGGTTCGAATCCAGCCCGAGCCTGCCAAACAACAATGACAACTGCAACCAAAAAATAGCCAGGTGTTGTGGCGGGCACCTGTGGTCCCAGCTACTTGGAAGGCTGAGGCAAGAGAATAGGCTTAAGCCCATGAGTTTGAGGTTGCTGTGAGCTATGATGCCATGACACTCTACCCAGGGGGACAGCTTGAGGTTCTGTCTCAAAAAAAAAAAAAAAGACACAAGAAGTTTGGAAACTATTGAATTGCAGCCCAAAACCCAATGAGTCATGAATGTGAGGACCTAACTACCACCTTCCCCCAAAATCTTTCTCAGAATGGGCCCAACTTTGTGCCTGTAAATCTGCATTATGGGAAATATGAATAGCCTGGTTTAAGACCTTTACCCTAATGATACAGTTATGTGAGGGGCCTTCCCAGGGCCCATCTCTGCAACCCCTGCCCTCCCTGTTCCTCTCTCCTCTCAACATACAAACCCTAGCTGTTAAGGGAGAAGGGCCCCAGAGCACATGAAGTGAAATACCTCTTCACAAAAAGGAAAATGTGTCCCAACTTCTCTGAAGGCTGAAACCCAGCGAGGGAATCTCCTCTTCACCAAGGGCTGGCATGAGAGAGCTCACCTTTGGGAGAGAGCTGGCTGGGGAACAGAGGAACTTCAGTTCAAACTTGAGCTACTTGACTTCCCCATCCCCACTCCCACCCCACCCCCATGCTTGTGTGCTGCAGGGTCCCTGTGACAAGGTGAGCCTGAGTGGATGTGCAGAATGTACCCTGAATCTTGAGACAGCAAGCGTGGTGCTAATTACCTGGGGATTCCTCTTACTGTGCCTCTTCCTGAGTCTCCAGAAAGCCATTCTGGATGGGCCCCACCACATGTTACATGTCACAGAAACACAGTAGGCTATGATGGTGAGCCAGCTACAGACCTGGCCCCCATCCTCATGCGGTTTGTAGTCAAACCAATCATCACACAAATAAAATGAAAAATTATAACAGCAATCAGTGCTATAAAGGAGAGGGCCACAGCTCTATGACAGCACGTAGCAGGGATTTCTGATCCAGACAAGGAAGGCTTCCCTGAGGAAATCACATCGTATGAGGGAAGGGAAGGGAAAAAAAACAAAACAATTTATTTAGCTTGGGTCAGAAAAATCCAATTGGTGCACAGGGCATAAGTGCCATCTCCTAATCTCCCCAAATTTGGGTTTTTTTAGAGACAGAGTCTTGCTTTTTGCCCTGCTAGAGTGCAGTGGCGTCATCATAGCTCATTGCAATCTCAAACTTCTGGGCTCAAGCAGTCCTGTCTCAGGTTCCCCAGTAGCTGGGACTAAAGCCATGTGTCCCTACACATTCCTAATTTTTTCAGTTTTTAGTAGAGATGGAAGCTGGCTCTTGCTCAGGCTGGCCTCAAAATCCTGACCTCAAGTGATCCTTCCACCTTTGCCTCCTAGAGTGTTAGGATTACAGGCACAAGCCACCAACATCCAGCCTGCTATTTTCTTTCTTTTTTTTTTTTTTTGTAGAGACAGGGTCTCACTTTATGGCCCTTGGTAGAGTGCTGTGGCATCACACAGCTCACAGCAACCTCCAATTCATGGGCTTAAGCGATTCCGTTGCCTCAGCCTCCCGAGCAGCTGGGACTACAGGCGCGTGCCACAACGCCCGGCTATTTTTTCGTTGCAATTTGGCCGGGGCCGGGTTTGAACCCGTCACCCTCGGTATATGGGGCTGGCGCCTTACCGACTGAGCCACAGGCGCCGCCCAGCCTGCTATTTTCTAATCTCTAAAGGCTGTCATAGGGGAAGAGAAGATGACTTGTCCTGGGAGGTCCCAGAGTGTAAGAGAAGCTATGGAGAGTAAATGTTAGTTTAACCAGAAAGCTCACCAACCATCAAAACTATTCAAGTACAGAAAAGTTTACAGCATGTGTCATTTTTGAGTTCTTCTTGGGATCAGACACTATGTTCAGTGCTTTGAATGTAATATCTCATTTACTTTTTACCACAACTCTACAATGTCAACATAATTATTTTTCTCTTCATTTTACAGATGAGCAAACTGAGACACAGAGGGTGAAATATTTCCCTGAGATTGCTAGTAATAGGTGGTAGAGCCGGGATTTGAACCAAGGTCATCTGGCTATAGAGCTGGATTCTTTTTTCTTTTTTGACACAGTCTCACTATGTTGCTGTCTGTAGAGTGCTATGGTGTCACAGCTCACAGCAACCTCAAACTCTTGGGCTTAAGCCATTCTTTTGCCTCAGCCTCCCAGGTAGCTGGGACTACAGGCGCCTGCCACAACACCCGGCTATTTTTGGTTGCAGTTGTCATTGTTGTTCAGCAGGCCCAGCAGGGCTCAAACCTGCCAGCCTCAGTGTATATGGCCTGTGCCCTACTCACTGAGCTATGGGCACCACCTAGAGCTGGATTCTTTTTTTTTGAGACAGAGTCTCACTATGTCACCCTTGGTAGAGTGTTGTGCTGTCACAGCTCACAGCAACCTCACACTCCTGGGCTCAAGCGATTCTCTTGCCTCAGCTTCCCAAGTAGCTGGGACTATAGGCATCCGCCACAACGCCTGGCTATTTTTTTGTTGCAGTTGTCATTGTTGGTTAGCTGGCCCAGGTTGGATTCGAACCTGCCACCTTTGGTGTATGTGGCTGGTGTGGTAACCACTGTACTATGGGTACCAAGCCTAGAGCTGGATTCTTAACCACTATTCTCTACCAGTTTGGGGTGCGTGTTCACATTTTAGCTAGTAGATACAGGATTCAGGAGGATTCAGGAATCAATGAATGGGGGGTGAAACTCTGATTTCTAAGGTCCCATGAAGCCTGGAAAATGTTTTCTCTTTTCACCTGTAGCACCATCAAAAGGGATGACTTTACCGCACGTCTCTTTGATATCCACAAGCAAGTCCTGGAAGAGGGCATTGCCCAGGTAACCATTTCCAGCCCTACCCCAGTCTGGAACCAGCCCCTCCCATCTTTGTGTGTGTGTGTGTGTGTGTGTGTGTTTTCTTTTTCTGTTTATTTTTATTTTTATTTTTTTTACCAGAAGAATTTGACCCACACCCTGAGCTCATGGGAATCTGCTTCTCACTGGTCCCACGGGGTTTGGGAGTGGTAGCTGGTGTCCATGGTACCTGTCTGCTCTGTGGCAAGGCCCCCAGGGTCAGCTCTCAGGCAGATGTCCTCAGCCTTGAGTTCTCCCCACAGACTGTGTTCCTGGGCCTGAACCGCTCAGACTACATGTTCCAGCGCAGCGCAAATGGCTATCCAGCCCTGAAACAGATTGAAATCAACACCATCTCTGCCAGCTTCGGGGGCCTAGCCTCCCGGACCCCAGCTGTGCATCGGTGGGTCCCTTGAGTATCCCCAGGCATACCTGTGGCATGACAGCCTGGTGGGCCTACTATCGCTGGTTGGGCATGGTATCTACAACTATGACTGCCTTCCTGGGTTCTGGGTCATATGTTTGCCCCCAAGGCACAGCTTTCACTTGCAATCAGATCCTTGATATGTCAAGGAGAAAAGGGACTTCATGACTCATCTAGTCCTGCCCCTTCATTTACAAGTTTGTGTTGCAGGCAGAGGGAACAGTATCTCTAAGAGCCTCAGGGTGAGAAAGAACTTGACATGTTTGAAGGCCTGACAGGAGAGGCCTCTTCCAAGGCAGAAGAGGAATGCAAGGGTTTCCATCGAAGACCCTAGTAGCATCCATTTCTAGCCAACAGTGATGCTCCAGGTTGCAAGGATTTCAGAAGGTCTGCAGCAGGATTTCAGACAGCATCTGGGGGCCCAGGGTAAGGGGCTCCGCCCCACTGGGAGGCTAAGATGAGGAGGCATGGAGACAAAGGATCTCAGGGCTCCTCTGAGCCTGTATACCAGAGGCCAGGTTTAAGGCAGCCCAGGGTATTCAGCTTGAGGTGGATCCTCCAGGAGTGTGATGGTAAGAAGGTTTTTAGTGTGCACCTGATCCTCAGAGTGGTGTTCTTATAAGTATCTATGAAGTCATGGGCAGCGGGGATCTTCTAGGTCTATCCAATTATTAAACAACCTTCTGTCTTCCAACAGACATGTTCTCAATGTCCTGAACAAGACCAAAGAAGCTGCCAAGATCCTCTCCAATAATCCCAGCAAAGGACTAGCCATGGGAATTGCCAAAGCCTGGGAGCTCTACGGCTCAGCCAAGTAAGGGTGTGAAAGAGCAGCAATAATGTCCTGCTTTAGATTCAGCATTCATGGGTGCAGCAACTTCTTCATTGCCTGACATTAGTAGGGAATAAGAGGATTTTTCTAGAACTAGAAACTTATACTTTTAAGTGCCAAAATTATTCTAATGGAGTTTTAGGCTTCCTTTTTAAATAAGAGAGGCTGACTATAACCTTTTCTTGTTGACTGGAGGTCACCATTGTGACTGTCCGCAGTTGGATCTTGCTGTAATGCAGCAGTGCTACCTGGGTTAGAGAGGCTGTTTACCTGCACTAATGGCTCTGACTGCTGGGCTTTAAGTTCTCATTCATTTTTTTCATAGTTCCTGTCTGCTTCCCCAGTTATTGGCTCTTAATTTTTACTGCTATCAGTGTGCTTGAATTTTGAATCCTCCACTCCCACCCGCATATGCCCCTTCTGATTTGCTGTGATTTGGGAAAGCAAATGATCCAGGTTGTTATGATGTCTAAAGCCCCTTTGATGAGGAAGTACGTAAACTTTGACTTGGGAATTTTAAGATGTCCATATTAACTGCTTAGAGCAGCGGTTCTCAACCTGTGGGTCATGACCCACAGGAACTGTATTAAAGGGCTGCGGCATTGGAGGTTGAGAACCACTGGCTTAGAGGCATTTTTTGCTTCCTTTCTATTTCTTAACCACGTTCCAAATGTATAAAGATGCTAAGTAATTGACTTCTAAATAATCAAGGGTCACTACACTAAAGTTGCAATGTTGATAGGGCATTAATAAAATAGTTAGCTCTGGGCAGCACCTGTGGCTCAAAGGAGTAAGGTGCCGACCCCATATGCCAGAGGTGGCGGGTTCAAACCCAGCCCCAGCCAAAAACTGCAAAAAAAAAAAAAAAAAAATTAGCTCTTAATAAGCTATTTTCCATACCTTGTGCTAAGCTCCTTATGTATAGGATCTCACTGAATCCTCATAATAAACTCTCACAACCCCCTTCCATTTTACAGGTAAGGAAACTAAGGTTCTGAGAAGTTAAGTGAATTGTTAAAGGTTAAGCAGCAAGTTGGTGAAGAGCCCAGAGTCCACTTTCCTCCAAAACCTGCATCTTAACCATTCCCTTGCCTCCAAGAGAGCCTCTTTGGACTTGCTAAGTCTCACTAAGACCTAAGAAACCTCAACTCTGAGCATTTAGAAGTCATTGAACAAATATTCTTTTAAGAACTTTTGGCTAGGTTGTATGTTAAGAGAATGAGGCCCCCTGGGGATGGGTTAGTGGGAGAGCTATTGACAGACAAAGCTGCAGAGGGTTTCTCCTGCAGCCTGGGAATGACATGGAGAGAAAATATTCGAATTCCTAGAACTAGGCACTAGAAGGTCCAAGATGTATGGCACCTGAGCTGGAGCTGCTTCCCCCATTGTGAGAGTCTACTGACCCACCACACCCAGCCAGTGTAATAATTATTATATTATTTCAATAATAGCTACTATTTAACAAGTACTAGTTTTATTTTATACAGGAGCAAACTGAGGCTTAGAGAAGTTGAAGAACTTGCCCAAAGTTACATAACTAGTAAGCCTCTAAAGCCTGTGTTCTTTGTACTACCCTGTTGTGACTTCAAGAGGTATGGTCCCATAGTATAGTTTGAAAAACTGCATTTGTAGAGCAAGTTAATTTTCATCTATTACTTCATGATTTTTAAGGTTTTTTTAAAAAAGGAAGCCTAGAAAATGAATTATGATTTCAGTCTAAGCAAGCTCTTAAAACATAGGGCCTATGGTTAGTTAAAAATAAGTAGAATAAGAAAAGGGAATTCTTGATGATAAAAGTTGTAACTGTGATCTTTTTAATGCCCTTATTTTATGTATTGGAAAATCAGGGCCCAAGGAAAGAAACTTGAGTTGCCCAAGCATGTACCTTAAGTCATTGGCAGAGCTAGGAGTAGGACTCGGGTACCTTTGCTCCCAGACAGCATGCTGTTACCACTTTCCTTAGCTGACAATTTTCCTAGTCTTACTCCCAACAGACTGCTCAGAACTGAAGGCAGCAGTAAGTAGAGTATGTTTTTTAGGTTTGGCTCTAATTGTTTGGCAGATGGCAGGCTGACTTCATTAGCTAGGACAGGCAGTTCCTCTTTAACCTGTAGCTGCCAGCCTTCCTTCTCCGCCTTTTCTTGGAGGTGGGCCAGCCTGGGCCAGGTGCCACCCTCCCACACACACCCTAACTCATGAGCAGAGCAATTTGGCTACAAAGTGAAGAGCAAGGCCATAGCCCTCAGGAAACTCTCAGGTTAAGAGAACTTGTGACGGAAGCATCATTTCTAGCTTGTCTTATCAGATACTGACTCAAAAGACTCAGCTTACTGTCGTACCTGACTTCATGAAATTTGGGGCAGGCTAGGGAGGGGGACTTACTAGGATCTGTATTCTGGCTAAGTGGAAAGAAGTCAAGCAAACAGTTTAGTCCAAGAAGTTCAGCTAAGGTAGGGAGAAACAGAGATAAACAAACAAAGGCCAACTATAGGCGGTCAGGAATACACTTAGAATCCTAAGTCGAAGTTTGGGCTTCCTAGGGTCTCAGCAAGAAGTCACAGGCAGAAAGCAGCACAGCTATAGCAAAACTGAACTTTGGTACTGCTAAGTGTTGGCCCTGCCCTGAGAGTCTGGTGAGGGACTGGATCTATCTTTGACAACTGAAAATATCTTAGCTGACAGCTAAACAGTTCTCTGGCATAAGCTTCTCCCTGAGTCCTCAAGCCCCTGCTTCTTTAAGAAACACATGGATAAACAGAGAAGAAAAGCCAAGTAAGCCCTAGTGATCCCATTAATACTGTGAGACCAAATGTGGCCCTGTATCTATCACAGAAATGCTGAGAGGCCCCAAGAGATAATGCCTTAATAGTTGGCTCTGTGAATTTCTGTAGGGTTTCATTCAGCTGCTCCAGTGTTTTCTGCAAGATCCACACTCTTTTATTATATCCTTTGCAATCTAACAATAGAGCCATTAGTTCCCAACCCCTTGCGTTGTTCTTTACAAAATATTCATCAATATTCCCACCTGTTTTTTGTTGTTTTTTTTTTCTTGGCATGGTTGGTCAGTTTATTTATTTATTTATTTATTTTTGCAGTTTTTGGCTGGGGCCGGGTTTGAACCTGCCACCTCCAGTATATGGGGCTGGCACCCTACTCCTTGAGCCACAGGTGCCGTCCCCCACCTGTTTATTTTTACAGAAAGATTTTAGAATTATATGAAGTTCTATGAAAAAGTCCTCTTGAGGCTTTGAGGTGATTTTAAATCTAAACTTTAATTTGTGCTGAAAATTGACACCATTGTAATTGTTATGTACCCATTGGAGAAGGGGCAGAGACATCTCCGTTTTTTCAAGTTTTCTATTTTCAGGAAATGTGTTATAGTCTCAAGTTTCTAGACCTGAGGCAGTTCTGAGCTAGGGGAACATCTGCTCTTTTCAAGGAAGTTGTATTCTTGTTCTCATTTCTGAAGAGGGTGGGACAAGGAAGGACAAGTTCTGTAACAGCCTTGGGCCACCTGTGTTCTTTCCCCAGTGCTCTAGTGCTACTGATTGCCCAAGAGAAGGAAAGGAATATATTTGACCAGCGTGCCATAGAGAATGAGCTACTGGCCAGGTAAATAAAAGAAGAGGGACCTCTAGAAATGACCCCAGGATTGGAGAAGGTCACTCAGAACATAGCATTCCCTCCCTCTACCCATCTTTCCCAGGAACATCCACATGATCCGGCGAAGATTTGAAGATGTCTCTGCAAAGGGGTCCTTGGACCAAGACCGAAGGCTGTTTCTGTAAGCATTCCCAATGACCCAATAGAAGGCTGACTTATAAAACTCGTACTATGGCTGGGCGCAGTGGCTTATGCCTATAATCCTAGCACTCTGGGAGGCCAAGGTGGGTGGATCGCTTGAGCTCACAAGTTTAAGACCAGCCTGAGCAAAAAGCGAGACCCCCGTCTCTACTAAAAATAGAAAAACTGACACAAGAAGATTGCTTGAGCCCAAGAGTTGGAAGTTGCTGTGAGCTATGATGCCACAGCATTCTACCCAGGGCAATAGCTTGAGACTCTGTCTCAAAAAAATAAATAAACAAAAATAAAAAAATAAAGTAAAACTCATCCTACCACCCTCTTCCCCCAAATGATCCTTTCTTCTGGGAGATGTGATGATTATTTCCTTCTTTCTTTACTTCTGAAATGTCTCATCCTCCCAGGAAATTTTAGAGAAAGGCAGCCAAGTTCTGCTTTTAAAAGATCTTATCAGAGCTGTTGACATGCTAGGTATAGGCCACCTTAAAGATAACCTTGGTTTTCATATGCCCGTAAGGTGGCAGAAGTTTTTGGGCAATCCAAGTCAGGCCTGAGTAGTTGAGCTGGGCAGCAGCTGGCTCATTATGTGATTGGCCTAAGTGCTATGCTACTCTCTGAGCTCAGGCCAGGATTTGTGTTCCAAGCCAGGCCCTACCCTTCCCTCCAGGGGCTACCATAGGTGCCACACATTTGGGTAGAGTGCAGCATACATATTTAGACCTAGAACTTAGTGATTATTAAAATTAAGACTCTCTGTAGAATTTCACAGTACTGCTTATTATTTTTCAAAACGTGCTTTTATCATAAGAAAACCAAGTAGTTACTTTCCAAATTAACCAGGTATTACACCAGGTAATGTTAAATAGGTCAAAGAAAAGGGAAGGAAATTTTAAAAGATAGTCTGTGTCTTCACTAGATCTGTAATTTTCTATCTTCTTTTCATTTCTACTTTCACCTCTGCCATTAAAAAATATGTTAGCATGGCAATATGATTCTGCTGCTCAGTCTTTTCCAGCCCACGTTTTTTTTTAATTAATTTGATTCTGATTAACCTTCCTGTTTCCCTTCTGACCTTCCTGAATGATTCCACATCTGGAGTATTCTCAGGAATTCTTTACTACACACTTTTGTATTTTTAGGTATCTACTTTCACTGAACCCCTGATAAGGCTCCTCTTGCAGACCAACTTTCAAAAAAGCCAAATTCATTGTAATGCACCCTGAAATAGATTAAACCACTGAACAGATCATTTATAATTTAACACAGCAGCTTTCTCCATCCTGTGTTCTAGGGATGGCCAGGAAGTTGCTGTGGTTTACTTCCGGGATGGCTACATGCCGAGTCAGTACAGTGTGCAGGTTGGTATTCTCTGGTAGACTCTTCTTTGCCTCCTGGGACTTCCTAGCACTCCACAGAGGCCCCACTCAGGCATCACAACAACCTGGGTTTTTCTCTTGAGTTTAGCTCCAGTTCTTCCTCAGGGAACTTGCTTCTGGAACCTCCTATCTTCCCCCAAGCTTTTTGCTCCCTCTTACCCCTAAATACATTGTCTTCGAGAATCTGAATCCTCAGGAATCCACAGTGCTTCAGCCACTCACTGCTTCCAGCAGTAAATGTTTAACAGCCATCTTTCTGAGGGAAAAAAAGCCCTAACTTATACCATTTGCTGATTTCTACAGTGTAAATAGTCCCATCATAGCCAGTTTTGAGCTACCCATCTTAATGTCTCTTAATGTGAAGAGATGGGTACAATCAGCCTTGCTAGTTGATGCAAACCAATTCCAGCATACTGCTGACCATTTTCTTTTGACAACCCTCTTTTTTATCTGAATGAGAAATTTATCATCTCTTCATTTATGTTAATGAGTCCTGTCCCCTCCTCTTGCTGTTCTACCATAGTTTCAAAATTATTTTCCTCCCCCAACATTTCATTTAATTCTTACAACTACCCTATAAAACGTATAATTATCCCCATCGTACAGATGGAGAAATTAAAGTTTAGAGAGATGTAGAGGTTTGTCTAGGGTCCCACAAAAGTTCCTAGGTTTTGTGACTCTCAGGCTGATGGTATTTCCCAGGTGCCCTTCTCCGGCGCTCCTAACAGCCATAACATGGTTAGGCTAAGCTGTGCTTTCAGTTGGGAGACGATAAAGGAGGAAATACTATAGGCAGTGATGATGGGTCATGAACCTGACTCTGCCTCTGTGTGCCCATGGGTAGGTTCTTGACCCTCTCTGGCTCTGTTTCTGTGAACTGAGGGAGCTCATTCCATGTCCATAATTCATCTAGGATTCCCCGAAGTGTTGAGCTTCATAGAAGCACTTCTGTAGGGGAAAGAAGGTCCTTTCCCCTAGAGAAGTGCTTAGCAGTGGTGGGAACTTGTTGACTAGAGAAGAAACTATCTATTGGTAAAATAGATCCAGGTTTCAAAACAGGACAAAGAAAACTTAAGGAGAGAAGAGGCTAAGCTAACAAGGAAAGTAGCGTATAAGGAGGTGGAAGTTTTCAGGGAACTGAAACTCAGACCAGGTTTAGACATGGAGACAGATCTGAAAGGCTTAGCGACTTGCCAGGTGACCCCGGCAAAGTCCCTGCTTATCTCTGGGTTTTGCTTTCCCTGCTTCTAATATAATAGTGTACTTCTCTGGGCTTATCTCTAGTATTCTGGGCACCTGTGACTCTAGTAGTTAGGTGGCTGAGGTTATTGGTGAAGATCAGGTAAAGGTTCTACAGGTGGACCAATTGCATTGAAAGACAGCCATGGGTAGGTGGGTTGCTCCTCAGGCCATAGCTCTGATCTTGCTGTGGGCAATTTGCTGTGATCTGGAGCCAAGAACAGACTGTTTCCCCAGTGCCTGAGAATGGGAACCAGAGCTGTGAAGCATGATCTTCTGCTCTCTCCCTGCTTCTTATACTCTTGACTCTGGGCACAACCAACCATTCATGCTTTGATCACCTACTTGCAGGCCTTTGCTCTTAGTATCATTAGCCTGAGTATCCCTTCTCCACTGAGTCTCACCTGTCAAGCCCTACCTGTCCTTTAGGACCCACTCAAATTTCACATCATTCAGCAACAATTACATTTATTGAGCACTTACAAAACGTTGGGATCTGTGTTAGACGCTAGGATGCAACAGAAAAGGCAAACAACGAGAGTCCCATCCTTACAGTGCTCCCGGTCTGGTCATGGGTAAGGGCATCAGAAAGTATATAGAAATAAAAAAGAGTGTGCATTTGTGTTTTAGTTTCAGATAACTGCTTTGAATGAAATAACAAGTAAAAGGAGAATTATGGAAAACCCATGTTAAATACGGTAGTCAGCTGAGACTTTTCTGAAAGGGTGACTTTGAGCTAAGACTTAAGGATCAGAAGGATGCAACTATCCATGGATAGAACTAAGAGGAAGGGAATTTCAGGCTGAGGGAAAAGCAAAGGCTCTGAGGAAGGAATAAGGTTTGTGATTTGAGGAATGACAGGTGTATAGCTAGAAGGTGGGAGTGGTGGGGGAGGGGGATGGCCGGGTTAAAATGGACAAGACCTAGATCCTGCAGGGTCTAGGTAGGATCCTGCAGACAGTGATAAGGAGTTTGGATTTTATCTGGAATACAGTAGGAAACTGAGCTCATAAACAGATGAGCTCATCTGTTTTTCTATACCCTTACACCTTCTGTCATGTTCCTTTTTAGTTATAGTTATGTACTATTGTGTGAAATGTGAGCCCCCCAAATCCAAGAATCTTATAGATTCAGAGGGATCCCACAGATTCACACCTGCCTCAGAAAGATGTTGAAATGATCTGGGGTGGTAATGAATGTGAAGATATAAAGCATGTTACCTGGAACCTGATGGGTGTTCAGTAAAGGTCAGCTGAAGTAAAATAACAGGATTCCTTTGCCATCTTCCCTCTGCAGAACTGGGAAGCACGCCTGCTGCTGGAGAGGTCACGTGCTGTCAAGTGCCCAGACATTGCTACTCAGCTGGCTGGGACTAAGAAGGTACAGCAGGAGCTGAGCAGGGTGGGCATGCTGGAGATGTTGCTCCCTGACCAGCCTGAGGCCGTGGCCCGCCTCCGTGCCACCTTTGCTGGCCTCTACTCACTGGACATGGTAAGTGGGCAGCCCATGTCTCCTACTACAGGCTTCCTACGTGGTAGAGACCTGGAGCCCAATGTGTTGGGGGAGACTAGAGCTAGCCCTATGGCTGGCATTGTGATTTGGGTTGATTTTGTTCTGGGAAACCCATGGAGCTCTGAGGAGAGGAGCAACCTAATGATGGAAGGACAGAAGCTGGAATCCATTGTAAGTTTCCTCAGCAAAGGAAGAGATGAAGATGGCAACCAGGAGAAGGGACTAAGGCAGACAGGAAGAACTAAAGAATGTCTGTACCCACTTTACAGACTGCCTGCTGCAGAGTCCTGAGTTGTTGCCAGAGAAAGGACTGTTCTCATTTTATTTCTGCTACAGGGGGTTTGTTGGAGGTCACAGCCAAATAGTAATTGTTCTCCTCTGCTCTTCCTCTGATGTTGCTCTACATAACCAGCAGGCCCTCAATCCTTGCCTCTTTAGCCTTAAAACTGCTAGTTATTACTTTCTGTGTCCTGCCAGGGTGAAGAAGGGGACCAAGCCATCACTGAGGCCCTTGCTGCCCCTAGCCGGTTTGTGCTAAAGCCCCAGAGAGAGGGTGGAGGTAGGTTGATCTTCCTCTTCAGGACCACTCGGTGAAAGAAGCTAATAGGCTGTCACCAGTGCTTACCACCATTTGCTGAGAGCACAGTCCCAGGCATGGGGGTACTAGAGGAACTGGTATAAGTCCTATCTTGAACAGTATCCCCCAACACTCTGACCAAGTGCTATGGAGCACAGAGAAATCTGATTAATGAGCATTGAAGTGTTTGGACAAGTTTAGTCTCAGGTGCCTGGGGGGAAATTGTGGGGAAGCAGGGTTGGGGCATATTAGGAAGTTGGAGAGAATATATATGTCTTCCTGCCTAGTTTGAAACTCCTTGAGGACAGGGATTATGCCTACCTCACAGACTCAGAGGATATTATTTTTTAACATGGATCTAAGGGGTCTGTAGGAGTTCCCAGGTAGAAAATGGGAAGAGTATTCCATATAGAGGAAAGAAGCTCAAGCGAAGGCACTGGGCCATGAAAGCATGGTGTGTTTGGGAGATTAATAAGAAACTGGTGAGGCTAGAGTGGGAGATGGGAGGCGGCAGGGATTTGGGCTGGAAAAGATGGTTGGGGATCTGATTGTTGGCTGGAAAAGATGGTTGGGGATCTGATTGTAAAGGACAATGAATATACATGAAGAATTGAATTTTATCCTAAGAGTAGTGGGAAACCATTACAGAATTTTAAGCAAGGAAGGGATACATGATTAATGCAGAATTCAAGTTGTTAGCAGTGGTGGGAACTTGAAAAACTTGCAATGTTTCAGCCATTGTAGATGTCCTGGAATGAGGGGAGAAATTGGTGGCAGAGAGATCATGCAGGAGGCTGGCACAGTTGTCCAGAAGAGCAATGTAGAGGACTGGGCTAGGGCTATAAATGTGGGGCATAAACTAGAGAGACATGTCTGAGTTAGTGCCAGAGGTAATAGAGAGGGAGACATGCGGAGTTCATCTGAGGAGCCCAGGGGACATGCATGCGATGTCTGCACCAGAGAGCTTATGTTAAAGATTTGGGAGCTAATAATTTATATGGTATGGAGCCTTGAGAATGGAAGAGATCTCCCTGAAAAAAGGTACATGAAGGAGAGAGCAAGGGTGGAGGGCCAATTCCCAGGGAACCCCAACATTTAAGAGGAGAAAGAGCCAGTATTAGAGGAATAGCTATTGGTAAGTAGGAGTACAATGTGGTGGAAGGTATGTTTACTTGCATAAGTTAAGGGTTGTCCTGTCAAGGTGACCTTCCCTCCTTGGCATTCAGATATGCCCGAGCTTCACTGAGCTGGTTTCAGGAACTAAACCTGCTGACTTGCCCACATGGCCCCCGAAGTGAGGCATGGAGTGGAGGAGGTGAGCAGAAGGTCCAGGGTGACTGATCAGTTTAACTGCAGGTAACAACTTGTATGGGGAGAAAATGGTGCAGGCCTTGGAGCAGCTGAAGGACAGTGAGGAGAGAGCCTCCTACATCCTCATGGAGAAGATTGAACCTGAGCCTTTTTGGAATTGCTTGCTACGGCCTGGCAGCCCTGCCCAAGTGGTCCAATGCATCTCAGAGCTGGGCATCTTTGGAGTCTATGTCAGGTGAGCCAGGCAAGGGGAGCTCCTTCCACTACCTCCCTGTAGAGTGCTAGCTAAGCAAGCCTCTTAGAGAAAACACTGGACAGAATCTGGAATCCTGAGCTTCAGTCTCAGCTCTGCCAATCTCTAGGTTTCTTACCTGTTTTCTTTCTATTAAATGAGGTCCAGGGCCTAAGACCTGCCCACCTCACAGGGCTATCGAATGCAGTCTAGATGAGAAGTGCTTTGGAGCTATAAAGGAAATTCCAGATAGTACCAAGAAGATTGAGAAAATATGTTCTGGCAATCTAGGACTAGAAAGGAGCTCCAGGAGGAAGAGAGACTAAAATCCTAGCACTTTCTTGAGTGTAGTCAGTTACCACGTCCTGCTCAGCTGTGACCAGGGAAGGTTCTGGGTTTGGGCTAAATCCAGGTGATATTGTGTATCTCCTGTCTCCATTTCTATAGGCAGGGAAAGACACTAGTGATGAATAAGCACGTGGGGCATCTACTTCGAACCAAAGCCATCGAGCATGCAGATGGTGGTGTGGCAGCAGGAGTGGCAGTCCTGGACAACCCATACCCTGTGTGAGGAGGGTACAACCAGGCCAGCTCGGACTTTGCTCAGAGGCCTCCTATTCCCTGTACTTGTCATTCCTCTCCTATGCCTCTTGAGGGGCTATCCTCATAGAAGGGTAAATGATGATACCTTCTCTCATCTCTCTATGTGAGTACCAGAAAAGCTCTATTTTCCTTAGATGAGATCTCGAGGCCCCCAAATCTTTGGGATGTGGGTACAGCTGAAGGGAAGCTGCTCTGATGTAAAGGGCCATAAACCCTGCCCCAGCCTCTCATCAGCCTTTTCAGTGAGTTCCAGTGCCTGACTTGGGGGAGAACCGAGTGGTAGGAGAGGAAGTGGAGGGGCATAGCTTTTCTCCGTCTCTGCCTTAAATAAAACTGCATTGCTGATTTGGCGATTCCTTGCTTTGTACATAGAGGAGGGGGGGTGCTGTAATCTAGGTCAGCCCACTTAAAGTAATTGGAGCAGGGGAGGTGAAACAGCTATAATAAGGGTCTCCCTAGACCCAGACCCTATGGGTAGGACCCGGAAGTTCTAATCCTTAGTCACTTATTAATGCTCCCACAGGATCATGAGGAAGAGGGAGGGTCTCTGGCGGGAGCCCAGGAAGAAAGACAACGATCACAGGTCATCACAATTGTGAACTGGCTTTAATCATTTTCCTCCTTAGTTTGGGGACTTGTCAAAGGGCTCTGAGTGAAGCCCTATAGCTCTGCCCAAATCAGAAGTTCTGGAAGAAAGATATTGGGGTAGTCTAGGGAACGCCACTCTCCATTTGCCACAACTCAGAGCAGCTAATGGGTGTATAGTCTAACTCTGCAGATAACTAAGAAAACACCACCTTCTTGAGGTCACAGACTTTATTCCTACAACCACAGGCCCTGAGCATAACTGGGGCAAGAAAAGAGTTTCATCTGAGAGTTTTTCTCATAGGCAGGGCTCTGTCCAGGGGAAGGTAGGAACAGAGTGCAAGGAAGACAAGCCCCTCTGGCTCTAGAAAAAATATATCTACTCCTTCAAAGCAGCAGATTGATCTGAAAACCCTCTGGAGACTAAACCTGTCCACAGGTCTGCCCCTGGCAGACAGTACTGCCACCTGGAACAAAAGGGAGTTCAGACCCAGAACAGAAGCAGCAAAGTATTTAAAAAATAATAATCAATTATTTCTGGACTCATAAACCATTATTTCTAAGGGCAAGTACATGCCCAGTATAAGGACTGGTGCTTCCTGAGAGAGCTGATAGGACTACACAGTTGTCTCCCTGCTTTAGTTAATCTAGGCGCTCACGTGCCCTCTGAACATTTAACTTGTGTTGGAGAGGTAGCCTTTATATCTCTGTTCTGGGCCGTGAGAACTCTGCAGTTTGGGGGCATAGCAGTCTGAGGTTGACCTGGGCCCTGTCCCTTCTGAAATGGCAGTCAAAGAAAGTTTTCTCCATCTAAGGACAAAGCTGGTTTTCAGTCCCAGACAGCTGGTCAAGGGAGGTGTAGTGTGGGTCAGCCTTGGCCCTCTGCACTTCTGAGGCAGGGGAGAAAGGATGGACAAAACTTCAGAGAGCCAAGCTGGGGGAATCCTGGGTAAAGGACAGGATCTTGTTCACTGTGTAGTCAGGCACCGGTGGCTGAAGAGGTGATTGATGACAGATGGGTCAGCTACAGTAGACATGTCCCCTAGGTCATGGTCATTCTGAGCAATCTTCCGAAGCACTCGCCTCATGATTTTTCCTGGGGACCACAGGCCTCTGGTTACTTGATGACAGCACTGACCCACATTAACCCTGCCAAAGACTTTCATCCACACACACCGTGCCACTACCAGGCCTTGACCCATCCCAATCCCTAGAGACCTCTGAACATACCTGAGCGTGTTTTAGGCAAGCCAGGTGCATTCTGGATATAGTCCGGTGTGGCAATGGGGCCAATTTTTTCTCTAACTATAACCAACAAATCATCAAAACATTTCTTTAGCACCCTTAGCCAGACTTCCAAAAACCAAGATAAAGATGGCTTTGTTCCCCACCTGTTTCCTCAAGGCCCTGCCTACCCAGTCATTCTCAGGTCCACCTCTTTCTCTCTCTCTCCCTCCCTACCCCCACCGCCACCCCCGCCCGCTTCCACTCCCACACCTCCCTTTCATAATGTCTCTTTTCTCTTTCATTTTATCTTAACCTGCCTTCATGAAACTTAGGTTCTAGAATCAACCTGCTACTTTAAATTCCACCTTTCTAGCAGTGTGGTCTTGGACAAGTAATTTCACTCCTCTAAGTCTGTTTCTTCATCTTTAGAATGAGGGTAACATCAGGATCCATTTCACAGGAAAGATTGTAGGGATTAACTGGAGTAATGCATTTAAAGCACTTATCCTGATGGATGACACAAAGTATTCTAAAAATGTTGGTTATTATTATCCCAGTCAAGAATAAATGGGAAGAGGGCAATCAGTCCATGGGACCCCCTAGGATCTGTTCGTGGTTTGGGGAACAGCTTGCTCCAACCCCTCTCCCCAAACTAGGCCTTCAAGACAAACTCTGTAGTCCCTGCCCAGGAAGGCTCCTCACTCTGCTTCTTGAGCTCCTCGGTGAGGGTGGGGCTGAAGGTGTGGCCATCACACAGGGTAACAAAGCAGTAGAGGCATTCACCCTTCACAGGATGAGGGTGGCCCACCACAGCTGCCTCTGCAACAGCCTCATGTTCCACAAGTGCTGACTCCACCTCTGCTGTACTCAGTAGGTGTCCTTGACAAGGGAAAGGAAGTGCCATGAGAGGGATCCCAGCCTCTGCCCCAGGCCTTGGTCCATCTATCTGTTCCCACAGGTTAGTCAAATGGAGAAGGCCCTTCATTTATTCCTCACATACCATGCTTCCAGTTATCCTACCATCCCAGTTCTCTTCTAGGCACATTCCGGTGTTCATCACTCTTCCTTCAAAACCTTGGCCCCAAACTGAATGCCACATTCCATACGTGGTCTGGCCAAAGGACACTCCTGGCTCTCTCAGAAAGCTTTGGTTAGAGTTTCCAGGGGAATAGAACTAAAGAGATAGGAAGGATGTCCCGGTCCTCACCAGATACATTGAGCATGTCATCAATCCTGCCAGTGATCCAATAATAGCCATCCTGGTCCCGCCGGCAGCCTAGGAAGAAATGCACAACGTAATAAATACCCCCCAATAGGACACCTGGTCCGTATTACCAAACTGCCACGCCCACTACAACAGCCTTCTAACAAGTCTTCCTGCTTCCCTTCTTGCCCAGTGATATAGCCAGGCTCCAAGATATCCCCACTGATCTCTGCCTCGTGGTATTCATAGCCCTGCTCCATATTCTTTCTCATTGTACTAAGGTTTATCTGTGTGATCAGTAGAGTTTGGCCAGAAGTAAGTGATAGGCTATCACTTCTGAGATTAGTTTATAGAAGACACCATAGCTTCTATCTTGGTTGCATTCTCTCAGATCATTTGCTCTGGGGTAAGTCAGCTGCCATGTTGTGAGAAGTCCATGGAGTGAACTGAGGATTCCTGCCAAGATCCACAAGAGTGAGCATGAAAGTAGGTCCTCCAGGCTCAGTCAAACCTTCAGGTGATCGCAGCCCCTACCAACAGCTTGACTGCAACCCACAAGAGACCCTAAATGAGAAACACCCAGCAAAGCTGCTCACTGACTTCTAATCCTCAGAAACTGAAATATGTTATCTGTTGTCCTAAGCTGCCAACTTTTGGGGGCAATTTGTTCTATGGCAGTAGATAACTAAGACACCCACATAAAGTCTATTCTCCATAAATTAAGTAAAGTTATTTTCTAAACAATAAATCAATTCTTACCACTCCCCTGCTTAAAACTTCTAAAGGTCTCCCATCGTACTTTGAATAAAATCTGACCATGGCCCATGGTCTATTAACTACCTTTCCAATTTCATATAATACTCTTCCCTTTGCTTGCTACACTCCAGCCACACAAGCTTCATTCCATTTCTTAGACATTTCAAGCTTGTGTCTCTGCACAGAACACTCTTACTCTAGATTACCAAGGCCTGGTTCCTTTTCACCTGTTAGGTCTCTGTTCAAATGTCACATCAGAGAAGCCTTCCCTGAGGAGTCCATGTGCAGCAGCCATCACTCTATCACATTGCACTCTATCACATTACTCTGTTTATTTTTCTTCATAGTGCTCATCTCTGTCAAACATAGGTTGATCAACTTGTTTGTTGGGTTTACTGTCTGTCTCCCTTTCCTAGACTGCAAGCCCCATAAGAACAGAGATTTTCACTACATTATTCATGGTAATATCCCCTGTGCTTACATCAGTGCTTGGGCATGGCAGATATGCAGATATTATGCGTGAATGGATTAGTGAATGGACAGATAGACAAACGGCTGCAAACATGGGGACACACATAGTAATATACACTGCCACATGTCCCATCTCTTTCAACACAGGAGCAAGGAAGAGGGAGACCCTCTTTCCTTATACATCAAATCCCAGATGGCACCATGCTGAGACCCTTCCTGCAATCACTCAATCCTGCTTTTACCGTTTTCTCCAGATACTTATATGTAGGACATGTTCTCTGTTCTTCACCCTTAATCAACTCTTCCTGAAAATGGGTGAGAAAGGTACATGTCTTAGTAGGAGGTGTGGAAAGGGGACAGCCAAGACTCACCATCTCCCGTAACATAGTACCCAGGGAACTTCTTAAAATAGGTGGTCTCAAAGCGTTCATGGTTCCCATAGACTGTGCGCATGATCCCTGGCCAGGGCTGCTTGAACACCTGGGGATAGAGGAAAGCATAGTGATCACATCTGCTATACTTTCTCCCTGGAAGACAATCACAACTTTGCTAAACCTGAAGGAAAGCATCCAGAATGCCATTCCTGAGACGTAAGATGAAGTGC
Source organism: Nycticebus coucang (assembly GCF_027406575.1). Classification (NCBI taxonomy): domain Eukaryota; kingdom Metazoa; phylum Chordata; class Mammalia; order Primates; family Lorisidae; genus Nycticebus; species Nycticebus coucang. The sequence continues at coordinate 41,798,338 of NC_069800.1, read as the reverse complement.
AGGCTTTAGAGATAGATGATCCTGGCTTGGAATCACAACTGTACCATACTTGCTAGCTAGGTGACCTCAGGGAAGTAACTTTATCTCTCTGAACTTTAGGATCCTCATCTGCAAATCAGAGAAAATAATTTCTATCTTTCAAAGTTAGTGTGAAGATTAAGTTTACAGTATATGGAACTTGCCTTGCACAGTGTTTTATTAGTGACAAGCATTTAGTAAATTTGAATCTCCTCTTGGGTAATACCTCAAGAAAGCAGGTCCAGTATAATGCAAATGAAAACAGTCATATAAAAAAGCAGGACCCACACACAAGTAAATAATTATTGATGAATCAACAAAATTCTGGGGCAGCAGATTGATGGGATAGATAGAATTCTAAGCTAAGAGTTGTAAGGCCTGGATTTAAGTCCTCCCCCTATTACTAACTTGCTCTTGAGAAGTGAAATGAAGTGGGGTGAGGGGTGGCTGGTGAGGTTCCTACAAATACTGAATTTAATACAACAATCACAACAGCAGTGTTTATCTTTCTCCAACTATTATTAATAGGTTCTGTGCAAAGGCCCTCACATGGATCATCTAATTTAATCAACCAACTATAGGAGACAACGGTATTACTATAACCCTATTTTACAAATGAGAAAATTTAGGTTCAGAGTAATTAGGTAACTTATCTGAGGTCATAGAAAAGGCAGAGCCAGGATTTGAACCCAAGCAGGCTGACTCCATAGTTTACATGATTTTATCCTATTTTATGAAGCCTCCTTTTTCTAGAATGTTTGTCAAAGGAAGAGTTGGTAGTAAGTCTGAACATCAGGAATCTGAAGAGATTCTAAAAAGGTCATTATGAACTAATGGGCCAAAAGGCAGAGATGTAGACCAAGTATCCAAAGGATTTCCCCCCAGGGTCTTTCAACGGAGAACAAACCCCCAACCAGGAATCTTCAGTCCTAAGCAACTACCAAGGAGAGATTAGGTTATAAACATGGAAGCCAAGTACCCTTGGTGGACCCTTCCCCTTCTTAAAGACTGCCAAGGGCTAGGGCCTCACCAGATAACCTTCGGCTTCACCTTCCAACTCTTCCCCAGATTCATTCAGGATTGCAGGAGCTACACCAAAGAACGGGAAGGTCTAGAAGCAAACAGGAGACAAACCCAAGAAGAGGAATGAGGCAACTCTGACTCAACTCCCAAGGAGCCCCAGAGCCCCAAATTCCTCATGTATATCAGTCTAGTCTCCCACTGTCTAATTTGGCCAAATTCCCCAAGATGCTACCCCTGCTTAGCCCAGGACCAGCCAGGGGAGCTTCACTCACAGCAGAACCAGGCTTCATAGGTGTGGCACCAGGGAGGGGAGTCAGCATGTGACCACCCTGTGGAAGTCAGAGATCAGAGGTTTGAGTCAGTCTTCCCACATTGTCCCTGAGCCCCAGCCTTCTGAACCCCTCACTCACTGTCTCTGTCTGCCAGAAGGTGTCCACGATGGCGCAGCGCTGGGCACCTACCACCCGGTGGTACCACAGCCAGGCCTCTGGGTTGATTGGTTCACCCACTGTGCCTAGTACCTGCAAAGATGCCCGGCTATGCCTTGGGCGGGAAATGGGAGAGAGGAAGGCTCTGAGTAGCACTGAGAGCTAGGATATACATGCCCAGGCTCTTGTCCCTGCCCCTATTCAAGGTCAAGGAGTTGGGAAAATAGAAAGAGACTGTACAAAGGCCAGCACCCAGCTCTAAGGGATATTCATGGGGCAGCAACTAGGGAGGGGGCTCACTTGGTGACAGGCTCATCTCCATACTTCATGAGCAGACGAATGGCCGTGGGTGCTGTGTAGAACTTTGTCACCTTGTATTTGTCTACGATGCTCCATAGGCGGCTCACATCTGGGTACGTGGGGATCCCCTCAAACTGATCCCAATAAAGACTGGTCATTTGCAGTCCTTCCCAATAGTCCCTCCATTCCCCTATCATTCCCTCAGGTTCAGCATCTTGCCCTTTCTGACCAACTGTGTCTTCACACCCTGATTAGATAAGCCAAGAGACCTTCCTTATTAGGATGTATAACCCCCCACCCCAGGACTTCTCTTTCTCCAGGAAACAGATCATTGTCCAAGTTCCCCTGCCTCTAGACCAAGTATCCTTGGGAGGTAGTCACCCAGGATAGTCTTGTCCATCCCCCAGCTCTTGGCCAGGTGGCCATGAACCTCAGCTCCCTTCTCACCAAAACACTGGTGGCACCATTGGCCAGTGGCCCATAGGTGACATAGGAATGGCCAGTGATCCATCCAATGTCTGCTGTGCACCAGAACACATCCTCCGCATGGAAGTCAAACACATACTTGAAGGTTGTGGCCACATAGAGCATGTAGCCTCCAACTGTGTGAACCACACCCTGTGGGAACAATAGGGCCTCAGGTTGACGCCTTCTGCCCACTCCCACTGGCCACCAAATAGAGGCCAGGCAGAGATGGAGAAAGATCCTCCTGAAGGATTCTGGCCCTGCCAGCATCTCTTTCACAACATCCATCTCTCTTCCATCTCCTTTTCTCCATGCTCTTACATCATCTCCTTTATTATACTCATATCACACATGTATATCAGTCCATCATTCATACCTGCAACCTCAGAGTCACATAACTCTCACACACATGAACACTCCTAGCACACTCATATCTAGCAATCTCTCTATTGTGCATCTGTGTCCATACATTAAATTACACACCAGCTTACCTATCCCTACTCTAACCCTACACCGTCTCCAGGAAGGAGAGGCCAAAACTGTGTTTCCAAATGCCCATTGAGGGATATTCCAAAGTATGCAGAGAGAATAACTTAGGGATTGAGTGATACAAGGGAGAGTGACATAGCTTTCAAGTCAATAGAAGAGTCAAGAGTTTCCTTAAGTATTTTCAGCTCCTACACCATGACCTGAGAGAGGATTAGATGTTTGTAGTGCACCATGTGGAAGGAATTGAATTCTAAGAGTTCAGAGATCCCTATTCCCCGCCCCTGACCTCGAGGTGCTGGGACAGCTCTCCATCAACAATACCATATGGGCATGGGGAAAGAACATCCACGTCTGCCACATGGACTGATCCTTTCTCCCTTGCTTGTCCTATTGCTGGAGGCTCCTATCCAAGCTCTGCCCCTGCCTTTACACCACTGGTATCAATAGGGTTTCCCAGAGAGACTGGGCATCATGAAAGCCTTTACCCAAACTGTCTTACTCTAGGCCTCAGCACATGGTAATTAAGGATTTGTTTTAATTTTATTTAGAAAAGGTAATGTTACATTTCTGAAACTCAGGGTTGTAGAAAATATTCATAGTATCACATGCTTTCTCAGAAGCTCACTTCTCACCCCTGTACAACACACACACACAAACATACACACACATACACTTGCCTTAGGTTTGCCTGTGGAGCCACTGGTATACAGAATGAAGAGTGGGTCTTCGGCATCACACCACTCTGGCTCACACTCATCCCCTGCCTCTTGCATGAGTTCATGCCACCACAAGTCAACCCCTTGGTTCCATGGGATCTGCAGTATGAGAAAGACATAAATGGAAAGGGTAGAATTGTGAACAGCTCAAGATGGGGGCACGAGATAGCCTTACCTGGCAACTTGAGGGACTGGGGTGGGACAGGCAGGTGGGAGTATAAGAAAAGAGGGAGGGCTCTGGGATGAGGGGAATGGGGCAGAAAGAACAGAGCAGAAAACCCAGGCTTCGTGGGTACTCCCATCATCCTTCCCCATCTCTACCCCAGAACTTTCCTTACCTGGCCTCAGGTTGAGGAGGACCCTTTAGTTGGTCCCTTCCCATCCTTTAATTCCCAGCTGAAATGTGACTTTTTTGGAAAGGCTTTACCTGAATGCTATCTGATTAAGTCCTTCCCCCAACTCTGCTATCATTATTGATCATAGCGCCATGTTTTTTTCCCCACAGAGAACATATTTCCAGTTATTTTCTTTAGTTGTTTACTTGATTATTGTCTCCCCAACTAGGCAGTGACCTTTATAAAGGCAGTGGCATGTCTGTTGTTCTCCCACCCTCTCCACCAGATCTCCAACATCTAGCAAAGTGCCTGGCACTCAGTGAATTTTTGTTAGATGAATGACAATGCACACGCAGGTCTGCATACACACATAGGTACTATGGGATGAATGGCTCATCAGTAGGGATGCACAAACCACACAATTCAGAAATGCAAAATTAGTTAGAGCCTGCGGGTGAGGCAGGTACCTGACCCTATTAGTTAGAAGTGAAAGAAGTCAAAAGATCTTGGTACAAATACTTTTTCCTACATGTCCAGACCATTCCACAGCTGGAGATTCCTATCTGAGCCCTACCCTGGTCTTTACACTACTGGTATCAATGGGGTTCCCAGAAAGACTTTTGCTTAAGGGGGCAGGTTCTGTTTAGCAGAGAGCTTTGCTGCAAGTTGACAGAGAAGGACCAAGGTGAACTTCTCCCAGTAGATGGATGTCCCTCTATACCTGAGTGCTTTAATAATTACTTCTGGGTCAGTCACCCTAAAAATTCTCTAAACTCTCCTTTGAAACTATTTTTTTTCCTAGCTATATCATCTATTCAGTTTTTTGTTTGTTTTTGAGACAGAGTCTCACTTTGTGGCCCAGCCTAGAGTACCATGGCATCAGCCTAGTTCATGGCAACTTCAAACTCCTGGTTTGAGGAGATCCTCCTCAAGTGATCCTCCTACCTCAGCCTCCGGAGTAGCTGGGACTACAGGGCCCACCACAACCCCCAGTTGATTTTTCTATTTTTAGTAGAGATAGGTGTCTTACTCTTGCTCAGGCTGGTCTCAAACTGCTGAGCTCAAGCAATCCTCCCACTTTAGCCATAAGAGGGCCCAGCCTATATCACCTCTTTGAATACCAATTTTTTTTTTTTTTTTTTTTTTTTGTGATTTTTGGCCGGGGCTGGGTTTGAACCCACCACCTCCGGCATATGGGACCGGCACCCTACTCCTTGAGCCACAGGCGCTGCCCAGAATACCAATTTTTTGAATCTACTCTGCTGGGTGAAGTTAGATTCCCTAAATTTGTCCAAAAATTACATTGGCAGGCTCTCGTACCCTTAGCACAGTGGTTATGGTGCTAGCCACATACACCAAGGCTGGCTGGTTCAAACCCAGCCTGGGACAGCTAAACAACAACAACAACAAAATTGGCTTTCAATCCTACCCTGTTTCCCTGAAAATAAGACAGTGTCTTATTTTAAGGTGTGCTCCCAAAGATGTGCTAGGTCTTATTTTCAGGGTATGTCTTATCTTTCCTGTAAGTAGGTCTTATTTTCAGAGGATGTCTTATTTTCGGGGGAAAGGGTAGTTTTGCCATTTCCTAGCTATACGACCTTGGGCAAGTCACTTTACCTCAAGTCCCTTCCCTTAAAAATGAGGACAGTCATTCTTACCCCAATGGTCTCACAAGATTTTACAAATACCAAAAGAGAAAAGGATTATGTAGTAGACATTAAGCCTTAGATTGCCCCAAGTGATGGAGGCTGGGATGGTGAGGAAGACCGAAGAGTATCAGGAGCCACGGAGGTTAGTTTAGTGACCACTGGGAGATAAATTTAAGAGCAGTGAAGGTGGGAAGTGTTTGGGGTTTCCTTTAGTTGTCACAAAGCCCTTTCATATTCATTAAATTCCTGTAGTTCAAGGGCCTTTACTAGTAGGTAAACAAGGCATGTAAGAGAAACACCCTTAGCCCTCTAAAGGGATATCCACTAATTTACTATGTGCATATTTGGTTTTAAAACCCTGACAAATTAGAAAATGACTCTACCCAGTCCTCTTTCTGATTTGTAGTTTCTTGCATATGAGCATCATAAGAATGACAAGTTTAGTCCAAGTGGGGGTACCATTAAAAATGGTAGAAAGGAAGAAAATGAAGAGACAGAAGCTGCCTGCATGTAGAAAACATAAGAACACACTCTAATTTTCAGTGGAAGATCCATATGAGTCTATACATACATTGTCACATGGATACTTTTTTCCTTGCCAAATAAATGATCACTTGAGATGAGGGCATTAAAGTATTAAAGAAGTTGCAGTATTGCTTTGGAATAATGCTAGTCTACAGTGCTGTGACCTGTCATAGAACAGGCACTAAATACAAGTGAGGCCAAAGCATAGGTAAACTACAATGAGGGTATTCTTAGAATCTTATGAAATTGATTCCTCTGTGGGCGTGTCAGTGGAGAGCAGAGTAGAAGGGGCAGGGTACTTCAGGTGTGGAGTTGATAGCACCAGGAAGCAGAGGGAGCCAAGTTAGTGGAACAAACATTGGGACTAGGTGTGTACCTATGAGGCCCAAGGCTATGAACCAGGAAAAGGTTTGAATTTTCTAAAAGAGATGAGGAGTTGGCCTTTGTCCTTGGAGCAGGATAGCCTCAGGGAAGGCAGCTGCCAGGTATGGGAGAGGAATATGAGGGGGCTCCTGAGGTGATGTGGTTGAGGAGGGCACCTCCAAACTGTGCCAGACTCTCCCTTGAAGACTGCTTAAGGATAAAATGTTTAGAGCTCTGCTAAGATTTCTGCAGCTTTGACTTCAATTCTCAGGCCATAAACCTTTTTAAGCCTATTTTCCTGCTCATTGGTTTTTTAGTAACTGGTTGTTGTCACCTCCAGGATAACAAAATAAAAAATAAAAATCCAGGATCCTATCATCTAAAGGACTCTGGTATTAAAAATTAGCAGTTTTTAATTTATTTTCTTGTCTGCCTTTTAGAAATGCTAGTCTGTCTGCTGTATTAAAGGGAAGCAAAAACAGATAACATTTATCGAATAGTTACTAAGAGCCAGCATCTTCCATACACTAACAGAACCCTATAGGAGAGATGCCATTATTATTCTTGTTTTACAGATAGGAAAACAGAAGCAAGAGAATTTAAGTAACTTGCTCAAGCTGACAGAGCAGCAGGTGACAGAGCCAGGATCTGAATGCAAGTAGTCTGACTCTAGACTCTATAGTCTAAACCACTAAGTTTTTTGAAAAAGGAGGGGCTTAGATCCCTGCCTGAGTTTCTTTTTTGTTGTTTTTTTGCTTTTTTTGAGACAGAGTCTCAACCTGTCGCCCTGGGTAGAGTGCCCTGGCTTCACAGCTCACAGCAACCTCCAACTCTTGAACTCAAGTGATCCTCTTGCCTCAGTTTTTTTCTATTTTTAGTAGATAGGGTCTCGCTTTTGCTCAGGCTGGTGTTGTTTGGTTTTTTTGAGAGTCTCACTCTATTGTCCAGTCTAGAGTGCCATGGCGTCAGCCTACTAGCTCACAGCAACCTCAAATTCCTGGGTTCAAGTGATCCTCCTGCCTCAGCCTCCCAAGTAGCTGGGACTCCAGGTGCCTGCCACAATGCCCGGCTAATCGTTTTTAGTAGAGATGGGGTCTTGCTTTTACTCAGGCTGGTCTCAAACTCCTGAACTCAAGCAATCCTCCCACCTCGACCATCCAAAGTGCTAGGATTACAGACATGAGCCACTGTGCCCAAACCCTGCCTGAGTTTTAAAAGGAAAACAGTGTCCCTAGGGAATCAGATCTTTCTCCATCATGCTAATGAGAATGGAGAAAAGGGGCTTATATTTACCATTAGCCTAAGAGGTTAACTACAGTATATTTAGAACAATATACCCTGTGAGGAGAGTAAAACCTAGAGAAATAGTGTGTTTTGTTTTAATAAGGAAAGTGTTTTCTTTAAGGGTGTATTATCATTTCTCCATTACTGAAGTCCAGAGAGGAGAAGAGGCTTATTCAAGGTCATACAGCTAAAAATTGGTCTCTAGACTTCAGGTCCACTTTCTTCTCTATACTAATCTGTTCTGAGTACCCACTTATGGATCTCACTTCTTAGAACCATTTACAGCATTTTTTTCAGTTTAACATTGATCATATCAGAGAGTTCTATGTAGTTTATAAATCCCAAAGTAGTATATGAATGTATTTAGGAATCTTCTAGTGTTCTTTATAAAACTTAGGTTTTAATTTTAATACATGTCTAACTCCCTCACTTAATGATGAATTCCCAAGGTCAGAGTTTCTACCTCTTCCACCTGCTCCTTAGCCTGTCCCTCTTGGCTGCCTGCACAGTAAATGCTTTCTGACAGGTTACCTGGTCCCATCTTCTACAAAGGCCCTAAGCAGCAGGAATGTAATGAGTTCTGTTGCTATCTCTCTAAGGTGCATGTTTTACACAAGTTCACAGAGGCAGCAACAGATATTTGATTTCACAACGCTTCAAAGTAGCTTAGATGACAAGGGGCCCAGGGGCAAGAGGAAAGGGGGTTAGGTTTGGCAGTTATCTCAGTAGGGCAAACAGGCAAATAGCAGATGGACACACCGACAAGCACACAGGGAAGCAGTGCCCAAGGCAGTGCAGAAACGGATACCTGGGGTCGGACATGCTTGGATTTCTCTTTCAGCTTACCCTGTTAAGAGCCCATAAAAAGGCTAGTGAGCAGGGTTCAAGTATACGAGGAATAGGAGAGAAGAGTCAGTATTCCCCAAACCCCTGGCTGCCTCCTTTCCCTCAGGCTCCTCTTTCATTAGTCCTCCCAGCCTCCATTTTCTAGCCCCTATACATATGAAACCCCTAATGCTAATCAGGATCTCTCCAACTTTCTTAAATTAGGCTATAGCCTCTCTAGCCCCGAGATTACTCAGAGTCCCTTAAGTCACAGAATCTCAGTAACCATCTGTCCTTTGGACCCTAGAATTTTCTTTCTTTCTTTTTTTTTTTTTGAGACAGAGCCTCAAGCTATCACCCTGGGTAGAGTGCTGTGGCATCACAGCTCACAGCTCACAGCTCATGGCAGCCTCCAACTCCTGGGCTTAAGCGATTCTCTTGCCTCAGCCTCCCAAATAGCTGGGACTAAGGGTGCCCACCACAATGCCCAGCTATTTTTTGGTTGTAGTTGTCATTGTTTGGCAGGCCCAGGCTGGATTCGAACCCACCAGCTCTGGTGTATGTGGTTGGTGCCTTAGCCGCTTGATCTATAGGCACCACCGGGACCCTAGAATTTTCATCCCTCATGCTCCTCAGACCTGGAGGCCGTTATTGGGCTTTTCTATCATTCACACCATAGGCACTGGATCCAAAGCTATTAAGAGCTAGATCTTAATTGCTGGTTAATAGAATTCACTGCCTATTCAACTCTGTGATTCAATACATGTTTAATGAACAGTAGGTTTATGTGCTTATTGTTATATATAAAATGGCTTATATTAATTTAAAAAAAAAAAAAGCTAGATCTTGTCATTAAGACATCTGGTCTTTCCATGGTGGGCATGGATCCCCTAGGCCACAAAGGTAGCCCAACTCAAGTCACAGCCCAGTAATCAAGTTGACTATATAATAATCCAAGTCAGACATTTCTAGCCTAAGCCCAAGCTCTTCAGGTTCCCTGTACCCATAAGAAAGCCCCAACCAACACAGGAGTCTCCCATATAGTCAAAGGCCTCTCTACCCACATTCAAGGTCAAAGTCTTCCAGCTCCCACCCTGCCCAGCCGCAGGAGCCGTTCCTAGGATTGCTCCAAGATCCTCAGTATTATGATAAGGAAGCAAAGGAGGGCATCAGGAACTTCCTAGGAAAGAAGAAAGAGGTAATTTGAGCCCAGAGGAAGGCATACAGCAGTGTTGGACTCACCTGCATATCTGGGCATGGCCTCTTAACTGGGGGAGACTGGCTGGGGGAGTCACCCATGCTCAGCTCTGCCCGCCCCATGTGCTTGACCACAATGCAGCATCTCACTGAGAAATCCCTGGAGGAAAGAAAAGCCCAGAGTGGTAGCCTGGTTGGCTCAAAGGGAATTTGGCAAGACTCACTCATATCAATTTAGGTTAGGGGGACAAAAGGAACCTGGCACTGGAAAAAGGCTCAGTCAACACAGGGCAGTAGCCAAATGGCTAAGCACACTTACTTCTCCTGACACTTCTCCAGAGCCTCATCAGCCAGCTCCTTCAGGTTCACAAGCTTTTCCCCCCTGTAGAAGGCATCTATGGGGAGCAACAGACATTCCAGGCCTTAGTAAGCACCACACTCCCTAGTGGACATGATGTCCACAGAGCCTTTCCTGAGTGGGCCTCTTGATTCTGGCTCTTCCAGCTGATTTGAGCTGACAGAAAATCAACTGGAATGGGACCAAGTGAGGAAGGGCAGGCAGTCCTTTCCCTTTATGCTGAGCAGCCCCAAATACCAACGAGCTGATTGAAGAACAAGGCTCAAGGTTGGGGGGGCATTCTGGAGAAAAGGGTTAGGAGAATTAGTCACCTGTAGTAATGAGAAGGCTGCAACCAGAATCCAGGATCCTTTCACATAGAGACTCTGCAGAGAAGCCTGCAAACTAGGGAAGGGAAGAAAGACTGAGGGAGAGAAGAAGGCCCCAGGAATTGAATAAACAAGGAAAGGAGCTCAGGAAACCTTTAGGATCTCTAGACCAAGGTCTTAGAAGAAACTGAATAACTGATAGGGACTATGACACAAACATTCTAAACTCCTAAGTTTGTTATTTAAGACCTTCTATCATCCAGGCCCAACCTGCTTCTCCAGAGCCCCATCCCCAACCCCTGTCCCTTTTCACCAGCCCAAATTCCTACCACAATGGAGTGCAAAGCCCCAAGGCGGGCACATGCCAGCATGGCCACCACAAGTTCTGGAATCATAGGCATGTAGATGGCCACTCGGTCACCCTTCTGAATGCCTGCAGGTAAGACACAGAATATGGACCATGAACCCTTTCTGCTGCTACTTGCTCCCTCCCATCCAGCTGGCCCCCCTCCCACTGGCTTTTTCTCTGCTGTTATTACCAGATTCCTTCCATCCCTTTCCCACACTCACCCTGTTTTCGGAGAACATTGCTGAACTGACATACTTGGATCAGAAGCTCATGGTATGTGATCCGGGTAGTCTCCCCTGGCTCATTGCCCTCCCTGAGATACACCAAAAAGAACCAGTGATTAGGGCTACAACTTTTTCCCCAAACAAGAAACAAGAACAGTCATAAAATCCATCCAGTAACATCAAAACTTGGGACTGTCCTATAAGGGTGAGCCATCTGCCACCATACCTTGAACTAACTGGTCAGATACTTTGGCCTTTCCAGATACTTTATATATATGTCATGTGTCTTTGGAAAATACACTGTCCATCTCTGATAAAATGAAATGATAGTCCCTTTTTGCCCATCCTAGGGAATCACAGATATGATTCTTCCTGAGAGTATCAAGGCTGCTTGATTGGTGTTGTTCAGAATAGAGTCTCCAGATCACTTGCACCAAATCATCTATGAAGGAAGTAACTGAAACCTAGAATGATGCAATAGCCTGGACAAGGTCACACAATAATAAGCGGCAGAGCCAAGAATAGATCCTCAGATCTTCTGATTTCAAGCCAGGACTCTTTGCCTCATCGTGTGGAGGACATGGACTGGCAGGGAAGCCAGGTCTATTCTTACTAATGGAGGCAAAGACTACTGACTTATTGACAGATTTATTTATAGTCCTTTTTACTAACAGAGGTTACAAAGAAGATTATCCGTCTCTTTCCAGCTCCTGGCTCCATGAGTCAGTTACTATCCTCTCCTTGGCTTTAACCCCTAAGGATAAGAGAAGCCACACACAGAGAGCTTACTAAAGTGAGAAGGAGCAGGGAGAGAGGAAGCTGCAAATGATCCTGAATGCCAGAGGCAGAAAAGCATTTCCTTTTTTTTTAGGATTTCCTTTGTCACCCTTGGTAGAGTGCCACGGTGTCACAGCTCACAGTAACCTCCAGCTCTTGGGCTTAGGCAATTCTCTTACCTCAGCCTCCTGAGTAGCTGGGACTACAGGCGCCTGCCACAACACTCAGCTATTTTTTTGTTGCAGTTTAGCCGGGGCTGGGTTTGAACCCGCCACCCTCGGTATACGGGGCCGGCGCCCTACTCACTGAGCCACAGGCGGCACCCAGAAAAGCATTTTCTTAACAGGCTCACTGACAACTGCCACAGAAACTTGGGAATAGCTCCAGGTACAGCTGAATGCCAATATATCCATGCTCATACACAGATCTTCACTCATTAGTACTACATACCAGTTCACCTGTGTGTACTCATTTGTGTAAAATCACACACACTAAAATAAACATTCTGGCAAAAAAGCTGCCATCTACACACATAGGCACAAATAAGCATAAATATATACATAGGTACCCAGGACTCAAACATGAGCCCATCTGCAAGTACAGATACATGAACCACACATATACCCACATATGTGCACAGCTTGTTCCTTCAGAAATTCTCTAGCAAATCATTCTATTTTTTTTTTAGTGAAACTTTCCATTATTTGAAATTATCTCATGCATTTTATTTATTTGTATAGTATCTGTATCCTTCACTGGGATATAATCTCCATGACAGTGGAAATCTCGTCTGTATTGTTCATTGCTACATCCCTAGCACTAGAATATAGCCTGGTACATAGAGAGTGCATGGGAACAGAAAAGCACAACCTGTAAGTTACAGCACAAGCTGTGAGTACATGCAGCTTACTTAAGCCCCTTTCCAGCTGCACCTGCCCACCCTCACCCCCCTCCACACACAGATACTGCATTCTTCTCTCTGGCTCTGGACTCAAGTTGTACATTATATATGAGCACCTTATTCATTCCAGTGTCTTCTTACTCTGATATACACACCAGGTCGGGGCCCCTGGCTGGCTGGAAGAGGGGAGGGGGCAGGGTACTGGCCTACTGTGAGATTCTAAGTCTTCTAAGACATTAGAATGCTTAAAAGAACATCCAATTTAGTTTCCTTACTCTGAGATCCAAAGAGGTTATTAGTTATATTTTGGATCACAGGGTGGGCTGCAGCAGAGCAGGGACCATGATTCAAGAGTCCAGGCCTTTTTCCTCTACACTGGGAGTTGTAAGCTTAAAAACTGGCAGAGTCCAGCAGGTAATACAAGCAAGTTAAGTGGATCATATGAAAGAAAATTTTCAATAAAGACAGGAAATAGTTCCCTTTACACTTAACTCTTCTATAAGAAAACAGAAGAACATGTACAATAGCACTTGGCCTCGCTTTAGGAGAAACAGCAGGGAGGGATAGTGACTGAAAATCTGGAGAACACTTACTCTGGAAAAAGAAGACACCCAGTATCTAAACTTAGCTTCTGTCAACTTTTGCCATCTGTGAGTAAGGGCTCAATGTTGCCATATTTTTTAATTTTTGAAGAGGCCTGGAATCTATTTTCTTCAAAACTTCTCAATTTTTAAGTGTTGACAACTACAGCCAGGCGTGGTGACACACACGCCTATAGTCCTAGCTACTTGGGAGGCTAAGGTGGGAGAATCACTTGAGCCTAGGAGTTTGTATCTGGCATGGACAATATCGTGAGATCCTGTTCACTCACTCCCCCTGGTTCAGAAAGCCAGTTATTATACAACTATCCTCTCTCCCTCTCCTCCTGCTTCAGCCTCCTGAGTGTTTGGCAAAAATACCAAGGACACTTAACCTCAGAGACTTTTCTCTCTACTTGGAGCATTCTTCTTTCAGATGGCCACATGACTTATTCTCTATCAAGTCATTGCTAAAACATTGACTTCTGGCATATGGTTGCTCATGCCTATAATCCTAGCCCTTTGGGAAGCCAAAGTGGGAAGATTGCTTGAGGCCAGGAGTTTAAGACCAGCCCGAGCAAGAGTGAGACTCCCATCTCTATTTTTTAAAAACCCGAAAAACAAAAAAGAATTTTCATTTTACAAGCTCCCTATATAATTCCTATTCATTGAAGTTTGAGATGACCTTTAAGGCCTTTCCAACTTTAAGACTCTTTGAGTCTTTAAAAAGAAGAAATAATGGGGAAAGAGTTCTATGATCCATAAAGCACTGAACAAATGTGAAGCACTCATATGTATGTATACCCTCAAGTCACTCTCCCTTTCACCGAAGAACCAGAGAGTGGAAGCAATGTACCTTGACCAATTAGCAGCCTAATGTTCCCTCTGGGTACTTCTGTCCTAGCTGTAGCAAGGAAGGAGAAGGGCTAAAGGAAGAATGAGAAGGAGGCACACCCCCCAAAATGAATCAAAAGTCATTCAGGATGTTAGAATGGAGCTTTTGAGATCCACCATCCTTATTTACAGGTGAGAAACCTATGGCACAGAAATGGAAAGTGATGACCTTGAGGTTACTTAGCACATTAGTAGCAATGTTATTTTGAAGCAGCGCTGGCCAATATGGCAGCCACATAAAACTACTGAACACTTGAAAAGTAGGTGAAGAAGATCGCTTCTCAGCCTTTTGGCTCAAATCAAGTAAAACATAGCTGAAGAACTCAATCTTTCATTGTATTTAATTTTAGTCACTTTAAATATCAATAGTTATGTATGACTAGTGGCTTCCATATTGACAGCACAGTTCTACATGTCTCTAATTCAGGGACTCTCTTTCTAAATAACAGCCAAAATGAAGATATTGTTTCCAAAGCCAGAGTTAGCATAAGGAAGAAAATTAAAGTGCAGGAGCCCTGGGAACTGTGGGGTTGAAGACTACCAAGGAACAATTCTTAGTATAGTTATCAGAAATCTATCATTCTGTTTGGCTTTCCCTTGCTTCCTTAGAAAAAGTTCCTTTTGAAACACCATAGATTTCTGGTTTCAAGTAATATCCAGCTTGACCCTAATGCAGCCTCATCCAGCTCATGAATCAGGCCCTTCTTCTTCTCGCCTGCCTACAGGAGTTATGTGGAAGTGTGTGTGGTGGCAGGCAGGTAGGGGAGGAGCAGAGAAGGGGGACCTGGGCAGTTTGGCTGGGAAATGAGCGGGGATGAGGGGAATGTGGATCAGGTTTACTAGCACCTGCCAAGAAGGCCATCTGGGGCTCCTTCTCCACCCCAGACCCCAGAGCAGCCCCTCCCACAATGTCCTTTGCCACCCCTGCTGTGGGTTCCCATCATTTCCTATATCAGTGCCTTGCCTACCCAGATTGTATCATGTGCTAGACTGGAGTGGAGAAGTGTGTCAAATCAATAAATGGATAAATTCAATAAATGCCTATAACCAGAAAAAATAAAAATAAATAAATAAATAAAATAAATAAATATTTATAATATTTATAAATAAATAAATAAATAAATAAATAAATAAAATGGGAATCAACTATCAACCTATCATTCAAAATTTTTTTTAATTTTCAAACTATTATGGATATATAACACTTGTACATATTTGTAAGGTACATGAGATACTCTGATACAGATATATAATGTGAATTAATCAAATCAGGGCAATTGGGATATCCACCACACCAGGTATCCATCATCTTCCCATGTTAGGAACACTTCAGTTCCTCTCTTTTAGTTGTTTTAAAGATAACCTAACTTATTGTTGATGATAGTCATTTTGCAGTGCTATCAAATATTATTCATTCTATCTATAGATAGATACCATATTTTTGTATCCATTAAACATCCTCACTTTATCCCTCACTCCCTGCTACCTTTTCCAGCCACTGGTAACCATCATTCTACTCTCTGTCTCCATGATATCAATTGTTTTATATATTTAGCTCCAACATATGAGTGAGAACATGCAAGATTTTTTTCTGTGCTTAGTTTATCTCTCTTAACATAATGTTCTCCAGTTCCATCCATGTTGTTGCAAATGGCAGGACTTCATTCTTTTTTTTTTTCTTTTCTTTTTTTTTTGTAGAGACAGAGTTTCACTTTATCACCCTTGGTAGAGTGCTGTGGCGTCACACAGCTCACAGCAACCTCCAACTCCTGGGCTCGGGCGATTCTCCTGCCTCAGCCTCCTGAGTAGCTGGGACTACAGGCGCCTGCCACAACGCCCGGCTATTTTTTTTTTGTTGTTGCAGTTTGGCTGGGGCCAGGTTTGAACCTGCCACCCTCGGTATATGGGGCCGGCGCCCTGCTCACTGAGCCACAGGCGCCGCCCAGGACTTCATTCTTTTAAGACTATATAATAGTTCATTGTATCATTTGAAACTATAAGAGCTTTCCACTAAGTAAAAACTGATACTAGAGTAAAATTCTCAATTATAAAATTCTCCATTCATGAAGCGCCTGCCTAAATGTAGATTCCTTACCTTTTTCCTTTCCCCCTGGTTCAGAAAGCCAACTCTATACTCAACCAGTCTTCAAGAGCAGGCATGATCAGGGAAATACAAATCAAAACAATGATGAGATCCCATTTCATACCTATTAGGATGGCCATAATCAAACAGACAGACAACAAAAAATATGGGAAAGCACATAGAGAAATTGGAAACTTCATACCTTGCTGGTGGGAATATAAAATGGTTCAGCTACTTTAGAAAACAGTCTGGAAAATCCTCAAAAGGTCAAATATAGAGTTACCTGTGACCCAGTGATTACACTCCCTTACAGTCCCAAGGGAGCTGAAAACATACGTCTACACAAAAATTTATACACAAATGTTCACAGCAACATTATTCATGGTACCAAAAAGTATAAACAAGCCAGGCATGGTAGTTCACACCTGTAATCCCAGCACTCTGGGAGGCTGAACTGGGAGGATAATTGAGCTCAGAAGGTTTAGGCCAAGCCTGAGCAAGAGTAAGCCCCATCTCCACTAAAAAATAGAAAAATGATCTGGGTGCAGTGGCATGCACCCATAGTCCTAACTACTCAGGAGGCAGAGGTAGGAGGATCCCTTGAGTTTGAGGTTGCAGTGAGCTATAATAACACCACTGTACTCTAGCCAGGGTGACAGAGCAAGACTCTGTCTTTAAAAAAAAGTATAGCCAGGTACAGTGGCTCATACCTGTAATCCTAGCACTGTGGGAGGCCGAGGCCAATGGATTGCTTGAGCTCAGGAGTTCCAGACCAGCTTGAGCAAGAGCAAGACCTTATCTCTAAAAAACTAGCCAGGAGTTGTAGGCAGGTTCCTATAGTCCCAGTTACATGGGAGGCTGAGGCCAGAGAATCACTTGAGCCCAGGAGTCTGGGGTGGTATGAGCTATGATACCACAGCACTCTACCAAGGGCGACAAAGTGAGACCCTGGCTCTAATAATAAATAAATAAATAAATAAATATTTAGAAAGGATGAACTGAAATGTTCATCCATTGAGGAATGAATAAAGAAAAATACATATCCATACAATGCAATATTATTGAACCATAAAAAAGATGAAGTACTATCCATATTGTATTATGTTACCACATGGATGAACTTTGAAAACGTTATGCTAAGTGAAGAAAACAGACACAAAAGGCCACATATTGTATGATTCTGTTTATATGAATTATTTAGAATAGACAAAGCCATAGAGACAGAAAGTAGAGTAGTGCGGGGCGGCGCCTGTGGCTCAAGGAGTAGGGCGCCAGCCCCATGTGCAGGGGGTGGCAGGTTCAAACCTGGCCCCAGCCAAAAACTGCAAAAAAAGAAAGTACAGTAGTGGTTGCTTGGAGCTGGAGTAGAGGAAATTGGGAGGAAATGAGAAATAACTTGGGGGTGGTGAAAACGTTCCAAAATTAATAGTACTAAGGATTGTATACCTCTGTGACTATAATAGAAATTATTGAATTGTTCATTTTAAATGGGTAAATTACGGCTTAAGTTATATCTCAATTAAAAACTCATTGTGCTTTTAATTGGAGTTGCAATAAATGTACATATTAATTTGGAAAATAGAGACATCTTTATAAATCTTCCTTTCCAGAAAGATTGTAACTCTTCATTCATTCATCAGGAAGATTTAGCACTATTCATTAATTCATTCCTTCTGGCCAAGACAATACTTGGCATTTATTTTTTGTTAACATTATATAGTCATATGTACACATCTGTTTCCCTCCTTAATGGTAGACAAGACATCTTCTTCTCTGTTTCCTCGTGAGTGCCTACCACAAATTTTGATATGTGGTGGGTACTTAACCAATGGATAAAAGAAAGAATGGACAAATTTGTCTCTGCTCATAAGGCCAGCTGGATCCAGCTGATCAGAGAGAACGAAATATGAAAGGAAAGAAGGGATAAAATAGGATAGACTAAGAAGATAGATGCTGGACAGGCAGGAGAAATGGTAGACACAGAGAGGAAAAGAGTGTGGAACTTACAAAATGGAATTCAGAGTCATGTCAAGAAGAGTTTCTGAAGCCCCTACAGTGGGCTCAGTCTTGGACTCTGTGCCATGGGAGAAACTGAAAGAAGCCCCTGGAGCTGAGTTTCAGGGTATGGAACTCTTGCCCTGCAGTCTGGGCTATTATTATACCCTGTCCTCTGGCCAGCTATTTTTAGGCCTTGATCCAGAGACCTTGTGCCTTTCCCCTTTGGCCAAAGCAGCTTTGGTGCCAGTTATATACATGTATATAATATAAAATATTTTAGAAATTACATTCTTTGAGATTTTTAAATCTTATGATAAAATTTTTATATATGAACTTTAAAGCAAGAGTTACATAATTTTCCAAAATTATTTTAACCGTAAAATTTTAAGAGCTTAAAACTACTAATCTAAACAATTATTTTTCAATAATTACTTTAAGACTACTGATCTAAGTAATTATTTTTCTCAGGGGGTTGTAAAAATACAAGTCAGAGGTCTTACCCTCTGAAGATTCTGATTTAATAGCCCGGGGTGGGGTCCAGGAATCTGGATTTTAATAAGATCCTTGGGTAGTTATTTAGCTACATTAAAATTTAGGAACCTCATAGGGCGGCGCCTGTGGCTCAAGGAGTAGGGTTCCGGTCCCATATGCCGGAGGTGGCGGGTTCAAACCTAGCCCCTGCCAAAAAAAAAAAAAAAAAAATTTAGGAACCTCTGGCTCTGAATATGGAGTCACCAGATCTAGATTTATTGCTTACACCTAATTCAATGTATAAATTTGCACAAATTTTCAACTCTCTCTGAGGCTCAGCTTCCTTCTCTATAAAGATAAGAGAAAGGGGATGGGCGCTGAGGCTCACTGGGAGGCTGAGGCAGGCAGATTGCTTGAGATCAAGAGTTTGAGGCCTGCCTAAGCAAGACCTAGACTCTGTCTTTATTAAAAATAGAACCAGCGTTGTGGCAGGTGACTGTATTCCCAGCTACTAGGGAGGCTGAGGCAGAAAGATCACTTGAGCCCAGAAGGTTGCAATGAGTTAAAATGATGCCACTGCACTCTATCCAGGGCAACCGAGTGAGACTCTGCCTCTAAATAAATAAATAAATAAAATAAATAAGATGAGAGAAGGGAATTGGTAGGAGAAGTTGGTGTTAGATTAAGTAATCTTTAATGTATCTTAAGATTCTTTGATTCTCATTATTTTCTTTCCAGGAGCAAGGAAGTGGGCTCTCAAAGTCTATTTCAAAAAAAGAGGTAGACACAGAGAAGAAAAGAGTTTAGAACTTACAGAGTGGAATTTGGAGTCATGCCAAGAAGAGTTTCTTGAGCCCCTAAATGTACTTAGTCCTGGACTCTGCGCCATGAAAGGGACTGGAAGAAGACCTTGGAAGCTGAGATTCAGGGTATGGGACTCACATGGGAAAAAGGCAAATGAAGAACAAACTCAGCTGAAGTAAAGGTCAAAGTAATGAAATCTACCATGCCTGCTTCACATGATTGTTACGTAAATCAAAGAAGAATCCAGCTGATTCCTCACATGAATATAAACAGCTTTAGAGGACATTCATTCACCTGATCCTCACTGCTACCTTAGCAGTAGGTAGATCAAGTATTATTATCACCATCTTAAAGATACAAATCTGGCCGTGCAGGGAGGCTCACACCTGGATTCCCAACACTTTGGGAGGCCTGGCCAGGAGGATTGTTGAGGCCAGGAGTTTGAAACCAGTCTGGGCAACATAGTTAAACCTTGTCTCTACAAAAAAAAAAAAAAAACATTTTTAAGTTAGCCAAGCATGGTGGCATACACCTGTAATCCTAACGACTTGGGAGGCTGAACCCAGGAGTTTGAGGCTGCAGTGAGCTAGGATTATACCACTGTACTCCAGCTTGGACAACAGAAAGAAAGCATTAATCTAAAAAAAAAAAAGAGAGAGAGAGAGGGAGAGGGACACAGAGAGAGAGACAAGAAATCCAGAGGAAATAGTTTGTCAAGGCATGATATACGGGGTTAAGGGCAAATCCATTACTAGACCCCAGGTTTCTGATTTCCAGGCTAGTGTATGTTCCACTCTACCAATCTAGAATGTTCCCAAATGAACACTGAAATGCTTCTCTCCTAAGAATCTCCAAGAATACCAGAAGAGACTAGGGAGGAGCCTTCCCAACCACTTTAAGCTTTAGCCTGTGGCCAAGATCATACTCTCCATGATCTTTTCAACATCCTAACAACTTCCTGAAAGACTCAAAACCTCAGGCAAGGGGGCCCTCGTATGTCCACCTTCAAAGTCCTTGGTAGTGTCACTTATCACAGGATCACTGGCTCCTGGAGACAAGTCTCCTACCTCCCCACCCTCTCCCTAGAAATAAAGAAAAGCACATGTTCCTAATATTAATTCCTAAACAAAATTGTAGCTCACGGGCAATTGTGGCAATAAAATCTTGCCCCCATCAGATTATGAGTTTCATAAGACAAGGAACCAGATATTGCTTGTTTAGTGCGATATCCTAAGCACCTACACATATCTGTAAATGCCTACAAATTTTAAAAACCTGGCTGGGCTTGGTGGCTCACACCTTCCAGCCCTAAGAGGCTGAGGTGGGAAGATCCCTTAAGCTCAAGATTCAAGACCAGCCTATGCAAGCGTAAGATGCCATCTGTACTAAAAATAGAAAAATTAGACAGGCATTGCAGCAGGCACCTGTAGTCCCAGCTACTGGGCAGGCTGAGGCAGGAGATCATTTAAACCAGGAGTCTGAGGTTGCTATGACCTAGCCTGAGCCCATGGCACCCTAGCCTGGGTCAGTAGAGTAAGGCTCTGTCTCAAAAAACTTTTTTTTTTGTTTGTTTTTAAACCTGCAGCTAGAAGCTACTGGATTATCTATGGAGCCTGGCTATCCAGGCAAAAAAAAATTAGATTTCTGTCAGTTTGATACATGTCATATGAAAACAAGTAGATAGATTTTCATCAAATCTGGATGTCACATTTAGGATTCTCTAAACTTAATATATGTGGCAGTTTGGAGACTACCTCAAATGGGTAGTCATACTCAAGAGCAGCTAAAACTAAAGTTAAACAAAAGTCCTCTACAACTGCTCATTTGGATAGATTTCCATGTATTAAAATATCATGGTTAGAAAGAAATACTTATTATAAAAATGAGTCTCTAGTCCTCAGAAACACAGATGTTGCTATGCTATAGAGATTTCCTGCATGGGCAGCTTTATGTGCAGGAGTGTCCAACCTGTGGCCTGTGAGCCACAAGCAGATTATTTCGAGACTATTTTGCTTATGTGTGGTGTCAGATATTGTGAAAAGTATGCATGGATCTTTTTTTGCTTATCAGCTTTTGTTAATGTTTGTGTATTTAATATGTGGCTCAAAGCAACTCTTATTCTTCTAACTTTGCAGCACAGAAGAAAAAAGATTGAATACCCTTTGTAATGTATTCCAGAATGAATAGCTTCAGAGTCTTATTTATATTATATAAATAAGATTCTCTCTGCAAGTAAAATCACAAGGCTTTTAATAAGTAGACCAGATCTTAGAACTCCCCTAGATGAGAGTTTTCTATATATAGGACTACAAATGTTCAGTTTAACCTTCATTCCATAGGTAAAGAAAAGTCAGAAAGGTTCCTATGAAAAGGGCCCTCCACCATCTCAGAACTTTTTGCCTACTTAAAATCCCAAACCATGGAGGAAAGGAAATTGACAAGCTTTGCCAGAATGGTCATCTGGCAATCAATGTCTACTGCTTGCCAAATCACAAAGGGAAGTGAGTGAGAGGCCAGTCCTTACTTTCATAAACTTAAAATCTAATTAAAGAGATCTAAACCACCCATAACCTAAAGCCAATCTTGGAAAATAGTGATCAGGGAGAAGAGGATATCATCAAGGGGATGTAAAAATAAATAAATCAAGTATAGTCAATGACAAAATACCTCCTAGAAGCAGTGTATTATAAGCAAAATTTGAGAAAAAAGGGCTAATTAGGCCTTCTTAATGCTGTGGCCCTTTAATACAGTCCCCACAGGTTGAGAACCACTGGGCTAAGTGTTCATTGAGGATTAAAGGACATTTTGGACAATCACCCGTACCTGCCGATTTCAAACCCCTCTACCTAACAACACTCTCAGATATGTGTGATATATGTGAGTATTAGCGCCTCTTCATAGCAACAAGTCTTTATGGTGTGTTTTCTTGTCTTTCATCTCAATAATCCCTGTAGCAGTCTTTTGAGTTTATCTGAATAAGATTTGTTATTCCCATTTGAAAGGTAAGAAAACTGAGGCTTGGAAGGATGTCATCAGTTGCCAAAGGTCACAAGCAACTGAGACTTCTGCCTCTAGATCTTCAGGCTAGGATTTTTATTCTTTTCAATATACGCATGATCAAGAAAGTGATATTTCAAAATATAAATCTGCTATGTCATACCCCTACTTGAAACTATTCAATAGTTCCCTAGCTCTTGTCATAGCTGCAACTTTACATCTGTGTATGAAACACAAATTCCTGGTCTTTCCCTCAGAGCTTCTCCTAGTGTTTTCATCTCAACTAAAAGAAATTCCATTTTTCAGGTTTCTCAGATAACAAGATAAAGGCTGGGCGCAGTGGCTCATGCCTGTAATCCCAGCACTTGGGAGGCCGAGGCAGGTGGACTGCCTGAGCTCATAGGTTTAAGACTAGCCTGAGATACAGCAAGACCTCATCTCTAATAATAGCCAGGCATTGTGGCAGGAGCCTATAGTCCCAGGTACTTGGGAGGCTGAGGCAAGAGAATCACTTGAGCCCAGGAGTTTGAGGTTGTTGTGAGCTGTGATGCCACAGCACTCTACCAAGGGTGAAGGATGACAAAGTGAGACTCTGTCTCCAAAAAAAACTTAAAGATACTCTTAACTCCACTCTTTTATATCCTATATCAAGTTCATCAGCAAATCCTATTAGTTCTGTATTCAAAATGTCCAAAATCTGGCTACTCTTCATAACCTCTACCATTACCTCTATTATGGTATCTTGATTGAACTATTAAAAGTACCTCCTTACTGGTCACCTTGCTATTACACCAGGCTCCCCAAAGCCTGTTCTCAAGGTAGTACACAGACTATATAGTGTAGATATTTGTCACTGATCATCTTCACACACACATACTCATAAATCTCCACTAATACTCCTACCTCCCATACCACAGGGAAAATAGTACAAGAGAGAATGGAACTAAAGTCTTGTTTTAGAACCAATTTTAGCCCTTGGATTAAATGAACATGTGCCTTTGAAATGGTCAGTGTCATACAGACTAAGAATCCTTGACTCTCCCCTCTCCCTGCCGTCTATACACCCAGTTACCTGTGCTGCTTTCCTTCTTCTAAATTTACTCTAAAATTTTTATCTGTCCATCCCATTCCCACCAGCAGCATCCCAGTTCAGGCATTTCTACTCTGAATAACAAACTCCCAGTTCTCTCCCATCACACTCTTATTTCCATATCTATCCAGATCAATCTTCTTAAGCTCTGCTGTGACCACTACATTCCTCTCCATAAAACCCTTTTACAAGTCTTCAGAAATAGTCAAGATCTCCCATCCCTGGACCTCATCCAGTGTTGAAGACAACCTTTATTTGCCTTTCTCTCACTCCCTACATCCAAATACAAGTCAGCAAATCTCATGGGCTCTTTAGTCAAAATAGATCCAGATTTTGACCACTTCTTTTTTTTTTTTTTTTTAGACAGAGCCTCAAGCTGTTTGATCTTAGAAAGTTGTTTGATCTTAGGTCAAAGAGCCCTGGGTAGAGCGTCCTGGCGTCACAGCTCACAGCATCCTCCAACTTCTGGGCTTAAGTGATTCTCTTGCCTCAGCCTCCCAAGTAGCTGGGACCACAAGCGCCTGCCACAACGCCCAGCTATTTTTTGGTTGTAGTTGTCATTGTTGTTTGGCAGGCCCAGGCTAGATTCGAACCCGCCAGCTCTGGTGTATATGGCTGGCTCCTTAGCCGCTTGAGCTACAGGTACTGAGCCCTTCCCAAGGACTATTATAGTCTAAAATAATCACCATATCTCTCACCTGGATTTCTACAATAGCCTCCTAACTGGTCTCCCTGCTCCTACTTTTGCCCTTCTACAGTCTATTCTCAACACAAAAAAATAGATCCTAAATATAAGCCAAAGCATTGTCACATCTATGCTTGAGATTATCTAGTGGTTCCTCATTTCGTTGTCAATAAAAGCCAAAGTCTACATTGCCTTTCAAGGTTGGACATGATCTAGCATCCTGCTGACCTCAATGCTACTCTCTCTTTCTGTAGCTCATTATGCTTAAGCTATACTAACTTCCTGTCAAGTCTTCAAGTCTTCTCACCAGGCACACTTGCTCTTCCCTTGGGAACATTTCCCCTCCTCACCGCAACTTCTACATGGCACACTCCATCATTTCCTTCAGATCTCTATTCAAATGTCACATTTATCAGAAGTCAGCTCCCATTATGATTGTCATTCTCTTTTCCCTTACTCTGCTCTGTACTTTTCTACAGCATTTATTGCTACCTGTTAAGTATTTATCTGTTTGTTTACTGTTTGTCTCCTCCTGGATTATAACCTCCAGGAGGGCAGGAATTTTGTTTTGTTCAGAATAGTGCCTGGCACATTCATTCATTAAGTATTTATTGAATGAATAAATTGTTCCCTGAATAAACATTTTACTTCAAACAGACTTGTTCCCACTGTCTCAATATAACAATAATGGTGGCTAATATTGAGTGCTTTCAATGTGCCAAGAATTTGACACGTGGGTTTGTTATCCTATTCAATACCAGGCAATTGACAACTCTGTGAGTTAAAAGGTATTTTTATCCACATTTTAGAGCTGAGAAAACTGAGGCTCAAAGAGGTTAAGTAACCTCTGTTACTTGAACCTTTGTTCAAGATCAAACAGCTAATTAGTGACAAAAACAGGACTCCGACTAGGTTAGTCAGACACCCAAACCCATTCTTCTCTTAATATTTATGCTATCCTGCCTTCCTGTAATACTTTTTTCCTTTGTGTGAACTAGTTCTGCCCTTAACCTCTTTCAGGCTATTTTATATAGGCCTATTCGATCTTAAATAGAATAAAAACTCCATGAGACCAGGATCTGGGACATTTAAACCTGATAATACATTTTATCTAATATTTTTAAGCAAATTAATTTAAAGTCAATTTAAGTTAATTTGACTAATATAACTAATTTCTCTCTCTCTCTTTTTTTTTTTGAGACAGAGTCTCACTTTGTTGTCCTCGGTAGAGTGCTATGGCATCATGGCTCACAACTACCTCAGACTCCTGTGCTCAAGTGATTCTCTTGCCTCAGCCTCTGGGGTAGCTGGGACTACAGGTGCCCACCACAACGCCCAGCTATTTTTTTTGTCTCACTTTTATCACCCTCAGTAGAGAGTGGTGGCGTCATAGCTCATAGCAACCTCCAACTCCTGGGCTTAGGCTATTCTCTTGCTTCAGCCTCCCCAGTAGCTGGGACTATGGGTGCCCACCACAACACCCAGCTATTTTTTGTTGCAGTTTGGCAGGGGCCAGGTTTGAACCCGCCACCCTTGGTATATGGGGTTGGTGCCCTACCCCCTGAGCCACAGGCACTGCCCACACCTGGCTATTTTTTTTTAGAGGTGAAGTCTTGCTATGGCTCAGGCTGGTCTCAAATCTATAAGCTCTGGCAATCCACCTGCCTTGACCTCCCAAAGTGCTGGGATTACAGGTGTTAGCCACTGTGCCTGTCCCCTCTAATTTCTCTTTTCATCTATCACAGCCAAGTGTTGGACTACTAGAATAATAAGGTAGTAGCATATGAAAAAAAGAATAGTTGGCTGTAAGAATATCTGGAGATTAGTCTCAGTTCTAAGAGGTATATGATACAATCCTTGGGCAAATCATTTAGATTCTTTGGCCCTTAATCTACTGATCTATAAAGAGAGCTGGCCTACCTGGACAGACTCTTACAGTTGCTTCAAGTTCTAAAAAATATTATTATTCCATGAACATTTATAATGTGTCAAGACAAAAGTAAAAGGCCAAATTCTTCCTTAATATGGTTCTATTTTAGCTAATTGGAGTACTTTCCTAAGAGAACTAATTCCTTTATGGATTATTTCAGTTTATATACAATGCATGTCCCAAAACAAGGAATGAGCTACAAATGTGGCTCGCCATTGCCACTATAGTTATCTAAACAAAACAGTTTAAGTCAAGAAAAAAGCCATACTATGGCTCTATAAGAAGTATATCAACTGGAAAAAAAATCACTGAAAAGATGTCATTTTTTAAAACATCAATAAAAATTAGAGCAGAAAGAAATTGTGCTGTAATTGGTGGTCCTTTGGGAGGAAAAGAGGACTTAGAATACACTATATGATAGAGAGTTTGGAAAATATTAAGCATGTGATAAAGGCTTAAATAGTATAAGAAAAATGGTAAGCAATCATCAACTTCAGAGAAAACAAAAATCTGTGCATAAAAGGAAATGTAACTATAATATATTATTTTTACATAAACAGTTTTTTTTTAAATTTTAGAGACAGAGTCTCACTTTATTGCCCTCGGTAGAGTGCCATGGCGTCACAGCTGACAGCAACCTCCAATTCCTGAGCTTAGGCAATTCTCTTGCCTCAGCCTCCTGAGTAGCTGGGACTACAGGTGCCCACCAGAATGCCCGGCTATTTTTTTGTTGCAGTCTGGCCAGGGCTGGGTTTGAACCCACCACCCTCGGTATATGGGACCGGCACCCTACCCACTAAACTACAGGCACCACCCATAAACAGTATTTTAAATTAAACTAGAAAACAGCTACAATTATATAGGGAGAAGGTACTAAATTCTCATCTATCATAACAGGAACTTAATAATTTCTTCAAAAAAAATGAATAGCAGAATAAGCATATAATTTAAAAATGTTTAACAAAGGGAAGTAACCACAAATCTGTCATATTTGAACTTTATTTTCTTGTAAGAAATGTGATTTATTTATAGTTGGCTTTTGCTGTACTATAAAAGTAAAAGAATCTATTAATTGCCCATATGGTACTTGTCTCCTACCCCTTTATCCTACTATCCATAACATCTAACACAGAGCTAAACATCCAGTATCTTTTTAACAATTTTTGTTGGCTCAATGCCTGTGGCTCAAGCAGCTAAGGCACCAGCCACATACACCTGAGTTGGCGGGCCCACCAAACAACAAGGGCTGCAACTGAAAAAATAGCCGGGCGTTGTGGCAGGCGATTGTAGTCCCAGCTACTTGGGAGGCGGAGGCAGGAGAATCGCTTGAGCCCAGGAGTTGGAGGTTGCTGTGAGCTGTGATGCCACAGTACTCTCTACCCAGGGTGACAGCTTGAGGCTCTGTCTCAAAAAAACAAACAAAAAAAAAAAAAAAATTTTTTTGTTGAGGGAGTGACCAATGTAAAAATGGAATGAGGATATCTTATTGAGTTGCAGAACTTCGCTCTGGAAGTAAATGTAGAGATTATTTAATCCAGTCCTTCCCAAATTGTTGTTATATGGAATACTACTATTCATGATATTAATAGCATGCTATAAAGTGTTTGGGGCTAAAATTAATTTGAGGAATTCCACATTTTTTTTCTTTTTTTATTGAGACAGAGTTATCTAAACAATATAGTTTAGAAAATACAGTTTGTCACCCTCAGTAGAGTACTGTGACATCATAGCTCACAGCAACCTCAAACTCTTGGGCTCAAGCGATTCTCTTGCCTCAACCTGCCTAGTAGCTGGGACTATAGGCACCCACCACAAATGCCCAGTTATGTTTTTTTGTTTGTTTAGCAGGCCCAGGGAGGGTTTTTTTTTTTCTCTCTTTTTTTTTATTAATTTATAAATATTAAAAATAAATTTAATAAATATTTTTATAAATTTATAAATATTTTATAAATATTAAATTATTAATTTATTAATTTATTAAATCATAGCTGTGTACATTAGTGCAATCAAGGGGTACAATGTGCTGGTTTCATATACAATCTGAAATATTCTCATCAAACTGTTCAACGTAGCCTTCATGGCATTTTCTTAGTTACTGTATGTAGACATTTGTATTCTGCATTTCCCAGGCGGGGTTTGAACCCACCAACCCCTAACCACTGAGATACAGGTACCCAGAATTCCACATTTAAAAAAAATTAATCAGATATCTCTACTGAAGGACTTCTTGGAGACTTTACTCTGTTAATATACATTGGGACCCCACACAAGGTAATTTACGTAGTGTTTCTCAGATTCATTCGCTTCATGGATTAAGAATCCCCTGCTAATATCTCCAGTAATTAGAGGTTCTTGAAGCATCCTTCAAAAAAAAATGATCTAGTCTACTATCTTCATTTTACAAATGGAGAAAGAGAGGCTTTCCAGAGACTGTTCAAGTTTAGAGTGGTAGGAGAACTAGTGTCCCGAGAAAGAAAGGGCCTCGGGATTCCAGAGCAATCTCCAGTGACTGAAAACTCTGCCCTATATATTCTCAATCTTTCATCAGTCACCTGAGTTTCAAACCAGGGAATAAATTCAGACATATCATCTCCTCTGAAGATCTGTAAAGGTTTTCTGATCTTAAAGAACCTAGGACAGTAGGGCGGCGCCTGTGGCTCAAGGAGTAGGGCGCCGGTCCCATATGCCGGAGGTGGCGGGTTCAAACCCAGCCCCGGCCAAAAAAACCACCAAAAATAGTGGTTCTAAACCTTCCTAATGCAGCGTCTCTTTAATACAGTTCCTGTGGGTCATGACCCACAGGTTGCGAACCGCTGACCTAGGAGGTAGGCCCTGTCAGCGGAGCTCAAGCATAAAGCACTAGAGCAGGAGCTAAAAAGAGTTTCAACAGATAGTGAGTTTCAGGGGCAAAGTGACCACCAATTAAGCAAAGGTAATGTGACAATAGTGCACTCACATTTGTATAGTGTTTTCCAATAAATAAATAAATGTTTTTACAACAGTATCTCATCTAATTCTTTTTTTTTTTTTTTTTTGTAGAGACAGAGTCTCACTTTATGGCCCTCGGTAGAGTGCCGTGGCCTCACACAGCTCACAGCAATCTCCAACTCCTGGGCCCAAGGGATTCTCCTGCCTCAGCCTCCTGAGCAGCTGGGACTACAGGCGCCCGCCACAACGCCCGGCTATTTTTTGGTTGCAGTTTGGCCGGGGCCGGGTTTGAACCCACCACCCTCGGTACATGGGGCCGGCGCCCTACCGACTGAGCCACAGGCGCCGCCCCTCATCTAATTCTTATAACAATCTAATGAGAAGGACAGGGTAGAATTATTATCCCCATTTTATAGAAAAGGAAACTGATTCTCAGACAGCTAAATGCCTCGTTTGTGATTAAACACAAAGTGGCCGAGTTAGAATAAGAACCTAAATTTCTTGTTTCTCAGATTAGGGCTCTTCTCCATATTTTACATAAACTGGGCAAAAGTTGAGTGAGTTCCCATGTAACCCTTCCACGAAGCATCTAACCTACTCCTACTGGCTAGCTTTAAAAATAGGGCTAAGCTTGGTGGCTCACGCCTGTAATCCTAGCATTCTGGAAGGCTGAGGTGGGTGGATTGCTGAGCTCATGAGTTTGAGACCAGCTTGAACAAGAGCGAGACCCCATCTCTACTAAAAATAGAATAACCTAGACAGACATTGTTGCGGGAGCCTGTAGTCACAGCTACTAAGGAGGCTGAGGCAAGAGGATCTCTTTAGCTCAAGAGTTGAGTTTGAGGTTGCTGTGAGCTATGACGCCAGGGCACTTGACCCAGAATGACTCTGTCTCAAAAAAAAAAAAAAGGACGGTGCCTGTGGCTCAAAGGGGTAAGGCGCTGGCCCCATATGCTGGAGGTGGCAGGTTCAAACCCAGCCCCGGCCAAAAACTGCAAAAAAAAAAATCAGTTCTTACAGTGCTCATAGTTGGAAGCAGAAGCAACACCCTAATTACTGGAAATTAAAAGTCCTATTTCTATTCATTATAGGAATACCTCTTAGAAAAGTAAGTTGCTAGGGGAGGGAGGTCTTAGAAAGGTCCTTCTGGGAAAGCCACATGGCCTAGTGACACAGCAATGAGTCAGATAGTTTTGAGTTTAAATTCTAGCTCTGCCACTTACTCTAAGATCTTATTCACTGTTTCATTTATTCACCTATAAAATGGAATTAAGAATAGCTATTTTGCAAAGCTAAGGCAAGGAATTAAAAGGGTAGCATGTACCATGGTTAGGACTACAAGTTCTATAATTATATTGCCTGGGTTTGAATCTCAACCCTGCTTCTTGCTAGCTGTTTGACTTAGGATAAGTCACTTAACTTCTCTGAAGTTCAGTTTTCACACATGTAAAATGAGGAAAACAAATAGCACTTTTGGAGTTGTAGTGAGCACCAAAGGAGTTAATCCAATGAAAGGTAATGAAAATGGTGGTGGTGGTGGTGAAAAGCCTAGTACCTATTTTCCTCTCAAAGCAAAAATAAGAAAGAAACCTGCTCAGTCCTGTTCATTTCCATTTATCCATGTCCCTTCTTCCTCTCCAGCCACAAGCCAAAAAGTCAAGACACCTGGCTTTGAATGTCAGCTCTCTCTTGTGTAATCCGAGGAAAGACGCTTAACTTCCTTGAGGTGTTTGTTTTTCCTCATCTGTGACATTAAGTTAATAATACTTTGCTTACACTACTGGGTTGCTATAAGCATCAAATGAGTTAATAGATTTTAAAGTACTTTGTGAACTGTGAAATACCGTATGAGAAGTGCTGTTTTCATCTTTCACAGACTATAAGATAGATATTTTTACCAGTAAAAAGCGACTTTATCTCCAAGTTTTTTCTCATGGACATTTCGATCCAGTACATTGTAGCAGATGTTAGTAGTTGCTCCTTTCATCCACTCAATGAAGATTTTGCCTTTGGTCACATCGAAGTTATACTGGAGGAATGGGCCAGGACATGGGGTCTTCCAGTAAAATTCTTTGGCAATGTCTCCCCAAAACTCTGCAACAGAAAGGAAAGCCCAGATATCACTAAGCTTCTCAGACATATTTCTCCTCAGATGGCTTACGAGTCCATGTACAGGACTCTAAATTACAACTTCCCTGCCCTAGGACCTACCATCTCGGTTCTTCTTTTATCTCCTTTACTTAACCTTATCATCTACCACTCTCCTAACCCATCTTCTATTCCTATGGGCTGAATCTGGACTTAAAATTCTTCCTTCTGTATTCAGAACTTCCTACCCATTTTTTACCATCTATTCAAATCACCCAGTACCTAACATAATGCCTAGCACATAGCAGGTAATCAGTAATTTTTTTTAATAATTAGTGAAAGGAAGCAATTATTTACCAACATAGCCTCACACAACCATTTCTTTCTTCTCTTAATTTGTCCATTCTCTCTCAGCAATTATTCATTGAGCATCTCCTTCTCCTACTTCTCCTTGCCCGAGAGTTACTCATCATGTGCCACCTATTGCCTTATGATTTTTCTCTGTATTAATTCAGCTAGTCCTTACCACAACACTAGGAGGGAGGCTTTTCTCATTTTATGAATTTGAAAATCAAGCCTCAGAGAGATTAAATAACTTGTCCAAGGTTACGGTTACTAAGCCAAAATTTGAACTTCCTGAGAAAGAAAATTTGTTGTTGTTGAGACAGAGTCTCACTATATTGCCCTTGGCAGGGTGCCATGGCATCACAGCTCACAGCAACCTCCAACTCCTGGGCTCAAGTGATTCTTTTGCCTCAGCCTCACAAGCAGCTGGGACTACAGGTGCCTGCCACAAATCCCAGCCAATCAGTTGTCATGATTATTGTTTAGCTGGCCCAGGCCAGGCTCGGTGTATGTGGCTGGAGCTGTAACCACTGTGCTACAGGTGCTGAGCCCTGAGAAAGAAATTTTTGCTAAAATCTGAAAGATGATCAGGAGTTTTTCTCCATTCACTTACCAGAAAATAGACTAGTATGGATGGGAGGGAACCAAGAGTATATGTTAAGAGGAATTCCTTGAGGCTAAAACACTGAGAGTAAGAGAAAGAATAGCAGGAATTTATGTAGAGATTGATGCATACACTGGGAAGATCATGCAATTCTTGGGTGCATGATAAGGAATTTGGTAATTATCCCAAAGGCAATGGAAATCCATAGAAGGGTTTTAAGCAAAAGTGACATGATCAGAATTTACATTTTTAAAATATCTCCTTGGCTCCTTTGGAGAAAATGTACCAAATAAAAACATTCAAATGCAGAGAATTTAGGATATTCTGTGTATTGGAGCAAGAGTTGGAGGAGGGGGCCAGGCATGGTGGCTCACCCCTATAATCCTAGGACTCTAGGAGGCCGAGGCAGGTAGATTGACTGAGTTCAGGAATTTGAGACCAGCTTGAGCAAAAGCAAGACTCCAAGACTCCTTCTCTAAAAAATTAGCTTGGTGTTATGGGCAGACGCCTGTAGTCCCAGCTACTTAGGAGGCTGAGGCCAGAGGATAGCTTGAGCCCAAGAGTTTGAGGTTGCTGTGAGCTATGACACCGTGGCACTGTACCAAGGGTGACAAATTAAACTCTGCCCCTCAAAAACAAATAAATAAGTATACAAAAAATTAATAAATAAATAAAGAGTTGGAGGAGAGATACTTAGAATCAGAACAATGGAAGGAACCTTAAAGATTATTATCCCTTCATTTCATTTCATTAAAAAAAAAAAACATTCATAGAAGCTATGTGATTTGTTCAAGGTTAATGATTTAGAGTTTATATAATTTAGTTGGAGAGATAAGACTAATACATGAAATATTTTTTAATGTTCAAGACAGACATAATTGAAAGCTAAATCACATGGTGTACAACCTTGTAATATATTAATGAAATCCAAATTAAATCAACCCAAAGGTACCATTATATACCTATAAAACTAGCAAAGATTTGAAAAAATGATTGAACCCAATACCTGGGTGGTCCTGAGAAAGCAGATACTATCACACAATAATGGCATCATAAAGAAATTAGCACAATCTTATCAGATAGCAGAGCAAAGCCTGACAAGAACCATAAAGTATTTTATACTCTTTTATCTGGTAACTCAACTTTGGGGACTATATTCCAAAAAAATAATACCAAAAGAAAACAAAGTGATTACTAAGTGATTACTAAAGAGATGTTCATAGCAATACTATTTATAATAGTGAAATTGAAAACAATCCAGAAATCCAATAATAATACCAAACTGATGAAAACTAGTAATTAAGGTAGTAATACAATAGAATACTAAAGAGGCATTAAAGAGAAAGCAAACAGGAACTAGTGTTTAGTAAATGCCATTCATGTATCAGGGAGTAGACTAATCTCATTTAATCTTTATAGTATTATGGTCCTACAAAGTATACATGAGTTATCTTAATTTTAAAGATGAGAAACTGAAGCTTAGTAAATATAGGAAATTCTCTCTCAAGCTAGTAAACAGAATACATATACTTAAAAAAAAATTTTTTTTTTTTAGACAGCCTTACTCTTCTTGCCCCAGGCTAGAGTGCTATGGTGTCAGCTTAGCTCACAGCAATCTCAAACTCCTGGGTTCAAACAATACTGCTGCCTCAGCCTCCCAAGTAGCTGGGACTATGCCACAATGCCCAGCTAATTTTTTGTTTTCTTCTTCTTTTTTTTTTTTTTTTTTTGAGACAGAGTCTCACTCAGTCACCCTCAGTAGAGTGCCATAACATTGTAGCTCACAGCAACCTCAAACTCTTGGGCTCAAGAGATCTTCCCTCAGCTTCCCAAGTAGATAGGACTACAGGTGCCTGCCACAAAACCCAGCTATTTTTAGAGATGGGGTCTGGCTTTTGCTCAGGCCAGTCTTAAACTCCTGACCTTAAGCAATCCACCCGCCTCTGCCTCTCAGAGTGCTGGGATTACACGCATGAGCCACCACACCCATTTTAATTTTTCTGTTTTTAGTAGGGACGGGGTCTCCCTCTTGCTCAGGATGGTCTCAAATTCCTGAGCTCAAGGGATCCTCCCATCTTGGCCTCCCACAGTACTGGGATTATAGGTGCAAGCCACTATGCCTGACCCCAAAATATTTTTATTTATTATTATAATTTTTCAAGGCTAGTCAAGTGAAGCAGTGGAAGTGGAAACCAAAAATATTTTAAAGTGATAATAGTAGGCACATATAACGCATATAAAACTATGGGGGGTGCCAAAAAATGTATACACATTTTAAGAGATCTTGTTGGAAGTAAAATCAATCATTCCCCAAAAGTGTATGAATTGTGGGTAAAATGGATATGAATAGCATGTCTAGGTATACTTGACCAGTAATGGTACATTCAATTCAACTTAAAAATGTAATACATAGGTAACATCGCTTAAAATGTGTATACATTTTTGGGGGGGCGGTGCCTGTGGTTCAGTGGATAGGGTGCCGGCCCCATGTACCGAGGGTTCAAACCCAGCCCTGGCCAAACTGCAACAAATAGCCGGGTGTTGTGGCGGGCGCCTGTAGTCCTAGCTACTCAGAAGGCTGAGGCAAGAGAATCGCCTAAGCCTGGGAGTTGGAGGTTGCTGTGAGTTGTGTGACACCACGGCACTCTACCAAGGGCAATAAAGTGAGACTCTGTCTCTACACCCTCCCCCAAAAAAAAAGTGTATACATTTTTTTGGCATTCTGTGTATTTCTGAACCAGATTTATGTCTATCAACAAGGAATGATGAAAACTGAGTTTTATGCTCACCTTTCTTGGTAGAGGTGTTTGTGTGTGTGTGTATCTGTGTGTGGGGGGGTGTAGGCTCTGGATATTTTGTTGGTATAGATAGTACTGAAGAAGTTCAGAAGAAAAAAACGATAAGCATGAATTGGGATGGTCAGGGAATGCTGTATGGAATTGGTGGAATTTGACTAGGCAGAGGAGCAGAAGGAAATGGCAAAGGCAAGAGAGTAGAAATGGGTATTTATCTGAGATATCAGAAAGAATGACCTGTCTAGAATCAAAATCCGAGATATCAAAAGAATGACCTGTATGGTAGGGAGCAGTGAAAGATAAAGATGAAGAGGCAGGGTAGGGCTGAATTATCCAGAGACCTTGAAAGAAAAGCAGAATTTTAGTTTGAAACTGCAGTTAGGGAGCTCTTGTAAGTTTTTGCAGTGCCATGAAAGTAGTATTTCCATAATATTGGTCTAATGGTGTTTTTTTCTTTGTTTTGTTTTGTTTTTGTTTTTGTTTTTGAGAGAGAGAGTCTCACTTTGTCACCCTTGGTAGAATGCCATGGGATCACAGCTCACAGCAACCTCAAACTCTTGGGCATAAATGATTCTCTTCTTGCCTCAGCCTCACAAGTAGCTAGGCCTACAGGCCTCTGCCACAATACCCAGCTATTTTTAGAGAGGAGATCTTGCTCTGGCTCAGGCTAGTCTTGAACCTGTGAACTCAGGTAATCCACCTCCCAGTGTGCTAGGATTACAGGTGTGAGCCACTGCACCTGGCCCAGTCTAATGGCGTTTGGATAAGTCTACTGGAGAGATTTGAAGGTAATGAGACAAGGAGAAAGAGAATAAATTCAGAGTCTAATTCCTTGATTTAAAAGGATATCTGAGAATGGGGGGGGGGGAGAGGTAAATTGAAGAAAAGGGAATCGAATGAAAAGAAAAAGGTATTTCCTTAATTTAAAAGATCTCTGGGAATTGAAAAAGGCATTTTGAGAGTGTATTTGACAGAATTTGGTGAAAAACATACTGCGAGGTCAGGGAAGAGAAACAGCATTACTATTAGGATATAAGCTCTATAGTCAAGACTGCCTTGTGGCTCACAACCTGTAATTCCTGCACTCTGGGAGGTGAGGCAGGAGGATTGCTTGAGCTCAGGAATTTGAGTTTGTAGCATGCTATAATGATGCCACTGCACTCTCTACCTAGGGGACAGAGAGACCCAATCTAAAAACAAAAAGAACGAAAGAAAGAGAAAAAAGGTAAAAAGGAAAAAAACAAACAAAAAAAGACTACCTTGGTTAAAATCCCAACTCCACCACTTTTCACTTGATTAAGTCCCGTCTTGCATTATTCAGTAACTACTTTGTCCACGTTGTTCTTATTGTTAAATAATCACCATTTATTGACTGATGTGTATCAGGCATTCTCTAGTGCACACTTTCCTTGTTGTACACTTTAGTCCTCACATAAATGGATGAGGCAAGTATTATTATTCCTATTTTATACATGAAAGAAATGGAATCTCGTACATGTTTAAAAATCTGCCTGAATGAGTGGTAGTAAATGAGTGGCAAAGCTAGAGTGTAAATCTAAATTTTTCTGGGTTTGATTTGTGTCCCATGCTTGTCCCACTACCAAATATCACACTGCCTCCCAACTCCTTACCCAGACTGAGGGCAAAGGCAGGGAATTTTCCATACACATTTTTTTTTTTTTTTTTTTGTAGAGACAGAGTCTCACTTTATGGCCCTCGGTAGAGTGCCGTGGCATCACACAGCTCACAGCAACCTCCAGCTCCTGGGCTTAAGCGATTCTCTTGCCTCAGCCTCCCGAGTAGCTGGGACTACAGGTGCCCGCCACAACGCCCGGCTATTTTTTTGTTGCAGTTTGGCCGGGGCTGGGTTTGAACCCGCCACCCTCGGCATATGGGGCCGGCGCCCTACTCACTGAGCCACAGACGCCGCCCTCCATACACATTTTTAAAGACATAGATCTGTCTACCAAATCTCTAAATTATTATTACCAATCCTAGCCCAAGATTTTAAAAATACTCGACAATTTTAGTGACTGGTTCAGTCTTATACTGGGTAATTTTCACTTGGATTTTTGATATATTAAAAAATAGACCCGGGCCTCATTAATAATTTGGGGGACCCCCCAAGATGGGAACCAGCCCCATGATGGCCTCTCAAAAGTTCACAGGTTAAAGGTTTCAGGAGGCAATGGCCATGATGGTGTGAAAGAAAGGCAAAGAAAGTTCTATTCGCGGCCTGCCTCCCCTGAGGGGCGTCCCCTCGCCCTGCAGAACCCCTCTCTTGCCTCGGGAACTGCCCTTCGCACCAAACTTTCACTCTCTCTTCGCTGACTCCCCCAACCTCCAGGAACCTCACTTCCGTCACG
The DNA here is from genome assembly GCF_027406575.1 of Nycticebus coucang. NCBI lineage: Eukaryota > Metazoa > Chordata > Mammalia > Primates > Lorisidae > Nycticebus > Nycticebus coucang. Next base: position 41,761,148 of record NC_069800.1, on the reverse strand, counting down.
GAACCCCGCGTCTCCTCACAGAATCATCTCGCAAAACCCTTCGTATCCTCAAGGACCCCCCCCAAAGTCTCCGAGGAACTCCCCAGTTCCCATGGAACCCCCATCTCTTCCCGGAATTCCTTTTCCTGTTTAAAGAACTGCAATCCTGCACTCACAGAACCTCTATCTCCTCATGGACCCCTCTACTTCTCAGGGAGTCCCCAACCTCCCTGGGAAACCCCTGCTCCTCTCCTCACTGACACCCCCCTAGCCAGCCCGGGCCCAGCCTCACCCCTCGGCTCCTCCACAGAGCGCCGGTGCAGCTCGCGGTAGCACTGCAGCGAGGGAACGTGCGCGGAGCCGCTGACCTCGGGCGGCGGAGACCAACTCTGCGCCTGCCCTCCGGCTCCAGCTTCTTCCTGGCCCCTGCTCCCGCTGCTGCTCCGGCCCAGCTCCTCGGGAAGCCCCATCGCGTCAAGTTCCGAGTACTGTCGCCGCCTTTGCGGTCGCCACGGGTGCCCGGGCGTGGAAAACAGGCCAACCTAGAGGCGGGGCCTTAGGCTAAGGGGTGGAGCCTTTTTGTGGAGGTGGGGCTTAGGCAGAGTAGTGGGCGTGTCTCCATGAGGGGCGTGGTCATGACTGGTAGGGACGGGATTAGAGTTAGCGAAGACAGAAATACTCGAAAAGTCGAAGGGTAAGGGCGGAACTGACCCGCCGGAAGGAGTGGGACCAACAAGTGAAAGCAGCAGAGGCAGGGCCGGGCGTGACCGGACTGGAGAGAGGGTGGGACTATGAATGACAGAGGAGGGGCGGTGCCAGGCGTGACAGGAGAGAAGGTGGGACTATGGAGTGATGGGGAGTAGCCCGGCTGGATGTGACAGGAGAGGAGGCAGAGCCATGGAGTGACCAGGGTGGGGTGGGGTCTTGGACTGACAGATAAGGGCTTGGGTTAGGGCAGGGCTCAAGAGGGTAAGGGTTTGGCTAACAAGAGGAGTTGGCTCAGCCCATCGCGTAGCTGCCCTGTGGTCTGATTGCACAGTCCTGACTGTCACCCCACCGAGTTGGAAAGCCAAGTGAAGTAAGGTCAGTTCCAGATGACACCCTTCCCCCAGGGCCCCTCTTCTGAGCAACACCCCCATTCCACCCTCAAGAAAAAATTTCCCAAGATCTTAAGGACATGGCCCCATGGTTGGGACCCCCTCTCTTCTAACTCTGATGTCTGCTCAGATTTTCTCCCACTTTTAAGGGTATGTCTCTGATCTCCTTGCCTTCATAAATTTCCAGCCAAATATAAAGTAAAAGACTCATTAAGTGAAGGCTAGGAGGTGCCTTCAGGTCCTTGATAATAAACCCACCTCCTAATTGCCTAATTGCACAAATGGTAAACCCAGAAAAGAGAAGGAAGATGTGTAAAGTAACAGAGCAAAGAACAACCAAGTTACAGCCAAACCTACATTCCCTGACTCGAAGTTCAGTTTTACTTCCTCATCAGGCTAAAGCTAAGGCTGGCAAAATACCAAAGTCTATTTGAATAGGAGAAGTCATTCACATTCTCATCTTGCCCTCCCAATCTTTTTACTTCATCATAGGACTCGCCATCCCCCACCTGCCACAACTTGGGCTCAATTACTTCTGGCTTCCTACTAGCCGTTCTATTCCAGAAAGAAGTCAGGCAGAACTCTCTACCTCCCACCCGCACTGCCCAGAAGGGCCATCGATTCACAGAGTTCGATTCACAGAGTTCACAGAACGGCTGTCAAGGCAGGAAAGATCCTTAAAAGTCTAACTTCAAAAGTGATTCTGAGCCCTGAAGCAGAGAGCCCTGCCTCATGAAGTCCACACTGGACATTTGACCCCATATAGCCCACTGCGTTCTCAGCTGTTCCACTGCCCTTTGCCCAGCTGACCGTAAACAGCACACCCTGAGCTGAAAAACAAATCCCCCCATGGCCAGGCATATGTTCCAGAGCCTACACAATCCTGATCTCAGGGTCCACTGAAGGGGTACAGACCTCTTGGACTAGACATGGACTCCCTTGAGGGGACAGATACTTCATTGCGGAGACATCAACTGCACTGAAAAAACACACATGTTACTGAAGATACATGAATTCTCCTAGGGGAGCATAGATGTTTCCAGGGATTCTCAGATCCTGCTGAAGGGCTCTGGACCCTGCTAATAGGATATGAATGGCATTGAAGGGCACTTACCCTCCAGAGTGGACATGGATTTCCACCTAGGAGATACAGAGGATAAAGACTTTGCTATAGACATGGACCCCCCTGAGAAGACTCACTTCCCACCCAGGGGCATCCAACTACACTGAGGGAGTAGAATGCACTGAAAGGGCACAGACCTCATTTAGTGGGGACAGGCCCCACTTGGAGGACCAGACTTCATTGTAACATAATAGGCTCTGTGGAGAAGATAAGGCACTGAGGCAATAAGAGTCTCTCTGTAGGAAGACATATGTAATGACTACACAGTCTACCTGTAGGTGATCATCCCCCGCCCCCCCGCCAATCCCCATCAAGTAGCTCTGAGCAGCCTTATCCTTCCTATCCTCCTCTTCCCCCCGGTCCCCTCCCAGACCCTAGAGCTGGTCCTGACCCACTGCTGTCTCCTGTCTATAGGTGGTACTGCAGCTGCTGTGCCTATAGTAGATTTTCTCTGAGTGTACAGTCTGGAGTTGGGGAGAGAGAGGTTGTGTGTGCAGGGGCTTGACCACCCCCCCTCTCTTCCTGTGTACTCACTGTACAATAGAAGTTTGGACCAGAGGCCTCATAGGAGAGGGAAGCTCCCTCATCCTTAGAGATGGAGAAGTAGTGCAAGTTATAACATGTTTGGAATTCCAGAGAGTAGAGAGAGGATAGATGGATTTGGACAGGATAAGGATCTATAAGATTAAGGTAATGATGATGGATGACAATAAAAATGACGGCATTTACTGAGTAAGTGTCAAGCCCTATACTAAGGGCTTTCCATTCGTTATATTATTCTCTCCATTTTACAGATGAGGAAACTGACACTTAGGAAGATTGTGTCTTGCCCAAGATCACACAGTGTCTGAAGAATATCACCAGGAATAGAACCTAGACATCCAGTCCATAAAGACCCATCCCCCCACCCTACCCCACTCCTGCTCCACCACTACTACCATTACTTCTTTCTCAAAACGTCATTTCTAGAATCACATCAAAACTCAAAAAATGGCCAGGCTCAGTGGCTCATGTCTGTAATCTCAGCAATTTGGGAGGCCCAGACAGGAGGACTGCTTGAGGCTAGGTGTTCAAAACTAGGCTGGGCAACATATCAAGACACCCCTCTCTACAAAGGTAAGTAAGTAAGTAAATAAATAAATGCCTGGTGTGGTGGCTAACGCCCAGCACTCTAGGAGGCTGAAGCAGGAGAATTGCTTGAGCTCAAGAGTTCAAAATGAGCCTGAGCGAAATTGACACCCTGTCTTCTACAAAATATAAAAAATTAGCCAGGTGTCATGGTGGGCATCTATAGCTACTCAGGAGTCTGAGGCAGGAGGATCGCTTGAATCCAGGAGTTTAAGGTTGCTGTGAGCCAAGCTGAGGCCACAGCATGCTAGCCTGGGGCAACAGAGCAAGACTCTGTCTCAAAAAATAAAAAATAAAATAAAATAAACAAATTAGTTAGGCTCAGTGACTCATACCTGTAGACCCAGATACTCAGGAGGATGATCAGGGAGGATTGATTGAGGCCAGAAGTTCCTAATTGCGGTGAGCTATGATCACACCACTACACTCCAGCCTGGGCAACAGAGCAAGACCCTGTCTCTAAAACAAACAACAACATAAAAACCCTCTTAAAACGATGGTAAATATTCAGGTTCCAAGGACCTCATCCCAGACTACTGAACCATGCGTGATCTCTGAAGAAGAATCAGAGGGTCTGCTTTCAAAGATCCTAAAGCACACTAAAATTTGAGAATTGCCCCTACTATGCTGATAGGTCAAGGGTCCCAGCAAGGGTTGCAGTTGAAAGAGGAGACTGAAAAGTGTCAGGGTACGGGAAGGGATCTGAGGGCAGAGGAGGAATCTGCTGTCCTAGGGTTCTGCACGTGAAAAAGCGGTGTGGGGAAGAAATATGGGCTTGGGGTTAAAAAGGGGTTTGGATGTGAAGGCTGAGTCTCAAGTAAAAAGAGAGGTCTAGGGTCTGAGGAGGAGGCTGAGGTCAGATGAAAAGGATTTTGGAAACCAAGGAGCTGTCTGGAGTCCGAGAGAAGTTTGAGGTCAGAGGCAGGATTTGGGGTCGAAGTGGGGATTGCAGTAGTTGAAAGCGTCTGTGGTCCGAGGAAGTCTGGGATCTGAGAAATGTAGTAGCTGGATTCAGACTGGAAGAAGAAAGGGGTTTGGTTCCTGAGCTGCATACAGTGCCTGGAAGCCACTGAGATCTCTCTTGAAGCGTGCTTCCCTCCACCCTCCCCTACCCTCCACTGCCCTCCACACTAGCGTCCATTCACCCGCACCTTGCGTGCCCACTGCAGGCTGAGCGCGCTAAGCAGGCGGGGGCCAGTCAAACCAGGACGTGGCCAAGGTTGGGGGCTAGGCGCCCCCTCCCGGCGGTTCGGGAGTCAGGCCCCACCCCCCGCCCTCCCACACCCCCCGCCGCAGCCACTTCCGGCGGGCTCTGCGCTGCTGGGGGCGAGGGAGAGGATGGCGGCCGAGAGCGAAGCCAGCCAGGAGAGCGCCCTAGGCGCCTACTCGCCGGTGGACTACATGAGCATCACCAGCTTCCCACGGCTGCCTGAGGACGAGCCGGCGCCCGCGGCTCCACTGAGGGGGCGCAAGGACGAGGACGCCTTTCTGGGAGACCCCGACACCGGTGAGGCCCACTGGCCCAGTCCCTACCCCGCCTTGAGAAGTCCCTGGTCTCTTCCATTAGTGCTGAGCATCCACCTCCAGCCTCCATCTCCTTAATTCATCTCTTTCCTCCTGGACCGCTGCCTTCTTCTCCCGTCTCTCTGATGATTATCTATTGGGAAAGGGGTTGCATTTCTGCCTTGGAGGCGTAGGATGCGACAAGGGAGACGATGTTAAGGGACTGCAGTAGGAGGGATTGGGTTTACCTCTTGGGGAGGACCGACAAGGAGGGAATGTTGGAGGGGACATCTAAGGAACAGCTGTGATCACCCAGAGAGGCCTTTCTGTAGGCGCCGAGAACAGGATAGGAGAAACCAAGTCAGAGACTGCAGCAAGAAGGATACAGTCTGTGTCTTTAGAAGAACTTCCTCACAGCCAGGGGTTATTTGGGGAAGTAGCAGGCTAGGGAATTGCCAGAAGTGGCTGCGGTGGGGTGTGTGGGAGGGTGGGGTTTATGGGAAGAGAGTCCAAGGTGGGGTAAAGAGAATATGATTCTCCTCTATCCGGGAGTGTTGGGTATTGGGAGATAGGGGAATGGTCTACATGACCTCTCAAAGTCTTTGGGGGCTAGAGCGCCTTCACTGTACCATGGATAACCCACCTCCTCCCAGAGCCATAGACCTAGCTGGGCATATTAGTAAGGTACCCTGCTCCCTAGGAAGCAGTCTTCAGAATTTTGCTGTGTTCTCCTAAGCCCTTTGCAGGATCTGCAAGAGGTGGGGGTTGGGAGGGCAGAGGAGGGATTGCTAGAGACCTAGGGGGTAAGAGCTATATGAGCATTACTTCCTTAGTGCTCTCCCTCCTATCCATGTGGCCTATCTCTCTCCTCTGCTCCATTCTTCACCCTTCATCCCCCCTCCTTCTTTCCCTGAACGTCACTTCCTGGCATTAGAGCATCCCTCTACCTCACTCTCTCTTCCTTGCACTGCCTGCACTTAGTTTTGCTCTTACCAGCCTGGCAGATACTGCTTCTCTGGCCTGGCTCTTCCATAGATTCTCTTCCCCTGCACAATTTACTGGTCATTTGGACCTGACAAGCAGCCCATGTCAATTTGACCAGACTGCACTCTACATGGGGTGGGGGTGAGGAGGTGATGAGGGTGGTGTTTGGAGTTTATAGTAATCAAATGTCAGGGCTGCAGATCAAAACTTCTTTTCCGGAGAGAGTAGTTTTGAAATCAGGAAGTAACAGGGAAAGGAGTCGAAGATGTCTCCTGGTGCAATGTGTAACAACAGCCTGAAGCCAGGTCATTTATTCAGTAGAAATGAACTCCTGGTCCTAGAATCACCTGGACTCACTGTGTGGCAGTGGGTATGCCTGCTCTGTCCTGGGCCTTAGTTTCTTCTTCAAGTTCAACGGACAGTGCCTTTCTCTTGTAATCTAGAGATTGTAACCCCATGATATATTTTCTCCTGACTCTCTATAAATGTCTTAGCATTTATCAAAACCTGTGATTATTTGTGCAATTATGTGATTATTCCATGTCTGTAAAGCCCCAAGAGGGTAAGGATTATGATTGTTTTGTTTACTGTCCTTTTTCCAGCATCCAGCTCCCCATTGGGCACTCGATAAATAATTGTTGAATGAATAAATGGATGCAAGAGAAGATCTCAGGATGAAAGAATGGCAGGGGAGGAAGTTCTAAAACTTCAGGGAGTACCTTGGGAAGTTCAGTACAGACTCTGTTCTCATCTGTACAGAAACCCAGCAGAGATCCTAGTCACCTGAGCTTCTAGCAACTTAAGACTGTATGCCAAGGTTGTGCACCAAGGTTCACAGGGGCTTACCTTGTAGGTTCCAAAGACCTTACTATCAAACTGCTGTAATAATTTCAGTGCCATGTCTACTAACCCTACTTCCAAGACCCAAGTCTCCTTTAGTTCAGTTGGGACAGACTGCTGGCTAACATGGCCTCCTATGTTCTCAGTCTGATGGCGCCACCTAGTGGCTTGGCCCCATCCCTCTTTTGTCAGTACTTTGGCCAGCTAATTCATCCAGCTAATCCTCTAGCCTGCTACTTCCCCAAAACAAGTGCTAGGCACCCCATAGCAGATCCTGTGGGACACAGAGCTTATGTGATGACCACCTCAAGATTGAGAAATTACTTTCTTTCCTTTCTTCTGAGCTCCAAGCCCATGTGTTCCTCTTTCTCCTAGGCATCTACCTCCAGGTGTCCTGCAAGTGCCTCACCTTTAATGTAGTCTATGCTGAACTCATCTTCTCTTCCCGACACATCTGCTTTTCCTCCGGTATCATTCCCAATTAATGACACTGCCATTCATCCAGTCTCTAACGATAAATGGCACTTGAACTTCCCTTTTTCCTGTCATTTCCAAATGATGATCAAGAGCTCTCTCCCTTACACCTACCCCCACTAAGCATCTTCCAAATTCCCACTCAACCATTTCTGTCATTACCACTGTAGACTAAGTCACCAACTGCTCTTACCTATATTACTCATAGACTCTTAGCTATTCTTCCTGTCCCCTGCCTCTTGCCCCCACCCCACTCAATCCATCTACCACCCTGTACTTGTGGTCATATCATTCCTTAGTGCAAAGATCTTTAGTGATGCTCCCATTAAGGGAATAAACAAGCCAAAGATGATCTCAGTTTCCAGCCAAGATCTCTCTTCTGACCTCTGGACTTGTATTATCAACTCTGTTCAGGGTTCTTTGGGGTAAACTCAGTTAAAATTGAGCTATATCCCCAAAGAGCATAGTTGAAAAGTCCAGGTATATGGGACTTCAAGCATAGCTGGATCAAGGTGCCTAGGAATTGACTTTTCTCCATCTTTTGTTCTGCCTTCTTTTTGTGGGCTTGCTTTATCGCCGGAAAGCCTTCCATATTGTTGGGGACAAGATGCCTTCAGCAGCACAGGCTTACGTCCTACCAACTTAGCAACCTAAGAAGAAAGACCTTTCTCTTTCCAGATTCAGCAAAAGAACAAAGTTTGAATCTTATTGGCCTGGTTTTGGTCACTTTCTCGTCCCTGAACCTTTTGTGGTTACAGGGGTGCCTGTTCTGATTGGCCAAGCCTAAATTATATACTTACTCTGGTTAGGAATGATGGAGTTGGCTGAGAAGGGAGTTATTGAATGGGGAATGGTATCTAAGCAGATGAAAAATAAGGTATCTGCTAAGCCAGCTGCCTCCATACAACTCCTCCTGGTGTCCCCAAAATTCAGAATAACCAAAATTAAACTTATCGTCTATCTCTCAAAAGACTTGTCTCTAACCTTTCCCCACTGTCTTGCCGTTGCTCTTACATATCAGTAAAATCAATAGTGTTACAGACCCAGCACTTACACAGTACACATAGTAGGTATAAAATTTTTGTTGAATAAATGAAAACTTAACGATGGACTGGTGGAAAGGTCTCAAATAAATCTAGCTGTGTGGGGGGCATATCTCCTTTACATATATTCCCTCTCTGAAGTGTTTCCATGACTTTATACATAGGCCCCACCCTCCCCTCCTATGTTCACATATCTTACTGGAGAAAGATTGCAGGACAATTACCTGGTAATATTAGCAAAAATTAGCTTGTGAGGTTGGTTTTTGAGGGTGGAAATGTCTCTTGATGTCATGTGGAGTAATGGAAAGTAGGTGTTCAAGTTATACAGACTCCTGCCTCTGTCACTTACTCATTTTATGACCTTAGACAGGCAATATCATCTTTCTCAGCCTCAGTTTCCTCATCTATAAAGTGGGGAGGGTGAGGCCTATGTATAAAATCATGGAAACACTTCAATGAGGGAATATATGTAAAGTGCCTGCTATAAAGTCAACATCAATAAATATAAGCTCAAAACTCCTTCCTACATTTCTTTGGAAACCTCTAGGGATCAAGGAGAGTCATGTGCTTATAGTGGGTATTAAATCTCTGTTCCTTGAATGAATTCCAGTTTTATTTATATACTTTGTGATGCTGATGTTGAAGGTTAGAAGAAGCCATAATCGGGCGGCGCCTGTGGCTCAGTGAGTAGGGTGCCAGCCCCATATGCCGAGGGTGGTGGATTCAAACCCAGCCCCGGCCAAACTGCAACAAAAAAATAGCTGGGCGTTGTGGCGGGCGCCTGTAGTCCCAGCTGCTCAGGAGGCTGAGGCAAGAGAATCGCGTAAGCCCAAGAGTTAGAGGTTGCTGTGAGCCGTGTGACGCCACGGCACTCTACCCGAGGGTGGTACAGTGAGACTCTGTCTCTACAAAAAAAAAAAAGAAGAAGCCATAATCAACTAAGGGAGATTCCCAGAAGACAAGCTTTTTTTTTCTTTTTGAGACAGAATCTTACTCTGTTGTCCCAGGTTAGAGTGCCTGGTGTGACATCAGCCTCGCTCACACAACCTCAAACTCCTCAACCTCGAGTCGTCCTCCTGCCTCTGCCTCTTGAGTAACTGGGACTACAAGAACCTGCCATAATGCCCAGTTAATTTTTCTGTTTTAGTAGAGATGGGGTTTCATTCTCACTCAGGCTGGTCTCGAACTTCTAAGCTCACTTCTGAGCTCAAGACCTGCCTTGGCCTCCCAGAGTGCTAGGATTACAGGTGCAAGCCATCCCACCTAGCTTGATAAGTGTTTTTTTAAAAAATAAAAATTTACAAACAAATTACATGCTCATGGTAAAAAATAAAAAAGTAATAGTGAGGCAGTGCCCATAGCTCAGTGGATAGGGCGCCAGCCACATACACCAAGGCTAGCAGGTTTGAATCCAGCCTGGGCCAGCTAAACAACAACAACTGCAACAAAAAAAATAGCCAGGCATGTGGCAGCTGCCTGTAGTCCCAACTACTTGGGAGACTGAGGCCAGAAAATCGCTTGAGTCCAAGAGTTTGAGGTTGCTGTGAGCTATGATGCCATGGCACTCTACTGAGGGGGACATAGTGAGACTCTGTCTCCAAAAAAAAAAAAAGAAAAAAGAGTAATAGTGAGGAAAAGGAAAAGTCTCCTCCATTCCTGTCTCCCTATAATTTTTCCTTTTATTTTAATATATATATATAAATATTATATACACATATACATGTATTTTTTTTTTAATAGAGCAGGATGTCACTGTGTTGCACAGGCTGGCGTGCAGTGGCTTTTCACCTTGTGATCGTAGTGCATGGCATCTTCAAACTCTTGGACTTAAGTGATCCTTCCACCTTAGCCTCTCTAGTAGCTGGGAATATGGGCAAGTGCCACCATGTCAGGAATAAGATTGATTTTTTAAAAGAATTATACATATAGTAGAAACTCAATAGTTGACCACCTCTCTACATTGACCACCTCTTTAAGTTGACCTTATTTTCACAGGTTGGACATGCACCACATGTATGTATCAGTACAGTAGACCTGTTTCCTTATGTGGACCACTTCTATATGTTGAACAGTTTGTTAGAGTCCCTTGAGTGGTCCATTTACAGAAGTTCTGCTGCATTGTATGTAGATGGTAAAATTTTCTTTTTTTCTTTTTTTTTTTTTTGAGACAAAGTCTCACTACCCTCAGTAGAGTTCCGTGGCATCACAGCTTACAGCAACCTCCAACTCTTGGGCTTAAGTGATTCTCTTGCCTCAGCCTCCCAAGTCGCTGGGACTACAGGCACCCACCACAACACCTGGCTATTTTTTGGTTGTAGTTGTCATTGTTGTTTGGCAGGCCCGGACTGGGTTCGAACCCACCAGCTCCAGTGTATGTGCCTGGCGCTCTAGCCACTGAGCTACAGGCACCGAGTCTTGGTGGTAAAATTTTCAAACAAAAAATTCTCTAATCCCATCTTTATTGTCTTTTCCCAAAAGTAACCAGTGTAAATAATTTCTAAAAATGTCTTACACATATCAGCATTTTATCTATATATGTGGTTTTTATTTACACAAAAAAGGGGAGTGTGGATCATGAAGGGCCTTACACATAGTCAGGGAACTTGAATGTTTATTACATTAGCATCAGTGAACCATAAGAGTATATTAAACAGGAAATTATAATGGTCCATTTTTTTTAATTTTTTGAGACAGAGTCTCACTATGTCACCCTCGGTAGAGTGCCGTGTCATCAAAGCTCACACCCAACTCTAACTCTTGTACTTAAGCAATTCTCTTGCCTCAACCTCCCAAGTAGCTGGGACTATAGGCACCTGCCACAATGCCTGACTATTTTTGTTGTTGTAGTTGTCATTGTTTGGCAGGCCTAGGGTGGATTCAAACCCACCAGCTCCGGTGTTTGTGGCTGGCACCCTAGCTGCTGAGCTACAAGTGCCAAGCCAAGAGGGATCTTTTAAAAACACAAGATATATGGGCGGCGCCTGTGGCTCAGTCACAGGCCCCGGCTGAACTGCAAACCAAAAAATAGCTGGGCGTTGTGGCGGGCGCCTGTAGTCCCAGCTACTTAGGAGGCTGAGGCAAGAGAATCGCTTAAGCCCAGGAGTTGGAGGTTGCTGTGAGCTGTGTGATGCCATGGCACTCTACCGAGGGTGATAAAGTGAGACTCTGTCTCTACAAAAAAAAAAAAAAAGATTAAAAAACAAACAAACAAAAAAAAAACACAAGATATATAGCTTCACATTCTTGCTTCAATCCCTACTGCCCTCCCATAATTCTTCTGGTAAAATTCCTGTGGGCCTGGTGTATCTGACTTAGCCTCCAGGCTTACTGCTCCTTCCCCATGCCTGCCACATTGAGCCACCCAGGTCTTGGTTATTTATTTTTTTCTAACACACCAGACACTCCACATATACCCCCTTTAATGTACATTATGGCTGGCTCCTCCTTATCCCTCACTTTTCAGCTTAAAAGTCATTTCATGACAGGCCTTCCTGGATTTCTCCAGCTAAACAGCCCTCCTTCCCCTGCCATCATTATTCTCTGTTATTTCACTCTTCTCTTTCTTCATAGCACCTGCCACAACTTATAATTATATGCTCTTTTGTTTACTTGTTTATTGTCTTTTGCCTCCAGGAGTCTATGGACTTCACAAGGGTAGGACCTATCTATTCCTTTCCCCTAGCACCTAGTATAGGGCCAGTCACAAAGTTCCTGAATGAATGAAGGGATAACTGAGGTAAGGTTGGAAGCCAGGGTCTGTCCACTCAAGCTGCTTCCTTGCACAGAAGGCTGGGCCCCAACTGGGGCAGGATCCTGTTTCCAGGGAGGGCTGAACACCCCCAACCTCCAGGAAGTGTTCTCAGTCCTGGGAAACTTTGTCCTTGGTATCTGCGTCTCAGCTGGGGGTCCCTGGCTAGAGCAGTGCTGGCAAGCGGGAGCCAGTTGTGTGGCAGTGGCAGGGAGGAGAAAGTGCAGAAGAGTCCCGCCTCCAGGTGGGCAGGGCCGGGTAGGCAACTCCCAGACTCGGTCCCCTGCTGCCCACAGACCCGAACTCCAGGTGGGCAGGGCCGGGTAGGCAACTCCCAGACTCGGTCCCCTGCTGCCCACAGACCCGGACTCCTTCCTGAAGTCTGCGAGGCTGCAGCGGCTGCCATCGTCGTCCTCGGAAATGGGCAGCCAGGACGGGTCGCCACTACGAGAGACGCGCAAGGACCCCTTCTCGGCGGCAGCATCCGAGTGCTCCTGCCGCCAGGACGGGCTCACGGTCATCGTCACAGCCTGCCTTACCTTTGCCACCGGTGTGACGGTGGCGCTGGTCATGCAGATCTATTTCGGCGACCCCCAGGTGAGGTGGGCAGGAGATGGGGGGGAGGGAGTAAGGAGACCCCTGAAACTGGAGAATGCCTAAATGATGAAAGGGGCCTTGGAAATGGGAAGGAGAGAGAGTGGCGACTTGGGAGAGGAAGGTCCCAAAGGCAAGGACTGTGGGGCATGAAGGGGACAGAACAAGGAAGGGACTTGTAGAAGGTACTTAGGTAATGAAGGGAAAGTCAAGGAGACAAGAGGCCAGGGCTTCCACCTTCACCCTCTGTGGAGGCCCCAGGGTTAGTAAAGGTGCCTTGAGAGGCAGAGGGCTCTTTCTGCCCCCACCTAGTCCCCTCTCCCCTCCAGATCTTCCAGCAGGGCGCGGTGGTGACCGATGCTGCTCGTTGCACTTCACTGGGCATTGAAGTGCTCAGTAAACAGGGATCTTCTGTGGACGCAGCTGTGGCAGCAGCCTTGTGTTTGGGAATCGTGGCCCCACACACTTCTGGCCTGGGCGGGTAAGGAGCTCTCAGGAGTGGAGTCTGGGACCCTTGGGCCTAGTTTTGCTTCCTGGTCTGTAGGTATCACTTGGGACTCTCGGTTTGGGCAGAGGGCAGCTGGGCCCCAGCTCCTTGCATTTTCTCTTTCTATACCAAATTTCTACCCCTTCTCCCTGGATGGAGTCAAAAGAGTAAAACTACTATATGGAAGACCAAAAGGTGTTTTCATTAGCCCTTTTTAGTGAGAAAGGAAATTTATAAACTAAAAATAGAGTTGCCCAGTGGAGGTATACTGTCATTAAGGTGGTGGTATTTAAACTTTTAGGGTCACAAATCATTGTGAATCTGATGAAAGCTATGGGCTCTCTGCCCTCCACAAATACACCTCAGGCTAAGAACTCACAGAACAGAGGCTACAAACTGGCCACCTATGGGCAATATCCACACATAAGCTGGTTTGGGGTTTCTGTAGTATAGTGGTTATCACATTTGCCTAACACACAAAAATGGGTTTGGTTCACACAACTAAATTTTTCAGAAATTTTCTTGCTCTTTCCAGAATTGTATTCTTCTGCAAAAGAGAAAAACAAATTAGAAAAAAAAAATGTGATTGCTATTGTTAAAAAGTTGAGAGTGTTCACAAAAATCCAGATTTCCAGCATCTCTTGAATAATCAGGAGCTCTGGTAATACTGGGCCCACATTCCCACATGGCTGAAATTATCTGGAGCTGAATAGAAGCTGGTTCCTACAAGGGGGCATGTGCTGTTCACTTTGCCGTAGTTCCTACTACTCCCTGTTATCCGTCCTGGTTTCCTTATGTTGTTACTTGGCCGCAGGCATTTAAGTTTGTAACCCCCATCTCATGTCCGTTAAAAGGAACAAGCTGACAAAGACCCTCTCTTGGCTTCTGAAAGCTGTACCAAAGACATTTGGGTTTTGTACAGTCTATTCTTACATAATCCGGTCTTGAGGGAGTAGGAGGGGACAAACCAAATAGGCAGGTGCAGGAAGCTGGCAGGGATCCAGCTCTGATCTAGGGTAGGGGCAGGAGGCAGAACATCCTGCTTTCCCAGTCTCTGGGTTTTCCCTAATCAGGGATTAAAGTCTCTAGTGACAGGCTAAAAGAGGTTCATGACCTGGGTCTCTAACCCCCTTGGTTTCATTCTCTATTCTTTTAGGGTCTGAGGTAAAGGGCCTGCAGCCCTTACCCCTTGGGGGTTGAAGGGTGACAGGCTAATTGAGCAGAGGGGTGGCATGTTATCATCACCCTACCCCTTCTGTGTTTCTCCCAGTGGGGGTGTGATGCTGGTCCACGACATCCGAAAAAACGAGAGCCACCTAATTGATTTCCGGGAGTCCGCACCAGGCGCCCTCAGGGAAGAGACACTGCAAAGATCCTGGGAGACCAAGGTGGGGACCCTGGTGAGAGGAGAGTACAGGGGAATCTCCCTTCATTGCCCTTCTTCTAACCCAAGCATTAATTTGCTGAGTATTTTAGTCTGGGAGGGGGGAAAAAAGAGTTGAATGGGATGCTCTAAGGCTGTAAAGGAGACAGGGAGCCGTAAATTAAATAGCGAACAAAAAAAAAATCTGCATGGTTGATAGCAGGTAATACTGCAGCACCTTACTTCATTGGCAGTCTTACCTATCTGCACACAGGAAGGAAGAAGAATGGCTTCACAGAGCTGCTGCACTAAAACCACACATCTCACTCTGAGACTCTTAGCTGTAACTCTCCCAGCCCACTATATATTGGAAGGTTAGAGAGGAATTGCTGGAGGCAAATTCATTGTCTGCTGAGAGCAAAGGAAGAAAGGAATAGCTTGGAAAAATACTATTTAGAGCAGCTCAGAATAATAGTAGATTAGATTAATGGTAGATTAGAACGAGTAGATTAAATGAAGTTCCCTTGTCTTGTGATTCAATGTAGACAGGTTTCTATTTAAACTGGTTATGTCCTGGCTCTTGAAACTTTTGCTCAATTTATAAATCCCTCATCTATGATAGACAAGAGAAGCCTTATTTGCTGATAGAAGTCAGAGAGGTGGGAGGGGTACCTGTTTGGGAAAGCTTGTCCCTCCCCTGGGATACTTGGCCTGTGTCTCTCCCCTGTGCCAGCCATCCCTGGCTTGGGGCTCTGCGGAGTTCAGCCCAGCCCCCCCCTTCCAGTGACCTGGTCTCCTCTCTCCCTCGCCTGCCCGCCTTGCCCAGCCTGGGCTCTTGGTGGGGGTCCCCGGAATGGTGAAGGGGCTACACGAAGCTCACCAGCTCTATGGCAGGTAAAGACCCTTGCCCTAGGGACCAGGGACCCTTGTTTGCATTTCTCCTTGGGTGGCCTTCTCCTACCTTCCTGGATTCTTCCTTTCCCAACTCCCCTTCCTCATATCCCCTTCCCTTGCCAGGACTCTCCTTCCCAGGAACCCCCCTCCCCCCAGGACCCCTCCTCCTCCCCCCAGGACTTCCTCCACCCCCTGCTCTCCGGCCCCCCCAGGCTGCCATGGTCCCAAGTCCTGGCCTTCGCAGCAGCTGTGGCCCAAGATGGCTTCAACGTGACTCATGATCTAGGTCAGTGGGGATGGGGGATATGGGGAAAGGCATGAGGTTGATGGTGGGGGATGGAGAGTTGGGGCCCAAGCCAGAGAAGATTTCTTTTCCATTTGGCTCCTCAGACCCTATCCCCACTTCATCCCACCTTTACTTGGAGTCACCCTTAACTGAAGGGGTCTGAAAAAGTCTCATATGCATCCCTACTTCCCCCATAACAGGCTCCTGAGGGGCCAGGGCACGTAGAGAGGGCCACTCAGCCCTCATCCACCCCACCTATTGTGCATCTCAGCCATCTGGTCCTGTCTTAGACCCCCTGCCCAGCCTCCTATCCCTGTCCCCAGCCCGAGCCCTGACTGAGCAGCTGCCTCCCAATGTGTCTGAGCGCTTCCGTGAGATGTTCCTACCATTGGACCGCCCGCCACTGCCTGGTTCTCTGCTGCATCGGCCCGACCTGGCTGAGGTGCTAGATGCACTTGGCACTTTTGGCCCTGCTGCCTTCTATGCAGGTGGGAACCTCACACTGGAGATGGTAGCTGAGGTGAGTGCTTAGGTTTGGGGGAGTATGCCCCAAGGACCCTATTGTCACAGCATCCTCTTCCCCCTATCTTCCTTCCTTCCTTGCCTTTCTATATGTATTTATTATGGGTTGTGCTTATTTGAAATTCTAGAGTAGACAAAACTAACCTCTAGTGATAGAAATCAGATCAGTGGTTGGTGGAGGTGGGGATGTGGCATGAAAACTCCCCTGGGGTGATAGAAGAATTCTGTCTTGATTGAGAGGTACCTTTGGGCTTTTCAGGGCTGGTGCCAACCTATGCAGGGTCTTGCCATGTCCCTCCCAGACCTAGTGGGATCTCAGCATTAGCCTCAGCTTCCCTAAGCTCAGAGTCCCTCCCTGACTTTGGGTTTTTTAGGGACTGAGGGAAACACCTCTTTCACTGCTGTCAGGACTGGGGAGACTGACACAAAAGGTTGTCATCCAACCCCAAAGTATCTTAGTCTGAGGCAGTAATAGGTCTGATAACTGTCATTAATTATCCAAAACTCCTAATGGAAAACTATGTTCAAGAATCGGGCTTGGCACCTGTAGCTCAGCAGCTAGGGTGCCAGCCACATACACCAGAGCTGGTGGGTTTGAACCCAGCCCAGGCCTGCCAAACCACAATGACAACTACAACCAAAAAAGTAGGTGGGTGTTATGGCGGGCACCTGTAGTCTGAGCTACTTGGGAGGCTGAGGCGAGACACTCTCTTAAGTCCAAGAGTTTGAGGTTGCTGTGAACTGTGACACCACTGCACTCTACCAAGGGCAACATAGCAAGACTCCATCTCCAAAAAAAAAAAGATTCAGATGCACAGACCAACACAGTCGTTCTCTCAGCTCTGCACTGGGTGTGATTATATCTGTCTCCACCATACAGTTGTGGAAATCAAATAGGTCCATCATTCATTTAACATTCACAGAGGACCTGCTACGTGCCTATGCTGGTCATTGGAGGTATGAATGTGGTTATATAAGCCCATCTCAAACAGATGTAACTAGAAAGTCCAGGAGAATACTGGCTTTAGATCCTGGTGGCTCTAGGGGCTCAACCCACATTATCAAGACTTGGTCTCTCTTTCTTTCTCTCTCTCTTGTTCTCTTTCTCTTTCTCTCTCTCTCTTCCAGATCCCATCTCCAGCTCATCCTACCCTTAGTTGGAGGCAGCCTTAAATAAGGGGATTTGAGAAGGGCCCATACACATCCCTGCTTTCCCCATAACAGTCTGGATTCACTCTCACTTATTTCCTTCCACCTGCTCCCCACTAGCCCATTCTAGGCCATCCTTCCAGCATGGTATCCCAGAGAAATTCCTCATTCCCAGTAGTCCCAGCAGGAGCCTCAAGGTTGTGTCTCATCAGCCTGCCATATGACTATTCCCAAACCAATTACTGTGGCATTAGAAAGGAATGCTCTGATTGGCCAGACCTGAGGCCAAGCGCCCTCTCCTGGAGGTGGAAAAGAAAATGGAGACTCTGACAAAGACCATCAGTACTTTTTTTTTTTTTTTTATCGTTGGGGATTCATTGAGGGTACAATAAGCCAGGTTACACTGATTGCAATTGTTAGGCAAAGTCCCTCTTGCAATCATGTCTTGCCCCCATAAAATGTGACACACACCAAGGCCCCACCCCTCTCCCTCCGTCCCTCTTTCTGCTTTTCCTCCCCCCCATAACCTTAATTGTCATTAATTGTCCTCATATCAAAATTGAGTACATAGGATTCATGCTTCTCCATTCTTGTGATGCTTTACTAAGAATAATGTCTTCCACTTCCATCCAGGTTAATACGAAGGATGTAAAGTCTCCATTTTTTTAATAGCTGAATAGTATTCCATGGTATACATATACCACAGCTTGTTAATCCATTCCTGGGTTGGTGGGCATTTAGGCTGTTTCCACATTTTGGCGATTGTAAATTGAGCTGCAATAAACAGTCTAGTACAAGTGTCCTTATGATAAAAGGACTTTTTTCCTTCTGGGTAGATGCCCGGAAATGGGATTGCAGGATCAAATGGGAGGTCTAGCTTGAGTGCTCTGAGGTTTCTCCATACTTCCTTCCAGAAAGGTTGTACTAGTTTGCAGTCCCACCAGCAGTGTAAAAGTGTTCCCTTCTCTCCACATCCACGCCAGCATCTGCAGTTTTGAGATTTTGTGATGTGGGCCATTCTCACTGGGGTTAGATGATTTCTCAGGGTTGTTTTGATTTGCATTTCTCTAATATATAGAGATGATGAACATTTTTTCATATGTTTGTTAGCCTTTCATCTGTCATCTTTAGAGAAGGTTCTATTCATGTCTCTTGCCCATTGATATATGGGATTGTTGGCTTTTTTCATGTGGATTAATTTGAGTTCTCTATAGATCCTAGTTATCAAGCTTTTGTCTGATTGAAAATATGCAAATATCCTTTCCCATTGTGTAGGTTGTCTCTTTGCTTTGGTTGTTGTCTCCTTAGCTGTACAGAAGCTTTTCAGTTTAATGAAGTCCCATTTGTTTATTTTTGTTGTTGTTGCAATTGCCATGGCAGTCTTCTTCATGAAGTCTTTCCCCAGGCCAATATCTTCCAGTGTTTTTCCTATGCTTTCTTTGAGGATTTTTATTGTTTCATGCCTTAAATTTAAGTCCTTTATCCATCTTGAATCAATTTTTGTGAGTGGGGAAAGGTGTGGGTCCAGTTTCGACCATCAGTACTTTGAAAGAAAAAAACCCAATGTTGACAAACTTGCCAGACAATAGAACGCATGTCAGCTAAGAAATGCAATGTGTAATTCACCAACAGTAGATAAATCAAGGGTTTCAAATACTAAAAAGTACAAAAAAGTAGAAGATTCAGAGTGGTCTCAATAATTTAAGATTGAAAATAGTACACTGGATAGGATGGAATGAACCCATTGGTTTGTACAAGATTGGTACATTAGTCAATAAAAAGTGGCCAGTTATGTCCAATATAGGTCAGGTCTCCCATGGTCATTCAGAATTCAGAGTTTTATGGTGACTTTAGTTGGTTGTGATGAGATGCACAATTCAGAACAGTCATCTGGCAGGCAAGTGCTGCTGGAAGTGGAAAATCTTGCTTTTACACGGTCAGGGCAGCATGTGCAAAGACATGAAGGCATGAGTTCAGGAACTGCAGGTCACTCTAAGGTTGTATAGAGCTCACTGGGGAATAGCAGGACATAGGAGGGAGAGGTTTGCAGGGGCCAGATCACAAGGGGTCTTGAGTGCCAAGCTAGGGAGGTCATTATTCATGGAATGTACCCAGCACAATGCCTAGCATATAGTAGGTGCTCAATATTGATGCTTTCCCTGCTTCTTTGTTCCTGGGGTACTTCCTAATGTCCCCAGAGGCCATGATGGGAGTTGTGGAATGCACAAAATTTGGAAACAGCTGTTGTGTCTATGATTGAAACATGTATCATAGGCCAACCCCACATGTTCAACGGTGGTGGGAATCATTCCTTCTGTTCCAGGCTCAGCATGCAGGTGGTGTCATAACCGAGGAGGACTTCAGCAATTACAGTGCACTTGTGGAGAAGCCTGTGTGTGGCGTGTATAGAGGTGACCTCTCCCCCAGCTCCCAGGGTACCCACTCAGGAGAAGCCTTTCAGTCCATGGCCACATCCGTTTGGCCCAGAGACTGCCCTCTATCTCAGAGGAGAAACTGATGCAGTGAGCTGCCTGGGCAACTGTCAAAGCAATCCAAAGCCAGCCCATTTTCTGAAGCAGCTTTGAGGTCATTTACTCCAAGTATTTAGGATATGGGTGTGTGTGGATCTAGTCAAAGACTCAGACCTGGTAGTTTGGGTTCTGGCCACAGGTAGTCTTGTTTGGGGCTCTGTGTTGCTTCAGCCCCATTCTCCCTGCCCTGTACTTCCTAAGATGATTTTTTTTTTTTTGCGGTTTTTTTTTTTTTTGGCTGGGGTTGGGTTTGAACCTGCCAGCACCCCACTCCTAAGATGAGTTTTTAAGCTTAAAGTCCATCTAAGCTTCAGGATAGAATAAACCCTTTAGGAGAGTCATAGACTAATCCCCTCATTGTGCCCAAAGGAAACTGAAGTCCAAGGATGGGATAGAACTTAACCTGCCAAACTTAAGAAAACCAGCAGGGAACCCAGAAAGCCAAGGTTATGACATGGATGGAGCCTGTGTTTGCTAAACCCAAAGTAGTGGATTCTGGGTCCTTCAGAAAGTTCTCAGGTTCTCTCTCCTGTAGGAGGGCCAGATCACCTCAAGCCCCTAGAAAGGCTGCCTCTGAGTTCACGTTTCCAGGCCTCAGTCTCCAGCCTGATTCCTTTGCCAGGGGCAGTGGCATAAGAAGCCGGGGAAAAAGCATAGCTTTGGAGCCAGGAAAACCTGGGTTGAAGTACCAGCTGCACCCTTCACCTTCCCACTCTGAGCCTCGGTTCTCTCCTTAAAATGGGCATCATAATCACCACCATGAGCTGGTCTAGGAAGTTGCCCCGATCAGGGTGGGCAGTGAGTCTGTATTAGACTTTGCATTTTCCCTCCCCAGCCTAAGTTGTCTTGGCAATGCCAGTACCTTGAGTGCTGTGGCTTCCTCTTGACTCCTGTGACTTTGGATCAGTTGCCTTTCTGTGCTACCATTTCCACACCTATAAAATGGGAATGACAACAGTACCCATCATGAGGATTAAATGAGATGAGTTAGTTAGTTAATGTTGGCATCATGTGCCAAGTATTATTACTACTTTCATGTCAAAACATCTAATCACAGAGTAGGAAGTATGGGGTTGGGTGGGACCCTCAGGGGACATAGGTGGTGTCCTGGCCTGTGGGAGGAGCTGAAAGGAGACATATGGCAAACCAGGAATCTGGACATTTGGTCACCTGTTCCTGCTCTGCCTGCAATGTGACTCTGGGCAAGTCGTGGCCCTCTTGAGACTTAGTTTTCTCACACAGAAGAGGAAATTGGTGACCAGTGTTCTGAGTTTGAGTCCTGACTCTGCCCTTGACTTGCTCTGTGAACTTGAGTCGGTTCCTTTGCTTCTCAGTGCTTCAGTTTCCCCATCTAATGAAGGGGCTCAGTGCAGGGGTCTCAGTGTCTGTAATGTTGGGATATGGAGATGGGATGTAGGAT
Source organism: Nycticebus coucang (assembly GCF_027406575.1). Lineage (NCBI taxonomy): Eukaryota > Metazoa > Chordata > Mammalia > Primates > Lorisidae > Nycticebus > Nycticebus coucang. The sequence continues at coordinate 41,739,983 of NC_069800.1, read as the reverse complement.
ATAAAGATTCCTTGACCTCTCCCCTGCCATTGGTCATTTCTTTTCCTTCCAGGCCATCTGGTTCTCAGTCCCCCACCCCCGCACACGGGCCCTGCCCTCATCAGTGCTCTCAACATCCTTGAGGGCTTTAATCTCACCAGCCTGGTATCCCGAGAACAGGCTCTTCACTGGGTGGCAGAGGTAAGGCCAACTTCTCCACCTCACCCTGGATTTGGGGGCACTAGGAGTGGGGAGATGAGGTACTGCCAGAAGGCAGGACTAAATCATCTCCAAGTTTGCTCACATACAAAGATCCACTGGATGTGGGTGCTGGGAGGGGCCTGGAAGCCTCTTCCACATCCCTGCTGTGTTTTCAGACCCTGAAGATCGCATTAGCCCTGGCCAGCAGACTGGGAGATCCTGTCTACGATTCTACCATCACAGAGAGCATGGATGACATGCTCAGGTGGGTCCTGGGCAGGACTCTGTGGGCTGCAGAAGTGGTGGATATGGGGAAAGGATCAGGTCAAAAGCAACTGGTGTTGAAATAGGCCTGAAGTCCCAAGCCAATTTAGCACAAACTCAACTCACAGTGTGACACTGAGTGTATCTCCCTAACACCCTACCTTTCCTATCTGTACAACGAGTTGGCCTCCTTAATGTGGCTCTTAAATATTTTTGAGCCTACCCCAGCGCCCCTGTGAGCCTTTCTACTCTCCCTTTTGAATGGAAAAAAAAGCCTAAAAACAATAAAAATAGTCTCTAAGCAAATACTAGAGGTGATGGGAATTTTGAGTATAATATATCTTCACTGGCAACATTAACAAAGCGGTAAGATCAAGATTGTGGGCTCTGGTGATACTGTCTCCACTGAAATAACTTTGCAGCCTTAGGCAAGTAATTTAAACTCTCTTTAAGTCTAACTTGCTACAAGGGGGCCTGACAATAATGGTATCAGCTTCACAAGGCTATAGTGAGGACTAAAGATCATACATGTAAATCACTCACCACATTGGGCACATAACAAATGTTCAACCAACGTCAGTTATTATTATTAGTAATTGCCAATAGGGGTAAGAATGGTTAATATTAACTGTTACTATACCTGACTTACAGGCTAGCTAAAGGAAAATCAGAAGCCAAAAAAAACAGTTAATGTAAATTTGTATTGCTACTCAAACAACCCTCAATGAATTCAGTTGGAAATGATGAGACTAAATAGTTTATATAAAAAGCAAAAAGGTAGCAACCCAAAACAACAACCACCTCAAAGCCACAAGGATGAAGTATAAAACCTAAAAACTCTTCCTCTCTCCAGACCACCTGCTATAAAGCTCCCTGTGCCTATTCTGTGTAGCCACCAGCCTTTTTGGTTCAAAACAGAATAAATGTCTTCAGTAAACCTTGGTAAATTATCATTCTGTAATTATTGTGGATAATCCAGCATAAAGTTAGTAGGTCAGAAACCCTCACAGTTGAGCTTTAAAAAGTCCATAGAATTACATGCTGTTTCTAAGATCAGTGCAAACTTAGCTCTAAGACACCTTACATGAAATCTATTCATCTAATTCACCCAATACATAGTTATCTAGGGTTTATTATGTGCCAGGTCTTCCTTGCCTTTAAAAAAATTCTAACAGAAAGTAAAGATTCTTGTATACAAAATTCTCCACCAACTAAACTCTTAACAAAACATTAGTTCTAAGGGCCAGGTGCAGTGGCTCACACCTGTAATCCCAGAACTCTGGTAAGCTGAAGTGGGCAGATTGCTTAAGTTCAGGAGTTGGAGACCACCCTGAGCAAGAGCAATACCCTGTCTGTAAAAATAGCCAGGCCAGGTGTTGTGGCGGGTGCCTGTAGTCCCAGCTACTTGGGAGGCTGAGGCCAGAGAATCGCTTGAGCCCAAGAGTTTGAGGTTGCTGTCAGCTATGATGCCATGGCACTCACTACCAAGGCGACTGAGTGAGATTCTATCTCCAAAAAATAAAATAAAATGTTAATTCTAGACCAGCGGTTCTCAACGACCCACAGGAATTGTATTAAAGGCATTAGGAAGGTTGAGAACCACTGTTCAGACTATAAACATTAATTAATTTATTTTTTTGAGACAGAGTCTCAAGCTGTCACCCTGGGTAGAGTGCTGTGGCATCTCAGCTCACAGCAACCTCAAACTCCTGGGCTCAAGCAATTCTGCCTCTGCCTCCCAAGTAGCTGGGACTATAGGTGCCCGCCACAACACCCGGCTATTTTTTGGTTGCAGCTGTTGTTTGGCAGGCCCAGGCTGGGTTAGAACCCACCAGCTCAAATGTATGTGGCTGGCGCCTTAGCCACTTGAGCCATAGGCGCTGACCCTAAGCATTAGTTTAAATGAATCCAGTTTGTTGATTCAAAATAAACATTTCTGGCTCAGTGCCTGTAGCTCAAGCAGCTAGGGCGCCAGCCACATACACTGGAGCGGGTGAGTTTGAATCCAGCCCGGGCCCACCAAACAACAATGACAACTACAATTTTAAAATAACCGGGCATTGTGGCAGATGCCTATAGTCCCGGCTACTTGGGGGACTGAGGCAAGAGAATTGCTTAAGCCCAAGAGTTTGAGGTTGCTGTGAGCTGTGACACCACAGTACTCTACTGAGGGCGATATAGTGAGACTCTTGTCTCAAAAAAAACCAAAATAAACATTTCTGAGCATCCACTATGTACTAGGTACCTTCAGAGAAAGAATTTATTGAGTAAAGTCAAGTAATTAAAAGCTCTTGATTTAAACATTAAATAAATTAAAAGTTGGTTCTAGAAGAGAATCTGAATAATACCTAAATAAATTCATTCAGTTCACCAGCTATTTTCTACATGTAGGCAGTAGTGAGCTTCTGCTCTCATAGATCTAATATCAATGTGAGGGAAGTAGATTTAATCAAGTAATCACACAAACATCACAAAGTGTGGTAGGCAGGGTGTTATGAGAGCCTGTTGGTGTGCTCATTTTTCGCCCTTTGTCTTTTTAGCAAAGTGGAGGCCGCCTACCTCCGAGGCCACATCAATGACTCCCAGGCAGCCCCTGCCCCACTCCTGCCTGTCTATGAGCTAGATGGAGCGCCCACGGCTGCCCAGGTTCTGATCATGGGCCCTGATGACTTCATTGTGGCCATGGTCAGGTAGGCCTGAAATAAGGGATCCTCTGAACTAGCAGGGAGGTGGGGACTATGTAAAGTGAAAGCAGGCACAGGGCTCACTTGACTGCATCTTTGTCCCTAGCTCCCTGAACCAGCCCTTTGGCAGTGGCCTCATCACCCCCTCGGGGATCCTGCTCAACAGCCAGATGCTGGACTTTTCCTGGCCCAACAGGACTGCTAACCACTCTGCACCCAGCCTGGTAAAGTCTTTTTTTTTTTTTTGTAGAGACAGAGTCTCACTATACTGCCCTCGGGTAGAGTGCCGTGGCGTCACACGGCTCACAGCAACCTCTAACTCTTGGGCTTATGTGATTCTCTTGCCTCAGCCTCCCAAGCAGCTGGGACTACAGGCACCTGCCACAACGCCCGGCTATTTTTTGTTGCAGTTTGGCTGGGGCTGGGTTTGAACCCGCCACCCTCGGCATATGGGGCCGGCGCCCTACTCACTGAGCCACAGGCGCCTCTCCTGGGGACCCTGAGGCTAGCAGGTGCGGTGGTATGGCTGTGCCTTCCTCTCTATTTTCTATAGGATCTTCTTTTTTTTGAGACAGAGTCTCACTCTATCACCCTGGGTAGAGTGCCATGGCGTCATAGCTCACAGCAACTTCAGACTCCTGGGCTCAAGTGATTCTCTTGCCTCAGCCTCCTGAGTAGCTGGGACTATAGGCACTTGCCACAACACCCAGCTATTTTTAGAGGCGGGGTCTCACTCTAGCTCAGTCTGGTCTTAAACTTGTGAGCTCAGGCAATCCACCCTGCCTAGGCCTCCCAGAGTGTTGGAATTATAGGCATGAGCCACCGCACCCAGCCTTCTAGGGTCTTTTATTATAAAGAAAAGAAGCCTAAACAAGATGTTCACTTCATCTCCAGCCCTGCTAATCTGGGTCGTGGAGCCTGGTGGGTCCAAAGAACCCTCATCCCATTCTGTCACTGTCTGACTTTGTGACCTGGAGAAAGTCTTACCTCTCTTTGGGCCTTTTCTTTACCTACACAATGAGGGTATTGTCCCCATCTGATGTTTGGGCCACTTTTCCAGTGCTAGTGGTCTGTTACTGCATGATGTTGAGCTGATAGGGCTCAGCCCTATGGCTAGACATCGAAGAGGAACACAGGAGGGGGATGTAGGAATTTTTGTCTAGTTTGAGATCAGCACTCCTACACCCTGCAAGCTGGGGCCCTGGCAGAGACACACAGAGATATTCAGGGTAGGGATTAGTCTGTTCTTCCCCACTGCCATCTATCTTGGCTTGGTCCTTTCCCCTGCCACCCGTAACAGCCTAATAGCTCCACATATCACTCCCCTTATCCTCCTCAGCTATCCAGGAATCCTGCCTAGTTTACAGATAGCATGCTGCTGTCCAGGAAGGGACCAATCTCCCAGGAAAACTGGGCCTATGGAAGATGTAAAGGAGGGAGAGAGGTTGGAAGGGTGGTGGAGTGAGTCTTTCCATATCTTGCCCCACCCTCTATCCCCCTTGTCTCTGTCCTTCTAACAACAGGAAAACTCAGTACAGCCAGGGAAACGGCCACTCTCTTTCCTGCTACCCACTGTGGTCCGACCAGCAGAGGGACTCTGTGGGACCTACCTCGCCCTGGGGGCCAATGGAGCTGCTCGGGGCCTCAGTGGACTGACCCAGGTAAGGTTTCTTCCATGGCAGCTCTTTTGCAGCAGAGAGCCAAGCTGTGACCTGGGCTCACGAGGCTTTATATCTGTGGATTGTTTTCATCTCTTATGCAGCAAGCATGAGCTGAGGCCGTTTTGTGCCAGCCCTATCGTGGGCAAAGGGAATGTGGGCTGCAACTGGGTTTCTTAGTGAAAATGGAGCTCTGATGCTCCCTGTCTTCCTAGGTTGCAGGATCTAGAATTGAAAAGAGATATAGCAACTGGGCTGCTTGGGTTCTGTCAACCTCAAGTCCCATCATCCCTCTACCGCGCATCTGAATAAACAATCAGCTCTCTTTGGGGTCTGATATTGAAAGAAAGGGCCTACTACTCTCCAGAACAACTCAAAACAGTTCCAAGACTGTTCTGAGAACCTGATATATGTGTCAGGCACATATTTTGCCAGATAGTGAGTTAACTGTCCTGAGGTTTGGCATCTGACACCCCTGCGTTCCAGCCCAAGTGCTATCACTTTCCAGCCATGTGATGCTAGGGATTCACTTAACCTCTCAGAACCTGTCTCCTCATTTATAAAATGGAAATAATAACAATAGCTAACATTTAAGTGCTAGGCACTGTGTTATACATTTAACCCTTTTAAGCATCCCAACTCTGGGAGGAATCCTTATTTCTATTTTATAGATGAGGAAACTGAAGCCCAGAGAGATTAAGAAGTTCAGTCAATGCCAGGCACAGTGGCTCATGCCTGTAATCCTAGCACTCTGGGAGGCTGAGGCAAGTGGATTACCTGAGCTCCCAGGTTTGAGACCAGCCTAAGCAAGAGTGAAACCCCATCTCTAAAAATAGCCAAGGGTTGTGGCAGGTGTAGGCGCCTCTTGTCCCAGCTACTTGGGAGGCTGAAGCAAGGGGATCACTTAAGCCCAAGAGTTTGAGATTGCTGTGAGCTGTGGCACCATGGCACTCTATCAATGGCAACAAAGTAAGACTTTGTCTCAAAAAAAAAAAAAAAAAAAGGATGTTTCATCAAGCATCAAGTTTCTTCAGCTAGTAAGAGTCAGTTCAGTTCCAGAGCCTACTCACACTCCTAACTGCTAAGCTAAAAGTAGCTGCATTCTGCCCTAGACCACCCCTAGTTATTAACCGTGTCTTGTCCAGAGAGAAAGGAGGGGACCCCTTGGCTAGATTACAGGACTGGGTGCTAATAGTGCCTCATTCCTGGCTTCTTCTAAACTCTGGACTGAATCATTATCCCTCTCTGGCCCTCAGTTTTCCCCCTCTATGAAGTAGGGACAGTCATCACAAGCTTGCCTGTCTTCTGGTGCTGTTGAGAGGCTCAGATGACACCTTTGGTGTAAGGGTTCCAAACACTAAGGAGTTGGGACCAAGGGTGAGAGCCAGGAAGTCCTGAATCATCATCTCAGGACAGCCCTGATTTTTTCTGCCCCTTGACTACCCACAGGTTCTGCTGAATGTCCTGACCTTGAACCGTAACCTCAGTGACAGCCTGGCCCGTGGCCGCCTGCACCCGGACCTGCAGTCCAACCTTCTGCAGGTGGACAGTGAGTGCGGAACAGAGACCCCATAGGGTGGGCACAGGGGCAGGGGGAGAAAAGAGCAACCACTGAGAATGCTCCTGCCTCCACCAGCATCCATCCCCTGCCAGTAAAAGTTTGGTTTCTTTCAACAAATTCCTATTGAAACAATTAATGATTGGGGATTAAAACCAGTCTTGCCATTTCCTGGCTGTGTGGCCTTGTGACATCCATTTCTCAACTCTGAACCTCAGTTTTCTCATTTGTAAAATAAGATACAGTTGTTCATTCTTCAAATCTTCATTTATTCAACAGTTTACATTGAACACCCATTGAGTGTCAGGCATCAGCCTAGGTGCTAGGGAAACTGCATTTATAGGTAGACAGGAAAGTAAGTAATCAAAGAAATGTGAGACAGTAGAATAAGTGCTCTGCTGAGCATTAAAGCAAAATGGGGAAATAGGATTGATTTAATGATGAAGGAAGTTTTCTCTTCAGTGACATTTAAACCGAGATCTAGAGAGTGAGAAAGACCCCAGCATATAAAGAACTTGGGCAGAGCTGGGTAGGTCAAGGGAGTAAGTGCAAAGAACTCAGAGAAGGAGTGGGTTTGAGGAATAAAAAGGAAATCAAAGTGATTGAGGATGAGATGAGATCAGACAGGCAAGCAGGGGCCAGATCTTAGACCTTAGAGGTTATCATAAGGATGTGGATTTTCCTGTAAGAACCTCAGAGGCTTAATTTTAGATACAGCTTAATTTTGTAAATGGGAAAAGGTGTGCACCTTTGAGGAGTTTTTAGTTTAACAGTCAATATACTATGCTAGTTCAAAAGAATACAGAATTGGAGCACAATGGCTTACACTTGTAATGCTAGCATGCTGGGAGGCCAAAGCAGGAGGATTGCTTGAGCTCAGGAGTTCAAGACCAGTCTGAGCGAAGCAAGATCCCAGTCTCTACTAAAAAACAAAAAAACTAGCTGGGTATTATGGTGGGCGCCTCTGTTTCAAAAAAAAGAAAAAACAAATACAGAATTGATTGAGGAACAGTCCTGCCTGTCAGGACTTTATAAAAGAAACAGAGGCTCGTGGAAGTTATAAATTAGTCAAAGATGGACCTGTAAGTGGCAGGACTAAGATTAGGACATATGCCCAGCTAATTACCAAAGACTCAATTCTTTACTGCTACTTGGGAGGCTGAGGCAAAAGGATTGCTTGAACCCAGGAGTATGAGTATGAGTTAGGTTGATGCCATGGCACTCTACCCAGGGCGACAGAGTGAGATTGTCTCAAAAATAAAAAAGGAAATGAGAGAAATTGAGAGAGGTAGCGAGGTCCCAGATGATGTTGGGCCTTAGAGGCCTTGGTAAGGACTTTGGATTTTATTCTAAGACCCAAAGCTGTTGGAAGGTTTTGAACAGGGGAACTGACAGGATCTGACTAATGTTTTAAAGGATCCCCTTGGATGCTGTGCGAACAGGCTATAAGGAGGGCAGGACTGGAAGCCAGGAAAATAATTAGTAGACTACGCAGTGACCTGCAAGTAGTAAAGGCCAGTTTGCCTAGGCAGATGGAGATGAAGACCCCAAAGTCCTTTTTTCAATATTAAGAATGACTGTGTATTATCACTTACTGTATACAAGGCTCTGAACTCAGTGCTTTCCGTGTGTTTTCTCCTTTAATCCCTGAAACAACTTCATGTTTTCATACAATCCCTATTTTTTTTTTTTTTTTTTTTTGCAGTTTTTGGCCAGGGTCGGGTTTGAACTGGCCACCTCTGGTATATGGGGCCAGTGCCCTACTCACTGAGCCACAGGCACCACCTCATACAATCCTTATTAATATTTGAGGAGACTGAGGCTCAGGGAGGTAAAGCAATTTGCCCAATGTTGTACGGCTCTTTGGTAGAGCAACCAGGACCAGAACTTAGGTCTGACTATAGGATTTCTCAGTGCTTTGAACACTCTTAATATGTGTATGTTGGTGGTTGGTTTTCAGGTGAGTTCACAGACGAAGAGATTGAGTTTCTGGAAGCCAGAGGTCACCATGTGGAGAAGGTAGATGTCTTATCCTGGGTCCATGGCAGTCGGAGAACCAACAACTTCATCATTGGTGTGAAGGACCCTCGGAGCCCAGATGCAGCTGGAGCCACCATCCTATAGAACAATGGGGTGGGGCAGGGTCTCTGCTCCCCAACTTTGCATGTTCCCAGAGTCCCTCCTTCTCCCAGGTTTGGTCTTAGGGGGACCCCAGGGATGCCCCAGATTGCGGGCCAGAGGAGATGCTTAGCAAATCTAATCCCAGGATAACTGGAAAATTCTCCATGAGGAGGCCTGTGGTAGTGGTGGTGGTGGTGGTGAGTGTCAGTATCCAAGACCAAGCAGGTAGGATCTTGAGGAGTCAGATTATTTGTCCTTCTGTCTCCTCTCCTCCATCAGCCATGCTGGCCTGAGCTTAGGGATGTGCTTGCAAACCCTTTGTGAGGGTCTTATAACCCCCAAATCTCCAGACTGGCCTGACCTGGGCCTTGTCTTCCAGCTCCCTTCTCCTGTCCCCAGCCTCATTTCTTAAATGACTAGGAATTTTTTAATGGACCATCATGGGGAGAGGGTGCTCCTCTCCTCTTCTCGCCAGGTTGAGGTGGGGGCCTTGCATCTGGTGGTCCCCAGGGTGTGGGGTAGGGGTGGGGGTGGGGACCAGCTCAGGGGCTTCCATTTGCAAAGGGGAATTAAAGAAAGAATATTGCTTAACCATGGCTCTGGCATGATTTATGTTTAACTGGGATGGTGGGTAGAAGTGGGAAAGGAGACCTCAACTCACTCTGGCCCAGCAGCCCTGACTCCAGGGCAAGCTGCAATCAACTTTGTAGGAGCTATAATAGTATCTGTTGTCTATCCAAGACTTGTACTAATAATAATAACAATAACTATCCTAGATAACATCTAGTCTTCATTACAAGCCTCATGAGGAAGGTACTAATCTTTTTAATTTCCTTTTTTTGTTTTTTGAGACAAATCCTCACTCTGTCACCCTGGTAAAGTGCCATGACATCGTAGCTGACAGCAACCCCAAACTCTTGGACTCAAGTGATCCTCTTGCTTCAGCCTCTCAAGTAGTTGGGACTATAGGCGCCCAATACAACGTCTGGCTAGAGTAATTTTTCAATTTTTTAGTAGTTCTGGGGTGTCACTCTTGCTCAGGCTGGTCTCAAACTCCTAAACTTAGGTGATCCACTCACCTCGGCCTCCCAGAGGGCTAGGATGCAGGTGTGAGCCACCGCACCTGGCTGAAGGTACTAATCTTATTCCCATTTCAGAGATGGAAAACAGACAAAAGGAGGTTAAAGAACTTGTCTACGGTTCCTCATTTCTTTTTTTTTTTTAAAGTTTTTTTTTTTTTTTTGGCGGGGGCTGGGCCTGAACCCACCACCTCTGGCATATGGGACCGGCGCCCTACTCCTTGAGCCACAGGCACCACCCTGGTTCCTCATTTCTTAAATGGAAGGATGAGAGTTCATCCTCACGATGTCTAACCCCAGCATCTGTGCTCTTAACTAATTTCACATCTGCTACTTGAACTATTTGTTACAAACTATACCGCATATACAGTAGAACCTTTGTAAGTTGACCACCTGGGGACTTGTAACAAACTGATCAATAGACAGAGGTGGTTAACATAAGGAACTAGGCCTTAACTTAGTACATGTAGTGGATGTCCAGCCTATAAAAATTAGGAGGTGGTTAACTATGGAGGTTCTACATCTCGAGCCTCCCTGCAAAGGTTGTGAGGATGAGTAAAATAAGTCCTCTTTATAGATGATGTCATTCAGGCATCCATCCATCCATCCATCCATCCAATATATTCCAAGCACTTTGTTAGACCCTGAAGATTCAGCACTGAAAAAGACCGACTATTTTTTTTTTTTTTTTGTAGAGACAGAGTCTCACTTTATGGCCCTCGGTAGAGTGCTGTGGCATCACACAGCTCACAGCAACCTCCAACTCCTGGGCTTAAGTGATTCTCTTGCCTCAGTCTCCCGAGTAGCTGGGACTACAGGCGCCCGCCACAACGCCCGGCTATTTTTTTGGTTGCAATTCAGCCGGGGCCGGGTTTGAACCCGCCACCCTCGGTATATGGGGCCGGTGCCTTACCGACTGAGCCACAGGCGCCGCCCTAGACTATTTTTTATAGGTTTACAGTCTATGGGGGAAGTAAAACATTAAGGAAATAAGCACACAGATAATTAGTGCAATTGCCATCGCAATAAGCTCTATGAGGGATAATATGTATAGCAACAAGCTAACTAGTTTGGGAATCAGCAAAAGCCTCCCTGCAAAGGTTGTGAGGATGAGTAAAATTGGATCAGATGTGTGATGTGGGAATGTCATTCTAGGCAAAAGGAACAGTATATCCAAAGGTATTGTGGTGAGAAGGAATGTGTCATGTTTTAGGAGGTGGAAGAATCTCTATATATTCTTCCGAGAGGAGGGATTGACAAACTTTCTGCAAAGGGCTGGATAGTGAGTATTTCAGGCTTTGCAGGTCATATGGTCGCTGAAGTACTCAGCTTTGCTGTTTTAGTGGAAAAGTAGCTGTACATGATACATAAATAAGTGGCTGTGGATGTGTACCAATAAAACTTTATTTTGCAGAAATAAACCCAATTTGGCATAAGGTCAGTAGTGTGCTGACCCTCATCCTAGAGCATAATGAGGAGATGATGGCATGAGATGAAACTGGTGAAGTAAGTGGATCTTTTTTTTTTTTTTTGAGACAGAGTCTCACTATGTTGCCCTTGGTAGGTTACCATGGAGTCACAGCCCACAGCAACCTCAAACTCTTGGTTTAAGCGATTCTCTTGCCTCAGCCTCCCAAGTAGCTGGGACTACAGGCACCTGCCACAACGCCTGGCTATTTTTGGTTGTAGTTGTCATTGTTTGGCAGGCCCCATCTGGGTTCGAACCCACCAGCCCTGGTGTATGTGGCTGGTGCCCTCGCTACTGAGCTATGGTTGTTACTGGTCAATATTACTGGCCTTGTTCTTGAATATCTGCTTCTAGTGGTGAAGGAAACCCAAGACGTATTTTCCCCAATTGGAGGAAAATAATCTAGATTAATCACATCATCAAAAGACATAAGAATTCAATAATAACATTAAGTGCAAATGGATCGGACTGGAAATAAAAATAAGAACCCACAATATGATGTCTACATAAGACATACTTTAGATTTAAAGATACGAACAGATTCAAAGTAAAGCAACTCCATGGAAGTTGGAGGGGCTATCTGATTACAGACTTTGAAACATACAGTATTGCTCTTGGAATCTGAATGACCCAGAACTTGGACAACTTGGAAACCGAATAAAAAATTCGAGCAAATTGGGTGGCGCCTGTGGCTCAGCGGGTAGGGCGCTGGCCCCATATGCCGAGGGTGGCGGGTTCAAACCCAGCCCCGGCCAAACTGCAACAAAAAAATAGCCTGGCGTTGTGGCAGGCACCTGTAGTCCCAGCTACTTGGGAGGCTGAGTCAAGAGAATCGCCTAAGCCCAAGGATTTGGAGGTTGCTGTGAGCTGTATCGCCACTCTACCGAGGGCGATAAAGTGAAACTCTGTCTCTACAAAAATAAATAAATAAATAAATAAATAAATAAATAAAATAAAAAAATTCGAGCAAATTTTGCCCAAAATTCCAACACTGCTTTGGAATCTGAATGCCCAGCATTTTGTTCTTTTGTCTGTTTTCCATCTCTGAAATGGGAATAAGATTAGTACCTTCAGCCAGGTGCGGTGGCTCATGCCTGCATCCTAGCCCTCTGGGAGGCCGAGGTGAGTGGATCACTTAAGTTCATGTTTTTGGGCATACATTTCCACAGCACTAGGGCTACCCATATGCTTTGTCATTCAGTTCGTTGTCGGAAGCTGTAGTGAAAGCATCTCATGTGATTTTTGCTATTAATTTTATGCTTTTATAGGCAGTGCCTGTGGCTCAAGGAGTAGGGCACTGGCCCCAGATACCAGGGGTAGCAGGTTCAAGCCTGGCCCTGCCAAAACGGCAAAAAAAAAAAAAATTATGCTTCTGTGCCTGTTTTTTTTTAATTTTAGAGACAGAGTCTCACTTTGTCCCCCTCAATAGAGTGCTGTAGCATCACAGCTCACAGCAACCTCCAACTCTTGGGCTTAGGCAATTCTCTTGCCTCAGCCTCCCAAGTAGCTGGGACTACAGGTGCCTGCCACAACGCCCAGCTATTTTTTTTGTTGCAGTTTGGCCAGGACCAGGTTCGAACCCGCCACCCTTGATACATGGGGCTGGCACCCCACTCACTGAGCTACAGGCGCCGCCCTTGTGTGTGTGTGTGTGTTTTTTTAAATGTAATAACAGCTAAGTGTATTTGCCATGGGTCCTAAAAAGTGTAGTGAGGAAAACAAGAGTAAGAGGAAAGCTGTTAGAGCTACATTGAAATTAAGAAAGATTTTATTGATAAGCATGAAAGCAGTACGCATGTGGCTGATCTCGTTACTATGTTCAGAATACCTAAATTGACTGTATGATTTTGAAAAATGAAGCTATCAAAGCAACTGATGTGGCAAAAGGGGTTACAACGCTGACCTCTAGGAAATCGAAAAATATGAAAGAGATGGAAAAACTCCTCTTAGTTTGGATTAATGAAAAACAGCTGCCTGTGATGTGATTTCTGAAACAGTCATTTGTGAGAAAGCCAGGGTCTTGGTAGGGTGCCAGCCCCATATATTGAGGGTGGCAGGTTCAAACCTGGCCCCAGCTAGTAAAACAGCAATAACAACTGCAACACACACACACACCACAAAAGAGAAAGCCAAGGTCCTCCACCATAATTTAGTGAAAGGCATGCCTGAAACTAGCGCTCAAAAGGAGGAGTTTAAAGCCAGCAGGGAGTGGTTCAAAAACTTTAAGAAAAGGACTGGGATCCATAACGTTAGGTGGCAGAAAATTTTGTAAAGGAGTTTAAGGAGTTCGTGAGCTGTGAAGGGTATGTTTCAAACCAAGCGTTTAATTGTAATGAAACAGGCCTTTATATTTTTAGGTTTTTATATTTTTAATTTTATTATTTATACTTTTATTCAAATTTTATTATTTGTTAATATTTTACCTTAAAATCCAGTGTATTTACTGTTAAAATCATTTTGAAAATTCAAGTCTGTGGGACCCAGGAATATATTAATCAAGTTTGTGTTATTTTAAAGGGGAAAAATTGTCTTGGAACTTGAATGGGGTTCTGGAATGGATTAAGTTCAAATTCCAAGGTATCACTGTCTATGCATCTAACTACAGAGTGAAAAAATCACAAAACACAAACTGACCAAAATGAAGAGAGTAAGACTCTGTCTCAAAACAAACAAACAAAAAATTTCTTGAATAACCAATAGATCGAATAATAAATGAAAAGGAAATTAGAAAATAATCTGAGATAAAATAAGATGAAACAAGACATATCAAAATTTATGGCATGCAACTAAAGCATCAGGGGAAATTTAGTATAGGCTGAAAATACCTATTTTAATAAGGAAGAAAAATCTCAAATCAGTAACTTTCTACCTTAAGACATTGGAAAAGGAGAAGCAAATTAAACTTCAAGCAAGCAAAAGGAAGGAAATGATAAAGACGAGAGATTTGTGAAACTGAATAGAAAAAAAATAGAAAAAATCAATAAAGCCAAACCCTGGCCTTTGAAAAAAATAACAAAATTGACAAACCTGTCCTAGATTGATCAAGAAAAAAAGAGAACCCTGGTACAATGGCTCATGCCTGCAATCCTAGCACTCTGGGAGGCTGAGACAAGAGGATCACTTGAGGCAAGGAGTTTAAGACCAGTCTAAGCAAAAGAGAGATCCTATTTCTACAAAAATAGAAACATTATCTGGGCAATCATGGTGTGTGCCTATAGTCCCAGCTACCAGGGAGGCTGTGGCAGGAGAATTGCTCGAGGCCAGGAGATTGAGCTTGCAGTGAGCTATGACCACGGAACTGCAACAGAGCAAGATCCTGCCTGTTTCTAAATAAATAATAAATTTTAAAAGGAAAAAAGAAAAAAGAATCAAATTACTAGAATCAGAAGTTAAAGATGAGGCAGTACTATCAATCTTATAGGAATAAAAAAGATTGTAAAGAAATACTATGAATAGGAGGCGCCTGTGAGTCAGTGAGTAGGGCACCGGCCCCATGCAGGTTCTAACCAGCCCTGGCCAAACTGCAACAAAAAATAGCCAGGCATTGTGGTGGGCGCCTGTAGTCCCAGCTACTCAGGAGGCTGAGGCATGAGAATCGCCTAAGCCCAAGAATTTGAGGTTGCTGTGAGCTGTGACGCCATAGCATTCTACCGGGGTTGACAAAAGTGAGACTCTCTCTCTGAAAAACAAAACAAGAAAAAAAGAAATACTATGAATAATTATATGTTAATGAATTAGCTAACTTAGAGGAACTGGAAAATTTCTTAGAAAGACACATATCAAAACTTACTCAAGAAGAAATGGACAGGCTTGGCGCTGATAACTCAGTGGTTAGGGTGCCAGCCACATATCCCGGGGCTGGTGGATTCCAACCCAGCCTGGGCCTGCTAAACAACGACAACTATTAAAAAAAAAAAAATAGGCGGGCGTTGTGGCAGGCGCCTGTAGTTCTAGCTACTTGGGAGGCTGAGGCAAGAGAATTGCTAAAGTCCAGGAGTTTGAGGTTGCTGTGAGCTGTGATGCCACAGTATTCTATTGTGGATGACAAAGTGAGACTCTGTCTCAAAAAAAAAAAAAAAAAGAAAAGAAAAAGAAATAGACAATCTGAATACATGTATAACAAAAGAAAGGAAGAAAGACTTAAGTCCCAAATGGCTCCATTGATGAATTCTATAAAACATTTAAAGAAGAGTTAATATCAATTCTTTACAAATTCTTCCAATAAATAGAAGAAGAGAAAATACTTCTTAGTTTATTCTATCCTAAAATTAAAATCAGACAAGATATTGTAAGAAAACTACACACCTGTTATGAAAACAGATGCCAAGATCCTCAACAAAATACTAGAAAATTGAAGGCAACAACATATGTGTAGAAAAAGAAATATGTTGCTTCAATTGCCCAGGGGGTCCTCCTCATAAAGTATTCTCCCAGGCCAATTTTTTTCAAGTGTTTCCTCTGCACTTTCTCCAATAATTTTTATAGTTGCATGTCTTAAGTTTAAGTCCTTTAATCAGTGAGAGTCAATTTTTGTTAGAGGAGAAAGGTGTGGGTCCAGTTTCAGTCTTCTACAAGTCACCAGCCAATTCACCCAGCACCATTCGTTAAATAGGGAATCTTTCCCCAAATTTATATATATTTTTTATTATTATTTTTTTTTTTTTGTGGAGACAGAGTCTCACTGTACCGCCCTCGGGTAGAGTGCCATGGCGTCACACGGCTCACAGCAACCTCTAACTCTTGGGCTTACGTGATTCTCTTGCCTCAGCCTCCCGAGTAGCTGGGACTACAGGCGCCCGCCACAACGCCCGGCTATTTTTTCGTTGCAGTTTGGCCGGGGCCGGGTTTGAACCCACCACCCTTGGCATATGGGGCCGGCACCCTACTCACTGAGCCACAGGCGCCGCCCTCCCAAATTTATATTTTTGATAGGCTTATCAAAGATTGAATGATGATAAGTGTCTGGGTTTGGGATCTGATCATACTAAAAAGCTTCTGCACTGCCAAGAACACAGTAAGTAAAGCAAGTAGACAGCCCTCAGAATGGGAGAGGATTTTTGCAGGTTATATTTCCTACAAAGGTCTAATAACCAGAAGCCACAGAGAACTCAACCTTATTCATAAGAAAAAAACAAGTGATCCCTATGGGCAAGAGACATGAACAGAAGCTTCTCTGAAGAAGAAGGGCGCACAGTCTACAGACACATGAAAAAATGCTCATCATCTTTAATCATCAGAGAAATGCAAATCAAAACCATCATATCATCTAACTCTAGTAAGAGTAGCCCACATCACAAAATCCCAAAACTACAGATGTTGGCATGGATGTGGAGAAAAGGGAACACTTCTGCACTACTGGTGGGAATGCAAGTTAGTACGTTCCTTTTGGAAAGAAGTTTGGAGAACACTCAGGAATCTAAATGTAGACCTGCTGTTTGATCCTGCAATTCCTCTACTAGGGGTATATCCAAAAGACCAAAAATCAATTGGCAACAAAGATATTTGCACCAGATTGTTCATTGCAGCTCAATTCATAATTGCCAAGTCATCAAAGAAGTCCAAGTGCCCATCGACCCATGAATGGATTCATAAATTATGGTATATGTATACCACGGAATACTATGCAGCATTAAAAAAAGATGGAGACTTTACCTGTTTTATGTTTACATGGATGGAGCTGGAAAATATTCTTCTTAGTAAAGTATCTCAGCAATGGAAAAGAAATATCCAATGTACTCAGTACTACTATGAAACCAATTTATAATCACTCACACTTTCATATGAGAGATGAATCACAACTATAGCCCAGGATGAAGAAGGGAAGGGGAGGGAGAAGGGAAGGGAGGGGGGTGATTCGATAGAGGGAGGGTTAATGGTGGGACCACACCTATGGAGCAACATTGCAAGGGTACAAGTCAAATCTATCAAGTATAGAACACAAATGTCTTAACACTGTCATTAAGTAACTGAGGTGAAAGCTATGTTAATTAATAGGATGTAATCACTCCAATTTGTACAAATAATCAACACATTGAATCCCACAAAGGCATACATGTATTCATGATCTATGTATACATGACTTAATAAAAAAAAAGAAAGACAATTGCAATCAGTGTAACCTGGCTTACTGTACCCTCAATGAATCCCCAACAATAAAATAAATAAATAAATAATTAAAAAAATAAAAATAAAAAAAGAAAGAAATATGTACTGACTAACTTGGATATATTCCTGGAATGCAAGCTTCGTTTAACATTAAAAAATCAATTATGGCATTATATCATTTCTTTTTCTTCTCTTCTCTTCTCTTCTTTCTCTCTCCCTCTCTCTCTCTCTTCTTTCTTTCAACAGAATCTCACTCTGGTTAGAGTGGCATCATCATAGCAAAGCTCACAGCAACCTCAACTTCCTGGGCTCAAGTGATCCTTTTGCCTCAGCTCCCAAGTAGCTGGGACGACAGGTGCTGCCACAGTGCCACTCTATTTTCAGTAGAGACAGGGGCTTGCTCTTTCTCAGGCTGGTCTCAAACTCCTGAGCTCAAGCAATCACCTGCCTTAGCTCGCCTTGGCTTCCCAGGGTGCTAGGATTACAGGCATGAGCCACTGCACTCAGCCAGTAATGATAATTTTTTTTTTTGTAGTTTCTGGCCAGGGCTGGGTTTAAACCTGCCACCTCCCGCATATGGGGCCGGTGCCCTACTCCTTTGAGCCACAGGCACCGCCCTCAATAATAATAATTTTTTAAAAAACTAGCTGAGTGTGGTGGCACATGTCTATGGTCCCAGCTACTTGGGAGATTGAGGCAGGAGGCTCACTACAGCCCAGGAATTCAAGGTTTCAGTGAGATATGATCGGGCCATTACTCTCCAGACTTGATGACAGAGTGAGACTCAGATTATTATGAGGATACACATGATTAGGTTTCAGTGTTTGTGTTTGTTAGGTAAGGTCCCTGTTATAGTTGTGCCCCTCACCCAGGAGGTGTAACAAAAGTTTTTTAAAGGCCAAGGCACAAGGATTGCTTGAGGCCAGGAATTGGAGACCAGCCTCAGCAAGCGTTAGACTTCCATCTCTACAAAAAATAAAAAAAATCAGCCAGACATGGTGGCACATGCCTGTAGTCCCAGTTACTTGGGAGATTGAGGTAGGAGGATTGCTTGAGCCCAGGAATTTGAGGTTTCTGTGAGCTGCGATAACACTGCACTCAAACTTGGCAATAGAGTGGGACCCTGTCTCAAAAAAACAAAAAACAAAACAATACCCCTTGTTTTCAATTCTCTTGGGTATATGCCAAAAGTAGAATTACTAGTTCATAGGGTAAGCCTATATTTAACTTCTTTTTGTTTGTTTGTTTGCTTGTTTGTGATGGAAACTCTCTGTGTTTTCCAGGCTGGATTCAAACTCCTGGCATCAAGCCATTCTCTCACCTCAGTCTCCAGAGTAGCTGGGACTACAGGTGTGCCTATGTTTAACTTTTTGAGGAATTGCCAAACTTTTCCATTGTGGCTACACCAAATTACATTCCCATCACCAATATATAAGAGTTCCAGTTTCTTCACATCCTTATCAACAGTTGTTTTCTGCCTGTTACTTTTGAAAACTGCTATCCTAATGGATGTGAAGTGGTATCTCTTTATGGTATTGATTTGCAGTTTCCTAATGGCTACTGAGGTTGAGCATTTATTCATATACTTATTAGTCATTTATGTATTTTCTCTGGAGAAATGTCTGTTCAAGTCCTTTGTCCATTTTTTGGGGGGAGTGGGGGGTCGGACAGGGCTTGTTCTATTGCCCCAACTAGAATGGAGTGGTGTCATCATAGCTCACTACAACCTCAAACTTAGGGGCTCCAGCAGTTCCCCTGCCTCAATCTTCCCAGTTGCTGGGACTATAGGCATGTACTACCACACCTGGCTAATTTTTCTATTTTTTGTAGAGATGGGGATCTTGCTCTTTCTCAGGTTGGTCTGGAACTCCTGGCTTCAAGCAATCCTCCTGCCTTGGCCTGCTAAAATGCTAGGATTACAAATGTGCCTGTGGCTCAGTGAGTAGGGCACCAGCCCCATATACTGAGGGTGGCGGGTTCAAATCCTTGCCCTGGTCAAACTGCAAAAAAAAAATAGCCGGGTGTGTGGCGGGCGCCTGTTGTCCCAGCTACTCAGGAGGCTGAGGCAAGAGACTCGCCTAAGCTCAAGAGCTGGAGGTTGCTGTGAGCTGTGACGCCATGGCACTCTACCAAGGGCGACAAAGTGAAACTCTGTCTCTAAAAATAAAATTAAATTAAAATTAAAAAAAAGATTTCCAGGATCTTCTTTTAAATTTCCAAATATCAAGGGGGTACAAATGTTTCTGTCACATGGCTTGAGACAGGGTTATAAATGTGCCCATCAACCAAATAGTGTTCATTGTACTCCTCAGGTGGATTTTTGACCTTCTCTTTGCTGCTTGGTTTCCAAGGACTTTTACTTCCTTTTATGCACTTATGGGCCCATCAGTTAGTTCCAGTTTGTTAGAGTACATGTGGTATTTGTTTTTCCATTCTTGAGATACTTCTCTTAATACAGTGGTGTCCAATTCCTTCCAAATTGCTGTAAAAGGCATTAACTCACCCCTTTTTATGGCTGAGTAGTACTCTATGGTATACATATACCATATTTTGTTAATCTACTCATGAATTGATGGGTGCTTGGGTTGATTCCACATCTTTGCGATTGTGAATTGTGCTGCAATAAACATTTAAGCACAGGTGTCTTTTTGATAAAATGACTTCTTTTCCTTTGAGTAGATACCCAGTAGGCAGACTCCTGGATTGAATGGCAGGTCTACTTTTAGTTCTTTAGAAATCCCCATGTTTTTTTCCATAGGGGTTGTACTAATTTGCAATTCCACCAACTGTGAGTGTATAAGTGTTCCTTTCTCTCTGCACCCATGCCAGCATCTATTATTTTTGCACTTAAAAAAACATTTTTTTTTTTTTGAGGCAGAGTTTCATTATGTTGCTTTTAGTAGAGTGCCATGGTGTCATGGCTCACAGCAACCTCAAACTCTTGTGCTCAAGTGATTCTCTGGCCTCAGCCTCCCGAGTAGCTGGGACTACAGATGGCCACCACATCATCCAGCTCCTGTTTTAGAGATGAGGTCTCACTCTGGCTCAGGTTGGTCTCAAACCTGTGAGCTCAGGCAATCCACCTGCCTCAGCCTCCCAGAGTACTAGGATTACAGGCATGAGCTGCCATACCTGAACCTCTAACTCCTGGGCTTGAGGAATCCTCTTGCCTCAGCTTTTTCAGTATCTGGGACTAAAGATGTATGCTACCATGCCCAACTATTTTTTTTCTATTTTTGGTAGAGACAGAATCTTGCTCTTGCTCAGGCTGGTCTAGAACTCCTGAGCCAGGCACTCCACCTGCCTCAGCCTCCCTGAGTGCTAGGATTATAAGTGTGAGCCACTGCACCTGGCTGGTTTTGAACTTTTTAATAAAAGACATTCTAACAGGAGTAAGGTGATATCTCATTGTGGTTTTAATTTGATTTCCTTGATCAGTGATGTTGAACATTTTTTCATAATTTTGCTGGCCATTTGTCTATCTTCTTCTGAAAAACTTCTGTTCATGTCTTTTACCCATCTTGTAATGGTGGTGTTCAGCCAACTCATCTTTAACAAAGCAGACAGGAACATACACTGAGGAAAAGAAGCCCTAGTCAATAAGTGGTGCTGGGAAAATTGGATAGCTACATGAATAGCCACCAGTTAAAAAAATTAATTCAAGGGTGGCGCCCGTAGCTTGGTGGGTAGGAAGCCAGCCACATACACCGAGGCTGGCGGGTTCAAACCCAGCCTGGGCCAGCTAAAATCAACAATGACAACTGCAACAACAAAAAATAGCCGGGTGTTGTGGCAGGTGCCTGTAGTCCCAGCTATTTGGGAAGCTAAGGCAAGAGAATCACTTAAGTCCAACAATTTGATGTTGCTGTGAGCTGTTATGCCATGGCACTCTACCAAGGGTGACATAGTGAGACTCTCTCTCAAAAAAATAATAATAATAATTCAAGAAAGATAAAAGGCTTAATGTAAGGCATGAAACCATAAGAATTCTATAAGAAAATGTAGGGAAAACTCTTCTAGATATCAGCCAGGGTAGGGAGCCTTTTCATGTTGGAAGGCTACATTAATTTAGCTGTAATCAAATCAGGCCACATTCAAGAAACTTCAATTAGGCTGGGTGCAGTGGCTCACAGGTTTGAGACCAGCCTGAGCTGAAAATAGAAAAACTGAGGCAGGAGGATCACTTGAGCCCAAGAATTGAGGTTGCTGTGAGCTATGATGTCATGGCACTCTACCCAGGTTGAAGGCTTGAGACTCTGTTTGAAAAAAAAAGAAAAGTCTCAGCACCGGTAGTGCAGTGGTTACGGCGCTGGCCACATATACCACAGCTGGCAGGTTCTAATTCAGCCCCAGCCAGCTAAACAACAATGATAATAACCTCAACAAATAGCCGGGTGCTGTGGCAGGTGCCTGTAGTCCCAGGTACATGGGAGGCTGAGGCAAGAGAATCACTTAAGCCCAAGAGTTTGAGGTTGCTGTGAGCTGTGATGTCATAGCACTCTATGGAGGGCGACATAATGAGACTCTGTCTCAAATAAAAAAAAGAAAGAAACTTCAATTAGATATACTTTAAAAATGTACTTAATTTGTAAAAATCTAACTACTATGTATTTAATAATTTCAAAAAAGAAAATTTAAAATTAACTAATCTTTTCATGACTTTGTTGTTTCTACTTTTTGTTGGAAATCATTTGAATATTTGGTTGCAGCATGGAGGGCCACGTTTTAGTTGATCCTCTAGATTGGTATCAGCCATTGAGACCTTAAGGGCATCTTGATTTGGATTACATAGGAGAACGTAGATTTGCATCCCTAAGTGGATGAAAATGCAAGAAAGAATTTTTGGGGCAGGTTGCAGGAGGTGTGGGTATTCTACTGTATTTTTCTGTATTTTGATTGCATCTCTCTTAGCCTCCAAGAGTGACCTTAAAATGTCATCTTTCTCTCCATCCATCTGTGGTTTTGTATATGTGCCTTAATGATATCAACTTGGTGAGACTGAAATGCTGATTTGAGTGTGATGTCATGATTTCCAAAGTCAGTGAAACTTTGATTGTATTCTCCAATTAATAGGAAAAGAAGCTGCATATTCTTCTGCTCATCAATAACCATTGCTAACTGGGGAAAACGTTCATCTGAAATTTCGTTTTGAAGAAGTGTTTTGAAAAAAGACAGTTTTCCCCAAAATTCATGGATTTTTTTCTACATATCATATAGACTTATTTTTATCTTGCAAACAAATACTCAAGTTATTTTGATTTGTCATGATATCACACAGAAATTCTGCATTCCTATAGAAATCTTCTTTCAATAATTCACATTGCTGATTCTGTTCTTCATAGAATTTAACTATCTGTTCTCACAGAGGTAACATTTTGGCTAACACCTGTCCCTGTGATAGACAATTGTACTTTAGAAGGATAAGGAATTGAATATCTCATCTTTCAACTTTAGCATGTTACAAAACTGGCAATGCAGTGTTGCATTTGCAGAAATACAGTTAACAATACTTAGAACATGTTGCAAAGTGTCACTTAAAATAGCTTTAGCCTCGGTATGGTGGCTCATGCCTGTAAGCCTAGCACTCTGGGAGGCAGAAATGGGTAAATTGCTTGAGCTCAGGAGTTTGAAACCAGCCTGAGCAAGAGTGAGACACCCCCCTCTACCTCCCATCCTCACGTCTACTAAAAATAGAAAAATTAGCCAGGCGTTGTAGCATCCCTGTAGTCCCAGCTACTCAGGAGGCTGAGGTAAGAGGATTGCTTGAGCCCAAGAGTTTGAGGTTGTTGTGAGCTATAATATCACGACACTCTACCAAGAGTATCAGGGTGAGGTTCTGTAAGAAAGAAAAGAGAGAGAGAGAGAAGGAAAGAAGGAAGGAAGGAAGCAAGGAGCAAGGAAGGAAGGAAAAATAGTAGCTTTAGCACAGAGTTTACTGCTAATGCAAGACACAATGAAAAGAAATGAGCATCGGGATCAATTAATACTTTTTTTGAAATCTGCACATTAGACCCTTCATGTTTTCCTGTCATGGAAGATGCACTGTCTGTACATAACACTCACTAAATTTACCAAATTCATCCAACTTAATGACATTTGTCTTGAAAATTGTTGAAGATATCTATTTTCAATGTTCTGTTCACAAGAGTCCTCAAAATGACTCTTCATAGCAAATAAAATCTTTATTACTTAAATGATGTATAAAGCCTGTACCATGTCAATAGTATCAGTTGATTCATCCAAAGTGATTAAATAATATATTCTTTCCTTTTGAAGTATTGCATGCAGTTGTTATGGTAAGTTGAAGTGGTAAGTTGAAGACTAATTCATGCTGCTGATCAGTTACAGTTCTCCTTGAAAGAGGCAGTTATTTGCATTTTGAAATGTTACCAGGGTCTTAGCATCCTACATTCAACAATGCTTTCTTTCACAATTTCTATATCACTGAATGGTTTCCTTTCTTCCCTGAGTATATAAGCTACTTTATAAGCTGCTTCAGTGGCAGTATTTCTAGGTCTTATTGCTGCTTGAAAGACTTGTTTTTACTTTTCATCTTTTAATGCAATACAACCTTTTGTGCCTCTCCCTCTAATTTAAAATATGTGTGGTCCTTATGAGTGTTATAATGCTGGTGAATTTCTTTAATGTTGATATTGTGGTATCACAAAGCAAGCAAATCATCTTATCTTTAGCAGAAATAAGATAGTATTGCAAATTCCCAATCCTCATGAAGAAATCTGTTTTCGGGCGGTGCCTGTGGCTCAGTCGGTAAGGCACCGGCCCCATATACCGAGGGTGGCGGGTTCAAACCGGGCCCGGCCAAACTGCAACCAAAAAAAAAAAAAAAAATAGTCGGGCGTTGTGGCGGGTGCCTGTAGTCCCAGCTACACAGGAGGCTGAGGCAAGAGAATCGCTTAAGCCCAGGAGTTGGAGGTTGCTGTGAGCTGTGTGAGGCCACAGCACTCTACTGAGGGCCATAAAAAGTGAGACTCTGTCTCTACAAAAAAAAAAAAAAAAAAAAAAGAAATCTGTTTTCTTCCTTCAGTGTTCTCTTGCTCTTCTTTTACATGATGGACTATTAAACAGACAGAATTAAAAAACACTGTTGAGGGCGGCGCCTGTGGCTCAGTGAGTAGGGCGCCAGCCCCATATGCCGAGGGTGGCGGGTTCAAACCCAGCCCCGGCCAAACTGCAACCAAAAAATAGCCGGGCGTTGTGGCGGGCGCCTGTAGTCCCAGCTGCTCGGGAGGCTGAGGCAAGAGAATCGCGTAAGCCCAAGAGTTAAGAGGTTGCTGTGAGCCGTGTGACGCCACGGCACTCTACCCGAGGGCGGTACAGTGAGACTCTGTCTCTACAAAAAAAAAAAAAAACAACACTGTTGAGATGTGCAGTTATTCACAAATTCCATTTCAAACAGAAACACAGTATATACCACTGTCAAAAGTTGCCAACAGACTGACCGTACCCAACCCACCCAAACTTTTGCCAGGCAGCCTCACATAGTAGTGCTGTCAGTGAGGCGTGAGAAGTTAGAACTAAATCCTGAGGGTAGCAGTTGTGAATTTAGCTTTTAGGGCTTACTACTGTTTTAATTGTGCCAGTCAATCTGGGAGAATTGTTTATTTATTTATTTATTTTTTTAGTATTCTTTTTTTTTTTATTAAACCATAGCTGTGTACATTAGTATGATCTATTTTGTTAAAACTTATGTATGTTAAATACATTCATTTAAAAAATAGAATAAAAATATAAAAGGTGAAACATGTACTAATAAAAATAAAAGGATTTTTCTTCCATAAAATGGGACTTGATTAAAGCAAAAAGCTTCTGCCAGCTAAGGAAATAATCAGCAGAACAAATAGACAACTTCCAGAATGAGAGAAAATATTTGCAAATTACACATTAGATAAAGGGCTAATATCCAGATACAGAGAAAGCAAACAAATCAGCAAAACATATATATATATATATAAATAAATAAAAATAAAAAAAAAGAAGAAAAAAAATCCAGGCTGTTTTAAATCCTATTGGTAAAATTTTCATATGCTCAAAGGCCCAGGGTACCCCCTTGTGGTGGCTGCCTGTTCTCTTTATTTCTCTCCATCCTCTTGGGCCCAATATCCAGTATAACACCTAGAATTCAGACACAAATCCTTATTCACTACCTACTCTGTGCCAGGCACTGTGCTCTGTGCTGAAGAAACAGTGGTAAACAAAATACATAAGGTTTCCTTCCTTATGGAGTCCACAGTCAGCCTAGTGGCAAAGAAAAGTAATATACAACCTAGTACAATCTAGTGAGAACAAGTACACGGTGCTAGGAGAACCTGTCTGGGAAATGGTCAGGGAAGGAATCCTTAGGTTAGTCATGATTTGATCTGGGATCTGAAGGCTGATGAGTTAAGTGGGGAGAGCATTGTAGGTAGAGGAATTAGCACGTGCAAGAGTCCTGACAAGGAAAGGAGTAGAATGTGTAAAAAATATCACTTTATTTGTGACCCAGAGAGAGGGGAAGAAGGCTCTGAGCTAAATGTGGACATGCGGGGAAGGCAATAGGAAGACATGTTTTTAGGCATTTGTCTTTAGAGAACCATCATATACTTTTAAGTAGAAGAGTGATATGATCAGACTTCTGACCCAGAAACATTATTCTGACAGTAAGGTAGAGAATTGATTGAGGGGAACAGGTGGATGTGAAAAGGCAGTTAGTGGCTACTGCATCAGTGCAAGCATACAGCATGTGCTCAATAAATACAGAGAATTCCAAAAATGTATACTCAATATGTAAAAAATTGTAATACTCAATATGTACTAATTATAAAAAAAATTGTAATACTCAATATGTACTAACTGTAAAAAAATGGTAATACTCAATATGTACTAATTGTAA
Organism: Nycticebus coucang; assembly: GCF_027406575.1. Taxonomy (NCBI): domain Eukaryota; kingdom Metazoa; phylum Chordata; class Mammalia; order Primates; family Lorisidae; genus Nycticebus; species Nycticebus coucang. Next base: position 41,713,976 of record NC_069800.1, on the reverse strand, counting down.
AAAAATTGTAATACTCAATATGTACTAATTGTAAAAAAATTGTAATACTCAATATGTACTAATAATAGGCTGGGCATGGTGGCTCATCCAAGCACTCTGGGAGGCTGATGTGGGAAGATTACTTTAGCTTAGGAGTTTGAGACCAGCCTGAGTAAGAATGAGACTCCATTTCTTCTAAAAAAACTAGCTGGGTATTGTGGGAGGAACCTGTAGTCCTAGCTACTCCGGAGGCTGAGGCAGGAGGATCACTTGAACCCAGGAATTTGCAGCTGTTGTGAGGTAGGCTGATGCCACTGCACTTAGCCTGGGCAACAGAGTGAGACTCTGTCTCAGTACACACATGAATGCATACACACCAATAACAAAAGACGACTACAAGTCACATTTGACTTCTGCAATTGTTGGAGGTGCTCAAAGTGGTTACTGTCAGCAATCACACGCTTCTGATTATGGTGAACTACTGCTTGAGCAATGTTGACCAAAGTGTCCACTTTTATTGCACACGTGCTGTTTCAATTTCTTCCCGAAGTACCACCAGTGTAGACAGTTTTCTACAGTACACCACATCCTAAGGTCTCCCATACTCCTGCCTCCGTTGTTACTATACTTCCACGATATTCTTGAATTTAAAATACGATTTCTGGAATGGTCTTGCCCTCCTGGAACAACCATGCTCCCTGCATTTCCTTCCTGTCTCATGGTGATGCTAGCATTCATTTGATTAATGCCATCTTTTGAGAAAACATACTATACATTGCTATCCTAATTCAACTTCAAAAAGTAAAAAACATATATTTTTGGCATCCCTGGTATACGTGAAATAAGCGCTCCTGACTCCCTTTCCTAGATGGAACCTCTACAACTGACCTGCTCAATTTGTATACAACCCCACCTACTCATCATCTATCTCCTATGATGTTCATAACAGCCTTCTACCTCACATTTTACAGATGAAGCTGAGGTTCAGAGAGGCAAAGACAATCACACAGCTACCAAGATAGGAATCCAGTACTGTATGACAGACATAAACTCCAGGGCTAGGGCGGCCTCTCTGCATTTGGAAAGGGGCCACACTCACTTGTGAAAACTCAAAAATTCTGCTATTGGGCTCAGCGTCTGTGGCTCAAGCGGCTAAGGCGCCAGCCACATACATCTGAGCTGGTGGGTTCGAATCCAGCCTGAGCCTGCCAAACAACAATGACGGCTGCAACCAAAAAATAGCCAGTAGTTGTAGCGGGCGCCTGTAGTCCCAGCTGCTTGGGAGGTGGAGGCAGGAGAATTGCTTGACCCAGGAGTTGGAGGTTGCTGTGAGCTGTGATTTCACAGCACTCTACCCAGGGCGACAGCTTTGGCTCTGTCTCAAAAAAAAAAAAAAAATTCTACTATTGAGCACCTTGCTTGCAAGGATAGTAATAATGGCAAAAGGTAGCAAGGGATTTACAGGCAATTAATAATAAAGGTTGTTACTTTTAACACCCTTGAAGTTATTATCAGACACTAAGTATCAGGCCCTGTCACAAATGCTTTCTTTCTATAACCTTTCCCCCTTTCCTCTTCGCAAGCAGTTATTATTCCCACATTTCAGATGAGTAAACTGAGACTTGTAGTTCACATACTCAAGAATACTCAGCCAGAACGCTCGCATAGGCATGTGCAGTGCTTCCAAATGGGGTGCCTTTGGAAATTACAGCGCAAGGAAGCAGAGATCGGTGGGATCGCATCCCAGTACCAAGAACGTACCAAACACTCGAGCGCCCAAGCGAGCTAGTGCGCGCTCCACCTCGCGCTCCCGGGGACGTTTGGTCACGTGGACAACGCCCTGCCCCTCTGGTCCGCCCCGCCCCTTCTCGCGCTCCCACCCTCTCTCCTTCCCTCCCCCTCCCTCCCCGGCCCGGTCCGGCCCATCCCCCTCCCCGCCGGCTCCCTGAGGCCCTGCCGGGTCGGGCTGCGGGCGGCCGGGCACGGACGGCCGGACAGACGGGCGCACGCGAGGACAGACGGACGGACGCACGGAGGGCGGCGGGCACGCACGGCCCGGGCCGGCGTTCCAAGGCCCGCCCGGGAGGGCCGGGGCCGCGTTCAGGTGAGGCAACGGCGACGCGGGCCCGTAAGGGGTGGGCCCGCTGGGCGTCCGCGGTCCCGGCCCGGCTGGCTTCGCGGAGAGGAGGCGCCGCGGGGCCCGGCGCGGGAAAATGGCGCCGGGCGACCGTGCAGCACGGTCCCAGTGCGGGCTCGGCCCGGAGCCGCCCCGCCCGCCGCGCTGGTGTCCCCGTCGCCATGTTGGGGAGCGGGCCCCGGGCCTGCGGGCGGGGGCGCTGGAGGGAGCGTCGGCCCGGCTAGGATTGGGGAGGGTGCGGGGCGCGGGGTCTGGGGCGCTGAGGGAGTGCACGGATGGCCGGGGTCTGCACCGGGTGGCGCTCCAGGCCCGGAGAACAGGCGGGAGCCCCCTATGGGGTCGCGGTTGGGGTTGCGGAAAAGGAACCCTGGGTCCGAATGGAACCCAAGTCGGGATCCATGGGCTGAGGGAATAGCAGGACGTGGAGCTGAGTTAGGCCGTGGGCGGTGTTAGAGTCCCAGTGCTGGTAGGACCTGGGGGCTAGGGGAGTGGCATAGGGCCGAGCTGGGTCTGTCAGGGCTGGATCAATTCTTTGCGGGAGTGGAGGAGGTGATTGGTTAGAAATGGGGATCAATTCTTTGCGGGAGTGGAGGAGGTGATTAGTTAGAAATGGGGGCCCTTTGGGTACAGGAACTTATATCATCTAGGGGAGTCCTTGGGTTCCAGAAGCTGTATTGCAAGTCCGTATAATTCCTAAGGAACTCAGAACTTATGTGCCCCTAGGATACTCCAGCTCCTATTGAGGGGAGCATCAAGAAAAGGAAGGGATATGATGAGGGAAAAGGGGAGCTGAGGTATGGCTGCAGGAGTTGGCTGGCAAAAGGGGTACAGAGAGTGTAACTGGTTTTGAGAAAGGAGAGCACCTCCACCAACTTAGGGAGTTGTGTGTGTCTTTAAAAGGAGGGACCGGCTGTTTGGGGGCGGTGACCCAAGGTATCTTCCCAGGAAGGCGACTGCCTGTAAGAGCAGGGTCACCTGGAGAGGTCATCAGAAAGGCGTTATTGAAGCCAGTTAGAATGGTGAAGAAGAGAGAATGTGTTTGTAAAAAATACAAGATCCTGAAAAAGAATGATTTCAAATCATGTAGTGATTTTAACTGAGACATAGAAAGGTAAAGTTGACTTCTCAAGATCTTATTAGTGATGGAGGGACCCCTGGAAATAATTGACTGCCGCCTCATTCAGCATACTGTTTTAAAGGAATTTGCTAGCTGGGAGAAAAGTGTTAAGAAGTCACACATGACAGTATTTATCAAAGACCTATTGTTTTTGTAACGAGTTCGTCAGCACAAAGACTGAGGTGTATACAAAAATATAGGTGACCAGCTATTTGATTTTTCCTAACTTACCTCCATTTGTGCAAATAAGTTATCTTTAAGACCTCTCTAACGTTCCAGTGTTTTAAGAGATACTTCTTCTGGTGTTTACTGTAAAGGGACACAGAAAACCTTAGCAAAAGTCAGCAATGGTAGAGACCAAGAATCTATTTTATTTAAACCTTAATTGAATTTCTATCATGATAGAGAAGAATTCAAAGTTCACATGGGCTATGGTAGAGTTCTGAAGTAAACTATGCAAATAGTCATGATATAATAGGTGCAGGGCCCCATATAAGCAAAAAGGACTTCCAACAGAAAAGTTATAAGGGCATTCATAAAATATCAGTGCTTCTGTTAACAACAAAATTCACAAATCTTTATATCATACCACATTAGGAAGACTCAGAACTGTTGTGCAGCAACACAATTCATTTGTTCTGAGTCTTTCTAATGCAATGTGATAAAAAGATATTTGTGTTTTCTGTTGTTACAGAGTCACAGATATTTCCAATAACTAGAATGGCTTGTTAGAGTCTCACTCTGTCAAGCTCACAGCAACTTCAAACTCTCGGGCTCAAGCAGTCCTCTTGGCTCAGCCTCTCAAGTAGCTGGGACTACAAGCACCTGCCACAAGGCCTGGCTAATCTAATTTTTCAGTTTTTTAGTAGAGACAGGGTCCCACTCTTGCTCAGACTGTTCTCAAACTCCTGAACTCAAGTGATCCTCCTGCCTTGGCTTCCCAGAGTGCTAGGATAACAAGTTGTGAGCCACCTAGCCCAGCCCCTCACATTCATATTTAAATAAAACGGTAAGTTTTAGTTAGAGGTTAGTGTCTAAGGACTTTTTTTTTTTTTTTTTTTTTTTTTGAGACAGAGGCTCAAGCCGTTGCCCTGGGTAGAGTGTTGTGGCATCACAGCTCACAGCAACCTCCAATTCCTGGGCTTAAGTGATTCTCTTGCCTCAGCCTCCCAAGTAGCTGGGACTATAGGCGTCTGCCACAACGCCTGGCCATTTTTTGGTTGTAGCTGTCGTTGTTTGGCGGGCCCAGGCTGGATTCAAACCCACCAGATCTGGTGTATGTGGCTGGAGCCTTAGCCGCTTGAGCTACAGGCTCCGAGCCCAGGACTTATTTTTTTTAACCTATTCAAGGTCATGGACCACCCTGAATTCTATCTATGGATTCACGTCTATGAGCCCTCAGGTTAAGAAACCCTACTCTTAATTATCAGGCATGTCTTCCATTGAGCAAACATTTGCTGTGCCTCAAGACATCTACTGCTGTCAAGAATTATGCTGGACTCCAAAGATTCAGGGTTCTTTAAGGCAGAGTCATTTCACTTTGGGTATTCATTCCCATGAAAGAAGTAGACATGTAAAGGATGATATTTCAGGATGCTAAATGCCAAAGGAGAGTGATTAAAGTTTGTTTGAATGCAGAGGTGAATGTGTCTCTGCTTTCAGGAATTGGAGAAAGTTTTCTGAAGGATTGACATTTAAGATGTGTCCTGAAAGATGAAGTTTGCCAATGAGAGTTGGAGAGGAGAGCTTTTCAGATGAAGACATACATTTTCAGGGAATTTACCAGTAATTTAAATTTAATGTGGCTAGAGCATAGAGTAGTGTGAAAGTATAGTCATAGATAAGACTGGTAGTTGTTTGGAACCTGGTTGTAAAGGACCTTGCTAAGGAGTTTGAACTGAATCCTCAACTGAAAGGGAGGCATTTAAGATTTTCTTTTTTTTTTTTTTTTCTTTTGCAGTTTTGGCCGGGGCTGGGTTTGAACCCACCATCTCCGGCATATGGGGCTGGCGCCCTACCCCTTTGAGCCACAGGCACTGCTCGGCATTTAAGATTTTCAAGGAGTGTGTATGATGAGGTTTAAATTTTAGGAGATAAATGGATTGTCTTTGGAAGGGGGATAGACTGAAAAGTAGGGAAGAAATGATGAGGGTCTGAACTAAGGCAGAGACTATGGGCATTGAACAGAGTTAGAATTTTCAGATGTTGATTATTGACATTGTGGAGTGGTTAAAAAGGGAAGGATTTTTAGATTTCTAGTTTGGGATGATGACTGTCAAAGAGGTGAAAAAAAGGTGAGGAAAATGATGGGAGAACTGTCACATATAATAAGGGAAAAAAAGTTTTTTTTGTAGAGTAATAGACTTTTAGAACCATTGAAAGTTGTCAAGTGTACTATAGTTTTTTGCTTAAAATCGAAGGTAAGTATCAGCAGACATAAATAAAAGGCAGGGGAAAACATGCAGAGTCTCCTAGAGTATAGGGAAAATCACAGCTATCTACATCAGGGGTCAGCAAACTGTGTTACATAAGTTAAATCTGGCCCACCACCTGTTTTTGCAAATAAAGTTTTTTTTGTTTGTTTAGTTTTTTTGCAAATGAAGTTTTATTGAAACACAGCAACACTCATCATTTATAAATTGTCTGTGGCTGCTTTCACGTTATCAGTAGTGGAGTTGAGTAGTGACAGTGATTTTATGTCAGCTAATAAAGCTGAAAATACTTTTTACAAAAATGTTTGCTGACCTTTGATTTATGTGTCTTAATGTTGATGTTAAATCTGATTTACGACCCAGTTTATATACTATGAAGAATAACTATGTCGTCTCTGTCCTTTTGGCTGGATCTCCCCTGCTTTGTGTAGCTGAAGCATGACACAGATCCCTGAATATTTTATATCAGTCAGTGATGACAAGGCCTGCTGTTCTGAAGTGTGCTGTGTGGTAGTGCCAGGTTTACATACCTTAGACCGAGCCTTGTTTGGCTGTTTTTCTGTTGGGCTGTCTTTTTCAAAAGATCTTTTAATGTATTCTGATTATTAATTCTGTGTCATTTATATGTATTACGGATGTCATTTCCCAGTCTGTTGCTCATTTTAAAAATCTGTTTAAGATGACCTGTGTTTAAAAGTTCTGAAGCAGAAAGAGGGACGGAGGGAGGGGGGTGGGGCCTTGGTGTGTGTCACACTTTATGGGGGCAAGACATGATTGCAAGAGGGACTTTACCTAACAATTGCAATCAGAGTAACCTGGCTTATTGTACCCTCAATGAATCCCCAACAATTAAAAAAAAAAAAAAAGAGTTCCGAAATAAAAAAAAAAAAGTTCTGAAATTTTAGAATGGGGTGAGGTGGCTCATGCCTGTAATCCTAGCACTATAATCCTAGCATTCTGAGGTCAAGGCTGGTGGATCACCTGAGTGAGTTCAAGACCAGCCTGAGCAACAGTGAGACCCCATCTGTGCTAAAAGCAGGAAAACTAGCCCGGCGTGGTGGCAGGTGCTTGTAGTCTCAGCTACTCAGAAGGCTGAGGCAGGAGGATCTCTTGAGCCCAAGAGTTTGAGGCTATTGTGAGCTATGAAGACAACATGGCACTCTACCCACGGTGATGGATTCTATTCATCTAGAATCTCTACCTCTTATCTTTGTCTTTAATGTTGAGCTCTTTAATTCATGTAGAATTGATTCTTGTGTGTGGTATAAGGTAGGGTCCAGTTTAATTTTTTTACTATGTATAACCAATGATTCCATCTCCATTTTTTTTTTTAAGACAGAGTCTCATTCTGTTGCTCTAGGATAGAGTGCTGTAGCATCATAGCTCACAGCAACCTCAAATTCTTGGGCTCAAGGAATCTTCTTGCCTCAGCCTCCTGAGTAACTGGGACTACAGGTATGCACTACCATACCCAACCAATTTTTTTCTATCTTTAGTAAAGAGAGGGTCTCACTCTTGTTCAGTCTTGAATTCCTGAGTTCAAGCAATCCACCCACCTCAGCCTCCTAGAGTGCCAGAATTACAGACATGAGCCACCTCACATGGCCACCATCACCGTTTATTGAGTGGAGCTTGCTTTCAAATTGTGAACTGGTTTTGGTGAAGTCTGTCTGAGGTCCTAATTCCAGCTGCTTGCTAATTGTATGGCCTTAGACAAATTATATAACCTCTTTGTGCCTTAAGTTCCTCATCTTTATTTTATTTTATTTATTTGTTTGTTTATTTTGAGAGAGAGTCTTAGTACATCACCTCGGTAGAGTGTGTGGCGTCACAGCTCACAGCAATCTCAAAAACTCTTGGGCTCAAGCGATTCTCCTGCCTCAGCCTCCCAAGCAGCTGGGACTACAGGCACTCGCCACAACGCCCAGCTATTTTTTGTTGCAGTTGTCATAGTTGGTTAGGTGGCTCTGGCCAGGTTTGAACCTGCCAACTTTGGTGTATGTGGCCAGTGCTGTACCCACTGCACCGAGCCAACTTCCTTATCTTTAAAATAAAGATAATAGTGTTTATTTCATAGGGATGTTGTGAGAATTAAACACCTTAATTCGTGTAATGGGTAGAACAGTGCTTGGCACCTAGAAAATGCTCAATAAATATTTCTGTTACTTAGTGCTGTTGTTCATTTCTGATTCCCCAACACTTGGGACAGAGTAGGAGCTCACTATATTCAGTTAAATTGTCGAGTTAATTTGGCTTTTAGGTCAAATTAGAATGGTTAAGGTGCGCAGGCGTCCTCAAACTTTTTACACAGGGGGCCAATTCACTGTCCCTCAGACGGTTGGAGGGCCAGACTATCGTTTAAAAAAAAAAACTATGAACAAATTCCTATGCACACTGCACATATCTTATTTCGAAGTAAAAAAATAAAACGGGAACAAATATAATCACACCGCCTCATGTAGCCCGTGGGCCACAATTTGAGGACCCCTGGTTAAGGGTTAGGCTTAAGTGTTGCTGGCAGTGCTTCCAAGGAGCTGCTTCATTTGAGAGGCTGCCTCAGACTGTGTGCTGAGATGGAACACCTCCCACACTATCACTTCTTTTACAGAGAACTTCTGTAGTAGAGGATACAAACTGGCAGCCCATGGTTAGATTTGACCTATTGGGTTTATACAATATTTTTATTGTCCTAAGATTTTATTTGTTTATTTATTTATTTTTGAGACAGAGCCTCAAGCTGTTGCTCTGGGTAGAGTGCTGTGGCGTCATAGCTTACAGCAGCCTCCAACTCCTGGGCTTAATTGATTCTCTTGCCTCAGCCTCCCAAATAGCTGGAGACTACAGGCACCCGCCACAACACTCAGCTATTTTTTGGTTGTAGTTTTTGTTGTTTGCAGCCCAGGCTGGATCTGAACTCACCAGTTCTGGTGTATGTGGCTGGTGCCTTAGCAAGTGCAGCTACAAGTGCCAAGCCTTATTAATTAATTTATTTATTTGTTTATTTATTTATTTTGAGACAGTCTCACTCTGTCACCCTGGGTAGAGTGCCATGGCATCACAGCTCATAGCAACCTCAAACTTTTTTTTTAATTTTTTTTGAGACATAGTCTCAAGCTGTTACCTTGGGTAAAGTACTGTGGTGTCCCAGCTCACAGCAACCTCAAACTCGGGCTTAAGTGATTCTCTTGCCTCAGCCTCCAAGTAGCTGGGACTACAGGTGCCTGCCACAATGCCCAACCATTTTGTTGTTGTTGTTGTTGTTGCAGTTGTCATTGTTTTAGCTGGCCCAGGCCGGGTTTGTACCCCCCCAGCCTGGGTATGTGTGGCCGGTGCCCTACCCATTGAGTTACAAGCGTCACTTGGCTATTTTTGTTGTTGTTGCACTTGTCATTGTTGATTTTAGCTGGCCCAGTCTGGGTTCAAACCCAATAGCCTTATTGTATGTGGCCAGCCCATCAGCCTCAAACTCTTGGGATCAAGTGATCCTTTTGCCTTAGCCTCCCAAGTAGCTGGGACTACAGGTGCCTGCCACAAGGTGGCATAGCTATATTTTTTAAGAGACAAGGTCTCACTCTTGCTCAGCCTGGTCTCGAACTCCTAAGCTCAAGCAATTCACCTGCCTCGGCCTGCCAGAATGCTAAGATTACAAAGGTGAGCTACCATGCCCAGCAGTGTTAAGATTTTATACAAACTTCTGAGTTTCTGACTTATCTTGCAAAATTGGAAGATCTGGGCCAGGCACGGTGGCTCATGCCTATAATCCTAACTGAGGCCTGTGGATTGCCTGAGCTCACAGGTTTGAGACCAGCATGAGCAAGAGTGAGACCCTGTCTCCAAAAGTAGCTGGGCATTGTGGTGGGCGCCTATAGTCCCAGTTACTCGGGAGGCTGAAACAAGACAATTGCTTGAGCCCAGGAGTTTGAGATTGCTGTGAGCTGTGACACCATAGCACTCTATAGAGGGTGACAAGTAAGAGTCTGTCTCAAAAAAAAAAAAAAAAAAGAAAAGAAAAATTGGAAAATCTGTCAACACCAAGCTCATATTCTCTCATAGCAGTAACCAACTCAAACTTTTTTTTTTTTGCAGTTTTTTTTTTTTTTTTTTGGCCGGGGTGGGGTTTGAACCCACCACCTCTGGCATATGGGGCCAGCGCCCTAGCCCTTAGAGCCACAGGCACCGCCCCCAACTCAAACTTTTAAGTGGCGCATGTATTTTCTAATGCTTAGTGTTCTGCACTACTCCCTTGCTTTACTCATTTACTTTTATGGCCCTGTAGACATTTGATTTTCTGATTCTTACTTTACTGGGGTTTTGATTATTGGGTCTCCCCCACAAACCAATAAATAATGTATTGGGACAAGGGCAGGATGGCCAGAAATTGACAGGTGAGTTTGTGAGCAAGTATATACTTAAATCTTTCTCTAGAGCTGAGCCATACTTGATTATAATGGATAAAATGATACTTGAAATTAAAAGATGAGGTGAAATTCAGTTCAGCTCTTCAATATTTAGGCATGTACAATGTGCTGAGTGCTATATTATATTAGAAATTACCCCACATTGGTAATAGAAAAGGAAATTAACTGGCCAGCTTTATGAGGTACTGTGGAAGAGGTCTTTTTACTTGTGATGTGGAGCTGTTGTCCAAGAGAATAGTTGAATGAAGAGAGGAAAAACAAGAATTCTTTTTTTTTTTTTAGAGATAGGTCTCACTTTGTCTCCTTTGGTAGAGTACTGTGACGTCACAGCTCACAGCAACCTCCAACTCCTGGGCTTAGGCGATTCTCTTGCTCAGCCTACCGCGTAGCTGGGACTACAGGTGCCCACCACGATGCCCGGCTATTTGTTGTTGTTGTTGCAGTTCAGCTGGGGCTGGGTTTGAACCCACCACCCTCGGTATATGGGGCTGGCGCTCTACCCACTTGAGCCACATGCACCGCCCAGGAATTCTTTTACTTAATGTTGATTGAGCCCTGCCATGTACATTATTGCAAACTGACTAGAACTCTACAGGATACCAAGGAGAATTGCTTCTCTGCCTTTAGGCTAAGATCAAGTGTAGGATACCAAGGTCAGTCTAGCCAGGGTTTGAGTGATGTGTGTCTGTAATGTGTTACGGAGGTAGGATACAGAGAATGGTGCCTGAAAGGTCACCTGTGACTGGAGCTGCCAAGAATAGTGAGGATCCTTCTCTACCTACCTCCTCTTCCCTCCCCCTTGCTGTGTGGGCTCAAGTGATCTTCTTGCCTGTCTCCCAAAGTGTTAGGGGCCCACTGCACCTTGCCTAGTTAGGATCTTACTACTTGGAGATGAGATAGTACTATGTTTTCCAGGCCAAGTGAAAGCGTGAACGTAGAGGTCAGTGTTTAAGTACTACCCTTTTCCCCGAAAATAAGACATCCTCCGAAAATAAGACCTACTTACAGGAAAGATAAGACGTCCCCTGAAAATAAGACCTAGCGCATCTTTGTGAGCACACCTTAAAATAAGACACTGTCTTATTTTCGGGGAAACAGGGTCATAAAAAGTCCAGTTTGCCTAGAGAACAGGATTATTGTTATAAGGGTGGCATTGTAGTTAAGGCAGGAAATGGAGATTGAACAACAGCAACAATAATAATACATAAGATAAAATCTGAAAAAATTAAATAAAACTAAAAATATATTGTAGCAGCTCACATTTTTAGCATGATTACTATTTGCCAGATAATACACTCACATTGTAAGTAGTATTTTATTTAATCCTCATAACAACACCAGTGAAGTAAGGTGTGCTATTTTTATCCCTTTTTCTAGATAAAGAAAACTGGGAGTAGAGCTGGCAATTAATGGAGAAAGAATTTGAGTCCAGGCAGTCTAATTGAAACCCTGCCTTCTTAATCTCTGCAAACTCTACAACCAAATTATGGAAGGTTTTGAATGCTCTTTTCTATTCAATCTGGGAAGTTTGGACTTGTTGATCTAAATAGTGGGACACATCAAAAGTTTTTAGTTGTACAGTGAAGTAGTGAGAGCTGTATGTTAGGAAAATAAATCCTGATCATGAAGTGTAGGATCAGCACCAGGAGAAGAGAGATGCGGAGCTAGTTTATATTCTTTCCCTTTTCACTATATTGGGGTGCTTCTTGAGGGCTAGGCTGGTGTCTAACTCTGCCTCCCGCCTTTTCCCATCCCTCCCTTTCCCCTACATTGTTTACCTATTGTGTTTTCTGGCATATTTATTCTTAAAAATTTGATCTTTTTTCCTCCTCTTATTCTAAAAATGACTTCAGGTAACTGTTTAGGAACTCAATATTTGCTGAATTAATTAATGACAAGAAGTATGTATAGATGTGCACATATGTAGAATACTGTGGCTTTGGTGGAAGGAGTAATGCAGCCCTAATGTACTATGTATCATATATACATGGGTCAATATGAAAGTTTTGAGATACACAAAAATTAAGAAACATAAAATCTGTGCAGATGGAAACAAATGAAGCCCTCCTAGCAACACTCATAAGTGGAGGAAGTTGAAACTTGCCCAGGTGAATCAGAAAGGATGCTGACATCGGTTGGAAGTGAAATAATGGACCATAACACGGTCTGTTTCAAAACTTTAGTGACCAATGTATAAACCCTGTGAATACGTGGTAGTGATCAATGTGTAAACACTACAAATCAAAAGGCCAGGCTCAGTGCCTGTGGCTAAGCGGCTAATGCGCCAGCCACATGTACCTGAGCTGGTGGGTTCGAATCCAGCCTGGCTCACCAAACAACAATGATGGCTGCAACCAAAAGGCCAGGACCATATCTTGTGAAGAATTGCTTATTCAATGTCAGGATATTAATGATCACCAAATTCAGACAGTATTCATATTTGAGGTATTTCAGTTTGTATTTTATCATTAACCAGCTGCAACCCTCCTATTGGCATAAAAGGGCAACAGAAGTTCCCATTAACTAGCCCCTTTACTGATACTGAATCTGTTTGAAAATTAGTTCTGTAGTACTCATTTATATACATTTTCTACAAACCAGGCAGCAACTCATAGGAACAAATGTAGTTGAACCTCTATAGTTTACCACCTGCCTCCATTGACCACCTCTGTAAGTTGACCAAATTCCTTGTGTTGTACACTTCTGTATGTTGACTAGTTTGTTACAGTCCATTGGGTGGTCAACTTACAGAGGTTCTACTGTATTTATGAGGTACACTGGATGTTTCCATATATCTATACTATATTTGCAAATGTGTGAATTAAATTTTGGGATTTTACTGAGGGAAATCGTTCATGAGGTTAAAGTCCCTTGTCATTATTTTATTTTACTTTTTTTGAATATCTCTCTTTTTATTTCTCTACAGTAGTTTTTCTACTCAAAAATTAAAAGAACTTTAAAAAGTCTCAGAGTTTAGAACTGGATTACTTGGCCCTTAGTTTTCTTATCTCCTACCAGTTCAAAATGCTTGCATCTCGGAATGGCCAGGATCCTCCGGGATCTGCAGTTAGACTCAACACATTCTAGCCTTAGTACAATCTTTGTGGTTTTAGCCTTCTTCTGGAAAATTTGCTTTGCCCACCATAGCGACACTGCTTTTGATCATAGCGCCTCTTTCTTTGAGTATACAGAGAATCCTTGCTTTTCTTATGCTGGGTTATTTTGTGAGGTTGATGCTTCTTACAGAAAGTTCTTTAGACTGGGCACAGTCACTGTAATCCTAGTACTCTGGGAGGCTGAGGCAGGTATATTGCTTGAAAGCTCAGGAGTTTGAGACCAGCCTGAGCAAGAGCAAAATACTGTCTCTACTAAGAATAGAAAAACTAATCATGTGTTGTGGCAAGTGCCTGTAGTCCCAGCTACTTGGGAGGCTGAGGCAAGAGGATTTCTTTAATCCAAGAGTTTGAGGTTGCCGTATGTTATGATCATGCCACTGCATGAGACAGAAGGAGACACTGTCTTAAAAAAAAAAATTCTCTACATGTTTGAGTTTAAGCCTTACTTCCACATAACATTAAAATTATTGGAAGGGCTTTCCTATTAGCCATGTGTATATATATGCATGCACATATCAGTGTGATATCTAATAGAGTTAGAACCTCCATAGTTGACCACCTTCTTATACTGGCCTCCTTAAGTTGACCTAATTTTCATAGACTGGACATGTACCACATGTACCTATCAGTATGGTAGACTAGTTCTTTATATTGACCACCTCTGTATGTTAACCAGTTTGTTACAGTCCCTTAGATGGTCGGTCAACTTACAGAGGTTCTACCATACATTGATGTAATATGTCAGTTTTATTTATCAATAATATTTGTCCGTAAAACCTAGGAATGTTTCCTAAGGAAAATGAATCTTCAGTTGAATTATTTTGAGGTGTTTAGCTCTGTAGTTTGTTTGGAGATCAACCATTAAGATCAGAAATAATTTTTAAGTGTGGAGAAAAATTTGGTCATGGTAGTCGGTATAGACTGATTGCCTACCAGATGTTGAGCAGCATATGCAGTTGATGAATAATTAGTTTCTGCCATCCAGAAAACTAATTCATCTGGCAGATGATATAAACATAAGTAAAAAGGGTAGAAAATATAGTATTTTTTATATGAAAACATTCATTAAAATTTTTAAAACTTAAGTATCTTCTTAAATTTATGGCTTTCACATGAAAGCTATAACCCAGTTACAACCTAAGAATAGGGGGAAGGGGGAAAGGGAGGGGAGGGAAGGTGGAGGTGGGAAGAGGGAGGGAGATTGGTGGGATTACACCTGCAGTGCATCTTACAAGGGTATATGTGAAACTTAGTAAATGTGGAATGTAAATGTCTTAGCACAATAACTAAGAAAATGCCAGGAAGGCTATGTTAACCAGTGTGATGAAAATGTGTCAAACGGTCTATAAAACCAGTGTATGGTGCCCCATGATCACATTAATGTACACAGCTTTGATTTAATAAAAAAAAAAGAAAGAAAAACCATAAAAAAAAAACTTAAGCATCTTAGATGATAAGTTCTATGGGAATTTAAAGAAGACTTCATGGAAAAGGTATATTAGGTTCCTAAGGCATCTGTAATAAAGTACCACAAACCGAGTGACTTAAAACAACAGAATTTTATTCTCTTACTGTTCTAGAGGACAGAACCCAAATTCAGAATTATCAGGAGGTCCATCCTCCGTCTGAGACTTCGGGTAGAATTTTTACTTGCCTCTTTCTACCTTCTGTCAGTTGTTATTGTTTCTTTGCTTGCATCTGCATCATTCCAATCTCTATGTGTCTCTCTGTGTCCAAATTTCCCTCTTATAAGGACACGTGTCATATTGGATTAAGGGCTCACCCTATTCCAATATGACCTCATCTTAACTAATTACATGAACAGTGACCCTATTTTCAAATCAGGGCACATTTTGAGATAATGAGGATTAGGACTTTAATGTACTTTGT
Source organism: Nycticebus coucang (assembly GCF_027406575.1). Taxonomy (NCBI): domain Eukaryota; kingdom Metazoa; phylum Chordata; class Mammalia; order Primates; family Lorisidae; genus Nycticebus; species Nycticebus coucang. The sequence continues at coordinate 41,698,887 of NC_069800.1, read as the reverse complement.
GGGGGAGACACAGTTCAACCCATAATAGGTGACATTTGAGATGACACAGAGACATTAAAATTTAGTAAATAAATGGGCTGGCATGGTTTTTCATACCTGTATTTCCTAGCACTCTTGGAGGTGAAGTCTGGAGGATCAGTGAGCTCAGGAATTAGAGACAAGTCAGAGCACTGGTCAGACCCTTTCTCTACTAATAATAGAAAAAAATTACCCAGGTGTTGTGGTGCATGCCTGTAGTCACAGCTACTCAAGAGGCTGAGGCAGGAGGATCACTTGAGCCCAGGACATGGAGATGGCATAGATTTCCTTAACGCTATTGCACTTTAAGCAGGGCAACAGAGTGAAACTGTGTCCAAAATAAATAAATAAATAAAATTTACTAAATCAATGGAAGAATAAGGTTGTAGTAAGTGGAGTTGAGGAGAGAAGCACAATAAGGGATATTTAGGTAACGAAGTAGAAGTCTGATTTACTGGTGTGTTGAATTGTGAAGAATGAAGCCAGAGTAGTTTTTTGAGGTCCTGGATGCCAGGTCTAACACATTTGAATGTTGAGTGAGCAGTGTGTGGGAACAGGATAGCACATGTTGTTGTTGTTATTGTTGTTGTTGCTGTTTGGCCAGGGCCGGGTTCGAACCTGCCACCCTCAGTATACGGGGCTAGTGCCCTACTCCCTAAGCCACAGGTGCCACCCAAGATAGCGCCTTTTGAAATGGTGGATAACTGATTCAAGCTTTGGAAAACTGATCCAAGCTTTAGGGAGATTCTATGATCAGGTGATCATGGATAAGTAAACACCCTGAAGAAAAACAGATGGTCGATGATTTAACACACCTAGCCTTTTTCATTTGCCTATGCCAATAACTTTTCACCAGAACGGTCAAGAAATCCCTTTTGCATAAAACAACAACAAAACTTTCTGTGTTTTACTTAGCTTTTTAATCTTAGTCAACTGTGAGCATTGAGAGATAAGTCAGCTTTTCAGGGTCTATATTCAAAAGCCTCTCCGTGAATTTCAGTATTAATAATCATGTCAATCTTCATTTTCTTTCAAACTTTTCTCCAAAGCACCTCTTTTCCCATCCTATCCTTTACCTTTTTCTCTGAACCCTTTTCAGGTTTTCCATATTTTTAAAGTATCTGGAAAGAGTTGAGGAATACTAAGTACTATTTTATGAAACTAATAGAAAGAATTGAGACTAAATGCTATCTGAGTTAATGATACATATTTCTTTTTCTGTGTCTTTTTAATGTTAGTTATGTTTGCTTTGTGATTAGTATAGCCCTCAGGTGCTTCCTTATTTGTTCTTAGGCAATTCTTCCTGATTCTATATTTGCATTGTTTTTATTTTCTCAAAAAATATATATCCCCATTTTATTTTATTTTTATTTTAGAGAGGGGGTCTTACTGTGTTGCCCAGGCTGGTCTGAAACTCCTGGTCTCAAGAGGTCCTCCCACCTGGCCTCCCAAAATGCTGGAATTACGGGTGCAAGCTACCATGCCTGGCCTCTCCCAATTATTTCTTAAAATATATTTCCTAAAGTGATTTAATTAGGTTTAAGGATAGCCCTTTTAGCCACATTTCAGATTATTTTTTAGAATGACTACCAGCTTATATTGCCAAATAGCTACTAGTTAAAATTGAATTTTATATTTTTCTTCTAGTACAATAATGGTGCCTCAAAGTTTGTGGGGACATTTTTGGATATTTTAAATATTTTGTCATGAAAAATTTCAAGCATAGGCATCATGATACAATGCTGTTAAATACTTTAGCATGCATCTTACAAATAAGGACATTCTCCTGCAGAATCACAATCTGATTATTGTGCCTAAAAAAATTAATAGTAATTCCTTAATATTACCTAATATTAAGTCTGTATTTAAGTTTCTCCATTTTTTTTCCAAAATGACTTTTATACCTGACTTGTTGGAAGTGCAGTCAAATTAAGGGCCATGCATAGCATTTGCCTGTTATTCCTGTATTCCTTTTTTTAACCAGGAACACTTCTATTTCCCAGCTATGCCTCCTCTCCTTATTCTATGACAGTGATTTGTTGACAGCAGAGCAGTTTTCTTTTGTTGCGCCTCCTACATTCTAGATTTATCTGTTTTCTTCATAGCATTTAACTTAGTTTTTTATTCCTTTTATTTCCCTGAACTGGAAGGTTTAAAAGATTATGAAGACTTGATTAGGCTGGATGTGGAGACTCATGCCTATAGCACTCTGGGTGCCCAAGGCAGGTGGATTATTCGAGCTCAGGAGTTCAAGACCAGCCTGAGCAAGAGTGAGACACCATCTCTACTAAAAATAGAAACAGCTAACTGGATATGGTGGTGCACACCTGTAGTCCCAGCTACCTGGGAGGCTGAGGCAAGAGGATCGCTGGAACCCAGGATTTTGAGGTTGCTTTGTGCTATGATGATGCCACAGCACTCTACCCAGGGCAACAGTGAGACTCCATCTCAAAAAAAAAAAAAAAGAGAAAAAAAAGACTTGATTAGATTCAAGTTAATCATTTTGACAAATATACATGCTTAAATATTCATTTTCCATCATATCATGTGTCTCTTGTTACTGATGATAAGTTTGCTCACAGGGTTATATAGTGAGTGCTAGATCGCTTCATTGTAAAGTTACATTTTTTTCTTTTGTGATTAGCAATTTTTTAAATTTTTATCAAGGATGAGAATTTTTTAAGTAATAAATGTATCTTATCTTGCTTATACTGATTTTTCATAGCATTTGACCATTTATTAACTGTAGATTCGATACTTTTATGTTTGTACTACGCGTTTACAATTTTTATTCAGTGTAACACAGAAAGGTGCATTGTTATAAAAGATGAATTTCAAGTGGCACAATATAAAATTTAACCAAAAAAAAAAAAAAGGTACAGATTACAATAATATAATAGGGGTTATTTCTTTGACAGGATTTTGTGATGTCTCTTGCATCAAAAACCTCCCTCTTTTTTTGAGACAGGGTCTCAAAACTGACATCCTTCACTGCTGGAGCACAGTGACACAATCATAGCTCACTGAAGCCTCAAGCTCTTGGCCTCAAGCAATCCTCCTGCTTTAGCCTCCCAATGTGCTGGGATTATAGGCATGAGCTACTATGCTCGCCTCATGCTTAAGTATAAATAGAATTTTCCTTTCTAACCACAGAAAGAATGTATGCTTATGGTAACAAGCTGAGCATCATTTGGTGTATGAGGAGAAAAACAACCATCTCTTCTCCAATTTCTATCTTACAAACTACCCAAGTGTAATAGCCTAGCTTGATTCTTCTATATTTTCTCTGTGCTTTGTAGAAACACAAATATGCATTATGTACGGATTCATTTTCTCTCATTTTATGTGATTATTATGATTCTACAACTTTTTTTTTTTTTTTAGGATATCATACACTTCCTTCTAAATCAGCGGTTCTCAACCTGTGGTTTGTGACCCCTTTGTAACAATGAAAATACATCCTGAAAACAAAATTAGGATATTTACATTATGATTCATAACAGCAAAATTACAGTTATGAAGATGCATATCAGATATTTACATTACAATTCATAACGGTAGCAAAATTACAGTTATGAAGTAGCAACAAAAATAATTTTATGGTTTGGGGTCACCACAACATGAGGAGCTGTATGAAAGGGTCGCGGCATTAGGATGCATTAGGAAGGTTGAGAACCACTGTTCTAAATCATTAAACCAATATTTAAATTTTTCGCTTGCTGCATAGTATTCTGTTTATGTAGGTTTCACTCTGTGGGTGTTCAAGTTGTTTATGATTTTTCTCATCACAAACAGTATTGTAGTAGACTTCCTCATGCATATGAGTATATCTTTAAGTAATGGAATCTTTAATTCTGTGGCATAAATTCCAAATGTGGGCTAAAAGATCTACTTATATCAGTCTTATTATGAACTGCTAGGTTATTTTCCACAAAGATTGTCACTGTTCTTATTTCCACTGGTGCTGGATAACATATCTTTTTAATTTTTGTCAGGTGACGGAATATAAAGTATTTTATTTTAATTTCCCCCTGGTCATTTCCCTGACCATTAATACATTGATTGGTTATTTGTATTTGCTATGCTGCAAATCACCTCTTCAAATCCCTAACCCAGTTTTCTCTTGGGTTGTTAATGTTTTAACTTTTTAATCAATTTGCAGGTGCTTTTGAATATTTGCGATATTAACATTGTTTATATTTGGTGCAAATGTATTATCCCCAGTCTGTCATTTGGCTTTTGACTTTGTGGTTTCTTTTGACATACAGACTATTTTAGTTTTTATCTAATAATTTCTATCTTTTTTCTGTATGGTTTCTGGGTTCATGTCTTACTCATTACCACTCCACTGAAATTAATAATTCTTCTAGATTTCTATGTTTTATTGTTTAATGTTTTTTTCTCTTTTTTGCAGTTTTTCTGGAGATTTATTTCTTTGTTTTTTATTTTTTTTATTTTTGAGACATAGTCTCACTTTGTCATCCTGGGTAGAGCGCTGTGGCATCATAGTTCATAGCAACTTCAAACTCTTGGGCTCAAGTGATCCTCTTGCCTCAGCCTTCGTAGTAGCTGGGACTACAGGTGTCTGCCACAATGCCTGGCTAGGTCATTGCTGTTTTTTTAGCTGGCCTGGGCTGGATTTGAACCTGCCAGTCTTGGTGTATGTGGCCGGCGCCCTACCCACTGTGCTCTAGATGTCACCCCTATTTCTTTGTTTTTTAATACAAATGAGTAGGTGTATCTGTTTTTTTTTTTTTTTTAATTGTTGGGGATTCATTGAGGGCACAAGAAACCAGGTTACACTGGAGCAGGTGTATCTTACTATTGAATTTCTTCTTCTTCTTTTTTTTTTTTTTTTTTTTTTTGAGACAAGATGTCCCTCTGTTGCCTAGAGTAGAGTGCTCACTGTAACCTCAAGCTCCTAGGTTCAAGCTATCTTCTTGCCTCACCCTTCCAGATAGCTGGGAATACAGGTGTGCACCACCAGGCCTATTTGTTGTAGAGATCAGATCTTTCTGTTACTCAGGCTTGTTTTAAACTTGCCTCAAGTGATCCTCACGCTTCAACCTCCCAAAGTGCTGGGATTTACAGGTGTGACCTGTGACCACTGAGCCTGCCTGAATTTCTTCTTCAGATCAAAAAATTATCTTTTCTCCATTGTTTGGGAGCTAAACACAATATTAAATTTTTTAGTTTTCAAATTTAAGCTTTGAGTACTTGCTTTTTGAATTGTACCATTTGGATGCTATCCTTCTGTTTGAGAATATTAGTACATCTACCTAATACAGTTCTTTCTGCAAGTTTGCTTAGCACAGTCACTGTGTTCATATCTGAGTCATCAATAATGATGAAATGGTAGTTGCAAGATCTGAAAATTGGTTTTAGGATTTAAGCATTTGATTTAGAAAATGACAATTACAAGAATATAAAGCAAAACAAATTAAGAAAGAAAGAAAAAAGAAAAGCTTAACAAAATTGTCGTAAATATATTAAGACAAGGGAAAAGAAACATGACTGATTCTTAGAATGATAATCTAAGGACTTTCCTTTAACTCGTCCCAGAGTAACTTAATAGGGGAAGAAAGCCATTGCTTTTTGTTTGTTTGTTTTTTGGAGACAGAGTCTCACTGTGTCCCCTCTCACTATGTCACCCTTGTGGCGTCACACCCCACAGCAACCTCAAACTCTTGGGCTTAAGCAATTCTCTTGCCTCAGCCTCCCAAGTAGCTGGGACTACAGTTGCCCACCACAATGCCCAGCTGTTTTTTGGTTGAAGTTATCATTGCTGTTTGGCAGGCCCGGGCTGGGTACGAACCTGCTAGCTCCAGTGTACGTGGCTGGTACCCTAGCCGCTGAGCTACAGGTGCCAAGCGAAAAACCATTGTTTTTTAAAGTTGTCTTCAATTACTGTCTTGTGGCAAGACAGCATTCATTATATAACACGTGAAATGCAAGACTTCCCTACTACTAAAAGCTTTGGACAAATTGTTCACTTGGGCTTTAAGTTTTCCATTCATTCCATGAAGATACTGGACTAGATTATTGCCAAGCTCTAGTTCTTACTCTGCTCAGATTCTCAAATTGTTTTTAGGAAATATTTTATTATTTTCTAAAATTTTTAGGGTTCTATCAATTTCTCAATGTTATTTGTATATTTAGAACATGAATTAAAAGATTGGTACTGCAAACCTATGTTTTTGATTGTAGCTTTACTATTAAGCATGAGGTAGTATTCATAATTAGAACATGATGTATGAAGTGTTTTTTCTCTAAATTTTATTTTATTCACGTACTGTGGTATCTAAGATGATGGAGGAGAGTCTCATTGAGCCTCTGACTTATTCCATTGGTTTATACTATGCTTGATTGAATTGTCAACTATGTGTTGATTGTATTATCAACTTTATATATATATATATATATATATATATGAGTAGTTTTGGAAATTTCAGGTTTCATAGTTCACTGATTTTTGTTTCTTTTACTAAAATGTCCAGATTGAAGTAAAAAAATAGTATTGATATTCCCTAATCCCTTTAATTTGTCTATTATCCCTACCAAGAGCAAACCAGGGCAGTTTGTTGATCCTTTGAGGGCACTGAGTTTCTCTGCTTTGGCTGGAGATCTGTACAAATTTTCCCTTGGGAGCTCTGGATTTGAGAATAGGAAGCATGTAATAGTTTTATAAGGACCTCACGAAAGGCTGTAGGGAGGGTGAGATTGTATCTTACCTTAGTTGTGCCAATGTAAATCATCTTTAATAGTTTGCATTTAACTGTTTATTTAGACACCTTTAAAATGCCTTATAAGTTATCCTAAAACATTTAAGGCTATATGGTTAAAAGACCAACTTAGTTTATTAAGTACTGGAAGTGTAAGATGCAGATTTAGGTATTCATAAAAATAATGTTATTTCAATTATCTATGCCACAGATTTTTTGTTATATACAGTATTAACTTTAAGAGCAGGGAAGCACCTTGTAGAGTGCTACTAGCAGTTGGTAAAAGGTGGTTGAATAAATACATCTATTGAAAGTATTCAGATTATGGTAGATTAGAAATTAAGACCTGCTTTCTTTATATGTGAGCAGTGTTATTTCTTATGTGCTATACAAATAGTTGAAGGTTAATTAGCAGTATAACTGTAAGTAGTAATACTGCCAGTCTCCTTCAGACAAGAAACTATAGAAAGTGGTTAAATGTATTAGGTAAATAACAGGTCTTTTTCTACAAAAGATGTGACCATTTAGGTTTTCTGTTTTGGGAAACTAGGATTTTAAAAGATATGTTTGAAGGATAGTATAATCCATGTATGATGGTTCAGAGCAGACTTTGGAGTTGATAGCCTGGAATTCTAATTCCAGCTTCAGCAAGTGCTCTGATTCTCTGAGCTTCAGTTTTTTTTCTTGGGATAAAATGGGCATGAATTCTGCTTGCCATGACTGTCATGACATTGCATATAAAAAATGCTAAGTAAATAGTGGCTGTTATTAACTCCATGTTTTCTGTGCAATAAAAGATTAAAAAAAAAAAATTAAGGGCGGCACCTGTGGCTCAGTCGGTAGGGCGCCAGCCCCATATACCGAGGGTGGGGGGTTCAAACCCAGCCCTGGCCAAACTGCAAACAAAGAATAGCTGGGCGTTGTGGCAGGCGCCTGTGGTCCCAGCTACTTGGGAGGCTGAGGCGGGAGAATCGCTTAAGCCCAGGAGTTGGAGGTTGCTGTGAGCTGTGTGAGGCCACGGCACTCTACCGAGGGCCATGAAGTGAGACTCTTGTCTCTACAAAAAAAAAAAAAAGAAATTAAGAGATACTCTGTACACATATTTTTCATTAAAAAATAACTCACGCACTATAAGTCTGAACTTATTCCATAAGATAAGGTTTTTTTTTTTTCTTCTTCTTCTTATTATTTTTTTATTGTTGGGGATTCATTGAGGGTACAATAAGCCAGGTTACACTGATTGCAATTGTTAGGTAAAGTCCCTCTTGCAATCATGTCTTGCCCCCATAAAGTGTGACACACACCAAGGCCCGACCCCCCTCCCTCCATCCCTCTTTCTGTTTCCCCCCATAACCATAATTGTCAATAATTGTCCTCATATCAAAATTGAGTACATAGGATTCATGCTTCTCCAGTCTTGTGATGCTTTACTAAGAATAATGTCTTCCACATCCATCCAGGTTAATACGAAGGATGTAAAGTCTCCATTTTTTTTAATGGCTGAATAGTATTCTATGGTATACATATACCACAGCTTGTTAATCCATTCCTGGGTTGGTGGGCATTTAGGCTGTTTCCACATTTTGGCGATTGTAAATTGAGCTGCAATGAACAGTCTAGTATAAGTGTCCTTATGATAAAAGGATTTCTTTCCTTCTGGGTAGATGCCCAGTAATGGGATTGCAGGATCAAATGGGAGGTCTAGCTTGAGTGCTTTGAGGTTTCTCCATACTTCCTTCCAGAAAGGTTGTACTAGTTTGCAGTCCCACCAGCAGTGTAAAAGTGTTCCCTTCTCTCCACATCCACGCCAGCATCTGCAGTTTTGAGATTTTGTGATGTGGGCCCTTCTCACTGGGGTTAGATGATATCTCAGGGTTGTTTTGATTTGCATTTCTCTAATATACAGAGATGATGAACATTTTTTCATATGTTTGTTAGCCATTCGTCTGTCATCTTTAGAGAAAGTTCTATTCATGTCTCTTGCCCATTGATATATGGGATTGTTGGCTTTTTTCATGTGGATTAATTTGAGTTCTCTATAGATCCTAGTTATCAAGCTTTTGTCTGATTGAAAATATGCAAATATCCTTTCCCATTGTGTAGGTTGTCTCTTTGCTTTGGTTATTGTCTCCTTAGCTGTACAGAAGCTTTTCAGTTTAATGAAGTCCCATTTGTTTATTTTTGTTGTTGTTGCAATTGCCATGGCAGTCTTCTTCATGAAGTCTTTCCCCAGGCCAATATCTTCCAGTGTTTTTCCTATGCTTTCTTTGAGGATTTTTATTGTTTCATGCCTTAAATTTAAGTCCTTTATCCATCTTGAATCAATTTTTGTAAGTGGGGAAAGGTGTGGGTCCAGTTTCAGTCTTTTACATGTAGACATCCAGTTCTCGCAACACCATTTATTGAATAGGGAGTCTTTCCCCCAAGGTATGTTCTTGTTTGGTTTATCAAAGATTAGGTGGTTGTAAAATGTTAGTTTCATTTCTTGGTTTTGAATTCGATTCCAAGTGTCTATGTCTCTGTTTTTGTGCCAGTACCATGCTGTCTTGAGCACTATGGCTTTGTAGTACAGACTAAAATCTGGTATGCTGATGCCCCCAGCTTTATTTTTGTTACAGAGAACTGCCTTAGCTACACGAGGTTTTTTCCGGTTCTATACAAAACGCAGAATCATTTTTTCCAAATCTTGAAAGTACGATGTTGGTATTTTGATAGGAATGGCATTGAATAGGTAGATTGCTTTGGGAAGTATAGATATTTTAACAATGTTGATTCTTCCCATCCATGAGCTTGGTATGTTCTTCCATTTGTTAATATCCTCTGCTATTTCCTTTCTGAGGATTTCATAGTTTTCTTTATAGAGGTCCTTCACCTCCTTCGTTAGGTATATTCCTAGTTATTTCATTTTCTTTGAAACTATGGTGAAGGGAGTTGTGTCCTTAATTAGCTTCTCATCTTGACTGTTATTGGTGTATACAAAGGCTACTGACTTGTGGACATTGATTTTATATCCTGAAACATTACTGTATTTTTTGATGACTTCTAGGAGTCTTGTGGTTGAGTCTTTGGGGTTCTCTAAGTATAAGATCATGTCGTCAGCAAAGAGGGAGAGTTTGACCTCCTCTGCTCCCATTTGGATTCCCTTTATTTCCTTGTCTTGCCTAATTGTATCGGCTAGAACTTCCAGCACTACGTTGAACAGTAAAGGTGACAGAGGACAACCTTGTCTGGTTCCAGTTCTAAGAGGAACTCCAGTTTTACTCCATTCAGTAAAATATTGGCTGTGGGTTTGTCATAGATAGCTTCAATCAGTTTTAGAAATGTGCCATCTATGCCTGTACTCTTCAGTGTTCTAATTAGAAAAGGATGCTGGATTTTATCAAATGCTTTTTCTGCATCTATTGAGAGGATCATGTGATGTTTATTTTTGCCTCTGTTAATATGGTGGATAACGTTTATAGACTTGCGTATGTTAAACCAGCCTTGCATCCCTGGGATGAAGCCTACTTGATCATGATGAATGACTTTTTTTTTTTTTTTTTTTTTTTTTGTCGAGACAGAGTTCTACCCTATGCCCTGAGCAGAGGGCAATGGCATCGTAGCTCACTGCAACCTCAGACTCCGGCTGTGGGCATCCTGCTGCCTCAGCCTCCGAAGCCGCTGGGATTACAGGCGCTCGCCGCGGCGCCCGGCTGGGTTTTTCCATTTTTTTTCATGAGTCGGGGTCTCACTCTTGCTCAGACAAGCCTCGAACTCCTGAGCTCAAGCAATCCTCCCTCCTCAGCCTCCCACAGTGCTGGGATTACAGGCGTGAGCCATGATGAATGACTTTTTGATGATAAGCTGTAATCTATTGGCTAGGATTTTGTTGAGAATTTTTGCGTCTATATTCATGAGTGAGATTGGTCTGAAATTCTCCTTTTTGTTTGGGTCTTTTCCTGGTTTTGGTATCAGGGTGATGTTTGCTTCATAGAATGTGTTGGGGAAGATTCCTTCTTCCTCAATTTTTTGGAATAATTTCTGCAGTACAGGAATAAGCTCTTCCTGGAAGGTTTGATAGAATTCTGGAGTGAAGCCATCTGGACCAGGGCATTTTTGGTTGGAAGATTTTTTATTGTTTCTTTGATCTCAGTGCTTGAAATTGGTCTGTTCAGGAGCTCTATTTCTTCCTGGCTGAGACTAGGGAGAGGGTGTGATTCCAAATATTGATCCATTTCTTTCACATTGTCAAATTTCTGGGCATAGAGTTTCTGGTAGATTCAGAGATGATCTCTTGTATCTCTGTGGGATCAGTTGTTATTTCCCCTTTATCATTTCTGATTGAGGTTACTAGAGATTTTACTTTTCTATTCCTCGTTAGTCTGGCCAATGGTTTATCTATTTTATTTATTTTTTCAAAAAACCAACTCCTTGTTTCATTAATTTTCTGAATGATTCTTTTGTTTTCAATTTCATTGATCTCTGATTTGATTTTGGATATTTCTTTTCTTCTACTGAGTTTAGGCTTAGATTGTTCTTCTTTTTCCAATTCCATAAAATCTCTTGTGAGATTGTTGATGTGCTCTCTTTCTGTTTTTCGAATGTAGGCATCTAAAGCGATGAATTTTCCTCTCAAAACTGCTTTTGCAGTATCCCACAGGTTTTGGTAGCTTGTGTCTTCATTGTTGTTATGCTCAAGGAAGTTAATGATTTCCTGTTTTATTTCTTCCTGCACCCATCTGTTATTCAACAGAAGATTGTTTAATTTCCATGCCTTTGGGTGGGGTCGAGCATTTTTGTTAGAGTTGAGTTCCACCTTTAGTGCCTTATGGTCTGAGAAGATACAACGTAAAATTTCAATTCTTTTGATTCTGTTGATATTTGTTTTGTGTCCCAGGATATGATCAATTTTGGAGAATGTTCCATGGGGTGATGAGACGAATGTATATTCTTTATCTTTGGGATGGAGTGTTCTATATGCGTCTATCAAGCACAGTTGTTCTAGGGTCTCATTTAAATCTCTTATATCCTTGTTTAATTTCTGTTTAGAGGATCTGTCCAGCTCTGTAAGAGGAGTGTTAAGGTCCCCTGTTATTATGGTATTATCAGATATCATATTGCTCAGACTGAGTAAGGTCTGTTTCAAGAATCTGGGAGCATTTAAATTGGGTGCATAGATATTTAGAATTGAAATGTCTTCTTGTTGCATTTTTCCCTTGACCAATATAAAGTGACCATCTTTGTCTTTTTTGACTTTAGTTGCTTTAAATCCACATGTATCTGAAAATAAGATTGCAACTCTTTCTTTTCTTCTGAATTCCATTTGCCTGAAAAATTGTCTTCCAACCCTTGACTCGGAGCTTTAATTTGTCTTTTGAAGCCAGGTGTGTTTCTTGCAGACAGCAAATGGATGGCTTGTGTTTTTTAATGCAGTCAACCAATCTATGTCTCTTCAGTGGGGAATTCAAGCCATTAACATTTATTGAGATAATTGATAAGTGTGGTAGTATTCTATTCGTCTTATTTTGTGAGAGTCCATTGCTTAGTTTTATCTTTTGCATCAGTGTGGAGGTTAGGTTCTGTCCTTTAATTTCTGAGTTCTTACTTTGCTGCTGATCCATTGTGGTGGTCAGTGTGCAGAACAGATTGAAGTATTTCTTGTAGAGCTGGTCTTGTTGTGGCGAATTTCCTCAATGTTTGTATATCCGTAAATGATTTGATTTCTCCGTCAATTTTGAAGCTTAGCAGGGTACAGAATTCTAGGCTGGAAATTATTCTGTTTAAGTAGATTAAAGGTAGATGACCATTGTCTTCTTGCTCGGAAAGTTTCATTAGAGAAGTCTGCAGTCACTCTGATGGATTTGCCCCTGTAGGTCAACTGGCGCTTACTCCTGGCAGCTTGCAGAATCTTTTCTTTTGTCTTGACTTTGGACAGGTTCATCACAATGTGTCTTGGAGAAGCTCGGTTAGAGTTGAGGTGACCTGGGGTCCGATAGCCCTCTGAAAGCAGTGTGTCAGAATCTTTGGTGATATTTGGGAAATTTTCTTTTATAATATTATCTAGTATGACTTCTATTCCTCTGGGGCATTCTTCTTCCCCTTCTGGAATTCCTATAACTCGTATGTTGGAACGCTTCATAAAGTCCCATAATTCTGACAGTGAACGTTCTGCTTTCTCTCTCTTCTTTTCTGCCTCTTTTACTATCTGAGTTATCTCAAAAACTTTGTCTTCTACCTCTGAAATTCTTTCTTCTGCATGGTCTAACCTGTTGCTGATACTTTCCATTGCATCTTTAAGTTCCCTGATTGTTTCATTTCCTTCAGCTCTGCTATATCCTTTTTATATTCTTCATATCGTTCATCTCTTATTTGATTCTGTTTTTGAATTTCCTTTTGGTTAATTTCCACTTTATTAGCAGTTTCCTTCATTGTTTCCATCATTTCTTTCATTGTTTTCAACATGTGTATTCTAAATTCCCTTTCTGTCATTCCTAACATTTCTGTATAGGTGGAATCCTCTGCAGTAACTACCTCATGGTCCCTTGGCAGGGTTGTTCTGGACTGGTTCTTCATGTTGCCTGGAGTTTTCTGCTGTTTCTTCCTCATGAGTGATTTCTTTTATCTGTTTCCTTGCCCTAATTTTCCTTTCACTTCCTCTTGCTGTTTAAGTTCTCGTGCCTGCGGAAGTTGTGGGCGGGTTTAGACGGATTGAACACACGCGACCACTTGCCGGTTTTCCACTGTTTTAGTCCTCCTCTTGGGGTCCAGAAGTCTCTTGCTGACTCCCTGTATCCTCTCAGGGGTGATGATAGGCAGATCCCACCAGCCAGAGATGCCTGGAGTCCTATCTCCCCAGACTCATGGTGCCCAGATGCAAGGAAGCTGTTACTCGGCTGCCATCTTCTTTCAAGATAAGGTTTTTTATTTATTTATTTTTTAGAGACAGAGTCTCACTTTGTCACCCTCTGTAGAGTGCTGTAGTGTCACAGCTCACAGCAACCTCCAGCTCTTGGGCTTAGGTGATTCTCTTGCCTCAGCCTCCTGAGTAGCTGGGACTACAGGCGCCTGCCACAATGGCTGGTTATTTTTTTGTTGCAGTTTGGCTGGGGCCAGGTTTGAACCCACCACCCTCAGTATATGGGGCCAGCGCCCTACTCACTGGGCCACAGGCACCACCCAGGTTTTTTTTTTTTTGTTTGTTTGTATGTATGTTTTCGGCCGGGGCTGGGTTTGAACCCACTACCTCTAGTATATGGGGCTGGCACCCTACTCCTTGAGTCACAGGCGCCGCCCAAGATAAGGTTTTTTAAAATTCATGCAGAAGAGTCTCATGATGATAATGATAAAGTGTCAAGGATATTATTATTAGCTATTTTTGAAAGGGAGAGGTTTTTGCAACTAGATAACAAATCTGGAAAGTCTGCATTTGACACAAGCTGAAGAATATGTTTATGAGGCAAGTACCTGAGCTACTCAAAAAACATTTGAATGAGATAATTCATTGATTTAAGAAAAAGCATATAGGAGAATAATAAAATTCCTTGAATTTTCTTTAACCTAGATGGAGCCTGAATTTCTGTTTAGCTCTATATCTCGTGATCCATCTTCTTATTTTATAATTTAAGACTTTCTGGCCTAGAGAGATTGTGTCCTGCCCAAAACCATACAACAGCTTTATTAAAGGGCGCAACTAGAACTCAAGACACACTCACCCCGCTAGGCTCAGCCTCTGGCCCTCTTTCCATTATGTCACCTCTTTTTGTTATATTTAATGCTAGTCTATCCCAAGTATGTAACCAATTAGTTTTACTAATAATAATCTGACATGTATTCAATGAGAGCATTAAAAAGATACTGAGGTTAGGAAATGATTACATGGGCATCAGGCTTGAATTTCCTTACATGGATGGTGCAGTAGCTGCAGTAGTGCACAGTTGTGAACTCAGAACATCTGTTCTGTCTTTTACATGAATTTGTTTGCTTATTTGTTTTTTTTAGTCATTTATAATGCAGTTTTTTTTTTTTTCAGTCTAAGTAGGATAGTAAATGTTCAATTAGAAGTATAATATTATTGGGTGGCACCTGTGCTCAGTGAGTAGGGCACTGGCCTCATATACTGAGGGTGGCCCGTTCAAACCTGGCCCCGGCCAAACTGCAACAAAAAATTGCTAGGTATTGTGGTGGGCACCTGTAGTCCTAGCTACTCAAGAGGCTGAGGCAAGAGAATCGCCTAAGCCCAAGAGCTGGAGATTGCTGTGCTCTGTGATGCAAGGGCACTCTACCGAGGGCGACAAAGTAATACTCTGTCTTAAAAAAAAAAAAAAAAGTATAATATTATCAAAATACTTTAGGACTTGCTACAGAAAGAGTGGGAAAGTGTTACCTACTTAATTAGGACCTTTCAGAGATTCTGCCTAGGACAAATATATCTGATTTTTAAAATGTGTTGATTGAAGTGTAACACATAAAATACACAAGTCTTAAGAATAATGAGTTAGAAAATGAACACCCTTCTGTAACCACTGCTGAGATAGTTTGAAAATACTTTGAGCCTCCTTGGTGTTTATAAGCTTTACTTGTTAAAAACCACTGGACTAGAGACTGTTGATTATCTCGTGTCTTTTACAATTCTTTGTAGAGTAAAATAAGTAGAAACACTGGTAGAAGGAATTTGGCCGGTCACCAACATTTATTTTGAATAGGTTAATTGGTTTTTATTTAATCTTTTCTTCTGAGGTTTCTCTTTTTCCTCTTTGCCCTTATTCCCTTTTGTCTAAGTCCTGGGTGGAATGAGGACCACTCTCTGAGAGTGGTCAGAGAGTTGATAAACAGATCTGTTGGTTCTATAGAATACATACGAAAATTCAGTTTATAAAAGACTTAGTTTCAATTGAAACAAAGAATTGAATTTTACTTTTAAAAAGAAGGCTTTTTTTCTTTTCTTTCTTTCTTTTTGTTTTTAAGACAGATTCTTTCTGACTCTGTTGCCCAGGCTAGAGTGCTGTGGCCTCAGACTAGCTCACAGCAACCACAAACTCCTAGGCTCAAGTGATCCTCCTGCCTCAACCTCCAGAGTAGACTACAGGCACCTGCCACAATGCCTGGCTTATTTTTTTTTTAATTTTTAGTAGATTTAGGGTCTCGCTTTTGCTCCAGCTGGTCCTGAGCTCAAGGGATCTTCCCGCCACAGCCTCCCAGAGTGCTAAGATTATAGGTGTGAGCCACTGTGCCAGGCCACAAAGGAGGCATTTTGATATCAGTGTCTATAAGGTATTTTACTTGGGCAAGTTGCATTTGGTATGTGGATTTTGTCCAAACTAAGAAGGAAAATAATGGTGTCATAGCTCACAGAAACCTCAAACTCTTGGGCTCAAGCAATCCTCTTGCCTCAGCCTCCCAAGTAGGTGGGACTACAAGTACCTGCCATAGCACCCAGCTAGTTTTTCTATTTTTGGTAGAAAAGGGGTCTTGCTCTTGCTCAGCTTGGTGTCAGACTCCTGAGCTCAAGTAATCTACCTGCCTCAGCTGCCCAAAGTGCTAGAATTACAGACCTGAGTCACCACTCCCAGCCTGGAAAATAATTATTTATTTGGTTCTTTGATGTTCTCAAAATTCACTATTTTGTGGAGGAGTTCAAAGCTACCTTACAAATCTCAAAGAAAGTCAAATGTATATAGTTGTTTACATTCACCTATCTCTAAGTCATGAATAAATTTTATGAAACTCTAGCTCAGTGATTTCCCAAACTTATTTTCCCCTTGGAATCACCTGTGGAGCTTGGAAAACTGTGGATGTCTTTCCTCATCTGCTTTCCCATTGTGATTTAATTGGACTGGGAATATGGTCTGGGCTTTGGAATTTTTAAGGGATTCCAAGGTGATTGTAAAGCGCATACAACTTTGGGAACCTCTGCTCTTAATTAGTTAAAGCAGAAGTGGCCTCTTTGTGACTTGTGACTTTTTATTTAGTAAACATTTGGATAAATTTATATAAATAAGGGAATAAATATTTTGATTTAAGAATCCTGTGCTTTAAGTCTATCTAGGTTCTTAATAGAACTCTGTAGAAGTAGGTACCACATATGTATTTTCTTCATTATTGTATCTTTAGCGTTTAGAACACAACATATATTGCATGCTTAAATATTTATTGAGTGAGTGAATGAGCCTGTCAGTCTTTGATGAGCTGATAGCATATGTACTTTTACCTAATATTCAAGTAGTGTGAGTATGTGGAATGTGATGTGGTGATCTGCCTGGCCCTAATCATGGCACACTCCAGCTGTATGCTCTTAAGTAAGTTACTTCTTGTGCCTCAGTTTCCTCATTTATAAAATGTGTGTAATAGAACCTATTTCATTTGGTGGTTGAGGAGACTTGTGACTTAGTCATAGAACAGTGCCCGGCATATAGTGTTCTCTAAGTTTTAGCTACTGTAGAATTCAAGAAGACCCAGATTTTATGCAATTTGGTAATTTACTGATAGAATACTATTTGAGGGATAAAGTACAAAAATGGAACCAGTTGTGTTAGATGTAGTTAAAGAAGGCTCCACAGGTCTTGGCGTGGTGGCTCACACCTGTAATGCCAGCATTCTGGGAGGCCAAGGTGGGTTGATCGCCTGAGCTCACAAGTTTGAGACCAGCCTGAGCTAAAGCGAGACTCCATCTCTAAAAATTACTGGGCGTTGTGGTGGGCACCTATTGTGGTCCCAGCTATTCGGGAGGGTGAGGCAGGAGGATTACTTGGGCCCAAGAGTTTGAGGTTGCTGTGAGCTCAAGCAATCCACCCACCTCAGCCTCCTAGAGTGCTAGGATTACAGGTATGAGCCACCGTGCCTGGCTTGTAATTTTTGATGATTGTGAATAAAGTTATTGTAATCATTCATGTGTGAGTCTGTGGGTAAACATTTTTCATTTATATTGGAGTAAATATCTAGGAATAGTATATCCACCTTTTTTTTTTTTTTGCACTTTATCGCCCTTGGTGGAGTGCTGTGGCGTCACACAGCTAACAGCAACCTCCAGCTCTTGGGCTTAGGCGATTCTCTTGCCTCAGCCTCCCAAATAGCTGGGACTATAGGCGCCCAGCCACAATGCCTGGCTATTTTGTTGTTGTTGTTGCCGTTTGGCTGGGGCAGGTTTGAACCCGCCACCCTCGGTATATGGGGCTGGCATCCTACCCACTGAGCCACAGGCGCTGCCCATATATCCACAGTAGAAAATTGCCAGTTTATTCAGTAGGATTAATACAGAGGATGTGTTAGTTACTTATTGTTGCATAATCAATTATCATAAATTTAGCAGCTTAAAACAACATCTGTTTACTATGGCAGCTTCCATGGGTCAGGAATCTGGGCAGAGCTTAGATGGGTCCTCTGTTTCAGGATCTTTCACAGGCAGTAGTCAAAGCTGGTGTTTCATCTCAGTGCTTCACTGAGTGAGATTCTGCTTTCAAGCTCACTTAATTTTTGGCAGATTCTGCTTTTAAGGTCATTTGATTGTTGGCAGAATTCATTTCCTCAAGGGATGATGGATTGAGGACCTTGGTTTCTCACTGGCTGATAGCTGTCAAGAAGACAGTAAATAGTCTCCTAGGAAAATGGAAGTTTCAGTCTTTTCTGACCTAATCTTGGAAGTGAACATCCTATCACCTTTACTATTCTGATGGTTAGAAGCAAGTCACTAGGCCAGTCATACTCCGCAGGAAGAGATTATACAAGGGCATAAATACCAGGAGGCTGGAGTAATTGGTGGCCATCTTAGAAGTCTGTCTACCACAGAAAGCAGGCTGGACCTAGATAGGACATTACAGGTTAACAAAAAAAAGTCATGAGATTTTTCTTTACTTGTCCTATATCAAATTGTATGTCTTCCTTCTCTCTTTTACATCAGCCTCTCCTTCAAGAACATAGACATAAAGGTCATTCCCGCAATGAGATTTATCCTTATCTATCTATCTATCTATTTATTTATTTATTTGGGAGACAGAGTTTTCACTTTGTCACCCTCAGTAGAGTGTTGTGCCATTATAGCTCATAGCAACCTCAAACTTTGGCATTATAGCTCATAGCAACCTCAGACTTGGGCTCATGCAATTCTCTGGCCTCAGACTCCCACGTAGCTAGGACTACAGGTGCCCACCACAACACCTGGCTAATTTTTTAGAGACGGCCTCTCACTCTTACTCAGGCTGCTTGTCGAACTCAGGAGCTCAGGCAGTCCCACCTGCCTTGGCCTCTCAGAATGCTAGGATTACAGGCATGAGCCACTGTGCCTTGCCCCACAATGAGATTTTAATCCTGAGTATTTTTATTTTGAGAGGTTCAATTAAGACTTGTCCCTGAATCATTTAATATTTGTATATGTATTTTGTAACATTTTGTTATGGAAATTGAAGCAGATACAAAAGTAGAATACTATCATGAACGAACCCCCATGTACTTTTCATTTGTCTTTGCCAAATTCTTTTTTACCAGTTTTCTATTTTTAATTTATATACAATTAATGCACTCATTTTGACTATAGTTTGCATTTTGACAGACACACACATATAATATATCCCTACAATAAAGATACAGAATAATTACATTCCAGAGGCCCTAGTCCCAGGCCAAGTACTGATCTAATTTCTCTTATTATAGGTTAGTTTGTCTGTTCTGGACAGTTGTAGAAATGCGTAGATTCTTTTGATCACCATGAAGTTTTTGAGGTTCATCTATGTTGTTATGTATGTTAGTAGTTCAGAATTTTTCAACCTTGCCACTATTTTTTTTAAAATTTCACATTAATATGGTAATACATACAACTTTGGCACTATTAACTTTTTGGGCTGGACAATTCTTTATAAACTCCCCTGTACATTGCAGGATATTTAGCAGCATCCCTGCCTACCTAGTAGGTACCATTAGCTACTCTTCTTTTCAGTTGTAACAATCAGATATTGCCATTTATCCCCTAGAGCAGTGGTTCTCAACCTCCCTAATGCTGTGGCCCTTTAATACAGTTCCTGTGGGTCACAACCCACAGTTTGAGAACTGCTGCCCTAGAGGAGAAAATCCCCTTCCTCACATGGTTGCAAACCCTTATAATAGTCATTCTTTCTATTGTTAGTTAGTATTTTGTTGTAGGGATATATTATAATTTGTTTTCCCATTTACTAGTTGATGGACATTTAGGTTATTTATAGCTCCAGGCTATTACAAATGTAGTTGCTAGTAATTTTAACACACATGTTTAAACATGTTTTCATGTATTTCCTAGGGGTGAGATTGCTTGGTCCTATAGAGTATGCTTAACTTTATGGGAAACTGCCCAGCTGTTCTCCATAGAATTTATATCATTTTATATTCCCACCAGTATGAAAGTTCTGTTGCCCCACATTCTTACTAACATTTAATATTTTCTTTTTTTTTATTATTTATTTATTTATTTATTTATTTTTATTAAACCATAGCTGTGTACATTAGTATGATCGTGGGGCACCATACACTTGGTTCATAGATCGTTTGACACATTTTCATCACATTAGTTAACATAGCTTTTGTAGCATTTTCTTAGTTATTTTGCTAAGACCTTTACATTCCACATTTACTAGGATTCATTAGCCTACTATGATGGCTAATGAATCCTAATTTACATTTTCCTGATACCTAGTGATGAACATCTTTTCATGTACTTATTGTAAAGTGTCTATTCAGATCTTTTGCCTTTTTTTTTTTTTTTAAGAGAAGAGAGGTCTTGCCCAGGACGGTGCTTCACGCCTATAATCCTAGCACTTTGGAAGACCTAAGCGGGAGGATCGCTTGAGACTGGGAGTTTGAGACCAGCCCAAGCAACATGGTAAGACCCAAATACCCAAAGCATTCTGAACAAAAAGAACAAAACTGGAAAAATAACAAAACTGGAGGCATCATACTGCTTGATTTCAAAATATAAAGCTACAGTGACAAAAACAGCATACTACTGGCATTAAAAAAAAAAGCAGACACATAGACTAGTAGAACAGAATAGTGAACCTAGAAATAAATCACGTGTTTATAGCCAACTGATTTTTGACAAAGGCATCCAGAACACACTGGAAAAAAATGATGTTGAGAAAACTTCAATAAATGGTGCTGGGAAAACTAGATATCCATATGCAGAAGGATGAATCTAGAACACTGTTCTTTGCCATACAAAAGTCAACTCAAAATGAATTAAAGACTTAAATGTGACTATGTGTGATGGCTCACACTGTAGTCCTAGTACTTTGGGAGGTCCAAGAAGGAAGACCACTTGAGGCCAAGAGTTTGAGACCAGCCTCAACAACATAGCAGGACCTCATGTCTAAAAAAATAGAAAACTTAGCTGGGTGTGGTGGCATATACTTGTAGTTCCATCTGCTTGGGATGGAAGTTCTTGAGTCAAGAAGATCACTTGAGCCCAGGAATTTGAGGTTGCAGTAAGGTATGATGATGACACTAGCCTGAGCAACAAAGTGAGACCCTGTCTTAAAAAATTAAGTAAAAGACTTGAGTGTAAGAACACAATTTTTTTTTTTTTTTTTTTTGAGACAGAGCCTCAAGCTGTCGCCCTGGGTAGAGTACCATGCTTCACAGCTCACAGCAACCTCCAACTCTTGGGCTCAAGTGATTCTCCTGCCTCCGCCTCCCAAGTAGCTGGGACTACAGGCACCTGCCACAATGCCTGGCTGTTTTTTGGTTGCAGCCGTCATTGTTGTTTGGTGAGCCCGGGCTGGATTCGAACCCGCCAGCTCAGGTGTATATAGCTGGCACCTTAGCTGCTTGAGCCACAGGCACCAAGCCCCAATTTTTTTTTAATTTATTATTTTATTTTATTTTTTTATTAAGTCTTTTGTATGTAGATCATAAATACATTTATGCCAATTTCAGTGTGTAGATTATTTGTACAAATTGGAGTGCTTACATCATACTAATCAGCATAGCTTTCACCTCATTTACCCAATTATAGCATTAGGACATTTGTGTTCTACACATGATAGAACCGACTTGTACTTGCAATGTGCTCCATAGTTGTGGTCCCCCTACTATCCCCTACTACCCTTACTATCCCCTCTCCTTCCCCCTCCCTCCCCTTCCCTCCTTCATCCTAGGCTAAAGTTGTGTTTCATTTTTCATATGCAAGTGTGAGTCATTATAAATTGGTTTCACAGTAGTACTAAGTACATTGGATACTTTTTTTCCATTCCCGAGATACTTTACTAAGAAGAATATTTTCCAGCTCCATCCATGTCCATCCATGTAAACATAAAGGAGGTAAAGTCTCCATTTTTTTTTACTGCTGCATAGTATTCCATGGTATACATATACCACAATTTATTAATCCATTCATGGGTCAGTGGGCACTTGGGCTTCTTCCATGACTAGTCAATTATGAATTGTGCTGCAATGAACAATTTGGTGCAAATATCTTTATTGCCAAATGATTTGGGTTCCTTTAGATATACACCTAGAAGAGGAATTGCAGGATCAAATGGCAGGTCTACATTTAGATCCCTGAGTGTTCTCCAAACTTCCTTCCAAAAGGAACGTACTAGCTCCCAATTTTTTTTTTAAAGTGAAAAAGGATTTATTGATCTGCTTGATATCATACATCTAGTAATTAACATCTCTCTGAAGTAGGCCTCTGACATAGGGGACCAAATAATAAATACAGCATTTGTCTCCATTGTGACAGAGGGACTATCCACTTCACCATGAGGTTGAGGAATGATGAAGCTGAAAAACCAGGAAGATACTCAAAATTTTCCACTCTACCTCCATATTAAACTAACTTATAAACATAAGTATGTTACCCAAATTTATTTTTCTAGAACCCCAGAATACTTATAAAGAGGCTTAAGGATATGGACACAAACATAGAAAAAAATAGCAAATATAATATAAATGCATACAGTTTTTTCCCCCTTAATTCATTGGGAAAAACTTATTATTTTTTTATTTTCTCTATACATATACATGTATTTATTTGGTTTTCACTTTTTGCCTTCACAAAATTAAAAAGGTTTAAAATTTAATAACAATAACAATGTGACTAGAAACAAAAACCTCGTAAAGAACGAACGAAGATAAATACATTCAGAAAAGAAATCAGACGATTGCTGCAACGAAATATTGAGCAATAATAATAATAATGCAAAACAAGTAACATTCACATTGTTAGATAAGAGTAGGTCTATCGTAGAATGCTTTGACTCTGAAGTTCAGTGTGGAGTCATCAGTTAACTTTTTTTTCTTCCAAAGTCTCAATAAATAGACAACTAATATTTATAAATAAAAATAAAAGATAATTTCAAAAAAAAGCTCATGCCAAATCTTATAGACAATAGAAAAAGAAGAAATACTTCAAAATCATTCTATTTCATCTGGATATACCTGATATTAAAGTTGGAAAAAACATATTATTATAAAGGGAAATTACAAACCTATTTCACTTGTAAATGAGGATGCAATATCCTAAACAACATATTAACAAGTTGAATTAAAAAGTAATGTTCAAATAATATACTTTCGTCAAAATTAAATCCAATTTATGAGACTTAGTCACTATTTTCTTTTTTCTCTTTAGAGACAGAGTCTCTAAAGAACCACCTCAAGGCAACCTCCAGCTCTTGGGCTTAGGTGATTCTCTTGCCCTCAGTCTCCTGAGTAGCTGGGACTACAGGCGCCTGCCACAATGCCTGGCTATTTTTTTGTTGTTGTTGCAGTTTGGCCAGGGCCGGGTTTGAACCTGCCTTGGGATATGGGGCTGGCACCCTACTCACCGAGCCACAGGCACTGCCCATATTTTCTTTCCTTTTTTTTTTTTCTTTTCCTTTCCCTCACCCCTTCCCTCCTTCTCTTTCTGTCTGCTCTCCCCTTCCCCTATGCCCCACCGTGTCATTAATTGTCCTCATATCAAAGTTGAGTACATAGGATTCATGCTTCTCCATTCCTGTGATGCTTCACTAAGAATAATGTGTTCTACCTCCATCCAGATTAATACAAATGCTGCAAAATCTCCATTTTTTTTAATGGCTGAATAGCATTCCATGGTATACATATACCACAGCTTGCCAGTCCATTCCAGGTTGAGGGGCATTTAGGCTGTTTCCACATTTTAGCGATTGTAAATTGAGCTGCGATAAACAGTCTAGAACAAGTGTCTTTATAATAAAAGGTTTTTTTTTCCTTGCAGGATCAAAACAGGAGGTCTAGGTTGAGTTCTTTAAGGTTTCTCTGTACTTCCAAAAAGGTTGTATTAGTTTGCAGTCCCACCAGCAATGTAAAAGTGTTCCTTTCTCTCCACATCTGCACCAGCATCTGCAGTTTTGAGATTTTGTGATATGGGCCATTCTCGCTGGGGTTAGATGATATCTCAGGGTGGTTTTAATTTGCATTTCTTTAATAATTAGGGATGATGAGCATTTTCTCATGTGTTTGCTAGCCATTTGTCTGTCTTCTTTAGAGGTTATGTTCATCTTTCTTCCCCATTGATGTATGGGATTGTTGTTTTTTTTCTTGTGGATTAATTTAAGTTCTCTATAGATCCTAGTTATTAAGCTTTTGTCTGATTCAAAATATGCAAATATCCTTTCCCAATGGATGGGTTGTCTATTTGCTTTGGTTGTTGTCTCCTTGGCTGTGCAGAAGCTTTTCAGTTTAATTAAATCCCATTTGTTTATTATTGCTGTTGTTGCTATTGCCATGGCAGTCTTCTTCATAAACCCAGGCTGATACCTTCCAGTGTTTTTCCTATTCTTTCTTTGAGGATTTTTATCATTTCATGCCTAATGTGGATATCCAGTTCTCCCAGTATCATTTGTTGAATAGGGAGTCTTTCCCCCAGTGGATGTTCTTGTTTGGTTTATCGAAGATTAGGTGGTTCAAGCGGCTAAGGCGCCAGTCACATACACCTGAGCTGGCGGGTTTGAATCCAGCCCAGCCCACCAAACAACAATGACAGCTGCAACCAAAAAATAGCTGGGCGTTGTGGCGAGTACCTGTACCAAGTCCTAGATACTTGGGAGGCAGAGGCAGGAGAATGGCTTAAGCCCAGGAGTTGGAGGTTGCTGTGAATTGTGATGCCACGGCACTACCCAGGATGACAGCTTGAGGCTCGGTCTCAAAAAAAAAAACCAAAAGAAGAAAAGAAAAGCCCTGGTCCGGATGGCTTCATACCAGAATTCTATCAAACCTTCGAAGAGCTTATTCCTATACTACAGAAATTCCAAAAAATTGAGGAGGAAGAAATCTTCCCTAACATGTTTTATGAAGCAAACGTCACCCTAATACCGAAACCAAGAAAAGACCCAACTAAAAAGGAGAATTTCAGACCAATTTCACTAATGAATATAGATGCAAAAATTCTCAACAAAATCCTAACCAATAGATTACAACTTATCATCAAAAAAGTCATACATCATGATCAAGCAGGTTTCATCCCCCAAGGATGCAAAGACGGTTTAACATACACAAGTCTGTAAGTTATTCACCGTATCAACAGAAGCAAAACCAAAGACCATATGATCCTCTCAATTGATGCAGAAAAAGCATTCGATAAAATCCAGCATTGTTTTCTAATCAGAACACTGAGGAGTATAGGCATAGGTGGCACATTTCTTTTTTCTTCTTTTTTTTTTGTTGCAGTTTGGCCGGGGCTGGGTTTGAACCCGCCACCCTCGGTATATGGGGCTGGTGCCCTACTCACTGAGCCACAGGCACCGCCCGAGATCATGTACTTTTTATAGGTCTTTTTTTTTTTTTTTTTTTTTGTGGTTTTTGGCCGGGGCTGGGTTTGAACCCAGCACTTCCGGCATATGGGACTGGTGCCCTACTCCTTGAGCTACAGGCGCCGCCCCAGGTGGCACATTTCTTAAACTGATGGAAGCTATTTATGACAAACCCACAGCTAATATTTTACTGAATGGAGTAAAACTGAAAGCTTTTCCTCTTAGAACTGGAGCCAGACTAGGTTGTCCTCTGTCACCATTATTATTCAACATAGTGCTGGAAGTTCTAGCCAGTACAATTAGGCAAGACAAGAAAATAAAGGGCATCCAAATGGAAGCAGATGAGGTCAAACTCTCCCTCTTTATTGATGATATGATCTTATACTTAGAGAACCCTAAAGACTCAACTACAAGACTCTTGGAAGTCATAAAAAAATACAGTAATGTCTCAGGATATAAAATATTGAATTGTCCACAATTCAGTTGCCTTTGTATACACCAACAGCCAAGATAAGAGGTTAATTAAGGACACACTCCCTTCAACTCCACCAAAGAAAATGAAATACTTAGGAATATACCTAACAAAAGAGGTGAAATTAGTAGAAAACATAGAAGAAATAATACAGGACATGGTCTAGGCCAGTGATTTTCAACTGGTATGCCATGAGAATTTTTAAAAATCTTTAATTAAATTATTTTCTAAAGATGTTCAAAGCATGTGGCTTGGCGCCTATAGCTCAATGGTTAGGGCACCTACATACACCGGGGCTGGTGGGTTTGAACCCAGCCCGGGCCTGCTAAACAAGTGACAACTACAACAAAAAAAATAGCCAAGTGTTGTAGTGGGCACCTGTAGTCCCATCCACTTGGGAGGCTGAGGCAAGAGAATCGCAAGCCCAGGAGTTTGAGGTTGCAGTGAGCTGTTACTCCACAGCACTCTACCCAGGGTGACATAGTGAGACTCAGTCTCCAAAAAAACAAAGCACAGTAAGTATATATATTTTTTAACTCTTTTTTTGGGATCAACATAATTATGCTGTGGAAGTTTAACTATAATTTCAAGTATCCCGTGAGATAAAAAAGGTTGAAAAACATTGGTCTAGGCCAGCAGTTCTCAACCTATGGGTTGCAGCCCACAGGAACTGTATTAAAGGGCCACGGCATTAGGAAGGTTGAGATCTAGGCAAAGATTTTTATAGATAAGACCTCAAAAGCACAGGCAACACAAGCAAAAATAGGCAAAGGGGATTATACCAAACTAAAAACCTTCTGCACAGTAAAGATACAATGAACAGAATGAAGACATAACCCGTAGAATGGAAAAAAATATTGCAAACTATCCCTCAGATAGTGAATTAACATCCAAAATATACAAGGATCTCAGTTCAACAGCAAAAGAAAACAAAAAAGTAATCTGAATTGAAAATTGGCAGTTGATCTGAATAGATATTTTTGAAGAGAAGACAAATGGCAAACAATTACATGAAAAAATGCTTAACATCACTAATTGTCACCCCAGTTAGAGTGGCTATTTTAAAAGGAGAAAAAATAACAAAAGAAAACAAAACAAGTAATCTGAATAGAAAATTGGCAGTTGATCTGAATAGATATTTGTCAAGAGAAGACAAATGGCAAACAATTACATGAAAAAATGCTCAAAAAAATAACATGGTGGCAAGAATGTAGAGGAAGGGATCTCTTATACTGTTGGTAGGAACGTAAATTAGTACAGCCATTGTGGAAAATAGTGTGGTGGTTCCTCAAAAAGCTAAAAACAGTATCTGGGTACAGTGGTGCACACCTGTAATCCCAGCTTTTCTGGAGGCTGAGGTGGAAACATCTCTTGAGCCCAGGAGTTTGAGAGAAGCCAGGGTAACCTAGCAAAATCTGTTCTCAAAAATAAAGCTTTGGGAAGGCAAGGTGGAAGGATCACTTGAGGCCAGGACTTCCAGACCTTCCCACCTCTATAGTTCCATTTACTCGGGAGATTTAGGTAGGAGTATTGCTTAAGCCCAGCAGGAGTTCTGTTTAAGCCTAGGAGTTGTTCCAGGTTACAGTGAGCTGCTATCATACTGCATGCACTCTAGCCTGGGCAACAGAGGGAGACCTTGTCTAAAGAAAGGTGGGGGGGCAAAGTGTTTGAATAGATTATTTCTCCAAAGGAAGCATGTCAATGGCCAATAAACATGAAAATGTGCTCAATACCATAAGCCATCAGAGTAGTGTTAAAATACTCAAAGCTCAGGCTGCAGTGAAGAGCTGGTGGGACTCAGGCATTACTATTTCTTAAAGCTTTCCAAATAATTATAATGTGTAGACAAGGTTGAGAGCACTGAAGTTCTTTCAAAGCACGTGCTCATTCAATGTGAGGTGTTGTGACTGTAGTCATTTTGGAATAGTTAGGGTAGTTCTAACTAGTGAATACTGGTCTAATAGACTGGATCTGCTTGGTTCTGATATTTCTACTAATACTGTGCTGTGTATGAGTAGGGTAGAGTCACCTGGTGAGAAGAAAGTTTGGTGTATGGGGTGGGGGAGCAGAGAGCATTGAACTTGAGGTTAGAAGACCAGGATCTGTGGCTCAGTGAGTAAGGCGCCGGCCCCATATTCCGAGGGTGGCGGGTTCAAACCCAGCCCTGGCTGAACTGCAACCAAAAAATAGCCAGGCGTTGTGGCGGGCGCCTGTAATCCCAGCTGCTTGGGAGGCTGAGGCAGGAGAATCGCGGAAGCCCAAGAACTAGAGGTTGCTGTGAGTCCTGTGTACATCATGGCACTCTACTGAAGGCGGTAGGGTGAGACTCTGTCTCTACAAAAAAAAAAAAAAAAAAAGAAGACCAGGATCTAGTCCTGGTGCTGCCACAATCAGTCTGTAACTTCAGGCCACAAAACCACCATCTAGGGTCCAGATTTCCTTCTATGAAAGAGCTGGGGCATTAAGACTATTTTGTAAATTACATTCTAGCTCTATAATTCAAGTTTGTGAGCCAAGAATAGGTGAGCAAAGCAAGGGGGGTGGGGTCAGGACACTGATAAGAGCATTGTTTAGGGAGCCAACTGTGTGGTGGGAGCACGATAGGTGGGACAAGTATGGGAGACTGACCTAAGGGAATATAGAGTTGGAGGTCAGTGTAGCTCAACACCTGGTAATGATGTGGTCCAGGTTCTTGTCTTAAGAACCTGACTCATAGTTGACTCATAGTTGAGATGTGGCCAGAGGACCTCCCCTCAAAACAAGGAGGTAGAAAGCAGAAGATATTTTTGTTGTTGTTTGTCTGAAATGGGCTAAGAGTGGAAATACTACTAAGGTTTTAAGAGGGCAGTAGATATCCAGCTTTTGTTTTCAATAGATGGTACATTGACATGGTTCAAAAACCAAAACATAATAAAAAAGATACATGTGAAAAATCTAGGGACAGGCACCGTGGCTCACGCCTATAATCCTAGCACTCTGGGAGGCCAAGGCAGATGGATTGCCTGAGCTCACAGGTTCAAGACCAGCAGGTGGATTGCCTGAGCTCACAGGTTCAAGACCAGCCTGAGCCAGTGTGAAACCCTGTCTCAAAAAATAGCTGGGCATTGTGGTAGGCGCCTATAGTCTCAGCTACTTGGGAGGTTGAGTCAAGAGAATCACTTAAGCCCAGGAGTTGGAGGTTGCTGTGAGCTATAATGCCAGCACACTCTACCAAGGGCGACAAAATGAGACTCTGTCTCAAAAAAGAGAAAAGTCTTGCTCTCACCCTCACGTCCGAGGGATCTTATTTACACCCTTTTTCTCCCAACTTTTTAACGTGAAAAATTTCAAACATGCAGAAAATAAGAAACAATAATACAATGAATACCATCTAGTTTAAACAGTTGTTATCATTCCATATTTCCATTATCTATCTTTGCTGAACAATTTGAAAATAAGTTGTAGACATAGTAACACTGCTTCTCCTAAGAATAAGGCAATCCTCTACCTAATTATCTTTCTCCTTTCCCACCCCCCCACCCCACCCCCGGGATCTTGGCTTTTTGAAGAGACCAAACAAGTTTTATTGTAGCAAGTTCCATATTCTGTAGTTCTGTTAGATTGTGTATTGTGATTTTTCTTGTTGCTCTGTCTCCTGAAGGAGAACTTCGTTTTAAAGATTTGTTTTGTTTAGACCCAGGTTAGGCACTTTTGGTATTAATATATCATATTTGATAGTTCGTACTTCAAGTTACATTGGGAGGCATACATGTAAGTTCTTATTTTTATCATTGCTGAGTTTGATCATTGGGGTCAAGCTGGTGACTGTCATATTATATTGTAATGGTCCTCAGTTGTTTTTTTTTTTTTTTTAATTTAAAATTTTTTTTTTTTTTGTAGTGACAGAGTCTCGCTTTACCACCCTTGGTAGAGTGCCATGACGTCACAGGACTCACAGCAACCTCCAGCTCTTGGGCTCAAGCGATTCTCTTGCCTCAGCCTCCCAAGCAGCTGGGACTACAGGCACCCCCCCACAACGCCCGGCTATTTTTTTGTTGCAGTTTGGCTGGGGGTGGGTTTGAACCTGCCCCCCTTGGCATAGGGGGCCAGCGCCCTACTCACTGAGCCACAGGCGCCGCCCAGTTCTCAGTTTTGCCCTTTGCAATTAGGAAGTAATTTTTGGAATGATCCTTCCACACTGTGGGAATCTTCGACTTATCAGCAATTTTCACCAAATGATTTTTAGCATCCTATGATCATCCTTGCCTGAATCTTTTTCATTGGAGTTTGCAAAATGGTGATTTAAGAAATTTTTTTTCTTCTGCATTTATTAACTAGTAGCCTTATGTAATGAAGAGCTTTCCTTTTCTACTTAGAATGAATCATTCTAAAAAGACTGTAAATTCTTTCAGCGTAAGGAGTTGATAGTTACCTTCAATGACAGAGTCAGGTGGAGTTTTTGATTTTTTTATTTTTTGCTCTTTTATTCTCTTTGATTTATTACTGGGGATTCACAGATTCCTGTTCATTCAGGACATAATAGATTTTAGTCATTGTTTTTTGATATTCATATTGCCTCAGATTTGCCCAGTAAAAATCCCTTCAAAGAGGCCCTTGTGTTCTTATGACATACTTCCATTTGTCTGAGTGCTTCCTTGCCTTCTGCTATAACATGAACTTTTTTTAGGATGTGAAAATGTAAGTTTGTTTTATATTAGAGGGAAGAGAAGAGAAAGAGGAGAGAGAGCAGAGCAGAGAACAGGGGAGTGAGGGAGAGGAAGATAGGGAAGAAGAGCAAGAGAATGGCATGGCATTCCCCCCCAAAGGAATGCCTGCTTCTTTTTCTTTTTGAGACAAAGTCTTTCTCTGTCCCCCTGGGTAGAGTGCCCAGCATGAGCATAGCTCACAACAAGCTCAAACTCTTGGGCTTAGTGATCCTCTTGCCTCAGTCTCCTGAATAGCTGGGACTACAGGCATGGACTACCACGCCTAGCTAATTTAAAAAAAAAAATTTTTTTTTTGTTTTTGTTTGCTAGAGTGAGGATTTTGCTGGGTTGCTTAGGCTGGTCTGGAACTCCTAGGCTCAAGTAATCCTTCTGCCTCTGTCTGCCACAGTGCTGGGATTACAGTTGTGAGCCACCATACCCAGCCAACAGTGCATAATTTTTATGTCAATAATAGGGAATACTTAAACTGGAAATTTAATGAAAATATGATATATATATAGTAGATAAAAATAGGAAAAAACTTACGAACCTATCCTTTTTGAAGTTAAAAACTAAATTTGAAATTCTGTTAAAAGTAGTGAGTTTTATATTTAATGTGCATACAAAATATTTTGGTTGTGCTTCTGACTCATTTGCAAATTGTGTGGCACGATGTTAATTCATTTTAACTTTACATATTTAGGAATGAAGGTATAGGGAGGGTCTAAGTCTTAGAGTTCTAGTTTTATGATTCTTAAATATAAGTTCTTAAGTTTTGCTTGCATGCTCTTTGAATGCTTGCTGAAGAGTGGTTTAAGATCTCAGAAAAAGATATTCTTCGTGAACTTAGTGGAAACCCTATTTTAACATTCTTTAAAGATGCCTACATTGACTTCTTAACTTGTGATACCACATTGTGATATTGCAAAGATGCCATCTCTGTAATTTCTTCGTAATACTGATCATACTTTTTCTTCTATCTATCTCTGTAATTTCTACGTAATACTGATTATACTTTTTCTTCTATCCTTTTTTAGAATTTTGATTTGGCTAGTACCTTGAAATCCAAGTTCTGAAAATGCCAGCTTGTTTGGACTTAGAAGATGACCTGGATAAGTAATAAAAATTAAGAAATAAATTTCGGTAAGTGAAATCCTATATGAGAGAATAAAGAAGACCTAACTTATTGTTGATACTTTTGGTATTTCTGAGACTGTCTTTTTTTGGAGAAGATATCTAGAATGCATCTATTCTTCTTAGAGACATTGAATAAGATGCAAATGCCATTTTTCTGTTTTCTTTTTTTTTTAAAGTTCAAAAAAAGCAACTTTATTATGTAATAGACTAAAACTATTGTATACTAGCTCAAAAAGCTAGGTTATACAATAAAATACTTAGAAAATTCCATTTCTGATGGTCTCTTTAAGTTATCCCCTTGAAAAATGAGGATCTATAAACATAGGAATGGAGAGCTTTATTCCTGCGTATCACATATAATCCATACTCAGGGGTGGAAATGAATGTTGAAATGTATTACAACTAGGTTCCAGAAGGTAAATCAGGGGCATGAAGACACTCAAATGTATAGCAGTCCATAGTCATTTTTCTGTTTTCAAATGGGATTTCTACTACACTGTTTTATATTATGTGGTTTCTTATCTTTTTCATAAGCGATGATCTTAGATTTCACTGTAGAAGACAGTGAAAGACTAGTAAACAATACTTATTTTTCTATGTTAATTAAAACTATATATAAGTAACAATACTTATTTTTCTATGTTAATTAAAACTATAGTAAGATTTCTACTACACTGTTTTATGTTATGTGGTTTCTTTTCTTTTTTTGTGTGTGGTTTTTGGCCGGGGCTGGGTTTGAACCCGCCACCTCCGGCATATGGGACCGGCGCCCTACTCCTTGAGCCACAGGCGCCGCCCTATGTGGTTTCTTATCTTTTTCATAAGTGATGATCTTAGATTTCACTGTAGAAGACAGTGAAAGACCAGTAAACAATACTTATTTTCTATGTTAATTAAAACTATAGTAAGAGGTTGTACTTCGAACAAATACCTTTGATTAAAAGTAAAAATAAGTATATATTGAAAGGTATAAACTCAAAACAACTCATGATTTGAGGCTGTGTTTAGATTCAAGATAAGCTAAAGCCTAGCATAAATTAGGTTGTTTTTATCTTGAAATTTATATTTCTTCCCTTCCCTACAGCTTTTGTATAGCATTCTTTTTGTTTTTTTTTTTTTTAATTAAAATCTTTTTTTTTGTAGAGACAGAGTCTCACTTTATGGCCCTCAGTAGAGTGCCGTGGCCTCACACAGCTCACAGCAACCTCCAACTCCTGGGCTTAAGCTATTCTCTTGCCTCAGCCTCCCGAGTAGCTGGGACTACAGGCGCCTGCCACAACGCCCGGCTATTTTTTGGTTGCAGTTCAGCCGGGGCCGGGTTTGAACCTGCCACCCTCGGTATATGGGGCCTGCGCCTTACCGACTGAGCCACAGGCACCGCCCATTGTATAGCATTCTTAATAGATCCTGATAGTCCCCTCCTGGTGGCTGTGTCATAGTGGGTTTAAGCTGGCACAGAAATGCTTCATGAGCCCACATGAGAAAATGTTACTGTTAAAGAATTTACTGCATTATCCCCCTGCCCCTCTTCTTTTTTGAGAATTTCCTTCATGTATGGTTTTAAGTGGCTTGGAGCATTAACATAAGATCTGTACCTTGGTCTCCTAACATGCGTAGCTGTTTGTCTCATTTTGCTGAAGTAACTACTCTCCCAAGCAGTCATTGTTGTTGTTAAATATAATTTAAGAGAGTTTATTGCTGCTTTTGCTTGTTTTTTTTTTTTTTTTTTTTTTTTGGCGAAGGGGAAACAAAGTGTCACTCTAGTCAGGCTAGAGCAGTGGTTCTTAACCTTCCTAATGCCGCAACTGTTTAACACAGTTCCTCATGTTGTGGTGACCCCCCAACCATAAAATAATTTTCATTGCTACTTCATAACTGTAATTTTGCTATGGTTATGAAACATAATGTAAATATCTGATATGCAGGATGGTCTTAAGCGACCCCTGTGAAAGGGTCGTTCGACCCCCAAAGGGGTCGCAACCCACAGGTTGAGAACTGCTGGGCTAGAGTGTTGTCGCATCACTAGCTCACAGCAACCTCCAACTCCTGGGCTCAGATGTTCCTTCTACCTTAGCCTTCAGAGTAGCTGGGACTATAAGCACCTGCCACAATGCCTTGCTATTGCTGTTCTTTCTGTTCGTAGTAGGAACAGGCTGGTCTCAAACTGAGCTCAAGCAGTGTCCCACCTTGGTCTCCCAGAGTGCTAGGATTACAAGTGTGAGCCACCACGCCTAGTCTTTCTTTTAACTGACACCCCCAATTAGTGAACATATTTATGGGTACAGAGTGATATTTGGTATGTGTATAATGTACAATGATTAAATCAGGGTAATTAGCACATCCATTACCTCAAACATTTATCATTTCTTTATATTGAAAACATTCAAAATCTCCTCTTGTAGCTATTTGGAAATATGTAATAAATTATTAACTATAAGTCACCCTACAGTGCTATATATGTAGAACACCAGAACTTATTCCTCCTATCTAGCTGAAATTTTTTAATCTGTTAATTAACCTTTTTCTGTCTTCTCTACTCCCATCATACCCAGTCTCTAATAACCACTGTTAAATTCTCTACTATGCAGTAAACATTTGTAGCTTCTGCACATAAGTGAGGACATATGATACTTACCTTTTTGTGTGTGCCTGCTTATTTCACTTAAAACAGTGTCCTCCAGTTTCATCCTTATAAACACAAATGACAGGATTTCATTCTTTTTTAAGGCTGCACAGTATTCCATTGGGTGTATGTACCACATTTTTTCTATTCATTCATCTGTTGATGGACACTTACGTTGGTTCTGTATGTTGGCTATTGTGAATAGTGCTGTAGTAAACATGGGAGTGTAGCTGCCTCTTCAAACATACTGGTTTCTTTTCCTTTGGCTATATTTCCAATAGTGAGATTGCTGGATCATATAGTTAGTTCCACTTTTAGCTTTCTGGGGAACCTCTGTACTGTTTTCCATAATGGGTGTGTTAATTTACATTCATTTATTTATTTGAGACAGAGTCTCACTTTGTCACCCTTGGTAAAGTGCCGTGGAGTCACAGCTCACAGCAACCTCAAACTCTTGGCTCAAGTGATTCTCTTGCTTCAGCCTCCCAAGTAGCTGTAACTACAGGCACCCACCCAGTGATGAGGCCTCCACTGTGGCTCAGGCTCGTCTTGAACCTGTGAACTCAGGCAATCTACCCGCCTCAGCCTCCCAGAGTGAACCTCCCAGGTTTTTTTGAGGGAAATGGTTTACATTTTCTTGTATATTCTGGATATTATTTAGTTTTGGCTGGGCTGGGTGTAAGAAAATTTAAAAGAAGGGAACAAAAGAAAAAAGAAGAATAGTTTGCAAATATATTCTTCCATTCTGCAGCTAGTTTCTTCACCCTGTTTGTTGTTTCCTTTGCTGTCCAGGAGCTTTTTAGTTTGATATAACCCTATTTGTCTAATTTTGCTTTTGTTACCTGTGCTTTTGAGATCTTATCAACAAAATCTTTGCTTAGACCAGTGGTTCTCAACCTTCCTGATGCTGCAGCCCTTTAATACAGTTTCTGTGGGCTGCAAGCCACAGGTTGAGAACCACTGGCCTAGACCAGTGTTCTCCTGTGTTTTCTTCTAGTAGTTTCATAGTTTCAGGTCTTTTTTTTTTGAGATAGAGTCTCAAGCTGTCATTCTGGGTAGAGTGCTGTGGTGTCATAGTTCACAGCAACTTCCAACTCAGGCTTAAGCGATCCTCTTGCCTCAGTTTTTCATATATGTGTGTATATATATATATATGTATATATATATACGTGTGTGTATGTATATATATATTTAGTAAAGGTGGTGTCTTGCTTTTGCTCAGGCTGGTCTCAAACTCAGGAGCTCAAGCAATCCACCCACCTCAGCCTCCTAGAGTGCTGGGATTACAGGTGTGAGCCACTGCACCTGGCCAGTTTCAGGTCTTATATTTGAGTCTTTAACCCATTTTGAGTTGATTTTTGTACGTGATGAGAGTTAGAATCACTCTCGTCTTTAAACTAAGATTTAAGACCCCATGTCTACCAAAAATAGAAAAAATTAGCTGGGCAAGTTGGCACATGCCTGTAGTCTCAGCTGCTTGTAAGGCTGAGGCGGGAGGATTACTTGAGCCCAGGAGTTCAAGGTTGCGTTGAGCTATGATGGGCTGCTGCACTCTAGCCTGGGTAACAGAGTAAGACTCTATCTCCAAAAAAAACCCCAAAGATGATCAAGAATCATAGGCTTCTTTTGGTCGTTACGTCTCTTAAGTGTCTCCCACTATCATCTATTTTCCTCTATAATCATTGACTTACTAAAGAGACTGGTCCACTTATTACAGTATGAGATACGATAAGCTGTACAGCTCCTATATTTAGAATTACTGTATCATATGCCCTGTGGAACTCTTGGCAAGAGGCATCACAAATAAGTGTTTAAGCTATTATGTCAGTATCTAGGAGAAGTAGCATCCTCCCTAAATTCACCTTCAGTACTTCTGCAGGATTTTTTTTCCCTACCCAAAATGAGCAAGCATATAAATCTGTGAAATTGGTTGCCAACCTGTAGATAATATTAACAAGAGAGTATGGAGAATTATATAATAAGTCAATACATGTAGCCTCTCAGGAAACCATAAAATGCACTGGTTTAGTTGTCTTTCTCCTACTTGCTAAAAATAATCTTAACCTACAAGATTTCTGTAATATCAGAGGCAGAAGCAAGGTGGAGAAGGGAGCGACTTGAGAACACAGCCACCACAAGCTGCCTCAACAAGCCCAAGAGTGAGATGACCTCAGAGAAGCTACAGAAGAATTTCACACTCCTCCACACTCTGTGCTCACATAGTCAGTCAAGAACAATACTCAGGTGCTTATTATTTGCCAAAATAACAAGAAACTCCTGAGTCATGTGAAGGGCTTTGATAGACACTGTGACATGGTGCTGGAGAATGTGAAGGAGATGTGGACTGAGGTCCCCAAGAGCAGCAAGGGTAAGAAGAAGTCCAAGCCAGTCAACAAAGTCCACTACATCTCCAAGATGTTCCTGCATTGGGACTCAGTCATTGTGGTCCTGTGGAACCTGCTTATTACTAGCAAATAGGGCCCCTTTCCCCGCCAACAACTTGCTCCCTTGTCCTGCAAAGGCCTTCTCTTTGTGATGGGAATAATAAAACTCTGTGGGTTAAAAAAAAAAAAAAAAAAGATTTCTGTAGTATCTCTTCACTGATGGTAGGCCAGCCAGACAATGAATGACTTTCTACCAAAGTTACATAGCAACTAAAAAACTCTTGTTTCTTTGGTCATCTATTATTTTATCAGAAGAGAAGATGATCTTTCAGCTGGTTATGGAAGAAATCACATTTAATAAAGCCAGAAGTTCATTAAATTCTGTTCCTCTGGGATTATAAGACTTGAATCACTTTTTCTTCCTCTCAGGGAATCCACACCTTCCATCGTAACACAGAAGCACATTTTAACATTTAAATGCATTTTGACTAGCTGGTCACCGAGTCACTCACTAACAAATGTTATATTAGTCACAAACATTTGAATCATACCTAGATTGTCAGACTTAATTAGAAATTGAACACTGATGGCTTGTGGGCTATATGCAGCTACAGTGTTTCATTTGGCAGGAATATATTCCAGAAATGTAAAGCTGTTTTCAAATCTGGATATTTTACTAAAGACATGTATTTTAGTCTTTTCCTAAAAATTCGGAGTCTCAGCTGGGTATGGTGGCATGTGCCTGAAGTCCTAGCTACTCTGGAGGCTGAGGCAGGAGGATTGCTTGAACTCAGGAATTGGAGGCCCATCTGAGCAAGAGCAATACCTTTTCTCTGTTAAAAATAGAAAAATTATGACTGTGCCTGTGGCTCAGTGAGTAGGGTGCCAGCCCCATACACCAAGGGTGGCAGGTTCCAACCCAGCTCTAGCCAAACTACAACAGAAAAGCCGGGCGCCTGTAATCCCAGCTACTCAGGAGGCTGAGGCAAGAGAATTACCTAAGCCCAAGAGCTGGAGGTTGCTGTGACCTGTGACACCACGGCATTCTACCGAGGGCATCAAAGTAAGACTCTGTCTCTAAAAAAAAGAAAAGAAAGAAAAGTTAGGCTCAGCGCCTGTAGCTCAGCAGCTAGGGATCTGACCACAGGCACCAGGCCTGGCGGGTTCAAACCTAGCCTGGGCCTGCCAAACAACAATGACAACTACAACAACAACAACAAAAATAGCCAGGCATTGTTGCAGACTCCTGTAGTCCCAGCTACTTGGAAGGCAGAGGCAAGAGAATTGCTTAAGCCCTGAGAGTTTGAGGTTGCTGTGAACTGTGATGTGACAGCACTCTACTGAGGGCAACATAGTGAGACTCTGTCTTTAAAATAAAATAAAATAAAAATAGAAAAATTAGCAAGCCGTCATGGCAATTCCCTATAGTCCCAGCTGAGGTAAGACGATCTCATAAGCCCAAGTGTTTGAAGTTGCTGTGAATTCTCATGACACCACAGCACTATACCCAGGGTGACAGAGTGTGACTCTGTTTCATAAAAAAACTTAATTACAGAAATCATGACATTTTACTCCTAAATACTTGCATATGCATCTGTTGAGAACGATAAGGACATTGTCTATGTAACCAAAAACCATTATTATCACATTTGACAAAATTGGTAATAATTCCCCTATTATCTTAAAATGTGCTTTGTATCTGTTTTTTTATAAACGAAGATACAATAAAGGACAATATACTGCATTTTATTAAGTCTCTTAAACCTCTTTTAATGTAGAACAGTTTTTACCCACCTTTTCTTCCCCTATGACTGCTGACTTTAATTTAGAGATGAAGCCAGTTGTCCAGAAGAAATTCTGTACTCTAGATTTGTCTGTTTCCTTATGGAGTTAAGTTCTTTTTTCTAGCTTCTGTTGAAGATGTATTAGATTAAGGTTAAACATTTTTAGCAAGAATATTTTATAAGCAATGCTGTACACTTAATACTGCACATAATTTCTGGTTGTTTCTGTGTTAATGATGCTAAGGTTAGTCATTGCATTGAGGTGGTGACTGCCAGATCTTCCCATTTTTTCATTATGAAATTAGTTTTCTCTTTGCCAGCAGCAGATCTCTGAAATGATACTTTGACATCATGTGAATATCCATTTCTTTTTTTTTTTTTTCCTTGTTTTTTTTTTTTGTCGAGACACAATTCTACCCTATGCCCTGAGCAGAGGGCAATGGCGTCGTAGCTCACTGCAACCTCAGACTCGGGCTGTGGGCATCCTGCTGCCTCAGCCTCCGAAGCCGCTGGGATTACAGACGCTCGCCGTAAATGGGTTTTTCCATTTTTTTCATGAGTCGGGGTCTCACTCTCGCTCAGACAAGCCTCGAACTCCTGAGCTCAAGCAATCCTCCCGCCTCAGCCTCCCAGAGTGCTGGGATTACAGGTGTGAGCCACCGCGCCTGGCATATCCATTTCTTTTTCAGTTTTTTTTCTTTCAGTATTTTGTTTGGAGACGGAATCTTATTACTCTTTTGCCCTGGGTAGGGTGCTGTGGCGTCATAGCTCAAAGCAACCTCAAACTCTTGGGTTCAAACGATCCTTTTGCCTTGAGCTTCCGCAGTACCTGGGACTATACTTGCTATAATACCTAGCTAAGTCTTGCTTGTTTTGTCTTCTCTTCTCTTGTCTTCTCCTCTCTTCTCTTCTCTTGTCTTCTTTTCGTAGAGATGGAATCTTGCTCTTGCTCAGGGTGGTCTCAAACTCTTGAGCTCAAGCAGTCCACCTGCCTTGTCCTCCCAGAGTGCTAGGATTACAGGCATGAGCCACCATGCCCAGCCATTCTTTTTGTCTTTTAGAGACAAGATTTCACTCTGTCACTCAGGCCAGAGTGCAGAGGCACAGTCATAGCTCACTAAAAAACTCCTAGGCTCAAGCGATCTTTCTACCTCAGCTTCCTGAGTAGCTGGGAGTGTAGGTATGCAGCACCATGCATGGCTAATTTTTAATTTTTGTGTGTGTGTAGAGATGGGGTCGTTGTCTTTTTTTTTTTTAAGACAGTCTTGTCACCCTTGGTAGAGTGCTATGGCATCACAGCTCACAGCAATCTCAAATTCTTGGGCTCAAGTGATTCTCTTGCCTCAGCCTCCCAAATAGCTGGGACTACAGGTGCCCACCACAACAACCATCTATTTGTTTAGAGACAAGGTCTTACTCTGACTCAGGCTGGACTCAAGCCTGTGAGCTCAGGCAGTCTACCCGCCTTGGCCCCCCAGAGTGTTAGGATTACAGGCATGAGCTGTCTTGCCCAGCCGACACTGGGTCTTCTTATGTTCCCCAGGCAAATTCCTGGCCTCAAGTGATCTTTCTGCCTCCCAAAGTGCTGGGATTTCAGACCTGAGCTACTGTGCCCAGCTATTTTATCCTCAGTAATGATCCTTACCTAATTATTAGGAGTTAAAAACAAAATTGTGATTTTTCTGATTATATTCTTTTTACGTTTAAGTTGGCATTCTTCTGTAAAAGTAATTGATTCTAGTTGACTTCTTTACCAGATGGAGCTTCTGGTTACCCTGAAATGAT
Organism: Nycticebus coucang; assembly: GCF_027406575.1. Lineage (NCBI taxonomy): Eukaryota > Metazoa > Chordata > Mammalia > Primates > Lorisidae > Nycticebus > Nycticebus coucang. Next base: position 41,658,567 of record NC_069800.1, on the reverse strand, counting down.
TTCTACTGGAAAGGTCGAATAATATGTTTGCTTTTTAAATTCTCCTGAATATCACATTTATTCTTAGATTCTTAATAAAAGATAAAAAAGCCTCAAGAATTAAAATCATTAGATAATATATAAATTTATTATATGAGTGAACAAGATAAAACTGGTGGTTAATCTTAGCAAATCCAGAAAAATAGCACATATTCTCTTATTGACAGATGACCATAAGTGAGCAAATGAGTCCCTCAAGATAATCAAATATAGTCCTCTCTAAGAGCAGTTCATTAAACTGCAGTTCACTCAAGGATTAGTCAGTTATTTTGATATAAATCCTTTATTGAGACATAGATTTTAAGAAGACATTATCACAATACATTATCTAGAAGAAGTTTCTTTAAAAAATATTTTTTTAGGAGGAGAAGCCAGCGATTTTTCATAGACTAATTTTCATCTTGTTGTTGTATAAAGCACATGTGTAGTGTCCATAGCATTGTTAAATTGATAGTTCCTGAATCTGGATTACCTTATTAGGTGTATTTGCCAGCAGAGTTCTTTCCACATCCTGATACATAGCCTTCATGGCATAACCAACAACCTCTTTAGTGAAACTATCAAAATCCAGATTTTTTAGTCTTCTTTCCAGTTTAAGATTCTTTTGGAAAATGGTTCTTAGATTTTAAATTCTGGAATTGTTTCAACTCTGGAATAGCTGTTAAATAGCGATAGTTTTTTAGGTAGTTTTAGGACTTTAGCCTTTTCCTGTTGAGCAGTTTTTTTTGTTGTTGTTTTTTTTAATTGAGACAGAGTCTCACTTTGTTGCCCTTGGTAGAGTGCTGTGGTGTCACAGCTCATAGCAACCTCCAACTCCTGGGCTTAAGCGATTCTCTTGCCTTAACCTCCCCAGCAGCTGGGTTTGCTGGCGCCCACCACAATGCCTGGCTTTATGTTGTTGTTGTTGTTGTTGTTGTTGTTGTTGTTGTTGTTGTTGCAGTTGTCGTTGCTGTTTTAGTTGGCCAGGTGCGGGTTCGAATCCACCACCCTCAGTATATGGGGCTGTGCCCTACCCACTGAACCATAGGTGCCACCCTAAATTATTATTACTATTTTTTGGGGGGACACAGAATCTCACTTTGTCACCCTCGGTAGAGTGCTGTAGCATCACAGCTGACAGCAACCTCAAACTCTTGGGCTTAAGCAATTCTCTTGTCTCAGCCTCCCGAGTAGCTGGGACTACAGGCGCCTGCCACAACACCTAGTTATTTGTTGTTGCAGTTGTCATTGTTCTTCCGCAGGCCTGGGCCAAACTTGAACCCACCAGCTTCTGTGTATGTGGTTGGCACCCTACTCACTGAGCTACAGGCTGCTTAGCCCCCCTGTTGAGCAGTTTTTAAGCCCTAAAATCTTTATTAGTTTTGTTTACCTCTAAAGTTTATTAAAATCTGTAGCTTTTTCGCAACGGGTTTGCCGCCAAAACACAGGTATTGTGAAAACCGCCCTTACGATCCAAAATGGGGAAGGAAAAGACTTATATCAACATCGTTGTCATTGGACACATAGATTTGGGCAAGTCCTCCACTACTGGTCATCTGATCTACGAATGTGGTGGCATTGACAAGAAAACCATTGAAAAATTTGAGAAGGAGGCTGCCGAGATGGGAAAGGGCTCCTTCAAGTACGCCTGGGTCTTGGATAAACTGAAGGCTGAACGTGAGCGTGGTATCACCATTGTTATCTCCCTGTGGAAATTTGAGACCAGCAAATACTATGTTACTATCATTGATGCCCCAGGACACAGAGACTTTATCAAAATCATGATTACAGGCACATCTCAGGCTGACTGTGCTGTCCTGATTGTTGCTGCTGGTGTTGGTGAATTTGAAGCTGGTATCTCAAAGAATGGGCAGACCCGTGCGCATGCCCTTCTGGCTTACACACTAGGTGTGAAACAACTAATTGTTGGTGTTAACAAGATGGATTCCACTGAGCTGCCCTACAGCCAGAAGAGATACGAGGAAATCGTTAAAGAAGTCAGGACTTACCTTAAGAAAATTGGCTACAACCCTGACACAGTAGCATTCGTGCCAATTTCTGGTTGGAATGGTGACAACATGTTGGAGCCAAGTGCAAACATGCCTTGGTTCAAGGGATGGAAAGTCACCCGGAAGGATGGCAATGCCAGTGGAACCACGCTGCTTGAAGCTCTGGATTGCATTCTGCCACCAACTCGTCCAACTGACAAGCCCTTGCGTCTGCCTCTGCAGGATGTCTACAAAATTGGTGGTATTGGTACTGTCCCTGTGGGCCGAGTGGAGACTGGGGTGTTCTCAAACCTGGCATGGTGGTCACCTTTACTCCAGTTAATGTTAAAACTGAAGTAAAGTCTGTTGAAATGCACCATGAAGCTTTGAGCGAAGCTCTTCCAGGAGACAACGTGGGCTTCAATGTCAAGAATGTGTCTGTCAAAGATGTTCGTCGTGGCAATGTTGCTGGTGACAGCAAAAAAGACCCACCGATGGAAGCAGCTGGCTTCACTGCTCAGGTGATTATCTTGAACCATTCAGGCCAGATTAGTGCTGGCTACGCTCCTGTACTGGATTGTCACACAGCTCACATTGCCTGCAAGTTTGCTGAGCTGAAGGAAAAGATTGACCACCATCTGGTAAAAAGCTGGAAGATGGCCCTAAATTCTTGAAATCTGGTGATGCTACCATCGTCAATATGGTTCCTGGCAAACCCATGTGTATTGAGAGCTTCTCAGATTACCCGCCTCTGGGTCGTTTCGCTGTTCGTGTCATGAGACAGACAGTTGCTGTTGGTGTCATCAAAGCAGTGGACAAGAAGGCTGCTGGAGCTGTCAAGGTCACCAAGTCTGCCCAGAAAGCTCAGAAGGCTAAATGAATATTATCTCTAATACCTGCCACCCCAGTCTTAATCAGTGGTGGAAGAACGGTTTCAGAACTGTTTGTTTCAATTGGCCATTTAAGTTTAATAGTAAAAGACTGGTTAATGATAACAATACATCGTTAAAACCTTCAGAAGGAAAGGAAAATGTTTTGTGGACCATTTGTTTCTTTTTGTGTGGCAGTTTTAAGTTATTTTTAAAATCAGTACTTTTTAATGGGAACAACATGACCAAAAATCTGTCACAGAATTTTGAGACCCATTAAAACAAAATTTAATGAGAAAAAAAAAATCTGTAAAATGCAGAAGAATGGTGGTATTTATAAGGGATTTTCTGAATATTGTTTCTTTCTTTCTTTCTTTTTTGTTTTTTTGAAACAGGGTATTCCTCTGTGCCTTCAGTAAAGTGCCGTGGCATCATAACCTCACAGCAACCTCAAACCCTTGGGCTCAAGGAGCTGTAACTACAGGTGCCTGTCACAACGCCTGGCTAGTTTTTCTGTTTTTAGTAGAGACCAGGTCTCGTTCTTGGCTGGGGCTGGTCTGGGACTCCTGAGCTCTTGCAATCCACCCTCCTTACCCTCCCAGACTGCTAGGATTACAAGTGTGAGCTACTGCACTGGCCTGAATACTGTTTCTTAACCACCCAAATCACAGTTTCATTGTAACAATCACAGTACTAGAGAAGGATATAATTGCCAGGATACAAAGTGTTCTATTCAAATTTTTTCCATATTTACTTATAACAGTGGAATTTTTTCCCAAAAGATAGCTTAGGTTGGCTTTTGGAAAGCCTTTGATCTTGAAATTTGGTCACTATTTTTTTTTTTTTTTTTTTTTGTAGAGACAGAGTCTCACTGTACCGCCCTCGGTAGAGTGCCGTGGCGTCACACAGCTCACAGCAACCTCTAACTCTTGGGCTTACGTGATTCTCTTGCCTCAGCCTTCTGAGTAGCTGGGACTACAGGCGCCCGCCACAACACCCGGCTATTTTTTGGTTGCAGTTTCGCCAGGGCTGGGTTTGAACCTGCCACCCTCGGCATATGGGGCCGGTGCCCTACTCACTGAGCCACAGGCACCGCCCAAAATTTGGTCACTATTTTAAAAAGAAAAGTTTAACAGGTTTTAAAAGTTGATACTTTTTTCCATTTATGCAAGTAATATAACCATGCTAATGACTTACAGCATATTTGGAAAATAGGAAAAAAAGTTTTTCAATGATACTCCCAACCTAACACAGTCACTTTTTAGGGGATTTATTTTCAGTCCTTTTAAAACTCTCTTTAGGGCGGTGCCTGTGGCTCAAGGAGTAGGGCGCCGGTCCCATATGCCAGAGGTGGCGGGTTCAAACCCAGCCCCGGCCAAAAATAGAAACACACACACACACACACACACACACAAAAAAAAAAAAACTCTCTTTAAATAATAAGTTGAAATTATAGTTGACATAAGAATTTTTTTTTTTGTAGAGACAGAGTCTCACTTTATGGCCCTTGGTAGAGTGCTGTGGCCTCACACAGCTCACAGCAACCTCCAACTCCTGGGCTTAAGCGATTCTCTTGCCTCAGCCTCCCGAGTAGCTGGGACTACAGGCGCCCGCCACAACGCCCGGCTATTTTTTGGTTGCAGTTTGGCCGGGGCTGGGTTTGAACCCGCCACCCTTGGTATATGGGGCCGGCGCCCTACCGACTGAGCCACAGGCACCACCCGACATAAGAATTTTTTATAAGTGGTAAATTTGTATGAAGTTCTTATGTTTCCATGCCATTCTTGTTTACTACAAATGTTGAAAATTGATGTTCACTCATTCATGCTTGGGCGAAGTTTGCAATCTTCAGTCCCAAGCTAATGACGGAAATGGGCACTCTGGGTGATCTTTATTGTATGTACTCTTCTTCAGCAGGCAATGTAACTGAAAGTAGCCGAAAATGTCTGTAAGTCCACTTACGTTGTTCCTTAGGCATTCTATCTTTGCTCAAAATGTTGAAGGATGGTGATTTGTTTCATGGTTTTTGTATTTGAGTCTAATGCACGTTCTAACATAATAGAGGCAATGCATTATTGTGTAGCCACGGTTTTCTGGAGAGGTTGATATTTTAGGAATTGTATTTCAGATCTTAAATAAAATTTGTTTCTAAATTTTAAAGCAAAAAAAAAAAAGAAAATAGCCGAAAATGTAATTTCGTTAGACCTAAAGTTAAATAACAATGTATTTTTGTTCAGGGCAGTTCTTTATCTCCACAAACACATTAAAGGCTCATTTTCCTTTCATAAAAGTATCTTTAAGGGTTTTTGTTTGTTTCTGAATCATTCTTTTCAGTCATGCCACTATTAATAATCCTTTACAAGTTGTATAAAATAGTCCTCATGAAGACTTTAAGTAATCATCCAGATGCTTTTAGTTGGATCAGGATGTGCTTTGCAGGTTGGAGAAAGAAGAGGGCTTTAGAAACCTTGACTCCTTTTAAGCCTTTGTGAGGACAAAAGTAAGGGAAGATCTGGGGAACCCCTTGCCCTCTGGGGTCAATCAAAGGCTTGTAAATTGATTTTCCCAAAGTACATACTTGTTTTATTTTCTTGTGATTCTTTGTTCCCTTTTTCTGATAGTCTAGCCTTGTAAAAAGTTAGCATATAACATAAGAAAAGGAACTTTATTTAAGATTGGTATGTTTTTGATATATTTATTTCTGGTAACCGTTTTATTTTATTTATTTATTTATTTATTTTAGAGACAAAGTCTTGCTCTTTCACCTGGACTAGAGTGCAGTGGTGTCATTATAGCTCTAGCTCTTTAGGTCAGGTGACCCTTCTGCCTCAGTTTCCTGAGTAGCTGGGACTGCAGCACCCTCCATGAAGCTCTGCTAATTTTTCTGTTTTTAGTAGAAATGGAGGTCTCACTCTTGCTTAGGCTGGTCTCGAACTCCTGAGCTTAAGCAATCTTCCTGCTTGAGCTTCCCAGAGTACTTGCTAGGATTATAGGTGTGAGCCTCTGTGCCCAGCCTATTTTCTGTACCTTTAGGAACTAATTGTTTTAGAATTTCTTAATTAAAATCTTCTCCGTAACTTTTTAATTTTTATAGTACTTCCTAATTACTTGGCAAATAAATTACAGTTTTCATAGAACTATGGATTATATCTTGTTGAATGTATGATTATGCATGGTAATACTGTTTTTTTCATCTCCTCTTTCAAAGGTTTTCTCATTGCCCACTTGGCATATGCTTCTGGAATAATATTCACCATGGTTTTGGATGACCTTCCAAACTTAGAAGACATTTATACTTCCTTGTGTTCATCAACAGTGGAAGATTCAGAGATGGATTTTGACTCTGGATTAGAAGATGATGACACAAAAAGCAATAGTGTTTTGGAGGATTCCACAATTTTTGTGGCCTTTAAAGGAAATATAAATGATAAAGACTTCAAGCGGAAATTGGATGCAATATTGAAAAATGTGCCCAATTTGCTACACATGGGTAATTTGCTTTAATTATTTTTTCCTTCTTGTTACTGGTTTTGTTTGAAGGTTGAGCCCAGAATTTGGAGGCTACAGTGAGCTAGGATTACACCACTTTACCCTGTCTCTTAAAAAAACTTAGAGTCAGAACTACATTTTAACTTAACCATTCTTAACCAAATCACTTAACAATTCTTTCCATGGTTATCTTGACTTTTATAAAGTAGATGTTTGCTATACTGGATCAAAAGAATGATTTTAAAGGCAAAGGTAGAATTTTAGGATTCTTGAAAAGTAGAAATGCTATTGTGTTTCTTCTTTGAAGTACATAGAGGAACTAAATAAAGTATTGCTTAATATAGAAATTCTTAAATAATCTGCTCTAGAAGATAGAAGTAATTCTCGAGTCCCAAAGTTGTAGTTTTAACTCTCTGGTCTTCAGTTTCCTTACCTGTAAATTGACATGGTTAAACTAGATCTTAAATCTTAAAGGCCCCTTAAAGATTAGAAACTATTATTCCGTAAGTCTGTTTATAATGTACTTTAAATTTGTTCCCTTAAATTGTTTTTTTTTGTTTGTTTGTTTTTTGAGACAGAGTCTCATTTTGTCACCCTTGGTAGAGTCCTGTGTAGTCACAGCTCACAGCAACCTCCAACCCTTGGGCTTAGGTGATTCTCTTGCCTCAACTTCCCGGGTAGCTGGGAATACCGGTGCCAGCCACAACGCCCGGCTATTTTTTGTTGCAATTGTCACTGCTATTTTAGCTGGCAGGTGCTGCGTTTGAACCTGCCACCCTTGGTATATGGGGCCGGCCCCTACCTACTGAGCCACAGGCGCCACCCAAAATTTGTTCCCTAAAATTTTATGTCAGAGGTCATTAACAGCCTACTGGACCCAGCTTGCAGTCATGTGTTACTTGATACATTTTTCAGTGTTTGTGGGCTTTTTGTTTGGTTTTTATTTGTTAATAGAATAGTTAATAGAATAACTTAATAGTTAATAGAAGAACTTTAAGTTTCATTGCCAGTGCTTTTAAAAATTGAGATATTTTACATTAAAATGTAAATGTTTGGATTTGTCTTTTAAAATGGGAAGATCTGATAACATTGAGCTATTTTCCCACATGTTACTAAGTCACAGCTGCTATTAAGGGTATCCCCACTTTACCACAGTTCCCATCGGTATTCTTCACAGATTTGTAGATTATCTGTCTGGGTCTTAGGGACAATTGTGTTTTTAAACCTTGGCTTAAATGTTGTCTATCTTTTCTGGTTAGCGTAATTATCTAATCCCTTTAGGCCTACTAAAACGCCTGAATTTTATCCTTTTGTCACAGATCCTAATTTGATCAAGTGCTAATAAGAATTTTTCTGCAACCATATCACAGGTGATAATACCTTAAGCAAATTTTTTTTTTTTTTGGAGACAGAGTCACACTTTGTCACCCTCAGTAGAGTGCCATGGTGTCATATCTCACAGCAACCTCAAACTCTTGGGCACAAGCCCCAGCCTCCCCAGTAGCTGGAACTATAGGTGCCTACCACAATGCCCAGCTATTTTTTTAGAGACAAGGTCTCACTCTTGCTCTGGCTGGTCTCGAACTCCTGAGCTCAGGTAATTTACCCACTTCAGCCTTCTAGAGTGCTAGGATTATAGGCATGAGCCACTGTGCCCAGCCCACCTGAAGCAAATTTGATGTTTGCTTAAGGTGGGCAAGATTCTACTACATGTACAAGATTCTACTACAATTCAGATTGGGAAGAAGCCTGGTGGTGTCTATTCTAGGTGGAACCAGGATCCCAACTATCTGCATTTTATTGTTTGGAGGCCTAAGTTTCATGAGAAGTAAATTACCTGGAGAATCAGAGCTATATTTTAATAATATCTGTGATGCTGCTAGGTAGCCACAGGATTCTGGGCCAATCACTTAGCCATTCTAGATCTCAGTGTCCTTGCTTGTGTAATAGGCTTGGACTAAATATTGTCTAATCTTTTCTAAATTCCTATGACTAGCCAACTGAGGTGACTTTCATGTATAATCCTAGCTACTTGGGAGGCTGCGACAAGAGGATTGCTTGAGCCCAGAATTTGGAGGCTACAGTGAGCTGATTATACCACTTTACCCTGTCTCTTAAAAAAACTTAAAGAATTAAAGTTTTATTTAACTTAAGTTTGTTTAATTCCTATGTTAGCTTATTGCTAACAAGTAGTCTCTTTTATTTTTTTCCAGATTAGAACAGGTGAACTCCATGTCTGCACAAGTTCAGTGTATAGTTTTTGTTGTTTGTTTTCTTTTTTTAGAGACAGTGTCTTGTTCTGTCACCCATGTTGGAATGTGGTGGTGTAGTCATAGTCCACTGTAATCTCGAACTCCTGGTCTCAAGCTATCCTTCTGCCTCATCCTCCTTAGCAGCTAGGACTGCAGGTGCACACCTTTGTTCTTGGCTAAGTTTTGTTTGTTTGTTTGTTTTGTAAAGATAGGTGTTTTACTATGTTGGCCAGGCCAGTCTTAAATGTCTGACCCCAAGCAATGTTCTCACTTGAGCCTGGGATGATAGGTAGGTGTGAACCACGGCACCCAGCTTCAATGTATAGTTGATGAATTGGAAGGGGCTTTAGGCAACATGTAGACTCTCTCCTCTATCCATATGTATTTCTCATTTTGAGAAAAGATATTCCTATAGGACCGTTTTCTTAATATTGGAATGTATAATGAATAAAAGATACAAGAGATTTAGTTTCTCTAAGTTCATAAAAAAAGGGAAGGTTACCTTGTACAGGGGTGTTAGATAACTTTTTTATCAGCTAAGCAGGCCTAGAATTTGCCTTTTAACCTGTAAAGTGTAATTACATTACTTCCTCCATTCCTTAACTGTCTTTAAATTTTTTGTGTGGGTAAAATACACATAAAATTTATCATCTTAACCATTTTTAATTGTGGTCATTAAATTAATTTATAATGTGCAACTATCATCACTATCTTTGTAACTTTTTTTCATTTTGGAAGACTGAAACTCTGTACGTATTAAATAATAACATCCCATTTCCCCCTCCACCTAGCCCCTAGAAACCACCCTTATACTTTCTGTCTCCATGACTTCGTTCTTTCTCATATAAGGGGAAATCATACTTTCTTTGTCTTTTTTTTGACTGGCCTATTTCACTTATAGCCTCAGGGTCCATCTATGTTGTAGCATGTGACAGGATTTCTTTCTTTTTTAAGGGTAAATATTTCATTGTATGTATATACCACATTTTATTTATCCATTCATCTATTAATGGATGCTAGGTTGCTCCCAGTTTTAGCTATTGTTAATTATGGTGAAAACCCTACTTTCAGTTCATTTGGATATATAATCAGAAGTGAAATTGCCAAATTATGTGGTAATTCAATTTTTAATATTTTCAGGAACCACAATACTTTTTTTCCATAGCAGCTTGAACCATTTTGCATTCCCACCAACAGTGCATATGAGCTCCAATTGTCCATATTTTCAAGTTCCTTGCTCATTTGTTTGTTGTTGAGTTTTGGGAGTTTTGTATATATTCTGGATAGTAATCCTTTACCAGATATTGTAGTTTGCAAATATTTTCTCCCTTCTGTGGATTGCTTTTTTTTTTGTGTGTGTGTGTGTGTGGATTGCTTTTTTATTCTGTTGATAGTGTCTTTTGTTTTTTTCTTGAAACAGGGTCTTGTTGTTTCACCCAGGCTAGAATGCAGTGGTGTCATCATGGCTCACTGCAGCCTGAAACTCCTAGGCTCAAATGATCTTCCTTCCTCAGCCTCCAGAGTAGCTAGGATTGCAGGGGTGCACTACCACACCTGAGTAATTTTTCTGGTTTTTATAGAGATGTGTCATGTTCTTGCTCAAGCTGATCTTGAACTCCTGGCCTCAACCAGTCCTTTTGCCTAGGCCTCCCAAAATGGTAGGATTATAGGCGTGAGGTACCATACCCAGCCTTGTTTATAGTGTCTTTTTATTTTTTTTTATTGTTAAATCATAGCTGTGTACATTAGTGCAATCGCCCGTACCCATTCTAAGATGCACCATAGATGTGGCCCCACCCATTACCCTCCCTCCACCAAAACCTCCCCCCTCCCTTCCCCTTCCTTGGCCCTTTCCCCATTGTCTTGTGCTATAGTTGGGTTATAGTCTTCATGTGAAAGCTATAATTTAGCTTCATAGTAGGGCTGAGTACATTGGATACTTTTTCTTCCATTCCTGAGATACTTCGCTAAGAAGAATATGTTCCAGCTCCATCCATGTAAACATAAACTCCATCTTTCTTTAAGGCTGCATAGTATTCCATGGTATACATGTACCACAATTTGCTAGTCCATTCGTGGGTCGATGGGCACTTGGGCTTCTTCCATGACTTAGCAATTATGAATTGGGCTGCAATAAACATTCTGGTACAGATGTCTTTGTTATAGTGTGACTTTTGGTCTTCTGGGTATAAACCTAGTAAAGGAAGTATAGGATCGAATGGCAGGTCTATTTTTAGGTCTCTAAGTGTTCTCCAGACATCCTTCCAGAAGGAACGCATTAGTGGGCATTCCCACCAGCAGTGTAGAAGTGTGCCCTTTCCTCCACATCCACGCCAACATTTCTGGTTTTGGGATTTTGTTATATGGGCTACTCTTACTGGGGTTAGGTGATATCTCAGAGTAGTTTTGATTTGCATTTCTCTGATGATTAAGGATGATGAGCTTTTTTTCATGTGTTTGTAGATCTTGCGTCGGTCTTCTTTAGAGAAGTTTCTCTTCAAGTCCCTTGCCCACCCTGAGATGGGGTCACGTGTTCTTTTCTTGTTAATACGTTTGAGTTCTCTGTGGATTCTGGTTATTAGACCTTTATTGGAGGTATAACCTGCAAATATTTTCTCCCATTCTGAGGGCTGTCTGCTTGCTTTACTCACTAAGTTCTTGGCTGTGCAGAAGCTTTTTAGTTTAATCAGGTCCCAGTAGTGTACTTTTGATACTGCTTCAATTGCCTGGGGAGTCCTCCTCATAAAATATTCACCCAGGCTGATTCCTTCAAGAGTTTTCCCTGCACTTTCTTCAAGTATTTTTATAGTTTCAAGTCTTAAGTTTAAATCTTTTATCCAGTGAGAGTCTATCTTAGTTAATGGTGAAAGGTGTGGGTCCAGTTTCAATCTTCTACAGGTTGCCAGCCAGTTTACCCAGCACCATTTGTTAAATAGGGAATCTTTTCCCCACTGAATGTTTTTAATTGGCTTGTCAAAGATCAAGTAACGGTAAGTAGCTGGATCCATCTCTTGGTTCTCTATTCTGTTCCAGACATCTACTTCTCTGCTTTTGTGCCAGTACCATGCTGTTTTGATCACTATGGATTTATAGTACAGTCTCAGGTCTGATAGCGTGATTCCTCCTGCTTTGTTTTTATTGCTGAGTAATGTTTTGGCTATTCGAGGTTTTTTCTGATTCCATATAAAACGAAGTATTATTTTTTCAAGATCTTTAAAGTATGACAATGGAGCTTTAATAGGAATTGCATTAAAATTATATATTGCTTTGGGCAGTATGGACATTTTAACAATGTTGATTCTTCCCAGCCATGAGCATGGTATGTTTTTCCATCTGTTAACATCTTCAGCTATTTCTTTTCTTAGAGTTTCATAGTTCTCTTTGTAGAGATCTTTCACGTCCTTTGCTAGGTATACTCCCAAATATTTCATCTTCTTTGGCACTACTGTGAAAGGAATAGAGTCCTGGACTGTTTGTTCAGCTTGGTTATTGTTGGTATATATAAAGGCTACAGATTGATGGGTGTTGATTTTGTAGCCTGAGACATTGCTATATTCCTTGATCACTTCTAAAAGTTTTGTAGTAGAATTCCTAGTGTTTTCCAGATATATGATCATATCATCTGTGAAGAGTGAAGGTTTGATCTCTTCTGACCCTATGTGGATACCCTTGATCGCCTTTTCTTCCCTAATTGCTATGGCTAAAACTTCCATTACAATGTTAAAGAGAAATGGAGACAATGGGCAACTGCCTGGTTCCTGATCTAAGTGGAAATGATTTCAATTTAACTCCATTCATTACGATATTGGCTGTGGGTTTCCTGTAGATGGCCTCTATTAGTTTAAGAAATTTCCCTTCTATACCAATTTTCTTAAGTGCTCTGATCATGAAGGGATGCTGGATATTATCAAAAGCTTTTTCTGCATCAATTGAAAGAATCATATGGTCTTTATTTTTAAGTTTGTTTATGTGTTGAATTACATTTATAGATTTATGTATATTGAACCAGCCTTGAGACCCTGGGATAAATCCAACTTGGTCATGGTGTATAATTTTTTTGATGTGTTGTTGGATTCTGTTTGTTAGGATCTTATTGAGTATTTTAGCAGCTATATTCATTAGTGAAATTGGTCTATAATTTTCTTTTCTTGTTGGGTCTTTCCCTGGTTTGGGGATCAAGGTGATATTTGCTTCGTAGAATGTGCTGGGTAATATTCCTTCTTTTTCTATATTTTGGAAGAGGTTTAGTAGTATAGGTACTAGTTCTTCTTTAAATGTTTGGTAGAATTCTGACGTAAATCCATCTGGTCCTGGGCTTTTCTTTTTAGGGAGATTTTGTATAGTTGATGCTATTTCAGAACTTGATCTAGGCCTGTTCAACATTTCCACTTCGTTCTGGCTAAGTCTTGGTAGGTGGTGTGCTTCCAGGTATTGGTCGATTTCTTTCAGATTTTTATATTTGTGAGAGTAGAGTTTCTTGTAGTATTCATTAAGGATTTTTTGAATTTCTGAGGGGTCTGTTGTTATTTCATCATTACCATTTCTGATTGATGAAATTAGAGATTTTACTCTTTTTTCCTGGTTAGGTTGGCCAAAGGTTTATCTATTTTATTGATCTTTTCAAAAAACCAGCTTTTGGATTTATTGATCTGTTGTATAATTCTTTTGTTTTCAATTTCATTTAATTCTGCTATGATTTTGGTTATTTCTTTTTTCTGCTGCATTTGGGGTTGAAGTGTTCTTCTTTCTCCAGTTGCTTGAGATGTTCCATTAAGTTATTGACTTCCTCTCTTTCCGTTTTCTTGAGGAAGGCTTGCAGTGCTATAAATTTCCCTCTTAGGACTGCCTTTGCAGTATCTCAGAGGTTCTGGTAATTCGTGTCTTGATTGTTGTTTTGTTCCAAAAATATGGTGATTTCCTTGTTAATCTCGTCTATAACCCATGTATCCTTCAGCATAAGGTTGTTTAGCTTCCATGTTTTTGTATGGGTATGCAGATTCCTGTTGTTATTGAGTTCAACTTTTATTCCATGATGGTCTGAGAAGATGCAAGGAATAATTTCTATTTTTTTAAATTTTCTGAGGTTAGATTTGTGGCCTAGGATGTGGTCGATTTTGGAGTATGTTCCGTGGGCTGATGAGAAGAATGTGTATTCAGTTTTTTGGGGATGAAATGTTCTGTAGATGTCTGTTAAGTCCAGATGTTGAATGGTTGAGTTTAAATCTAAAATTTCTTTGCTTAGCTTCTTTTTGGAGGATCTATCCAGGACTGCTAAAGGGGTGTTAAAATCTCCAACTACTATGGAAGTGGAGGAAATCGAGTTGCTCATGTCTGTTAGAGTTTCTCTTATAAATTGAGGTGCATTGTGGTTGGGTGCATAAATATTAATAATTGAGATCTCATATTGAGTATTACCTTTAACAAATATGAAGTGTCCATCCTTATCCTTAATTATTTTGGTTGGTTTAAAGCCTATTGCGTCTGCGAACAGGATTGCAACGCCTGCTTTTTTGTGCTTTCCATTTGCCTAGAATATAGATGACCATCCCTTCACCTTGAGTCTATATCTGTCTTTTAATGTAAGAGACGCAATTCTTGGATGCAGCAGATACCTGGCTTGAGTTTTTGTATCCGGTCCGCCAACCTATGCCTCTTTAGAGGACAATTTAAACCATTCACATTAATTGAGAGTATTGATAAGCCTTTCGAGAGACCGGTGGACATTTTTAATCCTTTTGCAACTGTGGAAGTTGGAATTTGATCAAGGATTTTTTGGGTGGGTTTACTGTTGTGGTGGAGAATTACACTGGTCTTTATGAAGGATAGGTCTAAGAATGTCCTGGAGAGCTGGTTTAGTTGTGGCAAATTTCGTTGAAGTATTTAATTTCTCCGTCATAAATGAAGCTCAGTTTAGCTGGGTACAGGATCCTGGGTTGAAAGTTATTTTGTTTTAGGAGATTAAAAGTCGATGACCATCCTCTTCTAGCTTGAAAGGTTTCAGCAGAGAGATCTGCAGTTATTCTGATATTCTTCCCTTTTAGGTAATGGTTTTCTTTCGTCTGGCTGCTTTCAGAATTTTCTCCTTTATATTAACTTTAGTGAAATTGATTATGATGTGTCTGGGGGATGTCTTATTTGGGTTGAGTCGTGCTGGAGTTCTGAAACTGTCTGCTATCTGAATTTCGGAATCTCTTGGCATGTCTGGAAAGTTCTCCTTCATAATCTCATGGAGAAGAGACTCTGTGCCTTGTGAAGCCACTTCGTCACTTTCGGGGATCCCTATAAGATGAATATTGGTTTTCTTCAAATTATCCGAGAGCTCTCTGAGAGAGTGGTCTGTTTTTGCTCTCCATTTCTCTTATTCTTTGAAGGTTTGTTAGCGTTTGAAAGCTTTGTCTTCAATGTCAGAAATCCTTTCTTTTGCTTGCTCCATTCTGTTGCTGAGGGATTCTACTGTGTTTCTCAGATCTTTGAAGGATGCAACTTCTTGTCTCAATGTGTCAAAGTCTTTGGTCATTTGGTCTTTGAATCCGTTGAATTCTTGAGATAACTTTTGGAATTCTAATTCGATCTTATTTGCTATCCAGATCCTGAATTCAATTTCTGACATTTCAGCTATTTGTTTGTGCATTGGGTCTTGTGCTGTTTCTGCCCCTATTGATCCTTGGGGAAGTTTATCTACTCTCATTATTCATATTGCCAGAGTTTTTCTGTTGATTTCGCCTCATGATTGTTTTTCACCGTTGCCTCTGGCTGTCCTCAGAGTTGGGGAGGTATCTCTCCAAGATTAGACCCCAGCAGGATCACTCTGTTGTTGCTGGATCTTTGTAGGGAGTGACCCTGTGTAGTTCCTCTGGGGCTGCTCTAGCTAGGGAATTCTGGTTGTGGAAGCAGCTCCGGTTTGTGACACACCCGGATCCAGCAACAGGGCTGGGGGTGGTGCGCACGGTTCTGGGAGTGCCAGGTGCCCAGTGACTTTGGCACAGAAAGCCTTGGGCAGTCTCTGGCCAGGAGAAGAGCTCTGCACAGAGGCAGGGAGGGCTCCAAAGGGCACGCAGCTACCAGAGTCCCTGTCCAGATGAACGGGCTAGTGTGGAAGCTGGGAGGACACAGGAGGGAGGACGCAGGGTTGCGTGGCTCCCGGAGTTCCTGGTCAGGGAATGTGGAGGCCTGGTGGGTGTGGGTCACCAGTCAGGGGTTGCTGCACAGTTCTTATGGAGGTCTGGGCGGCGCCAAGCCCAGGAGTTTGAGGTTGCTATGAGCTGTGACGTCAAGGCACTCTACCCAGGGCAACAGCCCAAGGCTCCAGTGTGCCAAAACTGTCTCGTCTTTTTAGTTTTTGATAGTAGGCCTGGTACAGTGGCTCACACCTGTAATCCTAGCACTCTGGGAGGCCAAGACAGGCGGATTCCTTGAATTCAGGAGCTCAAGACCAGCCTGAGCAAGAGAGACCCCATCTCTATTAAAAACAGAAAAACTAGCAGGGCATTTTGGCAGGTGCCTGTAGTCCTAGCTACTCAGGAGGCTGAGGCAAGAAGATCACTTGAACCCAGGAGTTTGAGGTTGCCATGAGCTATGACACCATGACACTACTGAGGGTGACAAAGTAAGATTCTATCTCAAAAAAAATAAATAAATAAATTTTGGTAGTAAATAAATATGCGCAAAAGATTTCACATGGCTCGGCGCCTATGGCTCAAGCAGCTAAGGCGCCAGCCACATACACCTGAGCTGGTGGGTTTAAATCCAGCCTGGGCCTGCCAAACAAAATGAGGGCTGCAACCAAAAATAGCCGGGCATTGTGGCAGTCCCAGCTACTTGGGAGGCAGAAGCAGAAGAATCGCTGAGCCCTGGAGTTGGAGGTTGCTGTGAGCTGTGATGCCACGGGACCCCACCCAGGGCAACAGCTTGAGGCTCTGTCTCAAAAAAAAAAAAAAAAAAAAGATTTTGCATGCACAAAATTTGTAAATTTCCATGAAGTCTAATTTTTCTGTTTATTCTTTTGTTAACTGTGTCACATTCAAGAAATTACCACCGGGGGTGGCGCCTGTGGCTTAGTCGGTAAGGCGCCGGCCCCATATACCGAGGGTGGCGGGTTCAAACCCCGCCCCGGCTGAACTGCAACCAAAAAAAAAATAGCCGGGCGTTGTGGCAGGCGCCTGTAGTCCCAGCTACTCGGGAGGCTGAGGCAAGAGAATCGCTTAAGCCCAGGAGTTGGAGGTTGCTGTGAGCTATGTGATGCCATGGCACTCTACTGAGGGCCATAAAGTGAGACTCTGTCTCTACAAAAAAAAAAAAAAAAAAAATTACCACCTAGTGTCTTAAAGCCTTTGCCCTATGTTTTCTTGTAAGAGTTTTATAGTTTTAGGTTTTAAGTTTTTCATTTAGGTTTTCGATTCATTTTGAGTTAATTTCTGTACATGATGTTAAGTAAGTATCCAACCTTATTATTTTGCATGTGGATATCCAGTTAGTCATTAGTTAACTTTTATATCTTTTTAAAAAATTATGTCCTGAGGTTTGCATTGACTTTTCAGGCTTGCTGTAATGCTAAAATATACTGTTTTTGTATCCTAACTGAAGCTTAAGTTCTCAAATTTATATTGGTTTTCCCCTTAGTTTTATGTGCTTCAGTGGAAATTCTATTCTTGTTTGAAGTAGAAACATTTTGGCCAAGCACAGTGACTTAATCCTGTAATCCAGAACTTGGAGAGACCAAGGTGAGAGGATTGCTTGAGGCCAGGAATTTGAGAATAGCCTGGGTAAAATGGCAAGACTTCGTCTCTACGAAATATTAAAAAAAATTAGGCAAGCATGATAGTGAGTGCTGGTAGCTACTTGGGAAGCTGAAGCAGGATTGCTCAAGCCCAGGAGTTTGAGGCTACAGTGAATTATAATCATACCACTGCACTCCATCCTGGATGACAGAGCAAGACCATGCCTCTAACAAAGTAAAAAAGCAAAGAAGGAAAGAAGGTTTTAAAAATCAAAGGTATAGAGAATCAAGACTAGGCTGGGCACAGTGGCTCACTCCTGTAAGCCTAGTACTCTGGGAGGCTGAGGTGGGACGATTGCTTGAGCTCAGTAGTTTGAGAATAGCTTGGACAAGAGTAAGACCCTGTCTCTACTAAAAATAAAAAAAAAATTGTGGCTCGGCACCTGTGGCTCAAGCGGCTAAGGTGCCAGCCACATACATGAGCTGGTGGGTTCGAATCCAGCCCAGGCCCACCAAACAACAATGACGGCTGCAGCCAAAAAACAGCTGGTGCCTGTGGTCCCAGCTACTTGGGAGGCAGAGGCAGGAGACTAGCTTGAGCCCAGGAGTTGGAGGTTGCTGTGAGCTGTGATGATATTGCACTCTACCTAGGGTGACAGCTTGAGGCTCTGTCTCGAAAAAATAAATAAATAAAAATAAAAAAATTAGCTGGGCATTGTGGTACCTGTAGTCTCAGCTACTCAGGAGACTGAGGCAGAAGGATTGTTTGAGCCCAGAAGTTTGAAGTTGCTGTGAGCTAGGCTGACTTCGTGGCACTTCAGCCTGTAGCCTAGGATGACAGAGTGAGATTCCTGTCTCAGAGTGGGGAATCAAGACTTAGTGAAGCCCTCTTTAAACTAAAGCATTTGTAGGGCACTGGAAGAAATGTTTTGTTTACTCCCTGCCCATTTGAATATCTTGCGTAGAAATGCCCAATGAATATGAGTATTAAAATTAAAATATTCTATTTGGAGAGATAAAAATTTACTCTTTTCGGGCAGCGCCTGTAGCTCAGTGAGTAGGGCGCCGGCCCCATATACCGAGGGTGGTGGGTTCAAACCCAGCCCTGGCCAAACTGCAACAACAACAACAAAAAAAATAGCTGGGCATTGTGGTGGGCGCATGTAGTCCCAGCTGTTCGGGAGGCTGAGGTAAGAGAATTGCGTAAGCCCAAGAACTGGAGGTTGCTGTGAGCCGTGTGATGTCATGGCACTCTACTGAGGGTGGTAAAGCAAGACTCTGTCTCTACAAAAAAAAAAATCTACTCTTTTCCTTTTTAATGCCCTTTCTTTAATCAGTTTAGTTCATTGGAGCTACAGATTGCCTATTATCCTATAGTTCACCCTTCTGCATCCAGAATTTTTATAGAATGTTGGTGAAGTTTGAGGCTTACATGTTTTCAGCTACTTAGTTCACATACATTGAATTAAACATCAATGTATTAATTTAAATTTACCTCTCTTTTTTATGTTTCTTTCTCTGTCTTAACTGCTTTCTGTTTATTCAGTGCTTAGAGTATGTCAGGTACCATGCTAGGTTTTTTGCATGTGTTAATTGCATTTAGTACTCATAATCTCATGAAGTAGTTTTTTCATAGCTTTAAAGAGAAAGGTAAGTTTCGGAAAGGTTAAATAACTTTTTCATGTCACCTAGGTGTTCAGTGACAAAGCTGGGATTAGATTTGTAGTCTGTCTGTCTCCAAAGCCTAAATTGTCTCAGCTATTCTAAGCTGATTCTCTGCCTTATTCTTTTACTTTGTTTTGTTTTCCCTTTTATTAGTAGTTCCCCATCATTCAGTGGCCAAAAGATTACTGACACAATTCTCTTTTCTTTCATGATAAAGAATCCAGCAAGCTAAAAGTGCAGAAGGTAGAGCCTTGGAACAGTGTGCGTGTGACATTCAACATCCCCCGGGAAGCAGCGGAGCGGCTAAGGATCCTGGCTCAGAGCAACAACCAGCAGCTTCGGGATCTAGGGATTCTGTCCGTTCAGATTGAAGGTCTTTCACTTTGCCATGTGCCCATGTGGACCAAAATCATTACAATAGTAGAATATAGCATGATTTTCTATGCCGCTTTATTTGTTCCTCTACTTTTATGTTTCAGAATCCCAAGTAATTCATGTAACCTATATTTCACATTGCAGCACCTTAGGATAAAGAGGAATTGAGGTTATTGCTTGGTCCTGATAGGCTTCAGTATCCATAGTCATAGACTATAGCAACTGACATGTGTGTCTGTGTGTTTGCTTTCCTAGCTTAGTGTTTTGTGTTTTGGGGTTTTTCCTGGTTTAGATTAGTTTCGTTTTGTTTTCTTAAGAGATAGGGTCTTGCTGTGGGTTGTTTGTTTTTATTTAGAGACAAAGTCTTACTTTGTCGCCCTTGATAGAGTGCTCTGGCGTCACAGCTCACAGCAACCTCCAACTCCTGGGCTTAAGTGATTCTCTTGCCTCAGCCTCCCAAGTAGCTGGGACTACAGACGCCCACCAGAACACCCAGCTATTTTTTTATTGCAGTTTGGCCAGGGCTGGGTTCGAACCCGCCACCCTCGGTATATGGGGCTGGTGCCCTACCCACTGAGCCACAGGTGCCACCTGGGGTCTTGCTGTGTTGCCTTGGCTAAGACTCAAACTCCTGGGCTCAAGTAATCCTCCTACCTCAGCCTCACGATTAGCTAGGAACAGGTACATCCATCTTGCTCAGCTTAAAAAGAATCTTAATTTCAAGGCTGAGTTAGGTGGCTCATGCTTGTAATCCTGCACTTTGAGAAGTCAAGGTGGGAGGATTGCTTGAGGCCAAGGGTTCCAGACCAGCCTGAGCAAGAGTGAGACACACACCCCACCCAAAAAATAAAGAAGTTAACTGAGTGTGGTGGCACACACCTGTAGTCCCAGCTACTTGGAAGGCTGAGGCAGAAGGATTGCTTGAACCCAGGAGTGTGAGGGTACAGTGAGCTGTGATGAGGCCATTGCATTCTAGCCTAGATGACAGAGCAAGACCCTATATCAAAAAAGAAAAAAAAAGAACATCTAATTTCCATTGCTTCCTTCTACAAAATAAACTTTAATATTTTCTTTCCTCATCTAACAGATTAAGAGGCCCTCAACAGTCCTCGTCTAGCAATGTTCCTTTTTCAAATATATTTTTCTTTTTTCTTTTTATTTATTTATGGTACATATTAATAGTTGTAGATATAAGCGTATGTGTGAACTAATGAAATCAGGGGAATTGGGGTATCCTTCACTTCAGGTATTTATCATTTCTTTGTGCTAGGAGCATTCCAGTTTCACTCTTAGTTATTTGAAAGTATACTCTAACTTACTGGTTTTTTGTTTTTTTTTTACCCTTACCATTGATATAGTCACTTTATTGTGCTATCAAATATTGTTTATTCTACATAACTGTATTTTTGCATCCATTACCTATTCTCACTTTATCCTCTCACCCAGTACTCTTCTCAGACTCTGATAACCATTATTCTACTCTGTCTCCATGAGATTAATTGTTTTTTAATATTTAGCTTCCACATGAGTAAGAACATGCAGACTTTGTCTTTCTGTGCTTATTTCATTTAACATAATATTCCTAGTTTCATCCATATTTTTGCAAAAGGATTTCATCCTTTTATGGTTATATAATATTCCATCATGTATATGCAACACAATTTCTTTATCCATTCATCCTTTGATAGACACTTAGGAAAATATTTTCACTAGAGTGATTCTTTTCAGAATTAAAATAGGATCCACACACAGCTTAAAACCCTGCTATCCCTTGGGCAGCGCCTGTGGCTCAAGGAGTAGGGCGCTGGTCCCATATGCCGGAGGTGGTGGGTTCAAACCCAGCCCCGGCCAAAAACCTCACAAAAAAAAAAAAAAAACCCTGCTATCCCTTGCTGTTGTTTAAAGAATGACGACCAAACTCCTTATCTTGATCTCAGGCCTTGCATGGTCTGACTTCTGTCTTCCTCATTCAGCCTTGTTTTGTATATCTCTCCTCCTTTGCTTTCTTTGTTCCATCCTCTCCAGTTTTCTTTTGATTCCTTGAAGACGCAGTTCTTTTCCTGCCGCAGGTCCTTTGCATTCTTGCATTTGTGTCTTTTCTGTATGAAATCCTGCAATTCCTCCTTCCCCTACTTAATGCCTTCTTAGCTGTCAAGTATCAGCTTAAGTCTTGAGGATATATTTTCTAAATTCCCTAAGTCAGTTCTTTGTTAAGTGTTCTCACAAAAGTCTGTTTCTTTCCTTTGGATCATTTATCTCACACTTTCTTATAGCAATTATTTGATTATTGTTTTATTCCCCTATAGACTATAAGCTTTAGCACTTGGGATATAATGATAAATAAAATATGGTGCTTACCATTATGAACTCAGAAGAGCTCATGACCTTAGTAAGGAAGACAAAGCTGTGAGAGATGTAAGTACCAAATATGGGGGAATACTAGAACAGAACCAGAGAACTAGAACCCTCTCTTACCTTTCTGTGTTGATGAAAAACAAGGTGGCATCCAGCAATTTCAGCCTTCACTTTCAGTATTAGACCAAGCTCTCCAGACCCAGTGCTTACTTAAAACCTAAATGCTCTGTAAAACTTAGCAGTAGCTGAAGAATAAGAATAGACCGAGTCTCACTATGTCATCCTCAGTAGAGTACCATGGCATCACAGCTCACATCAACCTCAAACTCTTGGGCTTAAACAATTCTCTTAACTCAGCCTCCCAAGTGGCTGGGACTACAAGTGCCCACCACAACACCTGGCTATTTTTTGTTGTTGTTGTTGCAGTTGTCATTGTTGTTTAGCAGGCCTGGGCCAGGTTTGAACCCACCAGCCCTGGTGTATGTGGCCGTGCCATAACCACTGAGCTACGGGCACTGAGCCAATAGTTGACATATTTTAAGAAATTATGAAATTCACATAAGATAATGATTATCACAATACAGAAAGAATTCTTTAGTTTTCAGGCTACATGTATGTCTCAGGTGATCCTCCTTTCTCTTTCCACACTTAAGGGAATTCAGGCAGGAGTGAAAAGTGTGGTAACTGGTGATGACTTTGCCACTGTCATGGTGTCTGTTGCAAGGATTAAAGGACAAGTTGTTCCCCTAATCATCCATTCTCCACTGAAGAATACTCTCTGTACCTTTCATTTTTTGAGGTTTGGCTGGGGATCTTGGGAAGCATCTTTCTAAAGGACATTTTATGATCTCTCTGTAAATTCAGGGTGATCTAAAGTAGGAGTTGCCAAACCTTTTTGGCAAACAGCCAGTAATATTTTTGGCCTTGTGGGCCATAAAATCTCTGTCACAAGTATCTCTCTTTTCCAGGCCAAAACAACCATAGGCAACATGTAAATAAGTGAAGAAGGCTGGTTCAAATAACACTTGATTTAAATAAACAGGATTTCGCCCAAAGGACTTAGTTTATGGAGTCTTAATTGTCAAGTTTAGGAGCCAGTAGTGTTCCCTACATCATCATCATCATCATCATCGTTATTATTTTTGAGACAGTCTCAAGCTGTCACCCTGGGAAAAGTGCCATGGCGCACAGTTCACAGCAACCTCCAACTCTTGGGCTTAAGCGAGTCTCTTGCCTCAGCCTCCCTAGTAGCTGGGATTACAGGCGCCCGCCACAACACCCGGCTATTTTTTGTTATAGTTGTCATTGTTGTTTTGCTGGCCCAGGCTGGATTTGAACCCGCCAGCTCTGGTGTATTGTGTGCCTAACAAACTAAAAATGACACTGGAGCTGAATCTTTATTATTGAAGGAGAAGGATATCATGAGATGAGGTTAGAGAGGTGGACAGGGGTTCCCTTAGCCGCTTGAGCTACAGGTGCCAAGCCATACATTTTTTTTTTATACCAATTAGTATATGTGCAGTTGGCAAATAGAAGACTAATAGCAGTAGAATGTGGAAATTGTGTTTATTCATATATGATTTTTTTCCTGGAGGAACTGGAATAGTGGAAATGGAATTATAATTATCAACAGGAAAAAAAGCCTTTATCTCAGCTGTTACATAGTGGAAGTCCTTTCTGCTCTATTTTTAAAAAATTAGGAAGGAGAACTTACATTCAGGTGCATCCCCCATATATACACTCCTCAGCCTTGCCTAGCTTTTAGCTCATGAGAGGTTAAACTTCTTTCTGTGCCTACCTTGCTGGCAGTCCACTGACTCAGAGCTCTTCTGCATCTGCCTTACCTTAGCACCTTTAACCAGGCATTTCCACTCCATTGTTTCTGGATATTTTGTCTCCACCAATTATTTTTATTAGAGCTCTGGTTACAAAGTCTTAACAGATTTTGAGTTTACCCCAACACTGTTATTGTCCATTGGAGATTTGATAGAATGTAAGATTTTTCTGGGAATGCATTTATCATTTAGAAAATGCCTGTAATTCTTTGTAAGATTATGATGACATATGTACATATATATGTATATGTATATGTGTGTATATATATATATACACACACGTATGTGTATATATATTTCTTTATATGTATATACATATATATATATATATTCTTTAATATACATGTATATACCTTAAGTAGCTAATGAGCATCTATCACATACCAGGCCCTGTTCTATATCTATAAAGGATATAGTTAGGGTGACCATGTAATTTGTCATCTAAATCAGGACACTTTTGAGAGTGAAATGGGGTAATATTAATAATTGTACTATAAAAGAACTAGGGCAGACTTATTATTACCCTTGTACAGAGATAGAAGAGACAGTCAAGAAAATAAGTGAAAGAGTAAGTAATTAACATGGGATGCTCTGTGAAGAAATAATGAGATATTCTGGTAAGGGTTACCTAACCTTGGATAAGGTGTTTGGTAAAGGCCTTTTGGGGCATGTAACACTTAAGATTACAAGATTACAAATTGAGAAGCTGGCTATGCAAAGAGTACAGAGAACTGTTCTAGGTAGAAGGAACCATGTGCAAAGGCCTTGAAGTAAGAAGCAGCTTTGTCTGCCTAATAAACTAAAAGATGACACTAGAGTGGAATCTTTGTTATTGAAGGAGAAGGATATCATGAGATGAGGTTAGAGAGGTGGACAAGAGTTCCCTTTAGGGAAAGGCAAAAGATTTTTACAATCTGAAGAGAAACCAGAGTATAAGGACTAGAAGCTTCAAGTTGTCCAGTATGGCAGCCACAAGCTGTGTGTGGCTGTTGAGCACTGAAAATGTGGCTAGTCAAACTGATACATGCTGTAAGTATAAAATACATATTGAATTTCAAAGACTTAGCACCCCACAAACAATGTAAAATACCTCATTAATAATTTTTATATGAATTACATGTTGAAATAATACATGGAATGTATTAGGTTAAAGTGTAATTAATTTCAACTATTACTTTTTATGTTTTTACTCTTGCTTCTAGATTTTAAATTAATGTGTATGGCTCATATTGTATTTCTGTTGAACAGCACTAGGATAGATGGATGATTTGAGGTGATAGATAGTTAAGTTTGGCTTTCATTTCTAAAATAGTGGAAACCAATGGAGCAGTTTTAAGCAAAAGAGTGATGTGATCTGATGTCTGTTTCAAAAATGATACTCTCTGCTTAGAATATCTTAGCAAGTTTGGTATATTAATAGTTCCTTCCTTTTGTTGAAAAACCCCAAGCCCTGTATTCTCTTTCATGCCTGACTCTTATTGGCAAGCTGGGACATCTTGTAGCACCTGGTGATTTGTCCCTTACTGGTAAGATGTTTGTTCCCTTTAACCAGCCAGCCTCTCTGGTTAAAATACATGCAGAAAGCTGACCTAGATCAGTGACAGGACAGAGAAACTATTGTGCCTCTTTAACTATCTGCTTTCCCATCTGGCCATAAACCAGAACCCGATAGTATGGAAGCATTTGGATGAATGCAGCCTTTCAACTGCCACTGGTTAGCTTTATTTTAACTGTCTACAAGATGATGCTGTCTTTCATAGTAACAATAGTCAAGCATTCTGAAACTTGTTTCAGATAGATTGTTTTATCATTGAACTAAATAAGATTTAAGTTACCTCTAAGTTTAGGGTCTATTTAGTTGGACTACTTCTAGCGACTTTACCTACGAGGCTATTGTGGAACCCAAATGAGATAAAATATTTTAAGCATTAGAAACCCTGTACAAATGTTCTTATCATCATGTGTCTCAGAGGGGAATTAGTAGCAATTTATCTTCTCTTCACTGCATTATATTTTTCTGCTAGAAATATGTTTGTAGTGCAGTTATTAAAAAAACTTAGGGTTTTGTTCACAAGTAATACAGTGTCCCCACACCATCATACATTCTTTCTCCATTAAACCTACTTATGTCTCTGCCTTCTGGTCTTAAATTCCCAAAAGGAAGCCTAGGATTTTAGTTTAATTTCTCAGAACATTGCCTTCCTTCATACATGCAAACATACACACCCCTGCACACAAATCGTTGAGCTGGTTGGAAAAATAAGAGTTGTAGGCTCTCTGTTGACAGTAAGCATCATTAATGATTATCTTTCTGCCATATTACAAGTAAAAATCGGTTATGTTCTCCTTGTGCTTCATGTTAGTAAACCTGCTCAAATGGGTTAAAGTAAGACCACGTAGTATGGAACTTACCCTTTTTGTGGTGGTAAACTAACCATAACTCTTTAAAAACACAGAATGTGAGAATACTTTGTACCTGTCTTTAAACAAAATTTGTATCTTATTCTGATGATGATGTCCTTTTAATAACTTGAGTATCATTTTCAGGGGAAGGTGCTATCAACCTGGCTTTGGCTCAGAACCGAAGCCAAGATGTGAGAATGAATGGACCTATGGGAGCTGGAAGTTCTGTTAGGGTGGAGCCAGGATTTCCTATGGCAGGTGGTCCAGGTGAGACCTTTTACTCGTTGTATCACATTTTACTAGTTTCCTTTTTAGGCTTTGTTTGCTAAAATATGATCCTCTTGAGTCCCGCAAGTTCAGTAGGGGTTCATACCATACCCACATCTCTGGTTGCAGGTGGCTCATGCCTATAATCCCAACACTTTGGGAGGTTGAGACAGGAGGATTGCTTGAGGCCAGGAGCTTATGACCAGTCTGAGCAATAGAGCAAGACTTTGTCTCTACAAAAACTATTTTTTTTAATTAGCCAGGTGTGATGGCACATGCCTTTAGTTCCAGCTACTTAAGAGGCTAAGGCAGGAGAATCCCTTGAGCCCAAGAATTCAAGTTAACAGTAATCTACAGTTTGGTTACTGAACTCCAGCCTTGATGACAGAGCCAGACCCTATCTCTAAAAAAATAAAAAAGAAAGTGAGACATGAGTCATTCCCAAGAGGCTAGGATCACAGCACGCAGCATCTTTGTAATATTCTGATACCATACTAAAGGTTGACGAACATTGACAGGTTGTATCATAGAACAACAGGAAAGTATTGGAAATATAAACGAGTAAAACATTTTCCATCCCAATATGTTTATAGTAGAGTGGAGAATGTAGCGTTCTAACTCCCACTTTCTGTAAGGCTGAAAATGTATGAATTGAGAATTCTTGTGTGCTTATGCTTACGTGGAGTGTAAGGCAGAAGGATCACTCCAGCCCAGGAATTTGAGATTGCAATGAGCTATTGCATGATAGTGATAATTTCAGTACACTCTAGCCTGGGAGACAGAGCAAGACCCTGTCTCAAAAAAAAAAAAAAAATGAGGGTGGCACCTGTGGCTCAAAGGAGTAGGGTGCCCCGTCCCATATACCGGAGGTGGCAGGTTTGAACCCGGCCCCAGCCAAAAACTGCAAAAAAAAATAAAAAAGAAAAAGCGATAATAATGCCTATAGTCTTTTGAGCTCATGCTTAAAGGTGGATAAGCTCTGAGCCGTGTAGGAAATATTTTCTGAGTTCCTGTTACATATATGTTAGGACCTCTGCTATTGATCTGTTGTAGAATACCATATAGTAGATGTAAAATACTCAGCTTGCTACCTTTAGCTCCTCACAAAAGTCTGAGTATTTGGTGTTAAGGCAGCTTGATAGGAAATTATAGGTGATGCTCTTGCCACTACTGGAAGGACCAGGCCCGAGGCAGAAGGAGAAGAGCCTAGCTAAGGTACATAGAGTTAATGAAAGAATGAATGAACCTGAGATGTATACATCAGGAAATCTGGGGTCTAGTTTCAACTTCTGACCAGAGGTCTTATTTACTGGCCTTAGTTTCCTGTGAACACCTTTAATTATGTCTGGAAACAGTCCTATAGATCCTTCCAGGTTTAAAGTTTTAAGGGTCTATTAAACCAATGTCAACACCTTAATCACCAACTCTCAGTATTTTGAAGATAGCAAGCATACTTACTAAGCAGCTCTAAGAAGTGAGTGTGAATTATCGTTCTGTAGTTCATTATCAACATAGGAAACTTAGAAGTTCTAGGTTGAAATCAAGTTATATTAGTATTTACATCAGATTCAGTGCCTCACGCCTGTAATCCTAGCACTCTGGGAGACTGAAGCTGGTGGATCACTTGAGCTCATGAGTTCGAGACTGCCTGAGCAAGAGTGAGACCCCCATTCTAAAAACCTAGCTGGATATTGTGACAGGTGTCTGTAGTCCCAGCTACTCAGGAGGCTGAGGCAAGAAGATTGCTTGAGCCTAAGAGTTAGAGGTTGCTGTGAGCTATGATGCCACAGCACTCTACCAGAGGCCACAAAGTGAGACTCTTGTCTAAAAAAAAAAAGTTGTATTAGTACTTAATGGAGAAGATGGATTGTGATAATATGCATAATACGAAGTTTCAAGAATAATCAGTAATCTATAGTTACTATGCCATTTTAAACTCAAGTATCTTTCTTTACTGCCAAGCATATTTTAGAATTTTTTTTCCTGTCGATTGAGACTTAAAGGATGCAGGCAAAATTTACTATTAGCTTAAACTAAACAGATAAATTTTTCTAGGGAAAAATACCTTTTAAAACAATAATAAATGACTTTGGAAGCATGTATCTAGTTAACCTTGATTTGTCGATGATTCTTAGCGCTACTTCTCTTAGTATTGGCAACAGAAAGTTAGCTAATCAAAAAGTCTTTTGCAACTAAAACTAAATCTAAAGCCTGTTTCTTTCATAGCCTTATACAGTGCCAGAATTTGTGGGGAAACTATAGTAGTCATTTAATTAGGGTTTCTCAACCTCGACACTGTTGATGTTTTGGGCTGATAATTCTTTGCTGTGGGGGACTGCCTGTGCATTTTGGAATGTTTGGCAGCATCCTTTGCCTCAACCCACCAGATGCCAGTAGCACTACTGCCCCTTTCATTTGGTTGTGCCAACTAAAAATGTCTCCAGACTTTACTAGATATCACCTCAGGGGCAAAATTGACCTTAGGTGAGAACCACAGATCTAGTCCACATTCCCACCTAGTATCGGACTGCATTTTGTAGTGTTACTTCTGAGCATGTAGTCAGCATATACTTGAAAATTTCTGGGACTCGGAAGCTTATTCCGATTCCCAGAAATAAGAAAAACTATTTCTTATCTCATAAGAACTTTCTTACTGTCTAAATGCAATCTTTGAAAAATTGAGTGGTATCCTTAGAAACAAATCCAATTTCAACAAACATCTGCCTAATGTTCTTTCCAAAACACCTAAAAATACTAGATAAAATATGACATTTACAGCCAGATTTGATGACTCAAGCCTGTTAGTTTCAGCTCTCTGGATGCTGAGGTGGGAGGATCCCTTTAGTCCAGGAGTTTGAGACCAGTCTGGGCTAGTGAGACCCCATCTCTAAAAATAAATAAATATAATACATAGCTGAGGCCATAAGAAAGTGGAGGGGTAGGGAGGTGAGAAAGTAAGGGATTTCAGGCCAGGTGTGGTGGCTCAGGCCTGTAATCCTAGCACTCTGGGAGGCCAAGATGGGCAGATTGCTTGAGCTCAACGGTTTTGAGACTAGCCTGAGCAAGAGTGGGATCCCCATCTCTTAAAAAAAAAAATGGCCGGGCATTGTATTGAGCGCCTGTAGTCCCAACTGTTTGGGAGGATGAGGCACGAGGATCGCTTGAGCCCAAGAGTGTGAGGTTGCTGTGAGCTATGATGCCATGACTCTCTACCCAGGGCACAGAGTGAGACTCTGTCTCAAAAAAATCAATCAATAAATAAAAAATCAAGGACTCCTCAGGACAAAAAAGAAATGAAGGATGAAAATTTAAACAACAGTAAATAGATTCCATAGGGACCAAGGGATTTGGGTTTCAATAGCCAGGAAGGGATAAAAGATGAAGCCTTACCTTGGGTTCACATGAAGAAGAAAGATTTCAGAATTCCTCGTGATGCCATAATTTTCAATGAAAGGTAAACGAGGATAATGTCACTCTCTGGCATAGGGAGACCAGTGGGAAATTTGGCATGGGCTCTAGTTGGGAGATGGAAGTATAGTGGTTGTGGAATTGTCTTCTCTCCCCTCTCTCATGTTGGACATTTAATATATTAGTATAATGACCCAGGAGCTGCCAGGCTAAATCATTAACATTTATGGTGCTAGACTAGTGATTACTGTTGAAATTATAGAGGGCACATTCTCAACCCCAGCCATGGCAGACTTCTCATAGTTAAAGCCTGTCAATGAGCTTATACTCTAAATTTATAAAATTTAGGATTAAACTCCTTCCCTCCTGAATTTTAGAGAATTAGAATAATCAGGGTATTAAAAATTATGAAAATCAGGCTTGGTGCTTGTAGCTCAATGGTTAGGGCACCGGCCACATACACTGGGGCTGGCAGGTTCAAACCCGTTCTGGGCCTGCTAAACAACAATGACAACTACAAAAAATATATACATATATAGCCAGGTGTTGTGGTGGGTGCCTGTAGTCCCAGCTAGTGGGAGGCTGAGGCAAGAGAATTGCTTAAGCCCAAGAGTTTGAGGTTGCTGTGAGCTGTGATGCCACAGCACATTACTGAGGGCAACATAGTGAGACTCTGTCTCAAAAAAAAAAAAAAAAATTATGAGAATCAGAGCCGGGCACTATGGCTTATGCCTTTAATCAGTCCTAGCACTTTAAGATCCTAAAGCGGGAGGATTGTTTGAGGTCAGGAGTTCAAGACCATCCTCAGCTTGAGCGAGAGTGGGACTGCCATCTCTACAAAAAAAAAAAAAATAGAAATATTAGCCAGGTATGATGACATGCACTTGTAGTCCCAGCTACTCAGGAGGCTGGGACAGGAGTCCAGAGAATATGAGGTTGCAGTGAGTTATAAAGAAGCTACTCACTTTTCCTCAGACATCAGAGCAAGATCTTGTTTCAAAAAAAAAAAAAAGAAGAAGAAAAAAAAACTTATGAAAATCAAAAGAGAAAATGGTACTATCAAAACATAAGGAGAAGTTAGACAGAACTTACAGAAATTTTAAAATCTTCAAAGTGAGTAATTTATTCAGACAATTAGAAATAGCTGGATTGAAAGGTGAATTTGAAGACATCAGCCAAAATGCAGCAGAGATAAATAAAGACATGGAAATAAGACATCAAGAGACATGAAGGATAAAATAAGGTTTAATGTATGTTTGAAAAGAGTTCCAGAAGAAGACAAAGACCTTGGGGAGAGGCCAGCACAGTGGCTCATGCCTGTAATCCTAGCACACTGGCCAAAGCAGGAAGATTGCTGAAATCAGGAGTTGGAGACTATCCTAAACAAGAACGAGACCCCTGTGGCTCAGGCGACTAAGGCGCCAGCCACATACACCTGAGCTGGCGGGTTCGAATCCAGCCCAGGCCTGCCAAACAACAATGATGGCTGCAACCAAAAAAATAGCCAGGCATTGTAGTGGATGCCTATAGTTCCAGCTACTTGGGAGCCAGAAGCAGGAGAATCGCTTGAGCCCAGGAGTTGGAGGTTGCTGTGAGCTGTGATGCCACAGCACTCTACCCAGGGTGACAGCTTGAGGCTCTGTCTCAAAAAAAAAAAAACAAAAAAAGAGTGAGACCCCATCTCTACTCATAATAGAAAAGTTATCCAGGTGCTGTAGCATACACCTCCAGTCCCAGCTACTTGGGAGGCTGAGACAGAAGGATTGCTTAAACCTAGGATTTTGAGATTGCTATGAGCTAAGCTGAGGCCATTGCACTCTAGCCCTGGTGATAGAGCAAGACTCTGTCTACAAAAAGGAAAAGGAAGAAAAATTGGGGAGGGTTGGAAAGAGAATGGCTGAATTTTTTCCAAAACTGATAAAAGACATAATTCCTCAGATTCAGAAGCACAGTAATCCTGAGTAGTGGAAATAAAAATAAACATCTAGACACAGTATTGTAAAACTACAGAACGCTGTAAACAAAGAGAATGTTAAAAGCAACCCAAAAGAAAAGAGCAGTTATTTACCAGGGAAAGCTACTGAGTCTATAGCTGATTACTCAACAGCAGTATTGGAATGTAGAAAACATTGGAATAGTATTTTCAAAGTACTGAGAAAATAATCAATAGCCTAGTATTTTAATATATATATATATTTTTTATGGTTGGGGGTTACCACAACATGAGGAACTGTATTGAAGGGTCGCAGCGTTAGGAGGCAATTAGGAAGGTTGAGAACCACTGGCTTAGGTGATTCTCTTGCCTCAGCCTTCCAAGTAGTTGGGACTACAAGCCCCCGCCACAACGCCTGGCTATTTTTTTGTTGCAGTTTGGCCAGGGCTGGGTTCGAACCCCCCACCCTTGGTATATGGGGCCGGTGCCCTCCTCACTGAGCCACAGGCGCCACCCACAGTAGCCTCGTATTTTAAATGTAGCTATACTCTCAAGACTAGTATGAAAGTTGGGTGCAGTGGCTTATACCTCTAATCCTAGCACTCTGGGAGGCTGAGTCGGGAGCATTGCTTGAGCTCAGAAGTTCAAGACCAGCCTCAGCAAGAGTGGGACCCTTTTCATACCAAAAATAGAAAAAATTAGCCAGGTGTGGTGGCTCCCGCATTGAATAGGCTCCTGCCTATTCAGCAGGCTGAGGCAGGAGAATCACTTGAGCCCAGGAGTTTGTGGTTGCTGTGAGCAATGATGACACCACTACACTCTACCCAGGGTGACAAAATGAGACCCTGTCTCAAAAAAAAAAAAAAAAAGAAAAGAATAGTATGAAATAAAGACCTTTTCAAAGAGACTAAGAGAATTTACCATTAACAGACCCTTGCTAATTGAACTGCTCAAGGATGTACCTCAGGAAGAAGAAAATTGAACCTAAGATGGAAGAAGTAAGATCTAAGAAGGAATGGTGAGCTAAATAATTGGTTAGCATGGGGTAAATCTAAATAAGCATTGACTCACTTAGTAATGATGATGATATATTGTCTTTATACTTTAAATCACATATATCTGTTGACATTTTAAAGAATATCAATAAAATAATAGAAATAGAATGTATAACTTCTAAACTAATAATGAAATACTTTGGTTTATCTTCATATCATATAAAAATCTTTCACCTTTTTAAACTAGTAACGGAAGAGTAGAGAGGAAGGGAATGATAAAACAAATCAATCCAGGCTCAGCGCCCGTACTCAGTGGTTAGGGTGCTGGCCATATACACCAAGGCTGGTGGGTTCAAACCTGGCGTGGCCTGCTAAACAACAATGACAACTACAAAAAAAAAAAAACAAAGAGCCAGGCATTGTGGCAGGCTCCCATAGTCCCAGATACTTGGGAGGCTGAGGCAAGAGAATTACTTAAACTCAAGAGTTTGAGGTTGCTGTGAGTTGTGATGCTACGGCACTCTACTGAGGGCGATATAGTAAGACTGTGTCTCCAAAAAAAAAAAGAAAGAAAGCAATCCAGTATAATTCAGGAAAAATAAGAAAACAGCGTAGAAAAAGGAGACTGACTAGAACTCATAAAATGACAGAATAAATCAAAATATACCATAACAATAAAGGTAAATGGATTATGAACACTGAAAAAAAACAACCAACAAATGATTAGGCCAAGCATCGTGGCTTATGACGGTAATTTTAGCACTTTGAGAAGCTAGGGCAGGAGGATTGCTTGAGGCCAGGATTTGAGATAAGCCTGGGCAAAATAATGAGCCCCTGTCTCTACAAAAAAATATTTTTTTCTTTCTTTCTTTTTTTGAGACAGAGTCTCATTATGTCGCCCTCGGTAGAGTGCTGTGGTGTCATAGCTCTCAGCAACCTCAAACTCTTGGGCTCAAGCAATTCTTCTGCCTCTGCCTCCCAAGGAGCTGGGACTACAGGTGCCCGCCACAACGCCCGGCTTTTTTTTTTTGTTGTTGTAGTTGTTATTGGGGTAGACCAGGGCCGCATTCGAACCTGCCAGCCCCAGTATGTGGCCAGCATCCTATCTGCTGAGCTACAAGCGCCAAGCCTCTACAAAAGTATCTTAAAAAATTAGCTGGACATGGTTATGCACACCTGTAGTTGAAAGGATTGCTTGAGCCTAGGAGTTTGATGTCATAGTGAGCTATGATTATGTCATTGTACTCCAGCATATATAACAGAGGTGAGACCCTGTATCTAAGAAAAGAAATATGGGAATAAAGTATAAAGACTTAGAAGGCTTAACGTTAGAAAGATAGATAAAAAGGTAAACAAGGTGAATATTAACCAAGAAAGTGGTGTATTTATCAGATAAAATAGACAGTATGATAAAAACCATTACTGAGGATAAATAGGGCTACTGTATGATGTGAAAGGAATAGTTTACCAGGAAGGTAGCTAAACTTTTATGTACTTAATAACCTAGCCTCAACATATGTAAGAATTGCACAGAGATAGCAAATCTTAGGGGATATTTCTGTTAGCAATTAATGGATTAAGCTTATAAAAAATAACAAGAAGACTTAAATGATAATTAAAGTAGTTTTATGTAATGGTATATATAGAGATCATGCAGTAATAATTCAAACATTCTTAATCTTTTCAAGTAAAATTGGAAAATTTATACAATTGACCATGGATTCCAAGAGCAAGTTTTAGAAAATACCAAATATTGGTATCACATAAATCCTGTTCTCTAACTACAGTGCAGTTAAGTTAAATCAATAGCAAAAATAATAAATAAATAAGAATTCATGTTTTTGGAAATTTAGAAATATATCCTAAATGCCAAAGATTTTTTCAAAACCAATCATGGGGCCAGGCATGGTGACTCATGCATATAATCCCAGCACTCTGGGAGGCTGAGGCAGGTGGATCACTTGAACTCAGGAGTTTGAGGTTGCTATAAGCTATGATACCAAGGTACTGTACCTGGGGCAAGAAAAGAAGATTCTGTCTCACACACACAAAAAAGAGTGAGACTCAGTCTCTAAATAAATAAATAAAAGCAATCATGGGGCTGAACACAGTGTAATCCTAGCACTCTGGAAGGCCAATGTAGGAGGACAGGATGGTTTCAGCTCAGGAGTTCGAGACCACCCTGAGCAAGAGTGAGACCTTGTCTCTACTAAAAATATGAAAATTAGTAGCCAGGTGTTAGGGCTGGTGCCTATAGTCCCAGCTACTTGGGAGGCTGAGGCAGGAGGATGTCTTGAATCCAGGGTGAGGTTGCTGTGAGCTAGACCAACACCACTGTAGTAGCCCGAGGCAACAGAGACCTTTGTCTCAAAAAAAAACCCCAAAAAATAAAAAAAATGCAATCATGGTGGAAATTAGTATTTAAGATGAAGTAATGAGATAGTACATATCAAAATTTGTGAGTTGTAGCCAATACAGTGCTTAAAAGAAATTGGCTCGGGCAGCCATAGCACAGTGGTTACCCTGCCAGCCTGAGGTGTAAGGGTGATGGGTTTGAACCTGGCCCGGGCCAGCTAAACAATTGCAGCAAAAAAATAGCTGAGCATTGTTCCGTGCACCTGTAGTCCCAGCTACTTGGGAGGCTGAGGCAAGACAATTGCTTAAGCCCAAGAGTTTGAGGTTGCTGTGAGGTGTGACATCATAGCACTCTAACAAGGGCGACACGGTGGGACTTGGTCTCAAAAAAAAAAAAAAATGAAATATATATTAGTGAATATCAACTGAAAATTAATAAGCTAAGTGTGTCACTTAAGAATTGAGAAAAAGAACACCAGAGTAATAAGCTAGGAAGGAAATAATGAAGACAGGAGCAGAGGTAAGTGTAAAGCAGAGTGGCAAACCCAAAATATGTTTTTTTGAAAGGATGACTAAAACTGATAAACTGGACAAGACTACTAAGAGATAAAGAGGGGCCCGGCATGGTGGTTCATGCCTGTAATCACAGCACCCTGGGAGGCTAAGGTGGGTGGATTGCCTGAGCTCACTTGCTCAAGACCAGCGTGAGCAAGAGCTAGACTCCGACTCTAAAAACAGCCGGGCATTGTGACGGGCACTTGTAGTTCCAGCTACTAGGGAGGCTGAGGCAAGAGGATCACTTGAGCCCAAGAGTTTGAGGTTACTGTGAGCTGTGATGCCACAGTAATCTACCAAGGGTGACAAAGTGAGACTGTCTCAAAAAAAAAAAAGAATGGAAAATACTACACACTTTTAAAGGCTGAATTTTATTGCATATGAGTTATATCTCAATTTTCAAAAAAGAGTAGAAAAAGATATTCTATAAATAACTTTATGCTAATAAATTTCAAAGTTTTCGCAAATCATAATTTAATCAAAATCAACTTAGAAGACATGATTAACTTGAAAAATTTATAACCACTTGAGAAATTGAAACAATAAAAAATGTTTTCCTATGAATCAGTTACTATATGCTACAGGCCCATATGGTTTTTCAGGTAAATTTTACTAAACATTTAAAGAACAGATATACTTAACTATTCCAGAGCACCAGAGCCTAGAAAAAGAGGAAAGAATTGTTACAAATTATTTTGAGGTTATTTTAATTTTGTTGCCAAAAGTCAAAGAAGGACAGGAAGAGAGGATAATTATAGGGTATTTTCACAGACATAAATGATAAATCCTAAAAAATATAACCATCAAGGCGCCGGCCCCATATGCCGAGGGTGGCGGGTTCAAACCCAGCCCCGGCCAAACTGCATCCAAAAAATAGCCGGGCATTATAGTGGGCGCCTGTAGTCCCAGCTGCTCGGGAGGCTGAG
This sequence comes from Nycticebus coucang, assembly GCF_027406575.1. Classification (NCBI taxonomy): domain Eukaryota; kingdom Metazoa; phylum Chordata; class Mammalia; order Primates; family Lorisidae; genus Nycticebus; species Nycticebus coucang. Next base: position 41,622,163 of record NC_069800.1, on the reverse strand, counting down.
GCAAGAGAATCACATAAGCCCAAGAGCTGGAGGTTGCTGTGAGCCGTGTGACGCCACGGCACTCTACCGAGGGCAGTAAAGTAAGACTCTGTCTCTACAAAAAAAATATAACCATCAGAAATGAGAAACATGTGGAATTTGTACTCCAAACTGCTAGTTGGAGTATAAATTGGTATAACCACTTTTGAGAGCAATTTACCAATCTATAATAAAAATGAAAATGCTTAGTCTTTAAAACTAGCAATTCTAAGTATACAATCTAAAGACACTCTTACATGTCCACAAGAATTCATGACAAATTCATGGCATTGCAGAATCTTAAGTATAAAAAGGAAGAATAAAATTGTAGTATTCATCAGCAGAAAGATGAAAGTGTGGTTCTATACCATTGAGCAAGCACTTACAGCAGTCAAAAAATTATAATAAATGCAAAAAGAAACTGAAGAAAAATGCACATATATAGTACCACTTACACAGAGATTAAAAGCATACAAGACTGGGAATGGAGGCCAAGGTAGGAGGACAGGATGGTGTCAGCTCAGGAGTTTGAGACCACCCTGAGCAAGAGTGAGACTCCTCACTCCTATAATTCTAGCACTCTGGGAGACTAAAGCAGGAGGATTGCTTCAGCTCAGCAATTTGAGGTTGCAGGGAGCTGTGATGACAGCACTGCACTCTACAGAGGTGACAGCATAAGACCCCGTCTCAAAATAAATGAACCTTATAAAAATGCTGTACATTTTACCTATGTATACAGAAAAGGCAAATAAGCATGCACAGAACTGTTAGCCCCAATTATAATAAGAGGAAGGAAATGGAATCAGATTGGGAAAAAGTAGGAGGCTTCTGCTGTTATCTACATGCACATCTAGTGTAGATAGTGCACATTTTTTACATTTAAAAAAGGTAGATGATGGATATAGAAATTTTTCATACCTTTCATATTCTTGAAATATTTCATTAAGACAAAAATTGTGCCAATTCCAGTACTCTATTATAAGGAATTTTTTTTTCTAGGATTAATAAGGATGACCAGCCCCGCCAATGTTATGATACCCCAAGGTGGAAATGTGTCTTCTTCCATGATGGCACCTGGCCCCAGTCCAGAGCTCCAGCCCAGGACTCCTCGCCCTGCTTCTCAGTCAGGTAATGACTTCTAGTCTTTGAGAATTGAAAAGGTTGAAACTACCTGCACAGATCAGCTATCTCTGATGCCAAATTTCTAACTGCCTAACTCAAAATGCCACCTTCTTTAATCCTATAATGCTAGCCCTGATTTCTTCAAGCTAAATGTCATCATTTCCTTCTTAGAATTTGTCATTTATTTTCTTATTTCTATCCCAACATTCCTAAAAATTCATGCCTTGGCCTACATAGTCCTCCAAGATACTCCATGACAAAGAATTCTGTAGTCAGGTAAATTTGGTAAATGAGTGGTTCTTTGTCCTCCCTCCTCAAGATTCAGAATTAATCTTGTAGGTACTGAAAGCCCTATAGTGAAGAAACCTGTCTAAAGTTGTTAGCTTCAGTGTTTCCTAAACCTAAATGAGTAGGGTTTTTTTCTTTTGTTATAACACTAATAGTCCCCCAGAGTATGATTAGGAAAATATTTCTCTTCACATTTCATGTTTGGCTCTTCTGTCCACTGTTTGAATCATGAACTTTTTTAAAGGCAGAATTCACATTTCTGTCATCTTGGTATCCTGCTTTGCACACGGAAAGTATCCACAAATGATTATTTTGTTGAATAGTGCCAGCAGATTTTGGCACTTGCAGAATTGCCAAGACCATTACTCTACGATCTAGGTTGCAGTAGGTTAATTATTGCTTTGTTGACTATCTTTAAACAGATGCAATGGATCCACTCCTCTCTGGGCTCCATATACAGCAGCAAAGTCATCCCTCAGGATCTTTAGCTCCCCCGCACCACCCGATGCAGCCTGTCCCTGTGAACAGACAAATGAACCCAGCTAATTTTCCCCAGCTGCAGCAGCAGCAACAGCAACAGCAGCAACAGTTGCAGGCAAGACCCCCACAGCAGCATCAGCAGCAACAGCCACAGGGAATTCGACCCCAGTTTACTGCCCCAACTCAGGTGCCTGTTCCTCCAGGCTGGAACCAGCTGCCTTCTGGAGCCCTTCAACCTCCTCCAGCCCAGGGTTCTCTGGGCACAATGACTGCAAACCAAGGGTGGAAGAAGGCTCCCTTGCCTGGCCCAATGCAACAGCAACTCCAGGCAAGACCATCCTTAGCCACGGTACAGACACCTTCCCACCCTCCCCCTCCATATCCCTTTGGCAGCCAGCAAGCCTCACAAGCCCATACAAACTTTCCTCAGATGAGCAACCCAGGCCAGTTCACAGCTCCTCAGATGAAGAGCTTGCAGGGAGGGCCCTCTAGGGTCCCAACCCCCCTGCAACAGCCCCACCTCACCAACAAGTCTCCTGCCTCCTCACCCTCCTCCTTCCAGCAGGGATCCCCTGCATCTTCCCCAACGGTTAACCAAACTCAGCAGCAAATGGGACCAAGGCCACCTCAAAATAACCCACTTCCCCAGGGATTTCAGCAGCCCGTCAGCTCTCCAGGTCGGAATCCTATGGTTCAACAGGGAAATGTGCCACCTAACTTCATGGTGATGCAGCAGCAGCCACCAAACCAGGGGCCACAGAGTTTACATCCAGGCCTAGGAGGTGAGGAACACTGAATCTGTTTATGATAGTAAATTTGCTGGAGATAGATCTTAATAGAACTTCAGTTTTTAGTGTTAATGCAGGAAGTGAAATAAGAATACATGTATAATTATTTGGTTTGTTGATTTGGTGGCGACACTTGATATAACTTAGTTAACGTGATACATTATGCAGCATCTTACTCCTCAAATTTAAGCTAGTTCTCTGGATAAGAATCCAGGTAAAATTCAATATAGAGATGTTCATTTTGTTTCTCAAATTATTTTTGTTTGATCTTATACTAGTAAGTTAAAATGTCCAGAAGAAACATGCATTTTATTAACAATTTAAACTTCTCCTTTGTTGAAAAAATTAAGATTATGCAAAAATGAAAGATGAGAGCAAGGGTCTTATTGGGGGAAAGACCCTTATAATTATCAATTTTTATAATCCTGGTTAGTAAAATAGTAAGCATGGTATTTGTTAAGTTTGATTGAAGTATTAAAGGGGAGTAAGTTCAGAAATCATTGACTTTTATAGTTTATAATGCCAATGCCTGCTCCTTAGAGAGGGAATTCCACCAGTTATACCTAAAGGAGATTTATTTATTTATTTTGTAAGGTGCCTCTTGTATGAAGAAAAAGCAATGGAGCTTAATGTGTGAGAGGTAAAACGATTACAGTAAAACTTATCCATCTCCATGTTTTATTATTTATTCTTATTAATCATTGATCTAGTGCACATGAATGTGCTTGGAGCTTTTCAGTAAGGTATAGAGAGTATCAGTAATACTGTCATCTGATAAGCATATCCCCCACCAAAAGACACCCATTGCCTACCCAGAAAAAAACCCTTGCATTTTTAGTGTGACATAGCAAAGGCATGTTCCCATGGTTTCTGGTGAAATTAAGTTGTTCATCAGTCTTTTCACTCTCTTGTAATTAATTTTGCTGACATGCAGGTTCTAATATTTGAATCCTAAGACATTCTTAGAAAATGCAAGAATATTTCAATTCCAAACTTCACTGTTTTGGGCATCTAGCCCTGGATCAGTGGAAGCTGGGTAGTCCCTCCTGCAAATGTGATTACTGATTTAATTACAATGGAAGCATGCAAATGGGACTTGTCACTGCTAAAGGAAGGACAAATGCATATTTGTCTACAAAGAGTTTTTCAGGGCATTGAAAAATTGGCCCTTAAAAAAGCAAATGGACTAATGCAAGAAATTTTTAAGTGAGCTTTAGGTCTTGATGCTTTCATAGAGCAGATGATGTGCTCACCTAGGTGATCTGGCCACATCAAGGCCTGCCTTATAAATGTTGAGTGGGTTCTGAGATTCTCCTTATTGTAAATTTGTTTTCTGAAATTGGGCCTTCCTAAAAGGAACTAATACTTCAGTATGATTCCATTAGGGCATGGTTTTCAGTACCATAACTGTCAGAATCATAGCAAACTTGATGAGGGGAAGGCATGACATTTTGATAAATTTAATGTAGCCTCACTTTGAAGTTCCTATGAACTGTTTCTGATCTCCTATGTCTTCCAAAGAGACAAGCGCACGATTGGGGGGAAATTTTTTGCAAGGGATATTATCATCCATTTCCCTCAAAGGGAAAAAAATCACTCATCTATCTTTAATATTAGGACCCAGCTCTTTGTTTTATAGTACTTCATATCAATTTGTTTAAATCTGAGAGAATTTAGTATATTCCTTTGGTGCCTGTCTTAAAGTATGTAAAGTTTTGGGGTCCGTTGTATATATTTAAAAAGCGAGCTTTCAAACCTTGCTATGGCGTGGCCTCAGATCACATTTAGGGAGCAGATTGCCATCTTTTCCTTGGCATGTTCTAAGTGTAAACTTTTTAGTATTTCTTTTTCATTTTGACAATGCTCATATAAGAAATTGTGTTGATTTTTTTAACCATCTTTCCCAACCTTGTTAATTAAAGATCCTACCAGTGTGACAGAGAGCTAAGCCAGTGGAGACTTCATGCAGCTCATCCTTCCTTATTCATTCCATGTCTAAGCAAGAGTATAAATTTGCTAGGTAACTGCCTTACTCATTGTTTTCTATTAAGGAATGCCTAAACGCCTCCCACCTGGCTTCTCAGCAGGACAGGCCAACTCGAACTTTATGCAAGGTCAGGTGCCTTCGACCACAGCAACCACCCCTGGGAATTCAGGAGCCCCTCAGCTGCAAGCAAATCAAAATGTCCAGCATTCAGGTTTGTTTTCTGTGATTTATTCAGCCAGCATTTATTGAGTATTTTGTGATAGACTTGACAAGCAACAGGGGTATACAATAAACAAGTTCTGGTCTCTTCTCTTAATTTCATACCCATAAGTAGTTATTCTTTCAGGCCAGGCATGATGGCTCACACCTGTAATCCTAGCATACTGGAAGGCCAAAGAGGGGGGATCACTTAAGCTCAGGAGTTAGAGATCAGCCTGAGCAAGAGTGAGATCCTGTCTCTACTAAAAATAGAAAAAAATAGCTGGGCATTGTAGCAAGTACATATAGTTCCAGCTACTTGAGAAACTGAGGCAGGAGGATTATGTAAATCCAGGAGTTTGAGGTTGCTGAGAGTTAGGCTGACCCTAAGACATTCTAGCCTGGGTAACGGAGTAAGACTCTCTGTTTAAAAAAAAGAAAAAGATTATGTATGTATGTATACACACACTTTCAGAGCAATAACATATATAGAAAGTAGGTAATGTGTCTCAGTATTCTTATCCACCTAAGAAAAGGAGATGAAACAGATTAGATCAGAGATCAGCAATTTTTCTTCTATAAGGGCCAGATAGTAAATATTCTAGGTTTTGTAGGTTATGTGGTCTCTGTTACAATTACTTGACTCTTCTATTACAGCATAAAAAGTAGCCATAGACAGTATGTAAACAAATGAGTAAGGCAGTGTTCTAAACACTTATTTATGAATCAGCAGTGGGCCTGGTTTGGCCCATGGGCCATAGTTTGTTAACCTGTGAGTTAGGCAGTAAAAAGACAACAGGCATTTCTGGCAGATGAAACTGTAGATACAAAGGCATGAAGACACAGCATGTTTAGACAGCTAGGACCTTTTGAATCTTTATATAGTACTTGTTAGCTTTGTTTGCGCTGAGTATCTGAATTCTGGTTTACAATGTAGTATTTTTTAAAACTTAATTAACCAACAGTGTATTCTGTATAAGAAAAAATTTTGGAAGGGAAATAAGATACAATGGAGTGGCGAAAACGTATTTGTAGAGCAGTATTACGTGAGCTCAAACTTGGTGTTTCTGGTTGCTTCAGGACCATATTGCCTAATCCTCTTACCTTTTCTCATTCAAGCGATTTGTACTGAGAGAGCTCAGATATTTTCTGAACTTCCAATCCCACTTGGAGCTAATTTAGTTTCATACTTCCAACTTTAAATGTAAATCACTGAGGAATGAGAAAAATTCTTAATAAAAAAACAGAGTTCATACTATTTCTTGAAGGATAGGGCAAACTACTTGACTTTTCCTATCTAATAAAGCAAAACTGCATTCATGAGTTATGTAAATTAATGTTTTTATAGGAGGTTTTGAAACAATGATAAAATCACAATTCCTTCACCCTAGCATAGCTATTCATTCCTTCACCCTAGCAAAGTTACCATACCTTTATATGGTACCTTCTACATTTTCCTTATCATTTTGATTTATTCATTTGTCCTATCTAAATAAAGTAGCTCTACTCTTTTCTGTTATTTTCTATTCTTACTTTATTTCTCTTGTTAGCTTTCTGCTTCCTTAAAAAATACTCATCTGTTTGTTTATTGTGTCTTTTACCAACTAGACGGTAGGCCAAGCATCCTCAAACTTTTTAAACAGGGGGCCAGTTCACTGTCCCTCAGACCGTTGGAGGGCCAGACTATAGTTTAAAAAAAAAACTATGAACAAATTCCTATGCACACTGCACATACCTTATTTTGAAGTAAAAAAACAAAACAGGAACAAATACAATCACACCGCCTCATGTGGCCCACAGGCCGCAGTTTGAGGACCCCTGCTATAGGCTGTAGGAGGCCAGGGATTTGGTCTATCTTATTTATTGATATATGCTCACCACCAAAGTGCTTTGTATGTATAGGTGCTCAGTAAATAATTGTTGGTTGAATGAATATACGTTGGCATACTCAGTGTAGAGAAGCATATACAGTGGTCATGGAGTTCAAATTTGAGTTCATAAGGCTGGTTTAAAAAATCTTCCTTGAGATTTAAGATCTAGATAATGTAAACAAGGGACATTTGGTTATTCATTTAAAAAAAGAAAATATAAGTAGCTATAAGAAAATCCCGAAGATCCTGGCTTGGCACCAGTAGCACAATGGTTGCAGTACCAGCCACATACACTGAGAGAGCCCAGCCAGCTAAACCACTGCAACAAAAAAATAGCCAGGCATTGTAGCAGGTGCCTTTAGTCCAAGCTGCTGGGAGGCTGAGGCAGGAGAATTGCTTAAGCCCAAGAGTTTGAGATTGCTGTGAAGTATGACTGCACAGCACTCTACCAAGGGCAACATAGTGAGACTCTGTCTCAAAAAAAATAAAGAAAGAAAGAAAAAAAATCCCAAAGATCCAACAAAAAGTAAACATACAGAAATTGAGGTAGCACCATTTGTCTAAATTAGAAATAGCTAAGAAAAATAGAACATGTCCCATGAGGTCTACAAGGGGCTGTCACAGGTGAGAATCACTGAAGTTTCAGCAGCCATCTGTCTGGAGCTTGCAGAGGGGTTTGGTCAGTTGACTCCCACCAGAGGTTCAGCTTCTAGATCAAGATTAAATAATTTTGACCACATAGGACAGACGAGACCTATCCTTAGGAAGTATTAGATCAGTGATTCTCAACCTTCCTATTGCCACGACCCTTTAATACAGTTCCTCATGTTGTGGTAACCCCCAACCATAAAATTATTTTCATTGCTACTTCATAACTGTCATTTCGCTACTGTTATGAATCATAATGTAAATATCTGATATGCAGGATGGTCTTAGGCAACCCCTGTGAAAGGGTCGTTCAGCCCTCAAAGAGGTCTCAACCCACAGGTTGAGAACCGCTGTATTAGATGTTCTTTTCTTTGAAATGCAGCTTCCATACATCACACACATAACCTTTTTTTTTTTTGAGACAGAGCCTCAAGCTGTCACCCTGGGTAGAGTGCTGTAGCATCACAGCTCACAGCAGCCTCCAACTCCTGGGCTAAAGCAATTCTCTTGCCTTAGCCTCCCAAGTAGCTGGGACTATAGGCGCCTGCCACAATGCCCGGCCATTTTTTGGTTGTGGCTGTCGTTGTTTGGCAGACCCACGCTGGATTCAAACCTGGTGTATGTGGCTGGCACCTTAGCCACTTGAGCTACAGGCACCAAGCCACACACACACGTAACCTTTGAGTGTCATTATTAGTTTTCCAAGAAACATTTTTAAATGTCTTCTTGCATTGGTGAAGTTTTCCTAAGAGGACACTTCATATTCTTTGTTTTCCTGACTCATTTATAGCAGTTTATTTCACTAGCTTATAGTGCTTTTCATTAATTTTCTTCACCTTAAGGTAACCACAAGTCATTTTAAGACAATGAGATGCTGGGCAGCACCTGTGGCTTAGTGACTAGGGCGCTGGCCCCCTATACCGGAGGTGGTGGGTTCAAACCTGGCCTTGGCCAAAAAAAGACCAAACAAACAAACAAAAAAAAAAAACAATGAGATGCTGCCTTTCTCTCTATTTAATCTGAAAGAAGGTAAACTTTACTGATCTTTAAAATGTTATCTTCAAGTTATCACATAAGAGTAAGGATACTGTTTCTTCTCTATTATATGGTCATTGAGTATGTAACCAGCTATTCTACAGTTACATCGACTCAGTTTGGAAAATGCCTAGAAAGAATGTCAATCATAGCACATTATAGGACAGTGAATATACGGGGGATAGATGTCTTTCTAAGTAACGTAATTTGAGTGTTTTGATAATAAGATAACATTTCTTTCTGAAATTGTGACTTTGTTTTTTTTAAAGGTGGCCAAGGAGCTGGTCCTCCTCAAAACCAGATGCAGGTGTCCCATGGGCCACCAAATATGATGCAGCCCAGCCTCATGGGAATTCATGGCAACATGAACAGTCAGCAGGCTGGTAATTCTGGGGTTCCTCAGGTGAACCTGGGCAACATGCAAGGCCAGCCCCAGCCGGGCCCACCATCTCAGCTGATGGGCATGCACCAGCAGATTGTGCCCTCTCAGGGCCAGATGGTCCAGCAACAAGGAACCTTGAACCCTCAGAACCCTATGATCCTTTCAAGGGCCCAGCTTATGCCACAGGGCCAAATGATGGTGAACCCTCAGAGCCAGAATCTTGGGCCCTCGCCCCAAAGGATGACCCCACCCAAGCAGATGCTTTCCCAGCAGGGCCCACAAATGATGGCGCCACATAACCAGATGATGGGGCCTCAGGGGCAGGTTTTGCTCCAGCAGAACCCAATGATAGAACAGATCATGACCAATCAGATTCAGGGGAATAAACAGCAATTTAACACTCAGAACCAATCCAATGTCATGCCGGGACCAGCACAGATAATGAGAGGACCAACTCCGAACATGCAAGGAAACATGGTGCAGTTTACAGGACAGATGTCAGGACAGATGCTGCCCCAGCAAGGGCCTGTGAACAACAGTCCATCTCAGGTTATGGGGATTCAGGGGCAGGTCTTGCGGCCACCAGGACCCAGCCCACACATGGCCCAGCAGCATGGTGATCCTGCTACCACAGCAAACAATGATGTCAGCTTGCCTCAGATGATGCCTGATGTTAGCATGCAACAAACCAACATGGTCCCTCCTCATGTACAGGCCATGCAGGGGAACAGTGCCTCGGGAAACCACTTCTCAGGCCATGGGATGCCTTTCAATGCACCTTTCAGTGGAGCACCCAATGGAAATCAGATGTCCTGTGGTCAGAATCCAGGCTTCCCGGTCAATAAGGATGTTACACTAACAAGCCCGTTGTTGGTCAACTTATTGCAGAGTGACATCTCTGCAGGCCATTTTGGGGTAAACAATAAGCAAAATAATACAAACGCAAATAAACCGAAGAAGAAGAAACCCCCTCGGAAGAAGAAAAGTAGTCAACAAGATCTAAAGTAGGTTGTGATAATTTTGCCTCAAATTTTATTCATTTGTTTCTATGTGGGTGACCTTTTTTGATAGAAAATTTTAGACATATATAAAATTAGAATAGTGTAATGAAATCTCACTGCTTCAACAGTTATCATCTTGCCCTATCAACTTGTGTCACCTTCATCTATACTGTCAGTACCCTTTTAATTATTTTAAAGCAAATTCATTTGGTAAATATTTCACCGTGTAACTCTAAAAGATAAGAACAGTTTTTTTATATGACTACACAATGTCATCAGAACACCTGAAATACTAATACTTCCTTAATACCCTCACATATCCAGTGTTCACGTTTCCCTGATTATCTCCAATTTTTTTCTTATAATTTTTTGTTCAAATAAGGACCCACACAAGGTTTATACATTGCACTTGGCAGATATGTGTCTTAATTCTGCAATCTCAGGGGTTGTGGCACTCAGAGCCTGAAAAATCAACCAGTGCTACCACACCACAACTCCACAAAGCGCTGACTAAAGGAGGCCTGTAATGGCTGTTGGGGAACCAGAGAAGCCAGATGTGTTTTGGCATTGAAAACTACTGCCGTCTCTCAGATAGGTTTTTTGCACAGGTGCCTTTCCTTTGAAAAGGCTCTTTATCATCTTTAGAAGATGAAAATCTACTTGGGAGGCTTAGGCAAGAGAATCGCTTAAGGGTGGCGCCTGTGGCTCAGTGAGTAGGGCGCAGGCCCCATATACCAAGGGTGGCAAGTTCAAACCCTGCCCCGGCCAAACTGCAACAAAAAAATAGCCAGGTGTTGTGGCAGGTGCCTGTAGTCCCAGCTGCTTGGGAGGCTGAGGCAAGAGAATCGCATAAGCCCAAGAGCTGGAGGTTGCTGTGAGCTGTGTGACGTCATGTCACTCTACCAAGGGGGATAAAGTAAGACTCTGTCTCTCCAAAAACAAAAAAAAAAAGAGAATCGCTTAAACCCAAGAGTTAGAGGTTGCTACCGAGGGCGACATAGTGAGACTCTGTCTCAAAAAAAAAGGAAAGAAGATTAAAATCTAATGCTAAGATGAATGGACTTCTAAGATCAGTTACCCTTTCAGTAAAGGAATAAAGTGAGTTCTGAAAGATTACAGGAAGGGCGTTTAACAATTTATATTTCATTTCCTGAAGCTGAACATTAAGTCATGTTTCTGGCTTTGTTAAAATGTTTCCAGAAGGAATATTGATTAAGCTGGATTTTCTGCCTTTTAAAACTCAAGTTTAAAGATATTTATTAACAAAGAATAATGACTACTTGGGAAGCTGAGGCAGAAGGATCCCGTGAGCCCAGGAGTTTGAGGTTGCACTGAGCTACAGTGATGACATCCCACTCTAACCCAGGTGATAAAGTAGGACCTTGTCTCAAAGAAACAAACAAAAACGGAAAATACCCAAACCCCAATCTCCCTATACTTAAAGCCAGAGAATAGGATCTGAGACATGCACACTCTTGTCATAAGTTAAATTTCATGGAAATATGTTCCTAGCTGTCCTACAATCCTGTATGTAAAGATGGAACAGGTGGTTGTAACTGCATTATAATCATTTTAGTAATGACTCCCTCTTACTAAGGAGAATCAGGGCTAGGTTTGCACAGTTGTCTGAATGAATACAGTGAGTCATATAGCTGCTGTTTGTTGTTTAGGCAAGCAAGACATCCAGCTGATGGACTAAACATTTCCATTCCATCCTGCTGTTTAGTTTTGTGACAAAATAACCACTTACGGGCTCAGTGCCCATAGCACAGTGGTTATGGCGCCAGACACATAACACCAAGGGTGGCGGGTTTGAGCCTGGCCCCAGCCAGTTAAACAATTGCAACAACAAAAAAAAAAAATAGTGGGCGTTGTGGCGGTTGCCTGTAGTCAAAGCTACTTGGGAGGCTGAGGCAAGAGACTTGCTTAAGCCCAAGAGTTTGAGGTTGCTGTGAGCTGTGACGCCACGGCACTATACCAACAGCGATAATAGTAAGACTCTGTCTCAAAAAAAAGAAAAATAGCCACTTACTCATTTCCTATATTATCATACATATAACTTCTCAGATCTCAATTTGCTGAGAGGACAGAGACTTAGCTAGGGTTACTATAGATCTAGATTTGCCTAGGTTCTGGTTTCACTTGTGCCAATTTAAGCAGCATTACTGCTTATTTCACCCTCCAAAGTGTACCAGTTTGGATGATGGTCACCCTTATTCCCTGTGTTAGGCATAGAGGAACCAAAAGAAAGAGCTACTAAGTAGAGTGATGCCAGGATCTGTGCTTCTAAATAATGTGCGTGTGTGTGTGTGTGTATTTTTTTTTTTTAAGACAGAGTCTCACTTTGTCACCCTGGGTAGAGTGCTGTGACATCACAGCTCAAAGCAACCTCCAGCTCTTGGGCTTAGGTGAAAATATGTTTTAAAAAAAAAAAAAGGCCAGGCATGGTGGCTCACGCCTATAGTCCCAGCGCTGTGGGAGGCCGAGGCGGGTGGATTGCCTGAGCTCAGAGGTTTCGAGACCAGTATGAGCAGCACTGAGCCAGAGTAAGACCCTGTCTCTACTAACATCAAAAGCAGCCAGACGTTGTGGTGGGCATCTGTAATCCCAGCTACTGGGGAGGCAAGGGGAAAGAGCATCACCAGAGGAAGAAGAAAATGAACAACAAAAAAAGAGTACTTCAAACAAAGAATGACCAAGCAAGCTGAAATTAAAAATTAAAAAAAAATTTTTTAAAAAGTGACTAATGAGTGTATAACAGTTTAATCCAAACAAGTTGCTAGAACTATAGAAAATAATAGGAGAGCTTTATTTTAAAAAAACTACAGTAAAAGCTCTGTAAGTTGGCCCAGTGTCTATAGCTCAAGTGGCTAAGGTGCCAATACATACACCTGAGCTGGCCAGTTCAAATCCAGCCCAGGCCTGCCAAACAACGACAACTACAACCAAAAAATAGCCGGGCATTGTGGCGGGCGCCTATAGTTCCAGCTACTTGGGAGGCTAAGGCAAGAGAATCACTTAACCCCAGGAGTTGGACATTGCTATGAGCTATGATGCCACAGCACTCTACCCAGGGCGAGAGCTTGAGGCTCTGTCTCAACAAAAAAAGAAAGAAAAAGTTGATCACCCAAGGGATGGTAATGAACTGGTCAACATACACAGGTGGTCAACATAAGAAACTAGGCCTACTGTACTGATATGTACAGTCTGTGAAAATTAGGTTAACTTAAAGAGGTGGTCAGTGTGGGGGAGTGGTCAAGTACAGAGGTTCTACTGTAGTTGTACCCTCTTATATTGTACTCACTATTTCTTAAATCTTGTACATTAAAAACCAATCATTGTATATTAACAGCCTATATTTTTCTGAATTAATTTAGATTTACAAGCCCTTTAATTATCTAATTTTTCTGATAGTTTTTAAATTCTTTACTGCTGTCAGCCTGTGGGAATAACATTTTTTATGAGGATAATTATTTTATTCCTCCCAGTTGTCTGGGAATAAAATTACAAGGTTATTCTGTTGTCATTAGTATGCATTTTTGCTGCTTTCACAAGCCCTAAGGGAAATTGCTTATTTATTGGGTCTACAGATTGTGAAAAGGACTTTATGCACATACAGTTTCAAAGCTGCGAGGAAGGAGAGACAGTAACTAACAGGAAGAGTGCCTGCTTCTAGTTCTACACTAGCTCACTGTGGAACCTCGGGCCTGTCTCTTATACCTCTCTGGGCCCTTTTCTCATCCATAACTTCAGGGGGCTAAAACATATTTTAGCAGCATTTATTCTCTAAAAGTAAAGATTACCGCAGAGTCCTCTCTACAAGTGAGAGAGAAGTCATAAGGAGCAATTGAATGTGCTGAGGAACTGCTTCAAGTTCTACATTTCCATGTGTTGGGCTGTTTATTTTTATTATTATTATTTTTTATTTCAAAGTATTATGAGGGTACAAATGTTTTCTGGTTACATGGATTGCTTTTGTAATGCTTGAGTGAGAGCTATCAGTGTGCCCATCACCCAGATAGTGTTTACTATACCATTTAAGTAGATTTTTGGCCATCCCTTCCTCCCTACTCCGTATGGTGGAACTTGTAACATGGATTCTATTGGCTTATGAAACTTGAATCATTATATAGTTAGACAAAACACAACATAAAAGTGGTTGAACAAAATCAGGGCATAAGGAAACTAAAGGTAGAAAAGAAAGATGCAATTAGGCCTGAGATTAGAAACAAAATGAGGGCTATAAGCACTGTCTCTTTGGGAATGTGTGTGTTATTAGGTATGTTTTCTTCATTTTTCTCTTTCTCCACTAAAAATTCTAAGCTATCCCTAGGTAAAAAGTAAGGCATCCCTTAGCCAGTGGGGATGTCTGCAAACACTTATTCTGCAGCAAAATCAACCTTGTTATAGTGTTCTTTCTTTGTTCTCTGAATATCATATCTGTCGACCACCCTGCAGCCACAAAAGAAAAAAAACCAGACTCCCTGCTTGAATTTGATGGCTACACTGAAGGTTAGTGTGGTTTCACAGGAAGAGTACTATATAACATTAATAGCCTGTGATCAGGTCTTAAAACAAGGGAATTTGTAGAAAGCACTTTGAGTAAATAAGTGCTGTTGGATTAGGTGGATTTTTACATTTAATGAAATTGCCAGATTATTTTTATGCCAATATTGAATATTTTGTCCAGGCTGGAGAGATGTAAATAATGGTAAAAGATTATGAAACAGATTTTAGTTCTTCAGAAATAGGGAAGGGGTTGAGCTTGTTTTGTATGATTTCTACATAACTTATTCTCAAATGTGTTACTTATTTTTTAGCACCCCAGATACTCGCCCAGCTGGTCTGGAGGAGGCTGATCAGCCGCCATTGCCTGGAGAACAAGGAATTAACCTGGACAGCTCAGGCCCTAAACTGCCAGAATTTTCAAACCGGCCACCAGGTGATAAAATGTTAGCTAAAGGTTATATATACTTGTCACCACATGTACAGCATTACAAATTCCTTCTTTTCAAGGAAACAGTAGTCTACTTTAGCTAACTAGTCTACTTTAGCAACTTAAAGTGTTTATTAGTATTTAGAAGCTATACTTTGATATTAAGTAAAAATTTCAAATGTAATTTCTAAAGCCTTATCTTACACATAACATACATACACATTCTGCTCAAATTTGTCTTCATTATTTTTAATCATCAAAATCAGACTGAAATGTGAAGTGCGTGCCTCTTTATTCTTGTCAATGTCAAGGTTCTAGTTGACATTAGAATGGAATAAGATTAAATGGAGAGATGTTTTCACTCTAATCCTGCTTGCCTGCCTTTCCTGCAGCCTTTTCTCCTGGGGCTTTGTCAAAGTAAAGAACTATCAGGTTTTAAAACAAGATGATCTTTTACATAGAAGTTTTATTATAAATCTTTAAAAAGATTTATAGAACATTTGTAAAAGAAGATTTAAATAATAAAAGAGACACTCGGGTGGCACCTGTGGCTCAAAGGAATAGGGCGCCAGCCCCATATGCTGCAGGTGGTGGGTTCAAACCCAGCCCCGGCCAAAAACTGCAAAAAATAAAATAAAATAAAACAAAATAAAAATAAAAGAGACACTCATGTGCCTACCACCCAGCTTCCATTTATAATAAATAGTAGCACTTCTGTTGAAACTCCCTGTGTTGTGCCCTTCTCTGATTATAAAATAATATTGTTCTTTAAATGTTGAAAAACTATGCTGACAATGGGAGAGCTCTGAAAATTCGTTTATTCCAGTCCAAGTATTATAGAACTAAGGCTATTTGCCACAATATGTCTAAACCTGGTTACTCTTGGCCTGAGCAGTGATTTGTATCTATGTTCCTCTGTGTCCCAGTTAAAGATGAACAGCCATTTACACTTAAGCCACTCTCCCCTTTGTGTACAAAGGGTTATGTTTTGTTTCTTCCTTGTTACTTATTCAAATTACTTTTTGAGATATAAATGAGACATTATCTTTATAATAAGCTTTAATCTTCTCTTTATATATTTTTTAAGTGAATTCAAACAAAACGTAAAAGTAAATCCCTCATGATATCAACACTTTGTGTTATTTATTACAGATTTTTCAGGCATCCCACACTTCCCATCAGTGAGTTGTAACAGCACAGTTGAGATTGGGAGGTCATTAGTCTTTGGAGAGTATGTCCAGAAAGCATTGTGAGCAGCAAGGCATCTTCTTCCCTCACATATACCTGAACTCTTATTGTTTGAATGCAAGGGGTCCTCACACGTTTATTGCCTCTTTTCTGTAAACTGGGGACCTATAGGCTGAATTTGGCCTATAATGGGTTTGAATTGCCCTACTGTGTCTTAAAACAAATAAAAACCTAAATTTAAATGCCTTTAGAAAGGGCATCTTCTCTGCACTTTAGCACTACTCAGGACTTCTGCTGTCTCATACCAGCCCACTTCTCTTCTTTACTACCTGCCTGGCCCCTTACGGCATATGACTTTGCATCCCTTGACTAATAAATTGGTTTTTGACTGTGTTACGGGTACTGTGTGTATCCTCTGCTATCCCTCTCAACCATGTGTCACATACTCCAATCTGTGTTATCACTAGTGCCCTTAGGACTGCTGCCTCTAGCTTCTGGACTCTGTAGCAGCTGTGTCCTTTAACTATTACTTTTGAGAGGCTGCTGGATTGTCTGTGCTGCCTTCTTTGGTATTTATGTGCTGTCTGGTGGGTTGAAAGGTAAAAGGCATCCACGTCATAGCCTGACATCCATGGGCTTTTGCAGAAATCACAAGTTTTTTAATGTGTGGACCCCAGACTAGATGTGAAAAATTAAAACCCACCGTGTTGGACTTTGTAGCTAAAAGGACGTGTGTTATTAGTTTTATAAATGTCAAGAAGATGCTTGGACTTAAAAAAAAAAAGAATTAAAAATTCTTCAGAACTGGATTCTGTACATTGTATTCATTGGTACCATGGAAATCATTGGCCAGAAGACATTAATTAGCGATTGGGCACAGAGTCTAACTCACAGTATTTGGTAGCTTTGTGAAAATTTTGAGTTGTCACTTATTCCAACTGCCAGAACTAATAGTTCTTATTTTCTCTCACCACCTTAAAATCTTTCTAATGCATTTTTCATGCAACAATGGAATAAGTCCAGTTTATAGACTTCTATCCCAACTAAATACCCATTTTTTCCCATTGTGCCGCCTTTCTTCTTGGTTTAAGTATATGCTTATCCTTTCTGATTGTATAAAGTTTTGGTTCTAAAATGCCAAGTAAAATCCTCACGAAAGAGAAAATCATTTGAGATGTTGCTTTTTGCATAACTGGAAGACATTGTCCCTCAGAGTTCTTTTCCCAAAATTATTTTTTATTCCTGAGGGCTACACACTTTGCATACTTAACTCTCTAATTGTGGATTCATAGAAAATATTTCTCCAAATAGAGGTTTGCATATAAAAGAATAAATATAAATTAATAGCCTTAAAACCTTAATGCCCTCATTTTACTTTCAGTATTTATTATCAGCTCTTACTATTTGTCACACTGACTTAGGTCTGAGAGTCAGTTTAATTCAGTTGGTTTCCCCAAAAGGATTAAGCCTGAAAGATGCAGCAAGTGGATGGAGCCAATGGATTGGAGTAATTTTACATCCCTCTTTCTTAAGGAACTGAGTCCTTTAATTTTATATTTTACTTCTGTTGAAAGAATAAAAAGGCTGTCTTCAATGCTGGTATTTTCAACAAAACTACATCTTTAAAAAGTTAATTCTATGCTAACAAATAGTGAATCCTAAATGCTTTACTTCATTTACAAATACAGTGAAATACTATGTCTACAAGAGACCTGAATGTTGGGTGGCCAGCTACTTGCTATTGATGGAGTTTTTCTCATTTCATCTGAGTGTTCAGCTGTTGTAGACTCAGCCATTTTCAGTACATAGCACAGAGTATCTACCAGACTCTTGGTACAATTATACCTGATTCAAACCCTGCACGTTGAGAAGCTCCAGGTTCTTGATGCTTTGCTTTTTGCTTCCTTAAGCTCCTTTGCTTATGTCAAATAATGAGGGGCTGCCCCCTGCCCCAGGAGTGGGCATGCCAGAGCTGTTTGTGCATAGTCTTCCACCTAGATGAGTATTGCTTGGCTGTACCCTAAAGAAAGCAAAGTTTTCTTGCTGAAAAATCTAACTTCCCTGATTTGGGGGGCTTGTTTTAGGTTATCCTTCTCAACCAGTTGAACAGAGGCCACTTCAGCAGATGCCCCCTCAACTCATGCAGCATGTGGCTCAGCCACCACAGCAGCAGCCACAGCCACAACTGCCTCAGCAGCAGCAGCAGCAGCCGCAGCCACCTCCCAGTCAGCCACAGTCACAGCAACAGCAGCAAATGATGATGATGCTCATGATGCAGCAGGATCCCAAATCAGTTAGGCTTCCAGTCTCCCAAAATGTCCACCCCCCCAGGGGACCCCTGAACCCAGACTCCCAGAGAACACCTTTGCCACAGAGTGGCAGTGTGCCTGTCATGGTCAGTTTGCAAGGACCTGCCTCTGTGCCACCATCACCTGATAAACAAAGAATGCCAATGCCTGTGAATACTCCTTTGGGAAGCAATTCAAGGAAAATGGTATACCCAGAGAACCCACAGAATCCTTCGAGTTCGCCGCTGGGAGAGTTGTCCTCACTCCCTGAAGCAAGTGGCAGTGAAGTACCATCCATCTCAGGAGGCTCAAATAACATGCCTTCACATTTAGTAGTCTCCCAGAATCAGTTAATGATCACAGGGCCAAAACCTGGACCATCACCCCTTTCAGCAACTCAAGGTGCAACTCCCCAGCAACCCCCTGTAAATTCCCTGCCCAGCTCTCATGGCCACCACTTTCCGAATGTGGCTGCTCCAACGCAGACGTCAAGGCCTAAAACACCAAACAGAGCAAGTCCTAGACCCTATTACCCTCAGACACCCAACAACCGACCTCCTAGCACAGAACCTTCAGAAATCAGTCTGTCACCAGAAAGACTCAATGCCTCCATAGCAGGACTCTTCCCACCTCAGATAAATATTCCTTTACCTCCTCGGCCAAGTTTAAACAGAGGCTTTGATCAACAGGGCCTAAATCCAACAACTTTGAAGGCCATTGGGCAAGCACCTTCAAATCTTACTATGAATTCTTCCAATTTTGCTGCCCCACAAACTCACAAATTAGATTCTGTGGTGGTGAATTCTGGAAAACAGTCTAATTCCGGAGTAGCAAAACGAGCTAGTCCAAGTAACAGTCGCAGGTCCAGTCCTGGATCCAGTAGGAAAACCACTCCAAGTCCTGGGAGGCAAAATTCAAAAGCCCCTAAACTGACTCTGGCCTCTCAAACAAATGCACCCCTGTTGCAGAATGTGGAGTTGTCGAGAAATGTATTGGTCAGTCCCACTCCTTTGGCCAATCCTTCTGCACCTGGGAGCTTTTCTAACAACAGTGGGCTAAATTCTCAGAATCCCACGGTGTCAGTGGCTGCAGTCGGGGGTGTTCTTGAGGATAACAAAGAGAGCTTGATTGTGCCTCAGGACAGTGACTGCCACAATTCCCAGGGCAGGAAGGAGCAGGTAAACATTGAGCTAAAAGCAGTCTCTGCCCAAGAAGTTAAAATGATTGTCCCGGAAGATCAGTCCAAAAAGGATGGGCCACCTTCAGATCCTAACAAACTTTCCAGTGTGGAAGACAATAAAAATTTGGTGTCTCCTGCTATGAGGGAAGCACCAACATCATTAAGTCAACTTCTTGACAATTCTGGAGCTCCTAATGTGACCATTAAACCCCCTGGACTTACAGATTTAGAAGTAACACCTCCGGTAGTTCCTGGAGAGGATCTCAAAAAAGCATCTGTCATTCCCACACTTCAGGATCCGTCTTCTTCTAAAGAACCCTCCAATTCCCTAAACTTACCTCACAGTAACGAGCCATGTTCAACCCTTGTGCATCCAGAATTGAGTGAAGTCGGTTCTAATGTTGCACCAAGCATCCCTTCTGTAATATCAAGACCTGTCAGCTCTTCCTCCATTTCCACTCCCTTGCCTCCAAATCAAATAACTGTATTTGTCACTTCTAATCCCATCACAACTTCAGCTAACACATCAGCAGCTCTGCCAACTCACTTGCAGTCTGCATTGATGTCAACAGTTGTCACAATGCCCAACGTGGGTAGCAAAGTTATGGGTTCTGAGGGACAGTCAGCTGCTCAGTCTAATGCCAGGCCTCAGTTCATTACCCCTGTCTTTATCAATTCATCCTCAATAATTCAGGTTATGAAAGGATCACAGCCAAGCACAATTCCTGCAGCCCCACTGACAACCAACTCTGGCCTGATGCCTCCCTCTGTTGCAGTCGTTGGCCCTTTACACATACCTCAGAACATAAAATTTTCTTCTGCTCCTGTACCACCCAGTGCCCCCTCCAGTAGTCCTGCTCCAAACATGCAGACAGGTCGACCTTTGGTCCTTAACTCACGAGCCACCCCTGTTCAACTTCCTTCCCCACCTTGTACATCTTCTCCAGTTGTCCCTCCTCATCCCCCTGTCCAGCAGGTGAAAGAATTAAATCCAGATGAGGGAAGTCCTCAGGTGAGCACCTCAGCAGATCAGAGCACTCTCCCCTCTTCACAGTCAACCACAATGGTTTCCCCCCTTTTGACCAATAATAGTCCAGGTTCTTCTGGTAACCGGCGAAGCCCCGTCTCCTCTAGTAAGGGCAAAGGAAAAGTGGACAAAATTGGCCAGATTTTGCTGACGAAAGCGTGTAAGAAAGTTACAGGCACTCTCGAGAAAGGGGAAGAGCAATATGGTGCAGATGGAGAGACTGAAAGCCAAGGACTAGAGACCACAGCTCCAGGTCTCGTGGGCACAGAGCAGTTATCCACAGAGCTGGACAGTAAAACCCCAACGCCCCCAGCACCTGCTCTGCTAAAAATGACCTCTAGCCCTGTGGGCCTGGGCTCCACCTCAGCAGGACCCAGCTTACCTGGCGGTGCCCTCCCTACCAGTGTACGCTCAATAGTAACCACTCTGGTACCCTCCGAGCTCATCTCTGCGGCACCAACCACAAAAAGCAATCATGGTGGCATAGCATCTGAGCCACTTGCGGGTGGCCTAGTGGAGGAGAAGGTGGGATCCCATCCAGAGCTTCTACCCAGCATAGGTATGTACTTGGGGCTTCAACATCTTCTTCTGTCAGTTTTTTGGTGACCTATCTCACAAGAGAAAGCGTAACTCCTTTCTACTTGGAGGAGGAATGGGTAAATGGCAATAGTGATAGTTTTATTTATTGAAAGTACATTAGAAAATATAGTTTTAAATTCCATGTTAAGTTTACATTTATTGATGTGGTTCTCAGCTCCTAAAATGACCTTTCATTTATATAAAAGTTTTTCAATTTACAAGGAAGCTGTTTTACATATATTATCTTACATCATCTTTATACCAACTATGTCAGGTATTCTTAACCCCATCCTATAGGTGAGAAGATTAAAACTCAGAGAAGTTGAGTATTTGTTCACAGCCAGGGGTGGGGAACATGGCTGTGGCACACGTGGCCTTCTAGGTCCATAAGTGCAGCCTTTTGACTGAATCCAAATTTTACAGAACAAATCCTCTTTTTAAAAAGAGTATAATAGGGTGGTGCCCGTGGATCAGTGAGTAGGGCACCGGCCCCATATGCCGAGGGTGGTGGGTTCAAACCCAGCCCCAGCCAAACTGCAACAAAAAAATAGCCAGGTGTTGTGGCAGGAGCCTGTAGTCCCAGCTGCTTGGGAGGTTGAGGCAAGAGAATCAATCGCATAAGCCCAAGAGTTAGAGGTTGCTGTGAGCCGTGTGAAGTCATGGCACTCTACCTGAGGATGGTACAGTGAGACTCTGTCTCTACAAAGAAAAAAAAAAAAAGTATAACAGAAGGCAGCACCTGTGACTCAAAGGAGTAGGGCACCGGCCCCATGTGCCAGAGGTGGCGGGTTCAAACCCAGCCCTAGCCAAAAAACTGCCAAAAAAAAAAAGTGTAACAAAGAAAGATGAAGCTTTTCTTGCCTCCATTGGTGCTTTAAAAAGAACAATCTTGTGATCTGAAGAGCGCAGGTTCCCTTGTGAACCTCTATTTTGACACTGTACCTTAAGTGTAAACAGCAGCTTCTGCAGATTATCCTTGCTGTGACGAAGATTTGCTTGCTACGGTTTCAGAGCCGGGTTCTCATACGCCTATCTCATTGTATTCTTAACTCAGAGACTATTCCCTTTTTGTCTAGTCTACTCCAGAGGAGAACTTCCCAAACACTAGGTTTCATGGTATTATATACAGGAGGAACAAAGTGGCTAAGAGTCAGATAGGCTTGTGTTTGTATCACAGCACCAGCATTTACCAGCTATCTAGGCTTTGTCCAGTTACTTCACCACTCTAAACTTCAGTTTCCTCCTTTGTAATGTGGGAACAATAATTCTAAGACTTCAATAAGATAGTGCATATAACATGCTTAGCACAGGGGCCTGGAATATAATAATTATTCAGTAAGTCATTTAAAATTTGTTATTGCCAGTTTCTTATTGATACAATATCTTTGTAAATTGGTCTGTTCATTCATGTAGATATGCTTCATGCTATTTCCTATCCAGGCGGGCTAATGATGGAAGAACAGGTGTCCTTATGCCTCCTGTCTTTCCCTTCCCTCCCCACCATGTTCTTTCTCCTGTGAGTCATAAGTGGTACAGAAGCTCTATTTCCCTAGAGTGGAATCAGCCACACACTGGTAGAGCGGGGAAGGACCTTTACGATATCCTAGGCTGGTCAATAAGTGCCTATCTTATTTATGCAACTAAAATGTTTCAAGTGCCTACCACTGAGTGGTAAGCCCTCAGAAGGAGGGGAAGAGAGAACACAAGATTCAGGGTAAAATCAGAGTTCAAATTTTAGCTCACTTGGTTACCAGTTGCAGTTGAACTTAAGTTCTTTAACTTTCTGCTAAGCCATGTACTTCACCTATAAAATGGAGATTGTAATTCCTACCTCCCAGAATTTATATATAAGGGTTCAGTGAGAGGACTTAATGTCAGGTGGCCAGCATGCTGCTTCACATAGAGCTTTGGAAAGGTAAATTCCCTTTCTCTCTTGACTCTACACTTCAGTGTTAGAGAGGAAGAGAGGGAAAAGGCCTTCAAGTTTACTTCCCCTACAGGAGACAAAGATTTCAGAAAGCTAGTTCTATGTTTCTGATCCTAGTTCTGTTAATGTAGGTGAACCCTAAGAATTTAAAAGAAACCTACAATGAATTATATATCATTTACTATTAAATATTTCCATTTCTATTACTTTCAACAATTTTTTCCCTTTGATACCAAGAGAAAAATGATGAAGTGATTAGAAATTATTTTTGTCTGGATCATATACTACAAAAATGGCTGAGCCTTGGGAGATGAATCAGCAGCTGGGAAAAGTTTCCAGTTTTACTTAAGGCCACTCGTTTTGCTTATAGTGATTGATTCTCTATTCTTTTTTAAGGGCCTTCTGTGCTTTTACCTTGCAAATATGAGAAACCAATTCTGAAGTTAAAGGTAGAAGTAAAGATACAGTTTTATCAAATAAGCATCCAAAATAAATTCCTAAACACAGATGCATTATTGACTGCATTACTAAACAGGAAGAGAGATCTATAGAATTCATAGTTTCCACAAAAGGGTAAAAATTACTATTGAGAGTTTATCTAGGATTTTAGACTATAGTGTCAAAATGGGAGTGTCAAATGGGATAAGGCCAAATGGGCCTTAAGTGACTGTGGCATATCTGTGCCTTTAATCTTAACTATATCATCCAGGAAGGTTTTGTCTAAAACCTTATATTCTATTCCATTCCTCAAGGGCCCAAGTTATCTGTGTCCTTCGAAGCCTAATTCTGATATTTCTCGCTTTAATGTGCTGTCAGATTTTTCTGCCTAGAATTGATCTCCCTTCTTGGGACTTCTGTAGCACTCGATACTGTATGTCTCCTTCATGTGACAGCACAGTGCACTCCAGTGTACCACATGTATGTGATTATCTTTAATACTGGGCTGAGTTCCTGATGTGCAGGAAGGATATAATTTGGTCTCTAAGAGTACCTGGCATAGTGCCTCACCCCTAGTAAGTCTTTGTAACGATTTGTTAGATAAGTAAATAACATGTCAAATTGAATTATTTATTAAGTATAAATTGAATATTTGCTTTATGCCAATTACTCTTGCTAGGTGCTGTAGAAAAGTACAAAATTTGGGAAATTGGGGCCAGGAGTTTGACACCAGCTTAGCAAACATAGTGAGACCTCATCTCTACAAAAAATAAAGTAGCTGGGTGTGTGGTGGCGAATGCCTGTAGGCCTAATTACTCAGAAAGCTAAAGTGAGAGGATCACTTGAGCTCAGGATTATAAGGCTGTGGTGAGCTACGATCATGCCACTGCATTCCACCCTAGGTGACAGAATGGGACCCTGTGTCTAAAAAAAAAAAAAAGAAAAGTATAAAATATAGACTATAAGGAGTGTAGTCTTTATAGAGATGGGATTTTTTAAATGCCAAGGTTAATGGTATAATTGTATAGGTGGGTTAGATTGCCCACTAAGATATGCTTTTGGGTTTTTAGAATAGTGTCGTGACCTGACCTCAAGAAGTAAAAAATATGGGTGCCACTGTTTTGGTGGCCATCTCTTTCCCTGATCTTTGTACATACAAAAAGGAAAAATAGGCCGGGCACAGTGGCTCACACCTGTAATCATAGCGCTTTGAGAGGCGGAGATGGGTAGATTGCATTAGCTCAGAAGTTCCAAACCAGCCTGCATAAGAGGGAAACCCCATCTCTATTAAAAAAAAAAAAAAAAAAAAGGGTGGCGCCTGTGGCTCAGTCGGTAAGGCGCCGGCCCCATATACCAAGGGTGGTGGGTTCAAACCCGGCCCCGGCCAAACTGCAACCAAAAAATAGCCGGGCGTTGTGGTGGGTGCCTGTAGTCCCAGCTACTCGGGAGGCTGAGGCAAGAGAATCGCTTAAGCCCAGGAGTTGGAGGTTGCTGTGAGCTGTGTGAGGCCACGGCACTCTACCGAGGGCCATAAAGTGAGACTTTGTCTCTACAAAAAAAAAAAAAAAAATAGCCAAGTTCTGGGCAGTACCTGTAGCTCAGTGGGTAGGGGGCTGGCTGGGCCAGCTAAGACTACAATGACAACTGCAACAACAGCAAAAAAAAATAGCTGGGTGTTGTGGTGGGCCTCTGTAGTCCCAGCTACTTGGGAGGCTGAACCATGAGAATCGCTTAGGCCCAGGAGTTTGAGGTTGCTATGGGCTGTTACAACAGCTTGAGACTCTGTCTCAAAAAAAAAAAAAAAAAGCCAGGCCTTGTGGTGGGTGCCTATAGTCCCAGCTACTTGGGAGGCTGAGACCAGAGAATCACTTGAGCCCAGGAGTTTGAGGTTGCTGTGAGCTGTAACAACACGTGTACTCTACTGAGAGCAACATAGTGAGACTCCTGTCTCAAAAAAAAAAAAAAAGGAAAAACACATATTCCTGTGTGATAGTCTCTGTTACTGAGTGTTTCAGCAGTTCATCTTTTAAGTGAGTTTTAAAATGTCCTTCTAATTTCAAGGCCAACTTTAAGTACTGCCCTCTAGGAATGTGTTATTTCAGCAGTTACTTAGCCCTTGATTCAGTTAATGCTTTCTGTTTCCTTCAGAAAACAAAGTAAAAGGCCTGTAATTGTTTTTCTTGCCTTAGCTCCTTCACAGAATTTAGTCCCAAAGGAAACTCCAGCTACAGCACTGCAGGGGTCTGTTGCCAGACCAGGTAAGGTGCACTTTGTGAACACATCTTGGAGTGGGCTGGGTTATATGTACAGGAACTACTGCTATCTTCAGCATCATGTTTGTTCTCATGGCAGGAGGTAGCTGTAAGTATCCTATCGATTTGTTTCAGAGCCAACTTCAGTTGAGTGGCAAAGCTTATACAGTACTACTTGAGGCTATTTTCCCCTCACCAGCTTGCTGTCTTTCTTTCTTTATTTTTTTGGCTTGAACCTAGCTTGCTGTCTTTCCTATACATGCATCATGTCAGCCAAGGAACTCAAGAAGGGCATCTTAGTGCCCATGATCTGTCTGCCACTCAGCCATGAGTTTCCATTGCAAGTTTTCCCTGTTCCATGACCCTGGCACCCATAGCTGGCATGTGGTGACTTACTGGGGCATCAGACATCCGTGGAATAAGATAGTAATAGCGTTATCATGACAAAAGTAGAGTCTTGTTCAGAGAACCTCTGCTATAGTGAGGTAGCCATTCCTTCAGGGAGACAGAGTCATTTCAATCATCTCTGGATGGCATTAAGTTTCACTCCATTACCAGCATTGTAAATAGCACTAGGAATGGTGTTTCTGGAAATTGGAGTCCATAGTAATCTGACAAATAACTGCTGTAGGATGCAGGGTCAACTCTGAAGGCATTAGGATCTTGATAGTAGTAACAGCACTTGTTCTGCCTTCACAGATTGGGCTGCTGAGCCAGATAAATGCCATATATACGTTACACTTTAGTCTTTTTTTTTTTTTTTTGTTACTGTAGGTCATTAAGGGGTACAAAAATAGGAAGTATGGCTGGTTCCCACAAGAAGGTGAGAATCTCGTTAAAATTCACACACTTGACAAAAATTATTAAGAAAAAATAATACAACTAAGTTTAATTTTGTGAGTCTAAGCCAGGAAAAGTAAAGTTGTGATTATTTTATAACTTGCTTTTAGGGAACTATATTCTGTATGATGGATAGGACATTCTGCTTTACATTTTTTAGATAAAATCAGGCCATTGAAAAGAATTTTTGACCAAAAACCATTTCAGCCAGCCAGACTGCTTCTTTGCTACAAACTGCCCATGTGATACCTGACATTATGCTGGACATTTGTGAAGGGTTAGAATGGAACAAATTACTCAGAGAAAATAAAACTCATTTTCGATGAGAAAAAGAGCAGCAACTAGAGGCCCGGCGCTAGTAGCTCAGGGGCTAGGGAGCCAGCCACATACACCAGAGCTGGCAGGTTCGAATCCAGCCTGGGCCTGCCAAACAACAATGACAACTACAACCAAAAAATAGCTGGGCATTGTGGCAGGCGCCTGTAGTCCCAGCTACTTGGGTAGGCTGAGGCAAGAGAATCTTTTAAGCCCAAGGGTTGGAGGTTGCTGTGAGCTGTGATGGCACAGCACTCTACCAAGGGTGATGTGATGAAACTCTGTCTCAAAAAAAAAAAAAGAAAAATAAGGCAGCTAACAGGGGAAAGGAATTCCATTTCCTGCCCCAACTCTTTATTTCAGAAAATGGGCTTTACTCTTTTTTTCCCCCTTTTCAGAGTAAATTGGCTAAAGAATACTGGTCCTTTTAAAAATTTGATGTAATTTTGACTTAAAAGTTTTAAGTCTTTTTAAAATATCCCCAGAGCCACCGGTTGCCTTCGTCAGACCCCTGGTCTCCACTTGTATGAATTAGCAGTGATAGTGTTACAGTTCTTAAAAGCATCAAATTTTGTCTTTTTTCAAAAGAGCGAACTATTCAAGGTATCACCTCTTTACACTTGAGCCATTTTTAAGCACATATTTATTACCTGAGTCTATGTGCTTTAGCCAAGCCAGCAAGGTTGCAGAGACTTAGGGATTTGGTATCTGTTTCTTGTGGAGGGGTTTCCAGATTCTGTGGGTTAAATACACAGCACTAACTAGTAAATGAAAAACAGGGATTCACTTCTACCATCATCTTGCCTACTCACGTGAATGGCTGCATCAACATAATCATTATAGTGATAATGTTAATAGCTAATGTTGAGCTATCACTAAGTGCCAGGTGCTGTAGTATATATATGCGTTATTTCATTTAATCTTCTCAACTTTGAAGTGGGTAAAGTGTTTATTTCCATTTTCTCAGATAAGCCAGTTTAGTACAGAGCAGTCAAGTAATAACATAGCTAATCAGTAATTTGATATAAGCACTCTGACTTCATTACCTTCAAAGTTACCACGTAATCAGTAGGTTGGGTTAGACAAGTATACTGAGTATGAAAGGCTGAATTCCCTAAAGGAGGAACAGGTGCAAGGCTTGTGGGGTAGGTTGTCAGAGGCAGGAGAAATCACTACTATGTGGTATGAGGTCTGACAGTTAAGTTTGTGAACTTGGCCACCATGCACTTACATTAGCAGCACTGTACAAACAGCTGAGTAAGGTATCATAACCTAGGTATATCAGTGTCTTGGTGGCATTCATTTTTGTTGTTGCATGTTTTTATGTGCCGTAGTGAGAATGTTTGAGTTGAATTAGAGCAACGAATAAACAGTAAAGTTCTTGTTAAACTTGGCGAGAGTGAAAGTAAAATCAGGGACATGTAGTCCAAGTTAATGGAGATAATGCCATGAAGAAAACAGCAGTGTACAAGTGGATTAAACATTTGTCTGAGTGGAGAGAACTTGTCACTGATGAAAAAGGTCAGGGCAGCCAGTAACAAGCAGAACTGACAAAAACATTGCAAAATGTTATCAAGTTGTGTGTCAAAATCATCGGCTGACTCTGAGAAGTATAACAAACCAAGTAAACATCTATAGAGAAACAGGAAAATCTCAACTGAAAATCTTGGCATGAAAAAGGTATGTGCAGGCTCGGTGCCTGTGGGTTAAGCAAGGTGCCAGCCACATACACCTGGCAGGTTTGAATCCAGCCTGGGCCCACCAAACAATGATGGCTGCAACCAAAAAAAATAACTGGGTGTTGTGGTGGGTGCCTGTAGTCCCAGCTACTTGGGAGGTGGAGGCAGGAGAATCTCTTGAGCCCAGGAGTTGGAGGTTGCTGTGAACTGTGATGCCATGGCACTGTACCCAGGGTGAGAGCTTGAAACTTTGTCTCAAAAAAAAAAAAAAGGTATGTGCAAATATGGTCCCAAAAGAGCTCACCAATGAACAAAAGCATCAGTTCACATGGGACTGTCTGTGAAGGAATTTTTAGCCAGTAAACAAATTGTATTGGAACATCCTCTCTACTAACCTGATCTGGCTCCTAATGACTTTTTTCTTATACCTGAAGATAAAGGAAATATTGAAAGGAAGACATTTTTGATGACATTCAGGACATCAAGGGTAGTAGACAACAGCTTCAATGGTTATTCCAGAAGAAAAGTTCCAAAATTGCTTTGAATGGTAGACTAGGCACTAGCATTGGTACATAGCTTCCCAAGGGAAGTACTTCGAAGGTAACCATAGTGGTAAGGTAACCATTCAGCAATGAGGTATGGAGCACATTTTCTAGGATGAGTTTGTGAATTTAATTGTCAGACCCTATATATCAGAGAAGAGCTTTAGGAAAAGATGGACCTACTTAAAGGCATGTAATTAAGGAAGTAGATATTTTCTTGCTGGTGCTGAGAAAGAATGCTTGGTACTCATTGCTGCAAAACCCTGGTAGGCAGATAAGAGAATTTCTTTTCTTAAAGGGCATTGCTGGAAGATTGAGAAAGAGAGGAATATAATAGGGTCGGGAGGCGATATCTGTAAGCAAAGCATTATGCCTTCTAAAACTCAGGAAGACCTTTGGGGGAGAATGTACCCTTAATACATGTTAAGACATATTTGAAGATTGGTATCTTTTTCTTTAAAAGTGCCAAGAAGGTGGAGATATTTTAAGAATGAAAATAATCTCTTTTACATGAGAGGAAGAGGCTCATTTTACTAACCTAGTTGTAGCTAGTTGAAATATGAACTAGGCAGTATGAATTTAGTTCTACTGATCCAAACAGGATTATTTCCCAGTGTGGAGTAGAAATAAAAATAGAACCAAGTAAGTGTCTTATGTCTCAGACAAACTAAGTTAGTCTGTGTCAGCTTTGTCTCCATACCATGTAGGGTGAGAATCTTGCTGCTGGGCAAAGAGACACATTAGCCTGAATAGGGGCATTCAGAATTCTCGTGGACACCTAGCTTCTCCCTGTGGCAGTTTCCACATCTCATTTCTGTCCTTTCTATTTTTTATAGAACTCGAGGCAAATGCTGCCATAGTCTCTGGACAAAGGTAAGATGATCATTTCTGCAGACTTAGCATGAATACAGCATAAACCTCTTTGAAGAATATCAGCTTTCTCAATCTTGTACTTTTCCTCCACTCCTGCACCATTCTGTTTTTACTGCTAACGTAGAAAACTGTCATGAGTCCTAATCCTTCAGAGGTAACATTGCTCTTAAAACTTGGTGCCTAAATTTCTACCTCTTATGGTCATGTTGAGAACTAAATGAGAAAAAAAAAAAAAGAAAACTAAATGAGAGAACATGCTCAGCACTCAGGATAGTGAGGAAATAGTAAATATTCAATATACAAGAGCTGTTATTATCACTGACAATAATAGTCTTTGCAAATTCTTCTAAAGTATACCTGTTTGGCTGGGCACATTGGCCCACACCTGTAATCCTAGCCCTCTGAGAGGCTGAGGCTGGTAGATTGCTTGAGCTCACCAGTTCGAGACTAGCCTGAGCAAGAGTGAGACACCGTCTCTAAAAAACTACTCAGGCGTTGTGGCAAGCGCCTGTAGTCCCAACTGCTTGTGAGGCTGAGACTCTGTCTCAAAAAATAAATAAATGAAGTTTAGCTGTTTGATCCTCAAGATGAAAAAGAAAGAAAGCCATACATTTTTTCTGTTACACTGTGCTGCCCCACATAGCTTAACAAATACATCTGTGGCTTCATCATCATTAGCCCCATGGTGAGGAGTATTAGCGTTTTCCAAAAGTCATCCCTTTTTGATTGTAGGAATGCACTATATAACATTTTAAAGAATGTCTCCCATTTGTACAGCAACTTAGTTTATATAACAAACACCTTCACAATATTTTTCTCATTTAATCTTCTTACCAGTACTGTGGGGAGGTAATAATAGCCAACATTTATTTGAATGCTATTCCATGTTATTCATTTGGTTTCAAGCTCCCTAGATGTATTATCACATTTAATTTTCATAATATCTGAGTTGGGCCCTTTGGCACATGCCTATAGTCCCAGCTACTTGAGAGGCTGAAGCGAGAAAATTGCCAGGAGTTCAAGACTAGAGTGTGGTATGATTATACCTGTTAATAGCCACTATACCCCAGCCGGGCAACATAGCAAGCAAGACCCCATCTTTGAAAAAATGTTAATTTTCACAGTGTCTATTAGGGAAGTAAATCTATCTTATAGATAAGGACTCTAAAGCTCAGAGAAGTTAACTAAATAGGTCAAAGTCAGATTTAGTAAATAGTAAAGCTGAGATCCAAACCTAGGCCTTCTGACTCCAGAGCCCTCACATTTAACATATGTATTACAGCAGACAAGATGGGGATTTATAGATTATAGAAGCATAGAGAGAGCTAAATATCGTGGCCAATAAAAACATAGCAAAGATTTGATTCTTGTTCATCTGATTCTAAATTCATTGCTACTCCTATTATACCACTCTGCCAGTCTAGTTTTATTTGTATTGGGCTAATATTTGAATGCATTTCCATTTCTCAAACATATAACAACTATTTGTCTAGAGAAATAAGCTAATCAGACCAAAAAGTACCTTGTGGTTATTTGTTTCCAGAGCTGTCTGAGTATTGACCATAAAAACACCAGAATAGTATTAACATGGCTTTTGTTTTACCAGCAAAAAGAGACACCTCCATTAGGAATCTTTCCTTCCTCAGAATCTTTGACCACTTTCTAGGTTCGCAGCCAGAAAGCCATCCTTGCTACCTCTAAAAGGAGGTGTAAATCCTCCTGTCTTATAATTCCACCCTGGTTTCAGCTTCACCTGTCCTTGACTTGCCTTGGCTTGAGGTTGGGTGCAGGGCAGCAGCAGCTAAGGTAGTGAACAGTATGGCTGGTTCCCAGCCATAGTGCTACTAGCGAAGGGTCCTTGTGGCAGGAATTAATAGTGGAACGGTAGTTTATAATCAGGCCATGGTTTGTGTCCTGAAGGAGCTAAAAATCTAGTGGAAGGAATAAGACATTAAAATAGAACATCTATATAGTCCAAGGGGTGCTCTGGAAGGCCAAATATAGACTATAAACCCACAAGACAAAAGAGACAACTCTACTTGAGAACTGAGGTTGTGGAAGACTTCCCTTTGACCAGTTTTGTTTTGTCACATTATTTTCATCTCAGTTCCATGCCCTATAAGCAAATTTAATTTTCTAATTTCTAAATTCAGATCCTCTAAAAATTTTTTTAAATGATTTTTGATATGTATTTTTTGAACCATGAAAGTAGTGAAAAGTTTATTAAAGAAAATTTAAAATTCAGATCATACAATTACAAAGAAGAAAATAACACTAAACCAGTATTCCTACAACTCAGTAGCATTCACTGCTTATATTTTAGGAGGACTTGTAGTCCTCTAACAGAGTATGCATACAGATAAAAAAATCGTATCGGACTTATATGTAGCTATCTCAAAGCTTTCATTTGTATATAGTTATTATATACTCAACATATAATGAAAATGGAATTATACAAAAAAAGAAAATGGAATTATACTACTTATAATGTTGGTAGTTTTTCCCACTTAATGTATCATGAATAATTTTTCACAACATGATTTTTTTTTATGATTCCATATGGATGTGCCATGATTTAGTCAACAAATCTACTATGGTTAGGCATTTACATCTTCTATTTTCACTGGTATAAACAAAGTAAAACATTTTGTTTTATTAAAACAACATCTTCATGTGTAGTTTGAGGTCTGTAAAAAAAAGTCTTGTTTCTTTAGGTACCTAGAAATGGAATTACTGAGTCATAAGATTACAACAGTGTTTTTCAACCTCTACATTATTGACATTTTGGACTAGATAATTCTTTGTTGTATGGGGCTATCTTATGCATTATAGGATGTTTAGCATCATCCCTGGACTGTACTCAAAAGATGCCAGAAAGATGATATTTCCCCTCCCAAGTGGTGACAGTAATGTCTCCACATGTTGCTAAATGTTCCTTACAAGGGGAAATTTACCCTTTTTAAGAACCATTGGAGTACATGATTCTTTGTTAGGAGTATATGACATTTTTTTCCCCGTATCCTCAATAATACTGAACAGTATAGTATGAATATTTGCATACTAGAGGGAGTTAGGGTGGGAGCAATAAAAATATATATCTAGCAGTGTATTGTGAATATATTCCCACTTGTAAAATGCCATTACCTGACTGTACCAGGCTCATAGTAAATGCCAATATGTTAGCAATTTGCTAGGCTTAGATAATATTTTGAATTAGCAGCAATTTTCAAACATCTTACATTAGAGACCTTTTTCATGGCTGTAAAAAATTATAAAATACAAAGTATTTTGATTTTTGAAGGGGAGTATTATTACATTTCAATTTTTTATTTTTTATAAACATTGCACTGGTAGACAACCTTTTAATTTTTGAAAGGGAATATTACAGGAAAATAAGTGAAGAAGTTTGGGGGATTTTGTTCTAAGTTCTTTATGTCTGTTACCTGTTTTTCAATAATTTTGTCAGAATTGTACTTTAACATTTTATTTTTACTAATGTAGCAAGCTAGACTCACTTTTAAATTCTCAGTAATACAGAAGGTAGTTGTGCTCAATGTCCCAGGATGGTCTATTTTCTCTCCAGAATGACTATATAGTTCTTAATCTCCTACTTTATGAATGAAACTATCTGAAGAGACCCTTTTTAAGAATGTTTCCCAACTTAGTTCCCTCACATCCTTGGAAACTTTCTGCTTCCCTTTGTCAGCAGTGAGCCCAAAGAGATAGTTGAAAAGTCCAAAACCCCAAGCCGAAGAAACTCTCGAACTGAAGAGCCAACTGTGGCCTCTGAAAGTGTGGAAAATGGACATCGTAAACGATCTTCTCGACCTGCTTCAGCCTCCAGCTCTACTAAAGGTTAGCAGTGGGGTGTGGGTACTATTTGTGTGTCAATTAGAGGAAAAGAGTCCTTATCAGAGCAGCAGAGGACTTTTATCCTTTTCTTTCCTTCTGTTCCTTAAATTTGTCAAGTGTCTTTGACTTCTGCTACTTGTTTGGTCCTTCTTTTATTTGTTCATTTAATTACAGTAGAACCTCCACAGTTGACCACCTCCCTACGTTGACCCCCTCTCCTTAGGTTGATTTAATTTTCATAGATCAGACATGCAGCATATGTATGTACTTAGTGGAAGACTGATCTCTATACATTGACCACCTTTGTATGTTGTGTCTTGACCACTTGGACTGTGAAACACAATAATAATTTACCCTATATGTACTAGTTGAGTCTATTATATACCAAGGGGTAGAAGGTGTGGGTTTTTTCCTTTAGTTGTATTGTTTTTTCTTTAGTGTAAGATCTTTTTTCATGTTTTATTATTACCATTTCATGTTTTATTATTACCACATGTTGGATTAGGCCTAATGTCCTATTATTTATCACATGTTGCTGAAGATTTTTTCAACATGAAGGCCTGGTCTGAATTGTAGGTACATCCTACAATTACTAAAAAATTTTATAGTTAATTGAGATGTGGTGGCCCAAAAGAAAGAACTCAAAGAGCTGATATTGAAGGAAAAGGTTGATCTTCTACATTTCCAAAGCAGCAGCCAAAGAAAGATGGCGAAACATTTTGGTGTTACCAAGACCATTTAGCAGCATCCAAAAACATATACATGAATATGGAGAGAAGAATAGGGAAAGCAGAGACCTACAGCAGAAAAGGAGGAAAAGATTTCCAAGCATCAAAAAATGGTTTGCTTGAGCAATTTAAACTGTAACAGTAGATCTCCTAGAAAGTCTTGTGTGGTGAATCCAATGAAGTTTCAGTAGAAGTGGTGGAAGAGTTCATCAGAAAGTTCTGGACTTTGCCAGAGGCTTCGAAGATGACCACATCTTTAATGCTGGTAAGTGCAGATTCTTTCAAGGCAATGCAGGCAATGCCTGACAGGAGCCTTGTAGTGAAGGGTGACAAATGTAAGAGTGGAAAACTTTCCAAAGAATGTTTCCCAATTATGCTTGAGCTCAATTAGAGAGAGAAACTAAAGGCCTTGGTGATTGGTAAATCAGCATTCAAGAACCTGGGGCTGAAGACCTCCCAATCACTTGAAGTTCAAACAAAGGTGCATGGATGACTGGTGTCCTATTTGAGGAGTGAGTAAGGGGTATCAACTGAGAAATGAAGTTAAAGGAACAGTCTGTTCTACTGACAGTACACAACTGTCCTGGCCACCCACAAGTGAATTAATCTCACAGACATGACACTGAAATTTCTGACTCCAAACACAACCTCTTGACTAAGGCATTACCAACATTTAAAATGCCCTACTGAGCCTAGCTTCTGCAGTGGGTCATTACTAAAACACAAATTTGTGGTCTGCCTATAGGAGCAACTTCATCAACTCCCTCAATTAATGTTCTGGATGCTGTCCTCTCAATCAGTTCTGCTTGGAATGAAGTTCAGCCAGAAATGATACAGAAGTCTTTTGAGAAAGTTGGATTTGTCACAACCCAAGAGGCATGATGTTTTAAAGGCCCCATCAGACAGCCCACCAACCATGGCAAAATTTGAAGGAGTAGATTTTGAAGATTCTTGCGATGATGATGAACTTGACCCAGAAGCAATTTTCCCAGTGACATTGACTGAAGTACAGACAAATGTAAAATTGCATGAAACAACTGATAAAGTGGAAGAAGCATGTGAGGATGAGACAGAAATTGCAGAGACTCCAAAAGAAAGGGTATCAAGCATCTGATAATGCAGTCAAAGTCATTTGCTATGGAAAAGTGTTTTCTCCACTTAACGGTTGTAATAAGAATAACAAACCAAGATTGACTCTTTTCCTCAGAAAGAATAATGACACCACAAGAAAGCAGTAAATGTACTGATTTTATGTGATACTGAATGTATTATTTTACTGTTTTGATTATATATGATTTTATATGATATTCTCTAATAAAACCACATGGCCTAGTTCCTTGTATTAGCCAACTCCATATGCTTACCAGCTTAACAGACCCTTGGGTGGTCAACTTACAGAGGTTCTACTGTATGTGTTTTCTGTGCAACAAGCTCTGCTGGAAAAAAGAACTTACAGGTCCTGAAGATGGACCAGCCATCTTTCTGTTTCTGTGATCCGTTCTCTTTCCTATTCTCTGCTCTTTTTAAACCTCTGATCCCCACTTTTCTCCCCTCCTTCTCAATAGAGACCCTCACCTCTCTCAGAGAAAGTAGAATTCCCTCAAATTCCTACTACCAAGACATAAATATACCTATATTCTCCTTTATTCCTACTATAATAGAGCAATTGTCCCTCTTCAAGTCTAAGGTCAGTTCTTCTGCCTGTTCTTCTCTGATCTTCTCAAGAAACTTACACTATCAATGTTCTCTTCTCTTCTGACTATTGTCCCATTTTTTACTTAACTCTTCCCTTGGCTTCTGTGACCTGAACTCAGTTGTTTTCTGCTGTGTCTCTGGCTGTTCCTTATTGGTATCTGTACATAGCCATTCCTCAAACTTTGATCCTGAGTCGCCTTTTCTTTCCAGTTTATATTTTCTCTCTAATTGATCTCACTCATGCCCCTCTTCTTTCATTACAGCCTTTTGCAGATGACTCATAAATATGTATTTCTAGTACAAATCCCTAATTACTTAAGACACTTGGATGTGTGTCCTTAATGGGACCTCAGAGTCAACATTTCTGAATCCAAACTTGTGATTTTCTCAATGAGTGGCACCACCATCTCTCCATTAGGCAGGCCTCCTAGACACCTCTCCCTCATATCAGTTTCATCTCAAAAAGCTGCCAATTTTATTTCAGGTGGCTCTTTCCCATCTTCACTTCTACCCATTAGCGGAAAACCCTTCAGCAATTTACCAATGAAGCCTAAAGCCTCAACACCACAAGGTCTGTGTGGTCTGACCCCTGTCATCTCCCAGCCTCATCTCACCTCCCTCGGCAACGTGGACATGCTGTCCTCATTCCTCTCATCACAAAGCCTGGGCATATGTCACTGCTGTTGGAGGGAGTGTTCTTCCCTCTTCCCACCTCACTTCTCCTTAACTTCTCATTCTTCCTACTTAGCTCAGTTGCCATTGCTATGAAGAATCATAGCAACAGATTCTTCATAACACCATAGCTATAACTTTATCCCTATTTGTGGAGTGGTTAATTATTATGTATACTCTATTAGGGCAGAGGATTGTGTTTGATTTTGCTCACCACTGTATTTATAGTGCCTAGTATGGTGCCTAATACAGAGAGATATCAACCAGTAACTATTAAATTAAGAACCAGCTATCAAATATATAAGTATTTATCACATGCCAGGCCCTGAGGACATAATCATGAAAAGACAGATTCTCTATCTTTACCACACTTAAAGACAAACTTATCTGGGTGCAAGGGCTCACATCTATAATCCCAGCACTTGGGAAGCCAAAGAGAAAGGATCTCTTGAGGCCAGGAGTTTGGGACCAACCTGGGCAAATAGAAAGACCCCATCTCTACAAAAAATTATCTGAGTGTGGTGATGCATTAGTCTATAGTCCCAGTTACTTTGGAGGCTGAGGTGAGAGGATTGCTTGAGTCTAGGAGTTTGAGACTACAGTGAGCTATGATTGCACTAATGCACTCCAGCACACAGAGTGATACCCTGTCTGTAAAGAGAGAGAGAGAGAGAGGAACTCTATTATGGTGTGTTAGAAGCTATAATAACAAAATTACTTGGTGCTATATACCAAATATGCCTTGTTCCTCCGCCAAGTCAGAGAAAGAATTCTGGAAAAAATTATATGTAAGCTGAGACCTGAAGAATGAGAAGGCATTAACCAGGTAATAAGGGCTGGCTGAAGTATTCTGGGCAAAAAGTACAGCATATACAAAGACCTAGATCTGAGAAAGGATCCAAAACCTCATCCTCTCAGGAAGTGTGCTAAGCTTGAGTAGGTCAGTTGGACAAGAGCTGGGTTCCTGGCTGAGTACCCAGTATCAGCAGGACTATAGAGAAGTGGTCAGGTATCACTGAGTTAGCAGCTTGAAGACCAGGGAAGACTGTAATGCACCAACACCAGACATCACTGACCTGAGGACTGTTGTTGGCAGGTCACATTTCTAGGCAGGAAGGTCATGATGCCACACAAGAGCCCCTGTAAGTAAGTAGGCCACAGGTCTACGGGTCATATATATGTAAAAGAGAGAGGTGTAGAAAGTACTGCTACCTTACCTCAGCCTGCTAGAGAGTGAGGGGAGAAGTTGTAGGGGGCAGCCTCCTTTTCAGGCATGCTGTGTATACCATGGGCAGGGTCCTCTTAGGTGTCCGTTAGGTGCAGATATGGCGCCAACAACTTTTTTCCTCCTTTCTGAGAATCATTTTCTAAGCAGAAATTTGTTTGAAAGGAAGCACGCCTGTCATTATTTTGAAGTACTAGACGTGGAGCATAAAAGGGAAGATGCCTGGAGCCCTATGGGAAAATCTGCTCCCCCTAAGTCCTGCATGTTCTTGGTAGCATGCCACACTTTCCCAAGAGATCAAGGTCTTCTGGGCTGTAAATATGGTGTGTAATTACCTTTAAAGCAGGAAAAAGGTATATTAGCCTTTGGAGATAATCACACCAGATTTTTGGAACCTTGACATGAGTCCAGAGCCTTGCAGTAGTAAAGGTGTCATTTACCGGGCACCAGAATGAATCTAAGGAGCAGCTGGAACAATTAAGAACAGATGCTCAAATTAGAGCCACTCTGTAGATAACTGCCAGCCAAGAAAGATGGAAAGTTAGAACCTGTTTTAGAGGGAGTTTAGGAGGAGGGAATAGGCCTATGCACTTAAACTATACATTATCCCAAGTTTGTAGTGGTCATGCTGGAGTGCCTGTCACATCCACGTTTTGAGGCTTAGCACCTTGCTTAGAAGAGGCCATAATGAGAAAATAAATAAATAAATAAATAAAGAAGAGGCTATAATGACTCTCAGGCTTTGTGATCTTACATGGAGGCGCCTAGAGGATGGCATAGCTCTGGCCAGTCCTGGAGTCAAAACCATGTAAGATCTCATCACTGAAGAACTCATCATTCTTTAACTGTCCCAGGATAGAAAAACAGACTCATTTTTTGTGCTCTACTCTCATATTGGTGGTGGTTTTTCTTCACACATCAAGCAAGCAATTAGTTCTGCAGCAAATACCAACTGGGTGTCCTCCAATTTGATTCGGACACTACCTGGAGATAGCGTCAAGAGTCCACAGGTTGGGGGCTTTGTGCCACAAG
This sequence comes from Nycticebus coucang, assembly GCF_027406575.1. Classification (NCBI taxonomy): domain Eukaryota; kingdom Metazoa; phylum Chordata; class Mammalia; order Primates; family Lorisidae; genus Nycticebus; species Nycticebus coucang. Next base: position 41,583,077 of record NC_069800.1, on the reverse strand, counting down.
ACTGCCCCCACTTCCAGTGCCAATCTCAAGCCCTGTGTTGTTTTACATGTGCTTCTGACCAACTAGTTAAAAATTGCAGTTTCCATGACTCCTCCTTTGGTTTGATTAATTTCCTAGAGTGGCTCACAGAATTCTGGGAAACCTGTTTACCAGTTTGTTGTAAAGGATATTTTTACAGATATGAATGTATTCCCAAATGAAGAGATACATAGTCTTTTTTTTTTTTTGGTAGAGACAGAGTCTCACTGTACCGCCCTAGGTAGAGTGCCGTGGCGTCACACGGCTCACAGCAACCTCTAACTCTTGGGCTTACGCGATTCTCTTGCCTCAGCCTCCCCAGCAGCTGGGACTACAGGCGCCCGCCACAACACCCGGCTTTTTTTTTGTTGCAGTTTGGCCGGGGCTGGGTTTGAACCCACCACCCTCGGCATATGGGGCCGGCGCCCTACTCACTGAGCCACAGGCGCCGCCCGAGATACATATTCTTTATGTGTTGACCACTTCTTTATAAAATTTAGTAATGAATATTTTGTAAATAGAGGTTCATTTTGACCAAGTGCAGTAGCTCATGCCTGTAATCCTAACACTCTGGGAGACTGAGGCCAGAAGATCACTTGAGCTGAGAAGTTCAAGACCAGCCTGAGCAAGAGGGAGACCCTGCCTCTACTAAAATTAGCTAGCTGGGCATTATGGTGGGTGCCTGTAGTCCCAGCTACTCAGGAGGCTGAGACAGAAGGATCACTTGAACCCAGGAGTTTGAGGTTGTTGTGAGTTAGGTAGATGCCACAGCACTCTAGGCTGGGGCAAGAGTGACACTGTGTCTCAAATAAAATAAAATTGTAGCTAAGTATATTTAGCTACAATTTCCCATTTTCTCTATGTATGGCAACTTTATGGGTGATTTTTGGGGTACCTCGTGTATCAGTATCATAGTTACCTTTTGAATCAGAAATGAAACTGCTAGGTACAATGGCTCACACCTGTAATCCGAGAGAGAAAGAGAGAGAGAGAGAAAAAGAAAAAAGAAATGAGTACTATAGTTCTTTTGGTTTTTAAGTGTTAAAGCTCTTGGATCCAAATTATATCTAGAATAAATAAGCATATCTGGTGTATTATTTTGTATGTGAAAATGTGAACCAAGTCATAAAATAATTTACAGTGATTATATTTGAATCCATACCCAGAAAATGATCACAAAATATCAAGCTGGATTCTAAAATTTATGAATCACAAACTTGGAGACATATACCATGCTGGATACCTAAAACATGAAGGCGTTTCCTCCAAAATCAGTACTATTCAAGGCTTTGAGAGGGGAAAAATGGGCTTTTCCTTTTTTGTACCTAAAAGATTTTGGTGATACATGTACAAACAAAATCAAAACCATTCCTTTTTTGTGAAAATCTTGAAGGCTGAGGAGTTTATATGTAAACTGAAAGGCATTAGTACTTTTCTATTGTTGGGGCACCAGTGACATTAATCATGTTCCTGCTGTGAGAGCAGAGCTTGCTTACATTATGCTGGCCGGGGCCTGCTAGACTGCCAGATAGGAGCAGGTCAGGTAGATGGGCAAGTCCAGGAAGGCCCACATGGTTGTTTGGTCACTCTCAGATCTATTGATTTTTATTTGGGGTTGATTGTGTTTTCTCCCCCACGTTGAATTACAAACACAAAAATTGGATACGACAAATCAGTGAACAACTTTTTAAAATTGCACTTAATCAGTGTTTATACTCTAATGAGTAGTCTGTTTCCTGACATGGTGAATTTACCATTACCATAGAAATGATTTTTCTAGGCTGAGCAAGGTGGCTTTATGCCTGTAATCCTAGCACCCTGAGGCTGGGGGATTGCCTGAGCTCAGGAGTTGGGAGACCAGCCTTATCAAGAGCCAGATCTTGTTTCAAAAAAAAAAATTAGCCAGACTTTGTGGTTGGCACCTGTAGTTCCAGTGACATGGGAAGCTGAGGCAAGAGGATCACTTGAGCCCATGAGTTTAAGGTTGCCCTTAGCTATGACTACAGGTCACTGTACCAAGGGCGGCAAAGTGAGACTGTCTCAAAAAAGAAAAAAAGAAATAATTTTTCTAGTTTATTTTGTCACTATTTATTCTTCTGTTTATAATAGATGTTTAGATTGTATTTTCAACTAGGAAAAAAGGTAAGTAGTTAAAAACATGAAGTTCAAAGCATAAATTTGAAACTAGGGAAAATACGTTAATATAGAGGAAATTTAGGCTCAGCACCCATAGCTCAGTGGTTAGGGTGCCAGCCACATATACTGAGGCTGGCAGGTTTGAACACGGCCCGGGCCTGCTAAACAACAACAACTACAACAACAAGCAGCTGTAGTCCCAGCTACTTGGGAGGCTGAGGTGAGAGAATCTCTTAAGCCCAAGAGTTTGAGGTTGCTGTCAGCTGGAACGTCACGGCACTGTACTGAGGGCGACATAATGAGACTCTGTCAAAAAAAAAAGGAAATTCAGAATAACCTGTAAGCATCAGCAGGTGTCCCTAGGGCACTCTAAAGTGACTCTGACAGCAAAGTAGGTGATAGCCCTACCCTACCCACAGCCAGTGACTTAAGCAGCAATCTAAAAAAGACAAGGTAAAAATAAATAAATAAAACAAGGTATACAGATATTCTTCATCAAATCAAAGTTTTATTGTGGAAATGCAATTGAGCACAAATTGTGTGAGAAAACACTGCATATTAACTACCTGAAATTGCTATCTTGTGGCATCTTTTAGATACCAGCCATGCAGATTTTGAAGGAAAATTTGCAGAATTTGTTTATAATTAATTAGAGGTCTTGGCTAGAAATAGTATAGTGAAAAGGAGAATGAAGTGAGCAAGGTGGAAGTCAATTTCTACAACTCTTTGGATCACAGAGCCCACATACCAGAGGATTGAATACAACCTTGTACTATAGATTTGGCCAAATTTGCTAAAGGTCAAAGTGAGGCAGCCAAGCTGAAGAAAAAAATCCTCCTCTTCAAATTACACATGTAGGCTTAGCGCCTGTAGCTCAGTGGCTAGGGCGCCAGACACATAACACTGGAGCTTGACGGTTCAAATCCAGCCTGGGCCTGCCGAACAACAATGACAGCTACAACCAAAAAATACCCAGGCATTGTGACAGGTGCCTGTAGTCCCAGCTACTTGGGAGGCTGAGACAAGAGTTTAAACCCAAGAGTTTGAGGTTGCTGTGAGCTGTGATGCCCAGCACTCTACCAAGGTTGACATGATGAGACTCTTGTCTCAAAAAAAAAAAAAAATTACACATGTAAATTTTTCCCATTGACATATATGGACAATCACCTAATAATCTGACTGCACTACTAGCCTTGGAAATATTTGTATATCTATGAGGAGACGCTGATTTTGTAAAATCCATGACAGTTAAAAAACTGAAGAAAGTTTCAATAATATATGTATTTTAGGGCCAGGTGCAGTGGCTCACACCTGTAACCCTAGCATTCTGGGAGGCCAAGCCAGGCGGATTGCCTGAACTCAGGAGTTTAAGACCTGCCTGAGCAAGAACGAGACCCCATCTCTAAAAAATAGCTGGGCACTGTGGCAGGCACTTATAGTCCCAGCTACCAGGAAAGCTGAGGCAAGAGAAACACTTTGAGCCCAAGAGTTTGAGAATGCTGTGAGCTATGACACCACAGCACTCCACCGAGGGTGACAAAATGAGACTCTGTCTGAAAAACAAACAAAAGTATATATACATGTATGTATTTTATGCTGGGTACAGTGACTCACACCTCAGGAGTTCAAAATCTGCCTGAGCAAGACTCTGTCTCTACTAAAAATAGAAAAACTAGCCAGGTGTTGTGGCAGGTAATTATAGTCTCAGCTATTCAGGAGACTGAGGCAAGAGTATTGTTCAAGCACAAGAGTTTGAGGTTGCTATGAGCTGTAATGCCACGAGACTCTACTGAGGGTAACAGAGTGAAACTCTGTCTCAAAATATATATATGTGCGCGCGCGCGTGTGTGTGTGTGTATCTTTGGTTTTTGTTTTTGCAGTATGGTGTTGATTTGGGGGATTGATAGGCAGTCTTTAGGAGCAGTGTACTGATCAAGCCTGGTGCACACCTTGACTATATCATTAACCACTATATCACTTCCCTAGAATTCCTTACCTTAAAATTTGCCTCTGAATTCTCTTATTGTATTTAGTGGAGTGGTAACATTTTGGATTGACCACAAAAACAAAAAAAACATCATTTCAGACTATAAATAAAGACATGGAAAATGACTTTGCTGAATGAGTAGATTTATCTAGGAAAGATTGTAAAAACTTCTTTCATGAAATATAAAAATACACCTGTCACCACCATTTTCCCCTACCTCCCAAAAGGTGACTTTTTTCTTTTTTCTTTTTTTTTTGCAATTTCTAGCACAAATCGCTTGTTTTACTCTTGGCCTCACTCATTGATCCATCCTCCAAGGCAGCTTGCCAGTTCATTGGGTGCTTTAGAACAGTGACTGATGGGAACAAGCAAAGAAGGAGGGGGAGCCTAAGGTTCCCTTCCCCCACTCCTCCACCTCTTTTTCCAGCCATACATGTGTTTCTCAGACACACCACTTGATCCTTCAAATCACAACAAAGGAGAAGCTTCCAAAGTTGACCTAATTAATGGATAATTTTCTAAATATGAACACTGTCAAGACAAAACCTTGCATATTTTTGTATGCTGAAAAGTTTGCTGTAGTGAAAATGAAGCTTGAGACTTGGGCATAAAGAATTGATTATGGGAAATTTTGTGGCTGTGTGAGATTCTTAGTCCATTTACATGAATTAAATTGAAGAACACTATAATCAACATCCCATCAGATTAACTGTCCCTTTGATTAGTAAAAGATAAGTACATCAGAGAAACTGCTTCTACCCCATAGCACAATCCTCATGACCTCAGCTAAGAAGACATATATACTGAAATTTCCACTAACAGAAGCCTGAAATTTTTCTACAGGTCACCTCTTGTAAAGCCTTACTTGTTAGCAATTACCCTAGCTAACAGAAAATTTTTGCTTTTTGCAAAAGCATGAGAGTCTGGGTTCTTAAAATACTATGAAACAGACTCGGGCACCTGTAGCTCAGTGAGTAGGGCTCTGGCTACATACACAGAGGCTGGCGGGTTGGAGCCCGCCGGGGGCCTGCTAAACAACAATGACAACTGCAACCTAAAAAATAGCCGGGCGTTGTGGCGGGTGCGTGTAGTCTCAACTACTTGGGAGGCTGAGGCAAGAGAATCGCTTAAGCCCAAGAGTTGGAGGTTGCTGTGAGCTGTGACACCATGGCACTCTACCAAGGGCCACATAGACTGTCTCAAAAAAAATAATTATGAAACAAAAAACAAGGAAAATTCCTTAGAACACTGAATCTAACATGGAATATCCGAAAATTCAGCCTTGTTTCCAGAAATGAACACATCTGATTCATCTTTTGTATTAATGTTGTATTAATTAGAAGCATTTTTTCCTCCTTGATGAGTAATTTTAAAACATTATTTTCATACTAAAACCAAAATATCCACCATAGAGCAGCACAAAATACAGTGGTCTTTTAAAGTGAGTATGAGAAACCTCCCTAACAGGCAATGAACCTTATTCCACTGATAGGCACACTTACAGCCCTGACTCAAACATTACAGAAGCTATCCATGTAACAAAAACATTTGTACTCCCATAATATTTTGAATAAAAATATTTTTTAAACCATGAAAAAATAAAATGAATATGAGATTTTAGGCAGTGGCTCTATGATCTAAAATTCCTTGTAATCCCTGCTTTGGGAGGCCAGTTCAAAACCAGCCTGGGCAACAGAACAAGACCCTGTCTCTACAAAGAAATTTTTTTAACAATTATCTGGGAGCTAGGTGCAGGTGGTTTATGCCTGTAATTCTAGCACTCTGTGAGGCTGAGGCAGGACTATCATTTGAGGTCAGGGATTCAAGACCAGCCTGAACAAAGCAAGACCTTGTCTCAACTAAAAATACAAAAAATTAGCCAGCCATGGTGGCACATGCCTGTAGTCCCAGCTACACCAGAGGCTGAGGCAGGAGGATTGCTTGAGCCTAGGAGTTTAAGATTGCTATGAGCTAGGCTGAGGCCATGGCATTCTAACCTGGGCAACAGAGCAAAACTAAAAAAAAAAAAAAAACTGGGCACGATCGGACACACCTTTGGTACTTAGAAGACTGAGGCAGAAAAGAGGATCTCTTGAGTCCAGGAGTTCAAGGTTGCAGTGAGTTCTGATCATACCACTGCACTCCAGTCTGGGTGACAGAGCAGGAGTCTATCTCTACTAAATAAATAAAGTGAATATGAGGTTTTAGAGAAATGTTTACATTTGGAGAGCTTCAAACATACATAAAAGAACTTTGTGTGGAAAAGTTTTTGAGAAATAGAGTTTACATGTGGGGTAAGATTGAGCTGATTGATTTAACACACTGATAGTGTAGAGAAATTAAAAGTTATGCCCCATCATGCCACTGTTATCCTGTGTATAAATCACGCTCACCTCTTCCATGAAGCCCTCAGGTTCACCTAGGCTCACCTTTGCTCAAAGCAGGCTGTTGCTTGTTTTGAATTTCTTCCGTGTCTGTAAGTATCCACAGACTAGATACATGTATAACTCGCTGGGCCACAGTAGACTTTTGTTGACCAGGGTCCATGGTTAAAGAATTCCATATTGCAAAACAATGGCTTGGCTCCAAAGGGGATCCAAAGACTGCTTATTTCACATTCTGGTACAATTTATTCTCTTCCTTGTGGCATCACCCATTGATTTCTCACCAAAAGCACTATATATCCACACTTCACTGGGTGATGGGAACTGGTGAGGAAGATTGTGGGGTTAATTACCTTGACACTTAACCTCACCTTGAAACTTTCTCTATCCAGGTATGTTTCATCTCCGACCACCTGTATCCCATTTTCCCAATTTCCCAGGCCCTGATATGCAAGGGCCCCAACTTCTTCCCACATAAATCACCAAGCAAAGCCAGTGAGTTCACTCAAGTGCCCCTTAGACTGATTCAGAGTCTAATAGGGCTCTACTCAGATCAGCTCTGGTGGTTGTGGGTTACCTAAACAGCGTTACTGTAAAGAGTTGGGTCAGCTGAACATGTCCTCCTTTCCCCCCACAGATGTAACCAGTGCGGTGCAATCCAAGCGAAGAAAATCCAAGTGAACAAGCTGGGTGGCAACTCGATACTTGTAAATGTGTGTGAATTTTACAAAGAGCAATTTTGAGCTGTGACTTTTTTAAATCCATTTCTGTACAGGTAGTCATTTTAATAATGTGGCCCTCTTCCTAATCCCTGCAACCTGTTTCGTAAAGTACAGCAGGGGAAGCAGGGTTGTTGAGCCCTTTGCTATTGCAAGATGACATTCAAAGTTTCTAAAATGTTGTCACGTATTGAGAGGAGTTAATGCCATTATAAACGTTACTAGTTTTTACATTTCCTAAGCAACCTAGAGTACAGGGTGACCATTTTTAGATCTTCTAATGATGTATTGTGCTGTGGAAGTACTGTGTGTGAATAGCAGTAGCGGAGGCAAACGCAATCTTCTCCTTTGGAAGTGTTGTAAATAATTTTATTATATAGTGTTTTGGACGTATTTGTTGTAGAAATGGACCAGTGAATAAAGAGAATCTAAGGGTTTGTACAATGTGAAATACTGAATGTGTTAAATAAATGTTATTGTTATAGAACACAAAGGTATGTTATTGGTAAGGGATTATTGGGTAAGCAAACGTCTTTGGACACAGCCTTCTTTAGACTCCTATCTTTCCCCTGGGATTCCTACCTGGCAAGTTGAAGGAAATGCATACTTGCTCTCTCAACTCATTCTTGGCTTTGAAGAAACTAGCCCTGTATTCAGCACTGTACCCCAGGTACTTTGTTGGTCACATTTCTTTTGGTTGCAAATAACAGAACCAACTGAAAGGATCAAAAGCTACCCAGGATTTCCTAAGGCTAGGTAGCTATCAGCAGTTCAGATACACTTTTTCGCCAATATGCTCAGGTTTTTCCTCTTTCCTAGCTCAATTCTTCAAAATTTGTATAGTCCCTAAAGCCAACTGCTTCTGCCCCTACCCCATCCCCAACCTTTAGGAGACTCCAATGCAAGGGGTTTGTCCTTGTGTCACCCTGAGTCTGTCTGCTGTCTCTCCTAGGGCCATCCCTTCTCCTCCAGGGGATCCTTGCCCTTGCCATAACCCAAAACCTGAGACCAAAAGGATGAGTTGATGATTCTCTGTCATGCTTTTTACTCTCATTTTTTTTTTTTGGTAGAGACAGAGTCTCACTATACTGCCCTCCGGTAGAGTGCGGTGGCGTCACACGGCTCACAGCAACCTCTAACTCTTGGGTTTACGTGATTCTCTTGCCTCAGCCTCCCGAGCAGCTGGGACTACAGGTGCCCGCCACAATGCCCAGCTATTTTTTGTTGCAGTTTGGCCGGGGCTGGGTTTGAACCCGCCACCCTCGGCATATGGGGCCAGCGCCCTACTCACTGAGCCACAGGCGCCGCCCAACTTTTTACTCTCATTTCTATTTCAGCTGTCTTCATATATGTGTCATGCATTATAAGGATCATCTAAAAGTAGTTAAGTCAGACCCCACATTGTCTGGCCCAGTTCCCAGCAAGCTTACCTACCCTCTTCCTCTCTCGTATGGCACACACCAGAACCAAAGACAGCTTAATAATAATACTCTATGCCGCCACTGTGCTTGAGATGACAAGTGCTTCTCATACTTTAGCTCAACTCAGGCAGAAAGCATAATGTGCTTTAAATAGATTTTTATTTGTTTTTCTTTATATTAATTTTATTCTCCCATACAGGAATAGCATTATAATCTAACAATCAGAATCCTGTTACATACATACACAGGCATGCCACATGACCAGGTTGAGGTGGTTGTTTTGAGTCCGTTGACATAGCACAAAATCTCCTTATATCAGCCAGCCTCAACACACAACACCCAACAGGGATGCACTCAACTTGGTTCCATTTGGAACTAGATGGAAGGTAAGAGGGAAAGTATTAGAGGTGGGCTATGGTGTGTCTGCATTCAGTTCTCTCATGTAAAGTCACGCAGATCTGGAGAGGCATTGAAGAGCTCTAGTGGGGTCCTTGTTACACCTAAGACATCATGGGTCAGAGCTAGTTGATCAGAAGTTTCCAGGTAGGGATTGGGGGGAGCAGGCATACTCTAAAACAGCACCAAACTGCACTCAAACATACATAGTGCCCTGCGGGGGCTAGACTGGCAAAGGCTGTAAAGTGACACCCAATGTGAAGGAATCACTCAGACTTACTAGGGAATAACTCCTAGAAGTCACTCTTGATGTAACCAAGACTCTAGACACAGGTCCTCCTGACATAAGTTTTGGCAAAGTGCTGGTAATATTGACATTAATATTCACAAACCAGTACACACAGGCGGCACCTGTGGCTCAGTGAGCAGGGCGCCGGCCCCATATACCGAGGGTGGCGGGTTCAAACCCGGCCCCGGCCAACCTGCAACAAAAAAATAGCCGGGCGTTGTGGCGGGCGCCTGTAGTCCCAGCTACTCGGGAGGCTGAGGCAGGAGAATCGCCTAGGCCCAGGAGTTGGAGGTTGCTGTGAGCTGTGTGACGCCACAGCACTCTACCGAGGGCCATAAAGTGAAACTCTGTCTCTACCAAAAAAAAAAAAAAAAAACCAGTACACACGTCTCCAGGGTCTCTGAAAACATCAGCTAAGACAGACTCTCTAACCCCTCATGTCTAAGGTTGCATAGGACTTTGTAAATTCTGGTTCCCTCATTTATTCAAGTTCTGTAGTTTAAAAAAAAAAAAAATCCTGAAGCATGCTCAAGGTGAAAGGCACATACACAGTCAATACAGTATGACAAGGTCTGATGCTTCAGGAGTCAGACTAGCAGAAGACTGAGTAGTGTTGATTCTTAGAAATCTGTACACAATTAAAATATTGCCACACTCAAATGCTACAGAATCTATAGGAAAGTACAAAAAAAATAATAACATGAACCTAGCAACCAGCTAAGTGAGAGGTTGGAAGGTTCTAGAAGAATTATAGGAGCCTCCAGAAATATAGGTAAGGGCAGGACCTTTTGAAAATTGAGCCAAATACCCTATTATATCTTAAACTCTTCCCTCACCAGAAGGATCATGGGTACTGCCTAGGACTTAGCCCAGGCCCCAGCTGGTAGTGAGGAGTAGGGAAGGAAGGGCTGGAGGGAATTTCAGCTCTTGGAAGTGCCAAAGACCCTAGGCTGGCTGTGAATTGCCCAGTGGGTTGCTGGAAGAATAAAAGCAACTAGTTTGTAACAAAATTTTGGGAGAGGAGGAGCAAGGTTGTCAACTATTAGGGCCATAGTAGATTGGCATGGGGACTTTGATCTGTTTTTAGTATGAATTAAGCCTATAACCTGGGATAGGAGAAACCAACAGGTCTTTCTCTAGCCTTATCCCAGCATCCATGGGGATACCCCATCCCTTCCCCACATATCCCACATAATGCCTGAGGGCTACAGGGTCAGGGAGGGCAGCTGCCATAGCCCTCATGGAAATGCAGAGTTTTCTCCAAGCCTCAGCTTGGCTATAGCTTTCTATAACTCCAATTATAGAAACCTATAATCGGAGTGAGAAGGAAGACCTATGTTAGTATGTAACAGGAAATCTTAAAAGTTTCAAGGAAGAAAGAGCACACACTAGATAAGGGCAGCTATAAAGAGGAAATAGAAACTCGGGGCATCCCAAGAGGCTGTTGCTGGTGTCTAAGCCCAAAATTCAGTCCTACCAGAAGGAGGACAACTACTAGCTGTCCCTCTCCCCTCTGTCTTACCCAGAGATTCAGGTACCCTCCTCTACATACTTAATGAAGGGGGAGAGGCCACAGGGCATCCATTTCTCCCCAGCAGCCTAGAAAGAAAAAGCCCTTCAGAAGAAAATGAGAAGCAGCCCCCTGAAGCCCTGAACCTGGATAGGGACAATTGGGAGATTGAGACAGTGGAGCTCCTGGCCTCCCAACTCAGGAGTGTTTATTAGCCATACTGAGCGGGTGTGAAATACAAGGCCAGAGGCAAGATGAAGGCTAAGCTGTCTTGAGATGGCTTCACCCCACAGTTCATTCTCTCTAGCATCATTCTCTGCATTCTTACCTGGGGTGTGGGCACTTTCCACCAACAAGCCCTCTGGCCTGCATCTCTCCTAAGCTAGTTCTAGCACCTTGAACATGTGAACAGATAGCCAGGATGGCAGGGCCTTGCCTAGCTTCTACTCTGGGGTAGCATGTCAAGGCTAGAGTGGCAAGGTACTAACCAAGCCTTTCAGACTCAAGGGTCTGCAGACTCAGGTGGATTTCAGGAAGACATCTGGGAAATGAATTATAGGAAAGGGAAGTAGGGGCAGACTCCAGGCTTTGGCCTGAGAGCAGGGTTTGGCCTCTCTGAGCAAGCACAGTACAAGCTCCCATGGTGCCCTGCTCTCTACAGCTTCTCAACTAGTCTGTCCTGTCAACATCTCCAGTATGCTGCTCCTTTCCCTTAGTTCCCTCTTTCTTCTCCCTCTGACACACACATTTCACTGTCCTCTTCCACATACTTTACCTTGCTAGGCCTAAGCAGCTCCAAGGAGGCCACCCCCTAGGGCAGAGCAAAAAAGGAAAACTAAAAGCAAAACCCTGAGCCTGAGCCCTTACTGGAAGGCAAGGACAGAGGCCCTGGCCTCACAGGTTGTACCTGATCAGAGCTGGGCTCAGGGTCCCCTCCATTTGGTATTACTGGGAATGAATAATAAGGGAGTGAGTGTAAAACGTCAAACATGGGATAGTGGTAAGTCATGTAAGGTAGAAGCTGAAGGGGGAACGAGCCAGATCAGGGACAGGAATGAGGCTCTCAGAAATAGAGGTGGGCTAGAGGCAGAGGACCGGACAGAGGGTGAAGGGGACAAACAGGAATGGGGTCCAGAGAAGAAAGGATGGACGGTTAGGAATGGGGGCGGGGAGCGTTGGAGGATTAGATGCTGTGGGGAGGGTGAAGGGGGTCCAGAGGCAGATTATAGAGGATCAGAAAGTGAGTAATCGAGAGAGTCCAGGAAAGAAGAGCTATCACCCAACCTCACACACTTTAAGAAGCAGGGAGGTTGTGGTGTCCAGCCCAAGGCGGGCTGCAGCTGCCCCTCGAGCAGCACAGTGGCTACTGCGGAGAGGACAGAAGCGGATCGGAGCCTGCAAGGGGTTCGTGGCGCGGCCAACCGAAGCTCAGTAGTTGAACTGGCGCTGACACGGCTGGTAGACGAAGCTGCCCTGGTGCTTGGGCCGGCGCGGACGACTCTCGCGGGCTCGGTTCTGCCGCTGCACCACCTTGGAGCTCAGCGCGTGGCGCTCGGCCCTCTGCCGGGCCCGCTGCAGCCGCCTCATCTGGCCGGCCTTCTCCAGCAGCACGGCCCGCGCCGGCAGGGGAGCGGCGGCATGGCGCAGGGCCCGGGGCTCGCGGCGGGCAGGCGCCAGCTCTCTGCGGGGACAGAGTGGGGCTCCGTCAGTCCTAGCCCCTGTCACAAGTAAACTGTTCAGGGGAGTCTCTGCCTAAACCCTTCATTCCACCCTTGCCTTCCGTACAAACCAATAGACGGCCCACTCCCTCAGGTCCGGCTTCGCCCCTCAAGCCTCCAAACCCCACCAAAGCCTCTGGGCCAGAAGTTCTGCCCTAGCCCAAAGACACACCCACCACCAAAGCCCCGCCCCTTCCCGCTCAGCCCCAGTAGCTCCTAGCCTTGGGAACCCCCCACCCCACCCGGCCCACAGGCCACACCCTTTGTCTCAAAGACGCGCTTCTCAAGGCCACAACCCCCTCAAGTGCCAGGCGGGCTCCAGTCCTGGCCGCTTCCTGCCTCCTAGCCTGGACTCTGGTCGCCAAGATTCATGTCACGGGGCCATGTCACTCGGCCTCCAGGCCCCTACCCCAGCCCACTCACCGGTCGCTAAGGTCGCTAAGATCACCGTCAGGCAGGGCAGCGTCCGAGTGCGGGGACGGCGGCCCAGGCTCTAGCACTATGGTGCTGCCGGTGACGTAAACGGACATGCTCGGGTGCTCGATGAGGAGGTCCTCCAGGGGGCTGCTCTGGAGACGGGTGGGCCCGAGTCCAGGCCCCTCTGCAGTAAAACATGCGGGAGGGGTAACAAACCAGCTCTCGTCCATCAAGGAGGGCGCGGGTGGGGGGCGGCCTGCAGGGGCTGGGGCAGTCCTGGGGTTGCGTGGAGCCTCGTAGCTGTCTACTGGGCGCAAGAGGGGGGAAGCCACGCAGAGGGAGAGCAGCGGGGACGAGGAGGAGGGACACAAGCACACGGAACACAGTGGGGCAGAGAGAAAAAGGGCATCATTAGTCAGACCCCCAGATCTGCCCCCAGCGCCCACAGGGCACCCATAGGCCAGGGGTCTCGACTTGCTACCCTTAACATTGCCCTGCCTGAGGGCAGTCCAGGCTGTCCTGGGAAAGGGCCCTGTTACTCTACCTCCAGTGTCACTGGCTCAGCCCCAAGTCGCCCAGAAGGTTGGAGGAACTTCACAAACCCCTAGCTGCTCCCTTCCCTCCGCTTCTCCCACCATCTGCCCTGAGGATTACTTCACAGGCCCAAGAATCAGAATCCTGGCCCCTGACTCAGGCCTCACCGGGCAGGTCAATGATGAGCCAGCCATCCACTTCATCCTCTTCCGAGACGAAGGCGCGGGGGCAGTCAGGGTCTTCGGGGGACGGAGGGGTGCTGAAGAAGAGGCTGGTGAGACGCTGGAACATGGTGGGGAGTGAAGCGACCTCACGGGGGCGCTCTATGGCAGTGCAAAAGCCTAGGAATCGTAGAAAGACATCAGAGCCACCACTGACTCAAGTCCACCCCCACTCCTAGCCAGAGGACAGAGGATAGTACCCCCAGCACAGGAGCAGTGACAACAGATGTGTGGGGAAGCTTTTAGTGTGTGTACTTTCTACATCCAAACCCAGGCTTTCCTATCTTCTGTGTAACTTTAGAAAGTTATTTAACTTAGAACCCCCTCCTGTGAGTCCTTAGATTATAAGAATTAAACAAGCTAGGCTGTTGGGGCTCCCGCCTGTAATCTTAGCACCCTGGGAGGCCCAAGCGGGTGGATTGCTTGGGCTTGGGAGTTTGAGACCAGCCTGAGCAAGAGCGAGACCCCCGTCTCTATTGAAAATAGAAGAACTATCCAGGCTTAGGAGCACAGGCTTGTAGTCCCAGCTACTCAGGAGGTTGAGGCAAAAGGATCACTTGAGCCCAGGAGTTTGAGGTTGCTGTGAGCTAGGCTGACTCCATGGCCCCTCTACCCAGGGAAACAGCGTGAGACTCTGTCTCAAAAAAAATAAAAATAAAAAATAATTAAATGAGCTAATAATAGTATCCTCTTCCTGGCTGTAATAAGAATTAAGTGAGCTGCAATCAGTGTAACCTGGCTTATTGTACCCTCAATGAATCCCCAACAATAAAAAAAAAGATAAGAAATAAAAAAAAAAGAATTAAATGAGCTAAACACTTACAAAGTGCTTAGAATACTGCCTGGGCACATAGTAAACACTCAATAAACTAATAAAGTACGTAAGACAGGGTACTTTGGGAACACAGAATAAGTGATATATATGACCAGGTTCCATCAGGGAAGGTCTCCAGAGAATTGGACATCCAAGCTAGACCTTGAAGAGTAATAAATAGTTCTTCAGGCAGGGAACAAATTGCCTGTATTGTGTTTATTATCATAATAATATAGCTAACATCCATGTGCCAGATAATATACTAAGGAACTTTACCTACATGACCTCATATAACCCTCACAACCACCATAGGAAGTAGATATAATTACTACCCCTTTTATAGGTGAAGAAACTGAGGCTCAGAGAAGTATCTTGCCTAAAGTCTCATACCTAGTAAGAGACAGAAATGGGATTTGAACTCATGCAGTCAGATTCCAGAGGCAGCACTCAGAATCCCTATACTCCATTGCCTTTGTTGGGCATCTGTCTAGATTAGGCATTTTTTTTTTCGTAGAGACAGAGTCTCACTTTACCACTTTCAGTAGAGTGCCGTGACGTCACACGGCTCACAGCAACCTCTAGCTCTTGGACTTATGCCATTCTCTTGCCTCAGCCTCCCAAGCAGCTGGGACTACAGGCGCCTGCCACAATGCCCGGCTATTTTTTGGTTGCAGTTTGGCCGAGGCCGGGTTTGAACCCACTACCCTCGGTATATGGGGCCGGCGCCCTACTCACTGAGCCATAGGCGCCACCCTGGATTAGGCATTTTTGATGTGGTGGCCAGGTGCCATAATTCACGTGTATTTTTCTGGGATGAAGGACTTTTGTTTTCATCATGATTTCCTAAACAGAAGTCCATGGCCCCAGAGATTAAGAACCACTACTGGACCCTGTGTGGTTTGAAAAACACAGGCAAACAGAAATCCCACAGAACTGTGATTGGGCAAGGCTCAGTTGTGTCTATCAGATGAGGTGTGAAGATCCTATGCAGGCAGCCCTCCCCTTCTGGCCCCCTTTTCCCAGCTTATGCTCAAGGGCAGCATCCCAGGCTGGGAGGAAGATCAGGTTCCCTGGCCACTGGCAGATAACAGGTCAATGGGTGGTGATAACAGGAGGAAGGGAGCTGTGGGATCCCAGGATCCCTTAAAGATGAATACTGAGGGTTGGACCAGGATCCAAGCAAGTCCTTATCTAGTCCTAACCCTGGTTGAAGATGAGAAAGAAGGCCCCCTGCTCCAGGAACTGAGATACCAGTTGGTGGCTGTAACTCTGCCCCTCTCCCCACCCTAGCCTATCTTAATCCTAGACCTGGGCTGAGTGCTACTGGCCAGCCCCCCAGCCTGTACCTAAAGCCTTACCTGCCACACCTGTTCCCTAAAGATGATCAATAGTTTTGCTGCTGAGCCACCTGTCACCATACTTCTTGGGGAATGTCCATACTTCCACTCCCTGAAAGCATTTCTACTCTCACTGCTAACCCTCCTGGGATATTTTCATGCTTGTTGTTACCTCTCCTATTCCCTAAAAAGTTTTCACACTTGCCACAGAATCACCTAACCTTTATACTCTGACAATATTTCCACATTTGCAGACCCATACTGGGCTCAAGAAGGAAGTGTTCCCTGGGTGCTGGCTTCCCTGGTTGGATGCCAGGAATTATAAGGTTGGGCCTCCAACACAATACACATATCCTAACCCATATGCAGGGAGTTAGTGACTCAGTTATCAAAAAACCAGAAAGTGTGGCCCCTCCTGGAAGAAGGGAATACTGGGACCTTGAGGAGGTACACCCTTCTAAGAAGCTTCTACTTCATTGAGAAGATGAAAGGGAAATTTAGAGCTGTTTCAGGGGCCATCATATTCACCAAGCCCATTTTATAATCTGTTGATCAGAAAGAGTATCAAGACTACCCAGAGATACATGGCTAAACAGTGAAAGGACAGGCCTAGCCCCAGATCACTGAGGATCCAGTCCAGAGTGTACATGCTCAGAAAACCCTCAGCAAATAATCCTAAGAATATGATGATGTGGATCTCCTCATCCCACCCATTCCACTGTTTGCTTGTTGTTCCTACTCAGAGCTGCACTCGGAGCCTGCTGGGCCTCCCGGAGAGAGACATTCAAACAAAAGCTTCAATATAATCACTGCCCCTCTGTCCAGCTACAAAAGGGTCTGGGATTCTTGGCACCAAGATTCAGCATGCATTTACCAGAGCACCCACTCTGTACCAGAGCCTGCACTGGGCCTCCTCAAATTACAGACAGATTTAGGTAAGAGAGATTCCCAAGGAGAAGTTCCCTGCCTGAGGTCACATAGAAAGTCAGTGATGGCCAGGAGTGACCGCAGCACCAGCCAGCCAGTGCCTTCTCTCTCTCCTGATCACTGGAGGACCCTCCCAGATTCCTTTCCCAGCCTTGCCAGTTTCCTAGTTCTCACACTCCCAGCTCTGCTCCAGGGAGAACATTCCCTTTAATAACTACAGCAGCTGTGCCCAGAATAGCATTTGAGCCCTAGGCCACCCCTACTCCCAGCTCATGCTTGAGGAAAACCTAAGCTGGGATGGGGCTCCTGGGCTTCCAGGCACATACGCTTGGAAAGTTAGAAGCTCTTCTTCTCCTACCCCTTCTCCCACACTGTGAACAGAGAGAGGGGGCAGCAGAGCCCTTGCAACCACCCTATGCCAGGTCTGAGCCCTCCTAGCTGACAACCCAGGGAGTTGGGGAGGTGATGAAGGGCCAATAGAGGGAACCCTCATCCCACCTTCCACCCCGACATCCGCCTTGAAGACACCCTGAGGCAGCCAATGACTCACCTTTCTGTGGTCAAAACAGCCAGGAAGTTGCGATTTTACTGGACTGTGAGGGCTCCGAGATACAAAGTGAGGCAGAGGGAGTCAGGGCCACAAAAGAGAACCTAAATCCAGAGATCTCCTGGGAAAAGTTCCAGGAATGAGAAGACCTAGGAGTCCAATCAAATAGGGATGACACTGACTCCTCCCCAATGGGAGGATATGTATCTTGCTACTTAATTGAGCTCCTACTATATAATATATGCCCATGGCTAATGCATCTCTATTCACCCAGTGAGCATGACTCTAATTGGCTGTGTGACCTCTAGTAAACTACTTCTCCTCTCTGGCCTCAGTTTCCTCTTCCATGAGATGGGATCTAAGACCCTCATATTCCTGCCGGGAATGACGTCAGCTAAGGCGCTGCACACAAGTCAGGGATTAGGAGGATGTAGTTGAGTTAGTCCCTGGAGGGGCGGAGCCTGGGGACGGAGAGAGGGGATTCCACCACCAGCTGGTGCTTCCCCAACCACCTGGAGTCGCGGCCTCCCTAAACTCTACGATTCCTTCCAGTCAGATCTGGCAGTGCTGTCTGACTCCTTAGATCTCAAGGAAAAAATTGGGTATCAGAGGCCTGACTCCTAGCCCCTGGATTGACCAGAAAATCACCAAGCCCCCTCCGGCCCTCCTTGGATTTCAGCGTCTCTCACCCATGGCCGAGTCCCCACACAGCGGCCACAGGGTCACCGGAGGACAAGCGACCCGAGCCGGGGGGGGCGGTGCCGGCCTTGGTGACGTCTCAATGTCATATGCAAATAAGGAACGTCATTGTCTACCGGGCATGCAGCAACCAATAGGGAGCAGGGAACGTAGCCCAGGCGGACGCCGGCGGAGACAAACAAAGGCCCAGGAGCTGGGGGCGCTGGGCGTATCCCGGGGCTCGGAGAGCCCCCCAGGCCAAAGCTGGTCAGGACTCACCTGAGGGTGGGGGCGGTGCGGCGGACGGGGGCGGCGCTGAGGTAGTTGTGCGGCGGAGCGTCCCAGGGTCGCCAGCTGGTCACAGGCCGGGTCGCATCGCTGGGACCGAGCGGGGGCAGGCGGCAGGGCTAGCCGTCCGACGCTCGAGGCTGCTGCGCTCGCCTGCCGAGCTTTGAGTCTTTGCGCCGCTGCGGCGCGGCTCACGGCACAAATTGGAAGGTTCAAACAGCTGATTGTGACGTCACAAAGGGGCCCGCCCGCCTCGCGTCACCCGTCCGCGGAGCGACAGCCAATCCCCGGCTGCGGATCCCCTCGCCCCGCCCACTCCACGGTTTGCTTGTTGTTCCTGCCCGGGAGCGGCACTAGGGCCTCCGGGAGAGGCGACTGTTGAGACACTTTTTGCTCCTACGGAGTATCTCCGCTCCTTCCTATGGGATCTTCATTTTCCTGACTGCCTCCACATATTGCAGCTCCCTCCCGGCTTTCACTGCTCCCCACACCCTTTCATCTGTATCATATATCCAAGTCCCCTGATATGTACCCTTTTCTCAATTCCACACCATGTCGTGCACTTCCACTCCCGTCATTACCCTTCTCCCTGCCCTCACTCCCTTTTCCGTCTCATCTCTTCATTCCTGCACATTCTCTCCTTTCCCACTCCATTTTTCCTCAGCAGGCTTGAGGAACATTCCCCCTTTCCGGGTTCCAGTGGAGTACCTGGTAGTGTGGAGAAGTTAGTGAAACCGACAGGAAAATTTGCAAAGAGGGGAACTTGGAAAGGAATTGCTCTAGACTAAGTAAAAGATGGCCTAGAGACTGCTCTGCGTTTCAAACTTTACACGGTTGATTTAATCCACGTTGCTACTGAGGCTGTGCAGATTGACAGGACAGGGACTGATTATGAGTCTCGATTTACACGCGTCTCACAAATAAATCTCATTGTTAGTATATGAACTCATATTCAATAATCCATTCAACAAACATTTAATGGCATTTACTTTTGCCACTATCAGACCACTAGCTGGCATTTATTGAACACTTACTGTGTGCCAGGCACTGTGCTGTGGTGCTTTATATCTGGTTTTTACTATATATATTCACAACAGTCCAAAAGGTGGGTACTGTCCCCATATACAGTTCAGGAAACAGATTCAGAGAGCCCAAGCGACCTTCCAAGATCACAAAGCTACAGTCAATGGCTAGACCTCCAAGCCACATGCACGGAGGCTGGCGGGTTCAAGCCAGGCCCCGGTCAGCTAAACAACAGTGACAAGTGCACCAACAACGAAAAATAGCCGGGCATTGTGGCGGGCACCTGTAGTTCTTGAGCTACTTGAGAGGCTGAGGCAAGAGAATCACATAAGCCCAAGAGTTTGAGGTTGCTGGGAGCTGTGACACCAAAGCACTCTACCCAGGGTGACAAAATGAGACTCTGTCTCAAAAAAAAAAAAAAAATAGCTACAGTCAATGGCCAAGATTTGGAACCAATAGCTCCAAACCCTGACCCTCTCTACACACACCCTAGATAAACTAAGCCCTTGCTTGCTTCAGCCTCCCCAGGGAAATGTGGGCTCCAGTCCTGGCTGTGCCCCAAACTTGCTGTGTGACTTCAAGTCACAATGTTACCTGTCTGGGTCGTAGTTTTTTTGTCTGTCAAACCTAATAGATTCAGGCTTCCTTCTACAGCTAACATTGTAAGATTCTCTCTCTCTCTCTCTTTTTTTTGAGACAGAGTCTCACTTTGTCACCCTTGCTAGAGTGCAGTGGTCGTATAGCTCTCAACTCTAGAGTCAAGTGATTCTCTTTTTTACTTTCTTTCTTTCTTTTCTTCCTTCCTTCCTTCTTTTTTTTTTTTTGAGACAGAGTCTCAAGCTGTCACCCTGGGTAGAGTTCCATGGCATCACAGCTCACAGCAACCTCAGACTCTTGGACTTAAGCAATTGTCTTGCCTCAGCCTCCCAAGTAGCTGGACCTATAGGCACCTGCCACAACATCTGGCTATTTTTTTGTTGCAGTTGTCATCGTTGTTGTAGCAGGCCCCGTCTGTGTTCGAACCTGCCAGCCCAGGTATATGTGGTTGATGCCCTACCCACTGAGCTAGAGGCATGGCCCAAACAATCCTTTCCTCAGCCTCCCAAATAGCTGGGACTACAGGTGCTCACCACAACACATGCGTATTTTTTTTTTTTTAGAAATGGGATCTCACTCTTGCTCAGGCTGGTCTTCAGCTCCTGAGCTCAGGCAATCCATGCACCTCAGCCTCCCAGAGTGCTAGGATTATAGTCATGAGCCACCACACCCGGTCAGAGATTATAAGATTCTTCCAAACTCTCCATCCTCAGGGTTGCACCAACCCCATGTCTAGGCCTCAGCTCTCCCAGTGGCCTGGGAGGTGCCTGGGGGAGAAACCTCAATACACATTCTAAGAACCTTTAGGTCCTCTCTCAGTAGAGCGGGGATGGCTGGGAAAACTCTGAGGTAGGGGGTGAGTTAGGCCAGAGGTTCACGCTCTAGGAATAAAACCTTGTCCCAGCTTAAACTGAAACCCCTTAGAAGGATCCAAGAAAGGAGGCTTCCAGGGGAGGGCAGAGTGGCACTGGGGCCCTTGGAGTGTTGTTCCCAAAATGTCCTAATTGCATGCAACCCTGAGCCTCTACCCATCACAGGCACTTCCTACCAACCTCATACCCTCTCTTGACCTCCTTGCTGACTTTAAACTCCCCTGTCACACCATTTGTTTGTTCTAAAACGTTCTATGGCTCACAAAGCCTACAGTCCTAGCACAGCATTCAACATCCAACTCTTCATTGACTCTTCAAAACTCTCCCACCTCCATCAACACTTTCGCTCAAGCTGTTCCCCTGCCTGGAATGCCTTCTTCAGAATGTTCTGAAATCCAGATTTTTCCTGTCTTCAAGATTCTACTCACCCCTTCTTCTTCTAGGTAGCCTTCCTTGTCCCTACCCAAAGTAGCCTTGTTAATGGCTACCTTGATGGACAGTCATTTGTTCAATAGACAGTAAGTGATAATGACTAATTGTATGTGGATGTGTGTGTGTGTGCACACATTGTTTCAGGTGTATGATTGATATCCCAAGGACAGGGTCTTTGCCCATGTTTCTCCCAGCCTGTGGTAGGTCTGGCATGGGGTAGGCTTTCAACAAAGGCTCACTAGTTACAGCCTGAAGCTCAAGAAGTTTCACAGGAGGCTGGCACAGGAGTCTCCCTGGACCTTCTATCCTGGTACAGGCAACATTCTGTTAGGCACAGAGCTCTGGTTCCCCAAGCTCAAAGAAGGGACTGTTAGCAAACACTCTGGTACACTAAATGACCTGGATTCTATTCCCAGTGTTAGCTGAACCCCATGTCCAGGCTGCTAGGTCAGATCTCAGTCTTCCATTTCTCTGCAGAGCCAGAGGTACCTATGGAAGTGGGGAACTGGAGCCCAGTGGAGTCCTCTCCTGAAACCCCTGGGACACATCCCTCCTCTCCACATTTATTACCAGGGTTGGAGGAGATCTCAGAGCTCAACTCATCCAAATTCTCATGTGATAGGTGAGGGAACAGAGATACACTGAGGCACAGAAAGGTCAAGATACTGCTTAGAATCACACAGCAGCTGGGCCATCTACGAACCCTTGTCCCAGGTAATGAACTTAGTATTCTGAGGCCCTGGCCCAAGCATAGGAGCTTTAAAAAGATCCAGTAGAGCCATGCTGGGAGTAATCTTGAAGTCTCATTTCCAGTCAGATGTAGGTGCCATTCCTGTGTGCATACATAGACATTCATGGACATCCAAGCATACACGTGAAGCCACCAATGCGCAAACATACACACACATATGCCCATGAGCTCATACCCACAGGGTTAACAGACGCACACCCATCTAAGCCATGCCCAGGTGTAGGTGCCTGCCCAATTTTATGGGCTCCAGGATTGGAGGTCAAGAGGCCATTCTTCTGGCTCAGCACCTGTAGCTCAAGAGGCTAAGGCACCAGCCACATACACTGGAGCTGGCGGGTTGGAATCCAGCCCAGGCCCGCCAAACAATGACAACTATAACCAAAAATAGCAGGCGTTGTGGTGGGTGCCTGTAGTCCCAGCTACTTGGGAGGCTGAGGAAAAAGGATCGCTTAAGCCCAAGAGTTTGGGGTTGCTGGCTTGGCACCTGTGGCTCAAGCGGCTAAGGCGCCAGCCACATATACCTGAGCTGCCAGGTTCGAATCCAGCCCAGGTCTGCCAAACAACAATGACGGCTGCAACCAAAAAATAGCCAGGCCTTATGGTGGGCACCTGCAGTCCCAGCTACTTGGGAGGTGGAGGCAGGAGAATGGCTTGAGCCCAGGAGTTGGAAGTTGCTGTGAGCTGTGATGCCATGGCCCTCTACCTAGGGTGACAGCTTGAGGCTCTGTCTCAAAAAAAAAAAAAGAGTTTGGGGTTGCTGTGAGCAGTGATGCCACAGCACTCTGCCCAGGGCAGCAGCTTGAGACTCTGTCTCAAAATAAAAAGGCCATTCTATTCCTGACTAGGCCCTGAGCTTGCCCTCACTGAATCCTGAGGCTCCCCACTGGGTTGCCACCCACTCCCTCCAACTTCAAAGGGCAGAGATGTATCAGCCGGGGTGTGTCCCTCACGGGACCTTGCGTGTACTTGCAGGTATGAACCAGTCTGTGTGCATGGCTTACCACTCCCATCCCTAATCCCCTTCCTTGTGATAGAGGGTGAACCAGAGAGGAAGCCCTCTGATGTAGATAATAAATTCTTCCTATTTTACTGGTGAAGAAACTGAGACAGAATGGAGAAAACATTTAATTAGTGAAATTAGTTAGGGAAGACATAATCCTCAAATTCCTCCAACAGATGAATCTGTACCTTCACAAAGAGCCATATCCCCAAGAACTTCTGCTCAAAAAGCTTTGTTGTTAAGCTGGGTGCAGTGGCTTATGCCTGTAATCCCAGCACTCTGGGAGGCTAAGTCAGGTAGATTGCTTGAGCTCAGGATTTTGATGATTTACCTGTGATGTATAGTGATTTGCCTATAAAAATGCCTTAAGATTGGGTGGCACCTGTGGCTCAAAGGAGTAGGGTGCCGGCCCCATATGCCAGAGGTGGCAGGTTCAAATCCATCCCTGGCCAAAAACTGCAAAAAAAAAAAGCCTTAAAATTAATTGAGGAATAGATAATTCCCTGCCTTGCTGAAGCGGCAGAGTATTTCAGAAAGACAAGCAGTTATACAACTTGTACATATTTCATGAGAGTATGTAGCACATCATTATTAATATTTGGTCAAATACAAACCTCAACTACAAAGTGATTCTCCTGTCTCATCCTCCTGAGTTGCTGGGTGTACAGGCACCCCCACCATCTCCAGCTGAGCAAGAGTGAGACTCCATTTCTTTTTTTTTTTTGTAGAGACAGAGTCTTACTTTATTGTCCTTGGTTGAGTGCTGTGGTGTCACACAGCTCACAGCAACCTCCAACTCCTGGGCCCAGGCGATTCTCTTGCCTCAGCCTCCTGAGCAGCTGGGACTACAGGCGCCCGCCACAACGCCCGGCTATTTTTTTGTTGCAGTTTGGCCAGGGCTGGGTTTGAACCCGCCACCCTTGGTATATGTGGCCGGCGCCCTACTCACTAAGCCACAGGCGCTGCCCAAGACTCCGTTTCTTAAAAACATAGCCAGGCATTGTGGCGAGCACCTGTAGTCCCAGCTACTTGGGAGGTACAGGCAGGAGGATTAACTAAACCCAGGAGTTTGAGGTTCCTATGAACTAGGCTGATGACATGGTACTCTAGCCAGTGTGACAGAGCAAGACTCTATCTCAAAAAAAAAAAAAAAACTTTGTTGTTTAACTCAGTGATGTCTGAATTTGAGGGTATTTCTGTGCGTGTGTATGTATGTGTGCGTACTGTGAAAAAGACCATGGCCTGATTGACAGTGAATCCAGATTTCAATCCTGGTCTGTCCCAGAGTCATTGACTCATTGCCTAACCCTAGGAAAATCACTTTCTTTTTTTTTTTTTTTTTTTTGTAGAGACAGAGTCTCACTTTATGGCCCTTGGTAGAGTGCCATGGCATCACACAGCTCACAGCAACCTCCAACTCCTGGGCTTAAGCGATTCTCTTGCCTCAGCCTCCCGAGTAGCTGGGACTACAGGCGCCCGCCACAACGCCCGGCTATTTTTTGGTTGCAGTTTGGCCAGGGCCGGGTTTGAACCCGCCACCCTCGGTATATGGGGCCAGCGCCTTACCGACTGAGCCACAGGCGCCGCCCCGGAAAATCACTTTCTTTCTCTAAGCCTCAGTTTCCCCATCTGCAAAATGCCTGTGTGCATGCTCCCTTAACATACCTCCCAATCTCAACCTCCGGGCATTGGGTTTATTTGTGTGAACTGTGCTTAGTGACCATGAGGGCAGGACAGGATTCATTTCAGAGATGAGAGGCAGGTGGTAGGAAGGCAAAAACCTGGCTTTGTTTCAGTCCATCTGCCCATGGTGTGAGGGTGGGGCAATGTCTTTGGTGTTTCAAGGGCATGTTTGTGATTGTGGGGAAGTACCCAAGTGAGCTGTTGTGGTATGAGTGGCCTGCATGAATTCCCAAAGTTAGAACTTTGAAAGCAAAATAGTTGTATCCCTCCCTGGCCGTAGGTGGTTAGAAGAGACAGTGTTGGGGTCATGTTTCTGGTGTCTTGCCCAGGCACGGCCAGATCTTATACCTCCCTCCTGCAACTTGGCTTGGGAACTGGATCCCCAGCAGGCCTTGAGGCTGGGGAGGAGAGGATTGGCAGGGGGTGTGTTCCCTCCTGCTGAATCAACCACTCTCCCAGGAGCAAATGAACTCCTGGAGCTCAGGGCACTTCTCTTTCCTGCTCACAGCTCTTCCTGGCTCCTTACTACCTCCAGGTTGAAATTCACACTGCCAGCCAGGTACTCTGTCATGGTGCCCGGGTCAGAGTAAGCATCCGGTAAATACTGGCTAGAGGGGTGAGTGAAGCTGTCCCCACCTACTGTTTTAGACTTCTCTAGACACCTTCTCTTAGACACCTCCTGTGCAAATGAATGCACTCCAAACCAGACTAGCTTTTCTGTTTCTAGGATTTGCTCTTACAGGTTCCTCCACCTAAAGAGCCGCATTCTTTTCCCATCAAATCTCCTTGGGCCTAGACTCTTTCTATTCTTTATTTATTACTTATTTATTTATCTTTTTGAGACAGAGTCTCACTCTGTTACCCAGGCTGTTGTGCCATGG
This sequence comes from Nycticebus coucang, assembly GCF_027406575.1. NCBI lineage: Eukaryota > Metazoa > Chordata > Mammalia > Primates > Lorisidae > Nycticebus > Nycticebus coucang. The sequence goes on along the minus strand of NC_069800.1, from coordinate 41,557,497 downwards.
TTTCAGCCTAGCTCACAGCAATCTAAAACTCCTGGGCTCAGGCAATTCTCTGGTCTCAGCCTCCTGAGTTGCTGGGCATACAGGCACCCCCCCACCATGCCCAGCTGAGTTTTCTATTTTTAGAAGAGATGGGGTCTGCTCTTGCTCTTGCTCTTGCTCAAGCTCATCTCTTACTCCTGAGCTCAAACAATCCACCTGCCTTGGCCTCCCAGAGTGCTAGGTTGACAGGCATGAGCCACCAGGCTGGGCCTGTCTATTCTTCAGAACTAATTTAATCCACAGTTTCTATTTACTGAGCATTTACTATGTGTATTTAACCTTTCAAGATGGGCATCATTGTTATTGCCACTTAACAGCTGAGGAAATTAGGGCTCAGGCTGTTGAGGAAACTTCACCAAGATGACAGAGCTAATGAGTAGGTGCATATTTCAGTGTATTCATCCATGTCCAGAAACATTATATGCGCATTTGTGTACAACAATAAAAAATAAAAATTATAAAGACTACATTTAAAAAATGTACAGTGTTTTTTGTTTTGTTTTGTTTTTTATCTAACATAAAACAGTTTTTTCAGGATGAGGGTGATGGCTCACACCTGTAATCCTAGCACTCTGGGAGGCCCAGGCTGGCAGATTGCTTGAGCTCAGAAGTTTGAGATCATCCTGAGCAAGAGAAAGACCCCATCTCTACTAAAATTTAAAAAATTAGCTGGGTGTGTGGTAAGCGCATATAGTTCTAGCTACTTGGGAGGCTGAGGCAAGATCGTTTGAGGGTAGCACCCATAGCTCAATGGGTATGGCACTGGCCACATACATCCAGCCTGGCGGGTTTTAACCCTGCCCGGGCCTGCTAAAACAATGACAACTGCAACAACAACAACAACAGCTGGGCGTTGTAGCAGGCACTTGTAGTCCCAGCTACTTGGGAGGCTAAGGCAAGAGAATTTCTTGAGCCCAAGAGTTTAAGGTTGCTGTGAGCTGTGACACCACGGCACTCTACCCAGCGTAACAAAGTGAGACTCTGTCTCAAAATAAATAAATACATGAATAAAATCAGTTTCTCACCCAGCCGACACTCCCATAAAGCAGCAAACTTCCACATGACAAGGACCCAAGAAGGGCCTTTAGAAGCTGAGAGTGGTCCCTTACTAAAAGATAATGAAAAAACGGGGGCCTCAGTAATATAAAACACCGGAAGATTAATTCTGCCAACAACTTGAGGGGGCCTGGAAGTCAATCTTTCCCCAGTTGAGCCTCCAGATGAGAACAGAGCTGTCCAACACCTTGACTTCAGCAGCCTTGTGGGATCCTAAGCAGAGAACCCAGATGAGCTGTGCCCAGACTTCTGACTTATAGAACCATAACCTAACCTAATAAATGGGTGTTGTCTTGAGGCAGTGGAGGTTTCTCATACAACAATAGAAAATGAATACATATGTGTTGAAAAAGCTTTTTTATTTTTAGCATGACAATCAAGATGCAGCTTGAGTTACTAATCTTACTCCACTACATTTTCTTTTAGTATTTTAAATATTTTTGTGAATTGTAATACATAGTGCTACCATTGGGAGGAAATAATTTTTTCTTTTTCTTTTGCAGAAGTCACATAGTTGAAATAGAGTAATTTGAACATGTAGGATGCAGGCTGCAGTGTATATATTATCGGTCAAATAGAGTTTCCTACAGGAAGCTCTCCAAGATCTCTTTGAAAGGAAGCAACTTCTCCCTCCTGAGAATCCCAAAATACAGTTTGTCTGTCTCTCAGGACACTGAACACTTTCAGTTCACCACACGCCCGGGAATGTTAGTTACTTTCTGGGAGACATACCTTTTCTATATTTGAGAATCTCATTCAATGTAAACGGAAACATAATGAGAGATAATATAATACAGGGAGATAAGGGCTGGAACAGTAGACTGCTCATGGTGGCTCACACTATAATGCTAGCAGTCTGGGAAGCTGAGTTGGAGGATTACTTGAGCCCACGAGTTTGAAGTTGCTGTGAATTCTGACACTACAGTGTTCTATCCAGAGCAAAAGAATGAGACTCTATCTCCAAAAAAATAAATAAATAAATAAATAGATGGGGGCTGGAACAGTGAGTAGGAGCAAAGTGCTAAGTAAATCCAAAAGAGTGGGGGTCAGGGGGGTGTTAAGATAGGTTTACTTGGAAGAGAGGACATCGGTGCTAGGCTTTGAGGATGAGAAGGTGCTTGCCTTGGAGCAAATGGATTAAAAGGCCTGGAATAGGATTTCAAATCAGGAGCTCTGCTTCTGACTTGCTATACGACCTTGGGGTGACTCTCTGTCCTTCTGCTTCTCTGTCTGCACAAGGGACCCTGATGAGGATTCCTTTGCTTGCTCACTTTTTTCTAACTGTGACTTTTTTTTTTGAGACAGAATCTCACTCTGTCACCCTGGGTAGAGTGCCACAGTATCATCATAACTCACAGCAACCTCACATTCTTGGGTTCAAGCAATTCTCTCACCTCAGCCTCCAGAGTAGCTAGGACTTACAGGTGCCTGCTATGACACTGGCTAGTTTTTCTATTTTTAGTAGAGACCAAGTCTTGCTCTTGCTCAGGCTGGTCTCAAACTCCTGAGCTCAGACAATCCACCTGCCTTGGCCTCCCAGAGTGCTAAGATTACAGCCCAGAGGCACTGCACCCACCAAACCCAGGACTTTTTAAGGAGAGATCTGTCTTGTCCGTCTGCTTTCTAGGCTGTTGAAATACAGAATTGAAATAACAGGGTGACAGGGACAAGATAGGCGAAAGGAAAGAAAAAACATGAAGCCTGTGGGAGAAGGTCTGGGAAATGGTTTTTGATGGAGAGTAATAGGTTGGGTGAGTGAGGGGACACTGAGAGGCCGTGGTTGGGGGGTGAAGGATTGGTGAGAACAAAGGGGACGGTGAGGAGTATTGGCATGGATGAGATGCCCTTTGATGTTATCCTACAGCTATAAGTAAATATGTGTATTAGAATCTTTTTAAAATTACATTTGGCTCCTTTGGCCAGGCTTATACCTGTAATCCTAGCACTCTGGGAGGCCGAAGTGGGTAGATTGCCTGAGCTCACAAGTTCGAGATCAGCCTGAGCAAAAGCAAGACTCTCATCTCTACTAAAAATAATTTTTTTTTTTTTTCAGTTTCTGGCCGGGGCTGGGTTTGAACCCACCACCTCTGGCATATGGGGCCGGCACCCTACTGCTTTGAGCCACAGGCACCACCCTTCTCTACTAAAAATAGAAAAACTGAGGCAAGAGGATCACTTGAGCCCAAGAGTTGGAGGTTGCTTTGAGCTATGACTCCACAGCATTCTACTGAGGGTGACAGCTGAAGACTCTGAAATAAAAAATAAAAAATAAAGTTACATTTGGGAAGTGGAGTATTGTTCTTGGAATTGATAAATTTTAATCTATTTTTTGAAGAGGTTAAAATGTACATAATTCAAAATCCCCAAGAACAGGCTGGACATGGGGGCTCATGCCTATAATCCTAGCACTCTGGGAGGGTGAGACAGGTGGATTGCTTGAGCTCAGAAGTTCGAGACCAGCCTTAGCAAGAGCGAGATCCCCTCTCTAAAAAATAGCCAGGGCTCAGCGCCTATGGCTCAAGTGGCTAAGGCGCCAGCCACATACACCTGAGCTGGCAGGTTCAAATCCAGCCCAGGCTGCCAAAACAACAATACTGGCTGCAACCAAAAAATAGCCGGGCGTTGTGGAAGGCACCTGTAGTCCCAGCTACTTGGGAGGCGGAGGCAGGAGAATCGCTTGAGCCTAGGAGTTGGAGGTTGCTGTGAGCTGTGATGTCACAGCACTCTACCCAGGGTGACAGGAAGTTCTAAAGCCTTTTCTTTTCCTTCCTTTCTTTTTTTTTCAAAATTAGAAATAGGGTCTCTATATGTTGTCAAGGCTGATTTCCAACTTTTGGGCTCTAGAAATCCTCCCACCTTATCCTCCTAAATAGTTGGGACTACAGGTTTTTCATGTAATATCTGTTGTAGACTCACAATAATTCTACGAGAGAACTACTCTTATTCTCCTCTTCTTGCAGATTTGGGAACTGAGGCACAGAGCGTTTGAGTTATTTCTACAAGATCTCATGGCTGCCAACTCACAGACTGGGATTTGAATCCTGTAGGTTTGGCTCCAGGGCCCGTATTCTTAAGCACTATGTGGCCTTGCCTGTCAATATGACTTGAGAGTGATAGCAAAATCTTTTTTTATTATTATTATTTTGAGACAGGATCTTGCTCTGTCACCCAGGCCAGAGTAGTGCAGTGGTGTGATCATAGCTCACAGCAGCCTCCTACTCTTGGACTGAAGAGATCCTCCTACCTCAGCCTCCTGAGTAGGGAGGCCTACAGGCATGTGTTACCACACCTAGCTAATTTTTTGTAGAGATGGGGTCTTGCTAGGTTGCCCAAGCCAAACAAACTCTTTTTGGCTCAAGATCCCTTCTTCAGCAGTGCCAGAAATGTCACCATTATTGCATCTTCACACATTAAATTAAGCATTGCCCTCTTTAGATGCCTCCTAAAATACAACTAGTCAAGAGAGGGGAAAACACTAAATCCTACATGTCTAGTTGAATGGTTTTTTTCAGATGTTTTCCCTCTACTAAATTGAATGAGAAAGAAATACAATTGGGGGTGGGAAGGAAAGGGTGGCAGGGTATCAGAGGGAAGGGACAAAGAGGTAAGAGGTCAGAGCCGCAGGTCCCATTTTTCCCGGGCTGGTTCTGCCCAACCTTATATTGGGGCCCTCTGGAAATACAATCCTATAGTTGATCTGTACTGATTCTCAGCTCAGAGCACTGGTGACAGGGAGCCAAATGGATGAGAGGGGACAGGAGAGGCTCTTTGGAATGATGCCAGGAGTAGTTCAAGTGCCTCACTGGCTGTCCTTAGGAAAGGCAAGTGGGACAAAAGGCGTGACACGAATCCTTCCCTGAGAAGGAGGAGAGTCTCCCTTACTCCTTTTCCTGGAAGTAGTTGTATCCTACCCGCCTGTTACCCAGGCGCTGTTATTTTATCAATATATAGAAAGCAGCCAGGTGGCGCCTGTAGGGCGCCGGCCCCATATACCGAGGGTGGCGGGTTCAAACCCAGCCCCGGCCAAACTGCAACAAAAAAATAGCCGGGTGTTGTGGCGGGCTCCTGTAGCCCCAGCTACTCGGGAGGCTGAGGCAAGAGAATCGCGGAAGCCCAAGAGCTGGAGGTTGCTGTGAGTCCTGTGACGTCATGGCACTCTACCGAGGGCAGTAAAGTGAGACTCTGTCTCTACAAAAAAAAAAAAAAAAAAATATATATATATATATATATAGAAAGCAGCCTCATTTTGCTTCAAAGAAGCATAATATCCCCTTATACAGATGCACTTTTGTCTAACCCTCCTATGAAATGAAAAGTTGTTCCCGAATTTCCAATATTCTGTTATTACAAATAATGTTCTTCTTTTTTTTTTTTTTTCCTGTGGAGGCAATGTCTCACTCTGTCATCTAGTCTAGAGTGCATCACAGCTCAAAGCAGGTGGATTGCTTGAGCTCAGGAGCTCAAAACCAGCCTGAGCAAGAGTGAGACCCTGTCTCTACTAAAAATAGAAAAACTATGGCTATCAAATGTATGAAAAAATGCTCATCACCCCTAATCATTAGAGAAATGCAAATCAAAACTACCCAAAAATATCACCTAACTCCAGGAAGATTAGCCCATATCACAAAGTCCCAAAGCTGCAGATGCTGGAGTGGGTGTGGAGAGGGACACTTTTACACTGTCGGTGGGAATGCAAACCAATACAGTCCCTTTGGAAAGAAGTATGAAGAATCCTCAAAGAAGTCAAATTAGACCTCCTATTTGACCCCACAATCCCAATACTTGGCATCTACCCAGAAGAAAAAAATTATTTTATCATAAGGACATTTGCACTAGACTATTTATGGCAGCTCAATTTACAATCACGAAAAATGTGGAAACAACCTACATGCCTACCAACCCAGGAATGGATTAACAAGCTGTGGTATATGTATAGCATGGAATGCTATTCAGCCACTAAAAAAGATTAAGACTTTGGCTTGGTGCCTGTAGCTCAGTGGCGAGGGCTCCAGCCACATACACCGGAGCTGGCGGGTTCAAATCCAGCCCGGGCGTGCTAAAGAACAATGACAACTACAACAAAAAAATAGCCAAGCATTGTGGCGGGTGGCTGTAGTCCCAGCTACTTGGGAGGCTGAGGCAACAGAATCACTGAAGTCCAAAAGTTTGAGGTTGCTCTGAGCTGTGATGCCATAGTACTCTACCAAGGGCAACATAGTGAGACTCTGGCTCAAAAAAAAAAGATGAAGACTTTACTCTTTTTTTTTTTTTTGAGACAGAGTCTGACTTTGTCACCCTAGGTAGAGTGCCACTGTAGCATCACAGCTCACAGCAGCTTCAAACTCTTGGGCTTAAGTGATTTTCTTGCTTCAGCCTCCCAAGTAGCTGGGAGGTGCCCACCACAACACCCAACTATTTATTTAGAGACAACTATTTCATAGCTCATACAACCTCAAACTGTTGCTCTGGCTCAGCCTGGTCTCGAACCCGTGAGCTCAGGCCATCTGCCTGCCTCAGCTTCTCAGAGTGCTAGGATTATAGGCATGAGCCACGGTACCTGTCCTGAGACTTTACCTCTTTTCATATTGACCTGGATGTAGTTGGAACACATTCTCCATAGTAAAGTATCACAAGAATGGAGAAATAAGAATCCAATGTACTCAATTCTAATATGAAGCCAGTAGATGATCTAATACATACCCACATAAGAGAAAAACTCAAATCAATTCAAGTTGAGGGGCGGAGGGATGAGGAAGCAGGGAGAAGGGAGTAAGGAGGGAGCAATATGTCTTCTCACAGCAAGATGTCTTCCAATTCTACCTATCTCAATACACACAGATATGCCTTATTTTAAAATAAATAAATATAAAAACAAAAAGACCACCTCATAGTTTCCCACTGTAGGGCTGTAGAGAGTTTATTCAGTCACATATTAAGGGATATTTGGAAGGCCAAGCACCATGGCTCATGCCTATAATCCTAGCACTCTGGGAGGCCGAGGCGGGTGGATTGCCTGAACTCACAGGTTTGAGGCTGGTCTCAAGAGCAAGAGCAAGACTCTGTCTCTAAAATTAGCCGGGCATTGTGGTGGGCACCTGTAGTCCCAGCTACTTGGGAGTCTGAAGCAAGAGGATCACTTGAGCCCAAGAGTTTGAAGTTGCTGTGAGCTATGACACCACAGCACTCTATTGAGGGCAACAAAGTGAGAGTCTGTTTAAAAAGAGAGAGAGAGAGAGAGAAATAGAGAGAGAAAGGTACAAGCAATGTAAAGAATGAAAAATAGGGCGGCGTCTGTGGCTCAGTGAGTAGGGTGCCACCCCATATACCAAGGGTGGCGGGTTCAAACCCGGCCCCGGCCAAACTGCACAAAAAAATAGCCAGGCGTTGTGGCGGGTGCCTGTAGTCCCAGCTACTCGGGAGGCTGAGGCAAGAGAATCGCTTAAGCCCAGGAGTTGGAGGTTGCTGTTAGCTGTGATGCACAGCACTCTACCAAGGGTGATAAAGTGAGACTCTGTCTCTAAAATTAAAAAAAAAAAAAAGAATGAAAAATAGATACTTTAAAAATAAATAAATAAATAAATTTAAAAAATAAAAAAAGGGACATTTGGGTGGTTTTCAATTTTGTGCTACCATGAACAAAGCTAGAATGACTATTATTGTATATATGGAATAGATTCAGAGAAGTGAATCACAAGATTATTAGGTATACACATTTCTAATTTAATAAATGTTGTCAAATCACTCTCTCTCAAAATGTACCACTTTATTTTATTATTATTATTAATTATTATTATTTTTTTTTTTGTAGAGACAGAGTCTCACTGTACTGCCTTGGGGTAGAGTGCTGTGGCGTCACATGGCTCACAGCAACCTCTAACTCTTGGGCTTACGCGATTCTCTTGCCTCAGCCTCCCGAGCAGCTGAGACTACAGGCGCCTGCCACAACGCCTGGCTATTTTGTTGTTGTTGCAGTGTGACCGGGGCTGGGTTTGAACCCGCCACCCTCGGCATATGGGGCCGGCGCCCTACTCACTGAGCCACAGGCGCCGCCCTATTATTAATTTTTTTAGAGACAGAGTCTCACTTTATCACCCTCGGTAGAGTGCTGTGGTATCACAGCTCAGAGCAACCTCCAGCTCTTGGGCTTAGGCAATTCTCTTGTCTCAGCCTCCTGAGTAGCTGGGACTACAGGCGCCTGCCACAACACCTGGCTATTTTTTGTTGCAGTTTGGCCGGGGCTGGGTTCGAATCCTGCACCCTCGGTATATGGGGCCAGTGCCCTACTCATTGGACCACAGGCACTGCCCCAACACATGCCCTTTCTAAAGGTAAAAGGCCACTTGGGAGAAAGTGAGCACCCCATCACTGGAAGCGTCCAAGTGGAGGATCAGTATCAACACATACACTGAGCATTTACTTTGTGCCAGGTCTTGGGCCTGGTGTTTCATCCTAGAAATAAGTCAGCCTCAGTTTCTGCCCTCCCACAGCTTGATACTCCTGGAGAAAATAGACAAGTAAACAGTCAGTGACAATTGAGTCCAAAAGCTGTTGGGTTGGACTTCCTTTTCTGACAATACCTGGAATGTCCTGATACATAGTGTAAGGAGATACTGGAAATAAAAACAGCAAACATCCTTTAAATGAACACCTAAAGCTGCAACAGGTTAAGTCTTTTTTCTTTTATTTATTTTGGCGATAGAGTCTCACTCTGTCACCCCGCGTAGAGTGCAATGGCATCATAGCTCATAGAACCTCAAACTCTTGGGCTCAAGAGATCCTCTCGCCTCAGCCACCCAAGTACCTGGGATTACAGGTGTGTGCCACTACACCCGGCTAGTTTTTCTTTTAGTAGAGATGGGGTTTTGCTCTTGCTTGGGCTGGCCTTGAACTCCTGAGCTCAAACAAGCCACCCACCTCAGCCTCCCAGAGTGCTAGGATCACAGGTGTGAGCCACCATGCCCGGCCTGAAGCTGCAACAGCTTGAGTCTTAACAGATATTAAGGGAGATAAAGACTTGGGCTTACATAAAATTAGAGGTTGGAACTGCGATCTTTGATACGTATAGAATCCTTGAAGGGCTACTGGCACAAAGAGTAGACTAGGAGGAAAACAAATACATAATTACTAACAAAGGGAGACACAGAAGATACATGTCCATCTTGATGTGGTATTTGTATGTGTGTGGGAAACTATTCTCCTGTGAATTTTTGTTTTTTTGAGACAGAGCCTCAAGCTGTCACCCTGGGTAGGGTGCTGTGGCATCACAGCTCACAGCAACCTCCAACTCCTGGGCTCAAGCGATTCTTCTGCCTCCGCCTCCCAAGTAGCTGGGACTATAGGCACCTGCCACAATGCCCGGCTAATTTTTGGTTGCAGCCGTCATTGTTGTTTTGTGGGCCCGTGCTGGATTCAAACTCGCCAGCTCAGGTGTATGTGGCTGGCGCTTTAGCAGCTTGAGCCATAGGCACTGAGCCTCTCCTGTGAATTTGAAACCACATATCTGCCCTCCATGAGTGTGGGGTTCACATTTATATCATTTGTATGGGTAGAATCATGAAGCTGAGAAATTAACATAAAAGGAGACCTATTCCGGAATGATCTCTCAGATGCCTGGGGGAAACAAACGCAAATTCTCTTTGGAGGGGCTCTTCTCTCTCATTGCAGCCTACACAGATTCCTGTACATAAAATCTTTTCAAGCATTAGCTTATAATTTAAATTTATGAAATATATAGGGAAACAATTCTCTACGAGTAAGGTTCAGTAGACCCAATGAACAGAAAAATAAGACTCCCCAAAACTTCAGATAACCAAACTATCAGATAGTGATTATTAAGTGCAGGTAGCTTAGTAGAGGCAGCTACTAAGTGCTTTGGGAATGTAGGGAAAGAATTGATTACCAAATAGGATGTCTTTATAAAGAAGGAAACCTTATTTATTTGTTTCTTCTTGAGACAGTCTTACTATGTCGCCCTCGAGGCCGTAGCATCATAGCTCACAGCAACCTTAAACTCTTGGGCTCAAGAGATTCTCTTTCCTCAGCCTCTGGAGTAGCTGGGACCATAGCCGTCTGCTACAAGGCCTGGCAATTTTTTTTGTTGTAGATGTCATTATTGTTGAGCAGGCCCGGGCCGGGTTTGAACCTGCCAGCCCTAGTGTATGTAGCTGACGCCCTAACCACTGAACTATGGGCATGCCGAGCCAGGAATATTTAAAAATAGATCTTGAGTGGGCGGCACCTGTGGCTCAGTGAGTAGGGCGCCGGCCCCATACGAGGGTGGCGGGTTCAAACCCGGCCCCGGCCAAACTGCAACCAAAAAATAGCCGGGCGTTGTGGCACGTGCCTGTAGTCCCAGATGCTCGGGAGGCTGAGGCAAGAGAATCGTGTAAGCCCAAGAGTTAGAGGTTGCTGTGAGCCCATGTGACGCCACGGCACTCTACCCGAGGGCGGTACAGGGAGACTCTGTCTCTACAAAAAAAAAAAAAAAAATAGATCTTGAGGACAGGTGTGGTGGTTATGCCTATAATCCTCGTCCTCTGGGAAGCTGAGGGAGGTGGATGGCTTGAGCTCAGGAGTTCAAGACCAGCCTGAGCAAGAGCGAGAACCCTGTGTACTAAAAACAGAAAAACTAGCCTGGCGTTGTGGAGGGACCTGTTGTCCCAGCTACTTATGAAGGCTGAGGCAGGAGGACTGCTCAGTGGAGGACAAACAGGGCAGCAGACCTATGAGGAGTATAGAGCAAACAGCTAGGTGTGAGAAACTTGGTGGCTTAGACAAGAGTACAGGCAGTGAGGATAGAAAGAAGTAGATGAATTTCGGTGACATGTAGGTTGAAGCTTGAAGATGAATTTTATACAAGAGATGAGGGAATGGGAGGTATCAAGGCTGGTGCTTGGGCTTTTGGCTGAGCAGCTAAAAGACTGGAAGTGTCTCTTCCTGAGATAAGGAGCTGAGGAGGAATTCGTTGGAAGGAAGATATTGAGCTCAGTTTTAGATATTTAGAATTTGATATGACTTTGGGATATGTGTGTAGAAATGTCCAGGAGATGGTTTGGTACACATGTTTGAATTTCAACAGAGAAGTCTTGAAATAAACATTTGAGAGTCATCAACATGGTAATGGAAGTCCAGGATGTTTATATGAGTCTTTTGGGAGGTTGAGTTTCATTTCCTGTTACGTTGGTTAAGAGCTTTTGCTTCTAAGTAAAGAGCTGAATTAAACTGAATTAAAACAAAATTTGGTTGAAGTGTTCATCCATAACTGCTTTCAGGCAAGGCTTGATCCAGTGACTTGTATAATGGAAGTAAGATTCAATATTTTCTAGTTTCTCCAAACACTTCCTAAGAGTTAGCTTAATTCTTGACATGCTCTCCATGACCCCTAGGGACCTTGTGTGTATTTATATAGGCCACACAGGCAACGACTTGGAAACCTTATTTGAATCTTGCTTGGTACATGTAGAATGCCTTGTGATCCTCTTGGAGCATGAGAGACTTGTAAGGCACTGAGGTTATTTTCCACTTGCCCCCTGTCTACCCTTGGAGATGGTCATGAGACAGTTTAATTGATTCCCAGGTTCTGATGAGGTATAGGATTTTCTGCCCCACTCTATACAAAATTCAGCTGCAGAATCTAAAACTTCTTCTTCTTCTTCTTTTTTTTTTGTTGAGACAGACTTTTACCCCATGCCCTGAGCAGAGTGCAATGGCGTCGTAGCTCACAACCTCAGACTCAGGCAGTGGGCATCCTGCTGCCTCAGCCTCCAATGCCGCTGGGATTACAGGTGCTCACTGCAGCACCTGGCTGGGTTTTTCAATTTTTTTCATGAGTTGAGGTCTCACTCTTGCTCAGACAAGTCTCGAACTCCTGAGCTCAAGCAAAATCCTCCCTCTTCAGCCTCCCATAGTGTTGGGATGACAGGCGTGAGACATCGCACCCGGCAAAACTTCTTAACTGTAGTCTAAATTGGCTCTACAGCAACAGGGTACCCCACAGCTCGTGTTGTAATTATTGGGGTCTGTTTTGGGGTCATCCTTTTTGGTATGTGGGACAAAGATCACAGGCATCTGGCCTGTTCCTCTTACTGTCTACGCAAATAAAAAACTTTAAATCTGAGTGTGGCTCATTGTATCTTTACAGTAGAATCAGTCAGGACTTGCCCTCGCCTTGTCTTACATACATATGCTCCACAAAGGGCTGACAGCTACTCCTAGGTCTGGATGCTTCTAAGCTCAAACCCAACAGAAGAGAAAGAAGCCCATTCCCCAAAATGGCTTAATCCAAAATCCCCGAATTGAGACTTGTTGGCTGTGATTAACCTGATTTGGGGCATATGTTTATCCCTGAGCCAGTGATTCTGGGTGGGGGGTTGGCATAGAGCCCACTTCTAGAATGAGGTTGAGGTCAAACCCACTCAAATCGCCTGGCTAAGAAAGCTGGTGTCTTGTTAGGAGATGGGGTGGGGGGGAAGAGGAAGCAATAAGCAAAGCCCACTATCCCTGTCCCCTTTCCCAGAGCATGGAAATATGTGTATATATGGAGGAAGGGCATGAGTGGTCTTGATACATGGTTGTGGGCAATGGGCTCCTGGGGAAGAACAGGGTTTCAGAAAAAGAAATCTGGGGTTGGGGGAACCAATCTATAGTTGTCCAGTTTTAGGCCTAGATTACATTTGGTCTTATTTCTCCAACAGGATAGCTTTTGCAATTGTGGGCATTTGTGAGTAGCGGAAGGAAATTGGTAGGGTTGAGGAGAGATCTCAACTCTCTATGTCCTCACAGCATTACATAACTCCAGATCCTTGGTTCATCTTGGGCCCTTACAGCACTTAGGTAGAGCAGTGAGCAGGGGGATGGTGTGGGTCTCCCTGTGTGTCTCACCAGAGACCCCAGCCCAGGACCAGGACACTGCTAGTATAGAAGACTGACAGTGAGAACTCTGGTTTCTGGACCCAGTGCCACCACTGACTTGCTGTGTGATCCTGGGCCTTAGTTTACCAATCTGTACAGTGAACTAGATAGGCCCTTTCTATGTTTTCAATCTCAAGGTGACTTTAATTACCTTTCCTTACATCTTACTTCTTTCTACATATACCCACTTGGTTGAGTTATTATTGTTTAAATTTTTATATAGCGAAAAAATCTGCATAGTCACCACAGATTAAGCCACTGTTGTGTTTTTTCCTTGAGGCACAGGCCTCGCCCCCTTATACTGGAGGTGGCAGATTCAAACCCGGCCTGGCCAAAAACTGCAACAACAAAAAAAAGAGAGAGAGAGAGATGGGGGTCTCACTCTTGCTCAGGCTGATCTCGAGCTCCTGAGCTTAAGTCAGCGGTTCTCAACCTGCGGGTCTAGACCTACAGGAACGGCATTAAAGGGTCATGGCAATAGGAAGCTTGAGAACCACTGGCTTAAGTGATCCCACCACCTCAGCCTCCCAGGGTGCTGGCCATTTCTGTGTCTTTAATCCGCCTTTTTGCCTTCATAGCAACTCTGACTTTTTCCCACTCTATTATTGTGTTTCTTTTGCTGATTTTCTTGAGTTCATTCAGACCAAATCTTGCAAGTCTGTTTGTGTTGATTTCTCTTTGCATAATTAAGGACTTATAAATTTTATCTAAGTCTGTTTTGGTACACCAAAGTGGGTTCAAATGTGAAGACAAAGTTAATACCTAGTGTGCTTTTGTACGTTTTATTAGTCTTTCTCAAATTTCTGGCTAGGTACTGTTGCTTTCCAAGGGTAAAGGAATTTCTATGGCCAACTGTTTCTGCTGAATAGTTTTTTTTGAGACAGAGTCTCACTATGTTGCCCTTGGTAGAGTGCTGTAGCATCCCTGCTCACAGCAACCTCAAACTCTAAGCCTCAAGTAATTCTTTTGCCTCAGCCTCCTGAGTAGTTGGGACTACAGGTGCCCGTCACAATGTCCAGCTATTTTTAGAAACGGGGGTCTCGCTGTAGCTCAGGCTGGTCTCAAATTCACGAGCTCAGGTGATCCACCTGCCTCGGCCTCCCAGAGTGCTGGGGTTATATGTGTGAACCACAGCGCCCAGCCTTCTTTGCCTACTTGGGTGGTGACTATTCCAAGTTTGGTTCCCCAAGCCACTCTTTGACTCTCCACATGGCCTTCTACTAATTTCCTTCATGATAAAGATGGCCAGAATCAGCCAGCTATTTGAAATCAAAGAAATGTTCTGGATAGACTCCATCTCCACAGGCTAGCACAAGATGTGGAAGGGTAGGTGCTCAATAAATGTTAAAGGATAAAACTACCCAGGCGTATGGCTTAAGGCTGGCTACAAAATATCTCAGAGTTTCAATTTCTTCCTTTCTAGTAACCCATATGTCATCTGGGATTTCTGGTTTCTCAGGACAAAAATCATCTTGCTTGCTCCTTTATATCTCCCTCTTTCTATTCTCTACCCTTCCTCAGCTACAACCAAATAACCCAACCCAACCCAACCTAACCCAACCCAACCCAAATTTCTCTCATTTTCTTAGGCAGAACAGCTTAACCACAATACCTGGAGCTAAGTAGAGATTCTGGTTCTGCTACTTACTAGCTCTGTGACCTCAGACAAATTACTAAGCCTCTTTGTGCCTCAGTTTCTTCATATGTATGTGGTGACAGAGAATAACAGTACCTGTCATAAGTACAGGTAATAAATAATACATTCAAGGCACTTGAAATAGTACTTAGCACACAGTAAACACTCAACACTTGCTAGCTATCATTGCTATTCTCATTTTTTCATTGCGTAAGCTAGTAGATACTTATACTTCAGGGTTATGTTTTTCAGGGGCTGGCTTCTGCATTGCCAACATCAGAATTACCTGGAGAGATTACAAATGTAGTTTCCTATAGCTGGGTGAGGTGGCTCAGGCCTGTAAACCTAGCACTTTGGGAGGCTGAGGCTGGTGAATTCCTTGAGCTCAGGAGTTTGAGACCAGCCTAAGCAAGAGCAAAACCCTGTCTTTGCTTTAAAAAAGAAAAAGAAAAAAGGGGCTTGGTGCCTGTAGCTCAGCAGCTAGGGCACCAGCCACATACACCGGAGCTGGCAGGTTTAAACCCAGCCCTGGCCTGCCAAACAACAATGACAACTACAACCAAAAAATAGTGGGTGTTGTGGCGGGTGCCTGTAGTCCCAGCTGCTTGGGAGGCTGAGACAAGAGAATCGCTTAAGCCCAAGAGTTGGAGGTTGCTGTGAGCTGTGACTCCATGGCACATTACCGGGTGACATGGTGAAACTCTGTCTCAAAAATCAATCAGTCAATCAAAAAGAAAGAAAAAGAAAAGAAAAACTAGCCAGGTGTTGTGGTGGGCACCTGTAGTCCCAGCTACTATGGAGGCTGAGGCAGGAGGATTTCTTGAACACAGGAATTCAGGTTTTAGTGTGGTATGATCACCCCATGAACAGCCAGTGCACTCCAGCCTAGGCAATATAGTGAGACTCAGTCTCTAAAAAAATTATTGAAAGACATATACCATAAAATTTACCATTTTAAAGTGGTTCAGTGGTTTTTAGCATATTCCCAGATGAGCACAATCATCACCACAATCTAATTTTAGAACATTTTCATTTTTCCAGAAAGAAACCCTATACCCATTAGCAGTCATTTTTAATTTTCCATTCCCTACTCCTCCAACCCCCCTAGTCTAGCCAACCACTAATTTACTTTCTGCCTCTATGAATTTGCCCATTCCAGATATTTCATAAAAATGGAATTATATGTGGCCTTTTGTGACTGGTATATTTCACTTGGTGTGTTTTCAAGGTGTATCCATTATTTCCATTGCCCAAATAAATTCTTGTATAGTTACACCACATTTTGCTTATCCATTCAAGGGGAAACAAAAAGGATATTTGCATTGTTTCCATTTTATAAATGAGCTATGAACATTTGTGTACAAGTTTTTGTGTACACATATGATTTCATTTCTCTCAGATACATAGCTAGGTGTTGAATTGCTGGGTCCTAAGGCAACTCTATGTTTAACATTTTGAAGAGCTGTCAAACTGTTGTTTTAAGTGGCTATAGGATTGTTTCTACCTGGAATGTATAAGGTTTCCAGTTTCTCCATCTGCTAACACCTTTTTTTTTTGAGACAGCCTCATTTTGTCGCCCTTGGTAGAGTGCCGTGGCATCATAGCTCACAGGGATCCACTTGCCTTGGCCTCCCGAAGTGTTGGGATTACAAGTGGGAGCCACTTTGTCTGGACTATTTATTTTTTTGAGACAGTTTCAATTTGTCACCTTTGGTAGAATGCTGTGGCATCATAGTTCACAGCAACCTCCAACTCTTGGGTTCAAGCAATTCTCGGCCTCCTGAGTAGCTGGGACTATGGGTGCCCATCACAATGCCCGGCTTTATTTATTTATTTATTGGAGACAGAGTCTCACTTTGTCGCCCTCAATAGAGTGCTGTGGCATCACACTTCACAGCAACCTCAAACTCTTGGGCTTAAGCAATTCTCTTGCCTCAGCCTCCCAAGTAGCTGGGACTATAGGTACCTACAACACCCACTATTTTTTTGTGCAGTTGTCATTGTCTGTCAGGCCCTAGCTGGTTCAAACCCACCAGCCTGGTGTATATGGCTGGTGTCCTAGCCACTGAGCTACAGGCACAGAGCCGCCCAGCTATTTTTAGAGACAGGGTCTCACTCTGGCTCAGGCTGGTCTTGAACCTGTGAGCTCAGCGCAATCTACCCACCTCAGCCTCCCAGAGTGCTGCTAGGATTGCAGGTATGAGCCATCACGCCTGGCCTATGTTCTTTTTTTTTTTTTTTTTTGAAAAAAAAGTCTATGGGCAGCACCTGTGGCTCAGTGAGTAGGGCGCTGGCCCTATATACTGGAGGTGGTGGGTTCAAACCCGACCCCAGCCAAAAACTTAAAAAAAAAAAAAGAGAGAGACAGAGTCTATGTCATCCTTGGTAGAGTGCCATGGCATCACGGCACACAGGAACCTCCAACTCTTGGGCTTAAGTGATTCTCTCTTGCCTCAGCCTCCCAAGTAGGGGACTACAGGCACCTGCCGCAATGCCAGGCTAATTTTTTTTTTTTTTTGTAGAGACAGAGTCTCACTTTATTGCCTTCAGTAGAGTGCCATGATGTCATAGGACTCACAGCAACCTCTAGCTCTTGGGCTTCAGCGATTCTCCTGCCTCAGCCTCCCGAGCAGCTGGGACTACAGGCGCCCGCCACAACACCCCGCTATTTTTTGGTTGCAGTTTGGCCGGGGCTGGGTTTGAACCCGCCACCCTAGGTATATGGGGCCAGCGCCCTACTCACTGAGCCACAGGCACCACCCTAATTTTTTTATTTTTAGTAGAGATGGAGTCTGTTTTGCTCAGGCCTTAAACTCCTGAGCTCAAGCCATCTATCCCCTTTGGCCTCCCAGAGTTCTAGGATTACCGGTGTAAACCACCACACTTGGTCTATTTAGGTTATTCTGAAGACTATCATATCTCTTTTAACTACTCTCCAAGTTCTGCAAAGGCAGAGGATGCAATTTTGTCACTGCAATATTCCTTAACATCCCAAATAGGGCTTGGAGACATAAAGATCTTTCTTTTTTTTTTTTAGAGACAGAGTCTTGCTTTGTCGCCCTCGGTAGAGTACTGTGGCGTCACACCTCACAGCAACCTCCAGCTCCTGGGTTTAGCCGATTCTCTTGCCTCAGCCTCCTGAG
This sequence comes from Nycticebus coucang, assembly GCF_027406575.1. Classification (NCBI taxonomy): domain Eukaryota; kingdom Metazoa; phylum Chordata; class Mammalia; order Primates; family Lorisidae; genus Nycticebus; species Nycticebus coucang. The sequence goes on along the minus strand of NC_069800.1, from coordinate 41,539,713 downwards.
AAGCTGGGACTGCAGGCGCCCACCACAATGCCCAGCTATTTTTTTGTTGCAGCTTGGCCAGGGCCGGGTTTGAACCTGCCACCCTTGGTATATGGGGCCAATGCCCTATTCACTGAGCCACAGGCGCCACCTGACATAAAGATCTTTTAAAAACATATGTGTGGGCCGGACCTGGTGTCTCATGAGGCCAATAGTGGTGGATTGTCTTGAGCTCACCAGTTCCAGACCAGCCTGAGCAAGAGCAAGACCCCCATCTCTAAGAAAATGCCCTGGCACTGTGGCAGGAGCCTGTAGTCCTAGCTATTTGGGAGGCTGAGGCAAGAGACTTGCTTGAGTCCAAGAGTTCAAGGTTGCTGTGAGCTATGATGCCACAGCACTCTACCAAGGGTGACAAAGTGAGATTCTGTCTCAAAAAAACCAAACCAAAACTAGAACAAAAATAAATAAATAAAAGTATATACCTGACCACATCACTTTCTGGTTTATGCAAAGTTCTCCAATGGAACATGGATCGCACTATGAATAAAGTCCAAATTTCCAACCCTGGCCATTAGGTTCCTATCTGATTGATCTTCATACACAACTTCTACTTTTCTCACTTGAGCCATACTTGTTTCTGATACTCACACACCTTGTTGTTTCCTAACTCAGAGTCTGTTATCTCTGCTTGAAGCTCTGATTAATTTCTCATCCTTTAGAGGTCAGCTCAAATGTCACCTCTTTAAAGACCCTTCTCTGCTCTCCTCGTCCAATGTTAACTACCATCCTTTCACTGATGATCATTCTCTTTTTTCTTTTTTTGAGACAGAGTCTTACTTTGTTGCCCCTGATAGAGTGCAGTGGCATCATAGCTTACAGCAACCTCAAACTCTTGGGCACAAGCGATTCTCTTGCCTCAGACTCCAGACTAGCTGGGACTACAGGCGTCTGCTACAACACGCGGCTATTTTTAGAGACAGGCATCTCACTTGCTCAGGAAGGTCTTGAACTCCTGAGCTCAAGTAATCCACCTGCCGCGGCCTCCCAGAGTTGCTACGATTACAGGCGTGAGCCACCACATCTTGCCCTAACAGTCATTCTCAATCAGGCACTGTTTCTTTTTTTTTTCACGGATCTGAAATTCCGTTGTACATTTATTTATTTATCATAGCTAATATTTAAGCACTTACCATAAGCACTTTTCACACATTAACTAATGAAGTAGTGTGCTGCTTGACGCTTATCAATGGACTCTCCAAATCCTACACCCCGGATTTGTAGTGTTTACTGATTTCTGTGGTGTAAACACTTTCATCGGGAGGGATTTCAAGGTACCAACCTGAGGTAGCCGAACACCATTTGGGAAGAGGACAGGAGCAAATCATTGTATAGTATTTATCACACGGATAACTTCAAGAGCACAGATTTTGTAAAAGTAGTAAGATAAGAAGTATGACTATTTCCTTGATTTTAAAATAATTTAATTGTAAGTTAATATCATTTAATTTGCGTGATCGCTTCAGCCCCACATATATAACTTAATTTTCCATAATGGTTGTGTTCAAAAGCGGCGGGCACAATTTTCAATCATTCCTGTTGTCTCTAGTCAGTCTACTGTCAGTACGTTTTCAGATGAAGGACCCGAGGCAGAGGGCAACTTGTTGAAGGTCGGAGAGCTAGTGAGCCTAAGAGTTGTAGCCTCAGAACCCAATATAGTCTGGCAGATAGTTGGCATTCAATAAGCAATTGTAAACAAAAGCATACATAGCACTCTTTAAAAACAAAAATTAGAATAAATTAACATCTTTTACACACGCGCACACGCACGCACGAGTGGAATTAACATTCCTTTCAAACCCGCTCCCAGCCCCAAGCAGACCGCCGCCTTCCTCCGGCTCTCAGCGGGGCGCCTCTCCACGCCCGGCTCGCCGCAAGGCTTCCTGGGAGCGGTAGTCCCCACGCCCGGCCGCTCCACTGCCCGAGCGGCGCGCGCCCGCCCGCGGGACTACCGAGGGTGCCGCGCAGGTCGCGAGGCTCTTCCGCCTCGTCCTTCCTTCCCGCCTGCGCGCCCGCCTCGGCTATCATGGCGGCTCCCTTGGCCCTGGTGCTGGTGGTGGCGGTGACAGTGCGGGCGGCCTTGTTCCGCTCCAGTCTGGCCGAGTTCATTTCTGAGCGGGTGGAGGTGGTGTCCCCACTGAGCTCTTGGAAGAGAGGTGAGACCACCGGCTTGAGTACGCGGTCAGACCCCGCCCGCGCTGTCCCGGCCTCTGTGAATGGGAGGCAGGGGAAGTGAGCACAAGCGCGCGGCTCTCTCAGAACTGGGCAGCTCGCGGGGTCCTGGGAGAGGGCGGGAGGGCGGGACGGGAGGGCGGGGCTGTTGAGGGGAAGGGACTTGGGATAAGAGTCCGGATGTTTGGGCCCTGGGGGCCGGACCACCTGGGGGGGGTGGGAATCTGGGGGCGGGGGGCGTGTCCCATTTAGTTCAGCGGAGGGGTGTGGTCCTTGGAAGGGTTGAGATAAGAGGAGTGGGTGCTGTGTGAAGTGGGGTTTGCAGAGGGGATTGGGATTTGGCGTGGGATCGTGACCCGTGGAGTAGGAAAGGGTGTGTGAGAGGGCCAGAAAGAGGGGACCAATCTTCTTTAAGCGAGGAGTGTCTCCTAGTGTGCTCAGATGCTCTTTTCAGTCTGTGACTTGCCATGCAGTTTTCCCGACTGTTCCTTATTGTTTCTGTAAGTTCTTCATCAAACATTGTTTTATACTCTAGTGCCTACAGCGAGACACACTTGGGCTGAAGAAGCCACAGGTTACTGAGAGAATCAAACAAAGAGTTACGATAATTTATAAAAAGTGTACTTTCTCTGGCCACCGTGTTTCTTCTTGATGTTCTGACCTTGACGAAACTGTCCTCTCCTTTTCCAGTTTCCTGAAAATGTGGGATTTGAGCTGACCCTTGAAGGACCTAGAGATTGGAAAGGGAGGTTAGAGAAAAGGGGAGTTCCAGGCAGCAGAAGGTAAATGGCATCAAGAAATGTTCAAGGATGTGAAAGGTGCAAAGTAGGGGAGTAATGGGATGGAGGTTAGTTTGGAGCCAGAGTTTGATGATTTTTTTTCTAAAAGTTTTTAACCAAGTACAGTATACATGCAGTGTACATAAAGTAAGTGTAGAGCTCAGTAAATTTTTATTTTTTTTAAGTTATTATTAATAGTTTGAGACAGTCTCACTCTGTCAGCCGGGGTAGAGTGCTGTCATCATAGCTCAGAGCAACCTCAAACTCTTGGGCTCAAGCCATCCTCTTGCCTCAGCCTCCTGAGTAGCTGAGACTGCAGGTGCCCCCTACCATGCTAGGCTAGTTTTTTTTTCTATTTTTAGTGGAGAAAGGCTGGGCTCCAATTCCTGAGCTCAAGCGATCTTCCCTCCTTGGCCTCCCAGAATGCTGGCATTATAAGTGTTAGCCACTGTGCCTGGCCTCAGTGAATTATACACTCCTAAGGCCAGTACCAAGATCTAGAAACAATATTACTACCTCTCTAGAAGTCCCTTTTGTGTCTTTTTTTTTTTTTTTTTTGTAGAGACAGAGTCTCACTTTATGGCCCTCGGTAGAGTGCCATGGCATCACACACTTACAGCAACCTCCAACTCCTGGGCTTAAGCCATTCTCTTGCTTCAGCCTCCCGAGTAGCTGGGACTACAGGTGCCCGCCACAACGCCCGGCTATTTTTTGGTTGCAGTTCAGCGGGGGCCGGGTTTGAACCCGCCACCCTCGGTATATGGGGCCGGCGCCTTACCGACTGAGCCACAGGCGCCGCCCCCCTTTTATGTCTTTTAAATGCTAGAGTTTTGTTTTGTTTTTTCTAGGAGGACTTGGTGGGAGTGGCCAGGATGAGGGTCCAACACCCCCAATGCTAGAGTTTTGATGTTATCCTATAAACATTTTGGAATGGGGAATGACATAAATAAATGCCCTTTATGAATAAGTAGTGTTACGATTTCTAAAAATACTATATATCAAAGACTGTAGCAAGACTTTTATATACATACCTTTTCTCATTTAGTCTCACAGTAATTCTGTGTGATAGATGGCGTCCTCACCTTTTATAGCACAGGAACAGGTTTAGAGAGTTAAATAGTTTTTCCAGGGTCTCCAGTTGGTGAATGGTAATATAGTAGTAATTCACGTGTGAGATGGCAAGAATTTGGATTTGATATGTTCACATATGGTTATTTGTTGGACTGAATTGAAGCCACTTGGTCCCTGCTTTCTTTTGGATATCAGAAGACCCTAGGGATTAGGCCCTCCTACTTGTTTATATCTGTTTTTTCCACTGTGCTATGAACTCCTTGAAGGACTCTGTTTTATTCATTCCTGAATTCTTTTTTGCCTAGCATAGAATCGATATGTAGTTGCTGTTAAATAAATATGGAAGCAAAGAAAGCATAAGATCTGGTTACTTAGTGGATGGACAGAATGATCTACATAAGACAACGTTGTGTCTTGCATAAGAGCACAGGGTCTGGAATCTCTTTCTCTGGCTCTGCCACTTACTAGCTGTGTGACCTTTAAGGTCAGTTTTCTTTTCTTTTTTTCTTTTGAGAAAGAGTCTTAATCTGTCACCCTGGGTAGAGTGCCATGGTGCCATCATGGGTGGAGTGCCATAGTGTCATCATAGCTCACAGCAACCTCAAACACCTGGGCTCAAGAGATTCTCTTGCCTCAGCCTCTGAATAGCTGGAACTACAGGCACAATCCACCTTGTTTTATTATCTGTAAGATAGGAAGTTATACTGTGTGTCCTGCAGCAGCCTAATGAAAGCCAAAAAAGCTAATTCTTAGGTTTTAAGTTTAGTTAGTAGGAAGAACAGTGGTGACGTGGGCTGAAATAACTGACTCAGGGTAGAAGGGTGTTTCATGTGTGTATAAGGTAATAGTATGATATTCAAAGTTTTAGTTCTAAACCTTGAGGCCAATGCCAGGGCTAGAGAGAGATTTGTGAATTGCCTATCATATAGATCTGATTAAGTAAGGATGATTATTTGTCCCATTTTTGAAAGGAGAGTACAATCTCTGTAAGCATCACTAATCTTCAAAGTGTACCTTAAATGGGAAATTTTTTTAAAGCAACTGATTGAAGACAGATGCGATGGCACACACCTATAGTCCTAGCTATTTGGGAGGCTGAGGTTGGAGGATTGCTTGAACATAGAATTTTGAAAGACCCTCATTCCTTGCCCGCAAAATCAGTTGACTGCATTAAACCCCAAAGGGAGGCATTTAAAAATACTAGAGCAGGAGTCCTGGTTTCACATGAATTTTGTTGTTGTTGTTTTGTTATTTTTGAGACAGTCTTGTTCTGCTACCTGGGCTATAACCTCAGACTCCTGGGCTCAAGCAATACTCCTATAGTGGGACTATAGGTGCCCACTGGCGCTATAGGCATGTGCCACCATACCTAACTTATTTTTTGTAGAGATGAAGTCCCACTCTTGCTCAGGCTGGTCTTAAACTCCTGGCCTCAGTCAAACAATCCTCCTGCCTTTGCCTCCTATAGTGCTGGGATTACAGCTGTGAGCTACCATGCCTGGCCTTCACATTTTGAGTTTTTTGAGTGACCAGTTCTTTGGGTGAAGGGCCCGGGATCCAAATGGATTTTGTTTTTTTGAGACAGAGTCTCACTTGGTAGAGTGCCATGGCATCACAGCTCACAGCAACCTCAAACTCTTGGGCTCAAGTGATACTCTTGCCTCAGCCTCCCAAGTATTTGGGACTACAAGTGCCTGCAACAATGCCCGACTATTTTTTTTTTTAAGAGATGAGGTCTTGTTCTGGCTCAGGCTGATCTTGAACCTGTAAGCTCCGACAATCCACCTGCCTCGGCCTCCCAAGTGCTGGGATTAGAGGTGTGAGCCACTCACCCAGCCCAAATAGATTTTGATTGGCTGTAGTATGGTACTTATTTTATTTTATTTTTTTTGTGGTTTTTTGGCCGGGGCTGGGTCTGAACCCACCACCTCCGGCATGTGGGACTGGCGCCCTACTCCTTGAGCCACAGGCGCCACCCCGGTACTTATTTTATTTTAATTAATTATTTATTTTTTGGAGACAGAGTCTTAACTCTGTTGCCCCAGGCTAGAATGCTATGGCATCAACCTAGCTCACAGCAACCTCACACTTCTGGTTCAGGCCATCCTCCTGCCTCAACCTCTTGAGTAGCTGGGACTATAGGTGCCCACTGCAATGCCCAGGTAGTTTTTCTTTTCTTCTTTTTTTAAAAAGGTTCTTAGCAGCTTTACTTATTTTATTTATTTATTGCAGTTTTTGGCTGGGGCTGGGTTTGAACCCACCACCTCCAGCATATGGGGCTGGTGCCCTACTCCTTTGAGCCACAGGTACCACCCCAGATAGTTTTTCTATTTTTAGCAGAGATGGGGGTCTCAGTCTTGTGCAGGCTGGTCTCAAACTCCTGAGCTCAGGAAATCTACCTGCCTTAGTCTCTCAGAGTGCTAGGATTATAGGTGTGAGCCATCCCCCCAGCCTCAATTTTTTTTTTTTTTTTTTTTTAGAAACAGGGTCTTGCTATATTGCCCAAGCTGGTCTTGAACTCCTGGCCTCAAGTGATCCTCCTACCTCAGCCTCCCAAAGTTCTAGGATTACAGGTGTGAGCCACCACCCCAAGCCTGAAATAATTTTAGCCCTACAGAATATTTGCAAAGATAATACAAAGAGATCTATATATCATTCACCTCGTTTCCCTCAATGTTAACATCCTATGTAATCATGGTACAGTGACCAAAATTAAGATAATAATATTGATAAAATACCATAGATGTTACTCAGATTTTATTATCTTATTTACTCGTTTTTTTTCTGTTCTAGGATCTTATTCAAGATTCCATATTGCGTTTAGTTGTTATGTCTCCTTAGTATTCTATCCGTAGCAGTTCCTTAGTTTTTCATTGTCTTTTATGGCCTTGACACTTCCTTTTTTTTTTTTGAGACAGAGTCTCAAGCTGTTGTCCTGGGTAAAGTGTTGTGGTGTCATCATAGCTCACAGTAACTTCCAACTCCTGGGCTCAAGTGATCCTGTTGCCCCCATTTTTCTATTTTTAGTAGAGAAAGGGTCTCACTTTTTTCTCAGGCTGGTCTCGAACATGAGTGCAAGCAATCCACCCGCCTCGGCCTCCCAGAGTTCTAGGATTATAGGCGTGAGCCACCTTGCCCGGCTGCCTTGACACTTCTAAAGAGTACTGGTCAGGTATTTAGTAGAATGTCCCTAAAATTTGAGTTTGTCTTCTCATGGTTTGACTGAGATAATGGATATGGTAATATGACCAGGTCATGTGACCCTTTCAGTGATTAGACCAGGGGGTACTGATTAAAATGTTTTGGCCACGCTTGGTGGTTTATGGTTACAATCCCAGCACTTTGGGAATCTTAGGCAGGAGGATCACTTGAGGCTAAGAATTCAAGATCAGCCTAGCAACATAGTGAGACTCTATCGCTTTTTTTTTTAGAGACAGAGTCTCATTTTGTCGCCCTTGGTAGAGTGCTGTAGTATCACAGCTCACAGCAACCTCCAGCAACCTCCAAGTCCTGGGCTTAGGCGATTCTCTTGCCTCAGTCTCCTGAGTAGCTGGCACTACAAGCACCCGCCACAATGCCTGGCTTTTTTGTTGTTGTTGTTGTTGTTGCAGTTTGGCTGGGGCCGGGCTTGAACCTGCCACCTTTGGTATATGGGGCCAGTGCCCTACCCACTGAGCCATAGGTGCCGCCCATAAGACTCCATCTCTACAAAAAGTAAAAAAAATTAGGCAGGACTGGTGACATGTGCCTATAGTACTAGCTACTCAAGAGGCTGAGGTGGGAGGATTGCTTGAGTTCAAGAAGTTCAAGGCTGTGGTGAGCTATGATCATACCACTGCATCCCAGTTGGACAATGGAGTAAGACTCTGTCTCAAAAAAAAAAAAAAGGTAATGTTAGCCTTAATCTCTTGGTTGAGGTAGTGTCTGTCCACTGTGAAGTTATTATTTTCCCCTTGTAAATAATAAACATTTTATCAGACATTCTTTGGGGCTATCCTGTTTCTCTTTAAATTTTTGGTCACTTATTTTTGGATATATAGGTTAATTTTTTTTTTTTTTTTTTGAGACAGAGCCTCACTCTGTTGCCCAGGCTACAGTGCCTTGGTGTCATAGCTCACAACAACCTCAAACTCTTGGGTTCAAGGGATTCTCTTGCTTCAGCCTCCCAAGTAGCTGAGACTACTGATTTCTGCCACAACACCCGGCTAGTTTTTTCTACTTTTAGTAAAGATGGGGTCTCACTCTTGCTCAGGTTAGACTCAAACTCTTGATCTCAAGCAATCCACAGGCCTGGGTCACACAAGGATTACAGGCCTGATCCACTGTGCCTGGCCTTACAGGTTAATCTTGCCTGCAGTGATCGTTACTATGGTGTTCTAATGGTGTTTTTTTTTTCTATTTCCCTCATACCTTCTTCATTTAATAATTGAAATTCTTCTGTAAGAAAGAGTTGTCCAGCTCGGCACCTGTAGCACAGCAGCTAGGGCGCCAGACACATACACAGAAGGGCAGTTTCAAACCCAGCCTGGGCCTGCCAAACAACAATGACAACTACAACCAAAAAATAACCAGGCATTGTGGAAGGCGGCTGTAGTCCCACTACTTGGGAGGCTGAGGCAAGAGAATCACTTAAGCCCAAGAGTTTGAGGTTGCTGTGAGCTGTGATGCCACAGTACTCTACCGAGGGCAACAGCTTGAGGCTCTCAAAAAAAAAATTGTCCTTTCAATCATTTACATCAGTATAGATTTATGGATATTTTAGTCTCTGGATTATATTCTATACTATATTCATTTTCTGTTTTTTTCTTTTTTTGAGACAGAGTCTCACTCTATCACCCTAGTAGAGTGCTGTGGTGTCATAGCTTGCAGCAACCTCAAACTCCTGGGCTCAAGCCATTCTCTTGCCATTCTCTTGCCTCTCTTCCCCTAAATATGCATTTCTTCCTGAGTAGCTAGGACTATAGGTGCCCCCTACAATGCCCAGATAGTTTTTCAATTTTTAGTAGAGATGGGGTCTTGCTCTTGATCAGGTTGGTCTCAAACTCCCGAGCTCAAGCAATCCACCCACCTCAGTGTCCCAGAGTGCTAGGGTCACGCCCGGCCTACATTCATTTTCTTGCTCAGATTATTCCAGTTTTGGTCATTGTTACCCCTTCTAGGTTGACCCCTTTGTTTTTTTGTCATACCTCTGTCCTACTTTTTATTATTATTTCCTAGAACCTCAGTTATGTTATTTAGAAACCAAAATCTGGTTGCTGGTTCACTGATGGTGGTTCACTGCTTCTTTGGCCCTCTCAGCTAGAGGGTAGGGATATAAGGATATTACTGCTTCTTTTTTTTTATTTTTTTTTGAGACAGAGTCTCACTATACTGCCCTCCTTAGAGTGCTGTGGCATCACACCTCACAGCATCCTCAAACTCTTGGGCTTAAGCGATTCTCTTGCCTTAGCTTCCCAAGTAGCTGGGATTACAGGCACCCGCCACAACATCTGGCTATTTTTTGTTGCAGTTGTCATTGTCGTTTAGCTGGCCCGGGCCATGTTCAAACCCACCACCCTCGGTGTATGTGCCTGGCACCATAACCACTGTGCTATGGGTGCCGAGCCATGTCCTTCTTGATGTAGGAAATTAATAGATAATGTTTGTCTTATGCTGGATAATATGCTTTTATTATCACTGGCTGGAAGAGAATAACAAAGTAACTAAATGAGAATTCTGGATTTAGGGGATAGTTGGCAGTTAAGAGTGGAGAGGTTTTATTCAAACAAAACAAAACAAAGAAAACAAGAAAATCTCCCAAATAACCCAACTTATGTTTTAGAATAGTTGGCCATAATTAATTAGCTATTAGATCATCTATTCTGAAATAGTAGTTGTTGGATAAGACTCTCATGTAAGAAATGTAACTGAGTCGCTCTGGTGTACTTTCATGGGTTCTACTGTGGAGGGTACTCCAGGAAAAAGAATGCCTTAACTTACGGGTTCTTTGGTTTTCTTTTTTTTGAGTTTTTGTTTTGTTCCCCTAAATATGCATTTCTAACTGACTCTATTTATTTTATTTTATTTTTAATTTTTTTTTTTTTTTTTTTTAGAGATGGGGTCTTACTCTGTTACCCAATTGGAGTACAATGGCATGATCATAGCTCACTGAAGCCTGGAATCCTGGGCTCAAAGGATCTTCCTGACTTAGCTTCTCAAGTAGCTGGAGCTATAGGCCTGTGCCACTATGCCTGGCTAATTTGTTTATTTTTTAGAGCTGGAGTCTCACTGCGATGCCCAGGCTGGTCTCAAATTCCTGGCCTCAAGTGATTCTTCCACCTTAGCATCCTGAGTAGCTGGAATTTACAGGATGAGCTACCTTGGCTGGTTCCAAACTGACTTTAAAATGTTTTCAGTGTAATATTATTGGACTCTTGTTATGTATTTCGAATCTAGCAGGCCTGATTATTTTTTTCTACATAGAGTAAATTCACTATTAGATTCTAAAGAGAATTTGGGTTCTCTTATAGCTCAGATGTTCCCAAATGTACTGCAGACCAAGTCAAAGTTGTTTTTTTTTCTTCTCCCTTTCTTTCTTTCTTTTTTTTTTTTTGAGACGGGGTCTCACTTTGTTGCCCCAGCCTAGAGTACTGAGGTATCACAGCTCACAGCAACCTTAGTCTCTTGGGCTCAAGCCATCCTGTTGCCTCAGTCTCTCAAGTAGCTGTGACTACAGGCGCCCGTCACGACACCCCACTAGTTTTTCTAATATCACCCTAATAGGGTGGCTGCATTTCCCTCACTATGGCAACATTTCTCACCATCTTCTAATTTGTTATATTACTCAGTTTTGGAATGGACAGGTTATACATAAGTGAAACAATTTTTAGAGTGGGTGGACATTATAAGGAAATAGAGGGAAGCTTATAGTTTAACATACAACATTCTCATAATGAATGCTACCCCACAATGGAAAAGATGCTCTGAATGGAAGAGAGTTCCCCATCATTGGAAATAATTCAAATCAAGACTTAAAGCCACTTGCTGGTGATGAGGTAAAAGGGGTTTGATAAACTCTAAGGCTTTTCTTGGACCTGAGGGTATCTAGCACTTTAGTTTATAGGTGCCTGCTTATGCCTCCGAAGTCTGAGTAAATTTGGGTGTCTTATTTTTCAGTGGTTGAAGGCCTTTCACTCTTGGATTTAGGAGTATCTCCATATGCTGGAGCAGTATTTCATGAAGTAAGTGTTCTTTTCTTTTCTGGGTACTACAGGTAGTTTACAGTCATAGATACCAAACCTAACCTCTGTTTTGTACAAACATTTAAGAAGATCTATTTTTGAAAGTTATATTTAGAAACAAACCTTTTTTAGATGTCCTCTGCATAAGAGATTTTACAATTGCGGTGGAAATGATCCAGATTAAGATTGTAATTTGGGCCAGGCGTGGTGGCTCATGCCTGTAATCCTAGCACTCTGGGAAGCCAAGGGGGGTGGATTGTTTGAGCTCACAAGTTCAAGACTAGCCTGAGCAAAAGTGAGACACCCCCCACCCCGTGTTTACTAAAAATAGAAAAACTGGGACAAGAGGATCACTTGAGCCCAAGAGTTGGAGGTTGCTGTGGGCTACGACACCCTGGTATTCTACCCAGGGCGACAGCTTAAGACTCTGTCTCAAAAAAAAAAAAAAAAAAAAAAAATCCCCATACCTTGGAGGGTTATACAAAGTCCTACAGACCTCCCTCACCACATCAACCACATATTTTCTAGTCCTTATTTTTATTGGGCATATCATCTTATTTTATTTATTATAGGTGACTTTTTTATTGTTTGGGATTCATTGAGGGTACAAAGAATTATGTTATACTGATTGCATTTGTTACACTGTTTCCCCGAAAATAAGACAGTGTCTTATTTTAAGGTGTGCTCCCAAAGATGCGTTAAGTCTTATTTTCAGGGGACGTCTTATCTTTCCTGTAAGTAGGTCTTATTTTCGGAGGATGTCTTATTTTCGGGAAAACAGGGTAGATACAGTCCCTCTTATAATTGTGTTCTGCCCTGTTTATTTATTTATAAATAAATAAGCTAGAGTGCTGTGGCTTCACCTAGCTCACCGCAACTTCAAACTCCTGGGTTCAAGTGGTATTCTAGCCTCAGCCTCTCAAGTAGATGGGATTATAGGTACCCCAACACCCAGCTAATTTTTTCTATTTTTAGTAGAGATAGGGTCTTGCTCTTGGCTCAGGCTGATCTCAAATCTTGAACTCAAGCAATCCATACACATTGGCCTCTCAAGAGTGCTGGGATTTTAGGCATGAACCACCTTGCCCAGCTAACCGTATTATTTTAAAGTAGAAGTCTTCTAATTTGATAATTTATCCCCTAATATTTATGGTTATCTCCCTCATATATAAATTTGAATATACTTTGAGAATAGTTGGTTTTTTTGCTCTTCTGTCTAGTGTTTCAAAAGCTATTCAAAAACTATTGCATATGTATTTTATTATCTCTGTACCAAGTATTAATACCTTATTGAATCACAATAATAAGAACTGCTGGTAGAAACAAGAACGATTTAAGAGACTTTTAATAAGCACACGACTCAATTATTGGGAAGAAGGTATATGTGGACATGCCAAAGCGCAGCCCACTAGTCCCGAGAGCTCAGTGTGCTGTATGCCTTGTGTGGTATGTTTTCTAGACCGAGTAAGAAGCCCTTGAGAAATTTTTGACATACTTTCATTGTGCCACAGCACCATATTTTCTTTTCTTCTTTTTTTTTTTTTGCAGAGACAGAATTTCACTTTACTGCCCTCGGTAGAGTGCCATGGCGTCATACAACTCACAGCAACCTCCAACTCTTGGGCTTAGGTGATTCTCTTGCCTCAGCCTCTTGAGTAGCTGGGACCACAGGTGCCCGCCACAACGCCCGGCTATTTTTTGGTTGCAGTTTGGCCGGGGCCTGGTTTGAACCCGCTACCGTTGGTATATGGGGCCTGTGCCCTACTCACTGAGCCACAGGTACCGCCCAGCACCATATTTTCTGTCTTTGCTTGTACTATTGATCCTGAGGGACCCTTCTGCCTGGGCCTCCCAGAGTGCTTGTGAGGATTTTCAAAATATGAGGATCTGCATATTTGGTTGCTGATGGAAATAATCCTGTATCTGGATAGTGAAATTGATTATGTAAAATAGAGAAGATACTTGCATGAGTAGTGTCCTTGGGGAGGCAGAAAGGAATGCAATCCCATCCTGTTTGCAGGAGGATTTGGCTTTAGATTGGAAGAAAGGGAACTCATCCATTATTAATATGAGAGAGGTAGAGAATATAGGTATAGATAAAAGAAGTTGTTGACTGGATAATGGCAAAATAAGGTGGTTCTCATTTAGTGTCTTTTCTCAGTGATATAAGAAATGAGGCTGTTTGCTGAAAGGGAGAAGTGGGGAGGCAAGCTTTGAAGAGAGGGGAAGATGCAAAATAAACCTCTCAGAAAGAATACGCTGAGTGAATAGTGGAAGAGCTTTGTCTAGCTACTTAACCATCATTTAAAATTTTGTTTCTCTGAGTTACCTTCAGAGTTACAATGAAGGAACCTAGAACACATTCTTACTCCTCATCAAGGGGGTATGTGTGTAAATGGGAATGAAGGCATGGGGTAGTAATTTCTAGCCACCAGAGCATGTTAATTCTACCTGCATGAGATAACCCCTTTGGACGTTAATATTTAAGAACTGTGAATGAGGGCGGCGCCTATGGCTCAGTGAGTAGAATGCTGGCCCCATATACTGAGGGTGGCGGGTTCATACCTGGCCCCAGCCAAACTGCAACAAAATAATGGCTGGGTGTTGTGGCGGGCGCCTGTAGTCCCAGCTACTTGGGAGGCTGAGACAAGAGAATCGTCTAAGCCCAAGAATTTGCTGTGAGCTCTGTAACGCCACAGCATTCAACCAAGGGCGATAAAGAGAGACTCTTGTCTCTACCAAAAAAAAAAAAAAAAAGAACTGTGAATGGAAGGGCAAGAACAATTGCTTATCCCAGATACAGTGGGACAGCTTCAAACTCAGAGTCCCTTGTTCCCCATTACTGAATATGGGTAATTGTTCTTATAAGCCTGGTGCTCATAAATCAAGAGCTACCTATATTTTAATATTTTAATATAGTTTCTCTAAATAATAAAAGATGAATAAATAAAATGAAGTCATGCCAAATGAAAAAACACCTTTTTCTTTTTGGAGACAGAGTTTCACTATGTCGCCCTCGGTAGAGTGCCGTGGCGTCATAGCTCACAGCAACCTCAAATTCTTGTACTTAAGTGATTCTCTTGCCTCAGCCTCCAAAGTAGCTGGAACTACAACCACCTGCCACAATGCCTGGCTAGTTTTTTGTTGCAGTTGTCATTGTTGTTTAGCAGGCCCAGGCCAGGTTCGAACCCACCTGCCTCGGTGTATGTGGCCAGCACCCTAACCACTGAGCACAGGTGCTAAACCGAAAGTTTTTTTTTTTTTTTTTAGAGACAGTTTCACTTTATCACTCTCAGTAGAATGCTGTGGCATCACAGCTTACAGAACCTCCAGCTCTTGGGCTTAGGCGATTCTCTTGCCTCAGCCTCCTGAATAGCTGGTACTACAGGTGCCCGCCAGAATACCCAGCTATTTTTTTGTGGCAGTTTGGTCGGGGCCGGGTTCGAACCCACCACCCTTGGTATATGTGCCGGTGCCCTACTCACTGAGCCACAGGTGCCGCCCCGAAGAGAAAGTTTATTATGGCTTTGCATTATTGTTTCTTTCTTAATCTTCAGCAGATTTTATTATCTAGTTCTTAGGGAAAGGTTAGAATATGTGAAAGTGGAGAAGAAAAATCTGCACAGGAGAGAAGAAAGGAATTTAGCAACCACAGATTAGATTTTGACTGCCTTCAACAGACTTTTGTGTTTTCTGTGTTTACCCAAGTCTAACAATAAATTGTGAGTTTATCCACTCATACCCTGTCAAAGCTGGGAATGGTCATTCAAAGGGATATAGTCTAAAGACAAATTATATGAGCATATGCTTCTCTATAATAATATGGTACATAATTTAATTAAGCTATTAATAATTACCATGTATATGTTCATTATGGAAACCAAGCCATTTGCTGATAGGCTTTTTTAGAACTATTTGTTACAATATTTCTGAGACCTGTTTAGAGCCATTCTAAACTATCAGAAGCATCAAAATACCTTGAAAGGAGGCTATTAGTAATATAAATATCCTGTTACTACTTCTTACTTACAAGGACACATGAAGAAAAGAATTTATTAGTAGATAGTTGTAATCCTTTTACATATTTTTTTTTTTTTTTTTGAGACATGGTCTCGCTTTGTTGCCCTGGGTAGAGTGCCGTGGCATCACAGCTCTCACAGCAACCTCACACTCTTTAGCTTAAGCGATTCTCTTGCCTCAGCCTTCCGAGTAGCTGGGACTACAGCTATGTGCCACAATGCCCTGCTATTTTTAGAGGCTAGGTCTCACTCTGGCTCAGGCTGGTCTCGAACCCATGAGCTTAGGCAATCCACCCACCTTGGCCTCCCAAGTGCTAGGATTACAGGCATGAGCCACTGTCCCTGGTCCCTTTTACATATTTGAAAGGCAAAGTTGAAGCCTCTGGAGAGGTAAAAAATTAATATCAGGTAACTGACATATTGAGGGTTGCTATACATTAGGCACTGTGCTAAGTCCTTTATACACTTTGCCTAATCTTTACAAGACCCTGGTGCAGTGGTTCCTATTCCCATTTTATAGCTGAGAAACTATGGTTTAGAAGGGAAAACAACTTGTCCCAAGCTGCACAGATGGAACCTGGTTTTATTTTATTTTATTTTATTTTATTTTATTTTTTGAGAGAGAGTCTTACTCTATCACCCTCAGTAGAGTGCTGTGGCATCATAGCTCACAACAACCTCAAATTCCTGGGCTCAATCTATCCTCTTGGCTCAGCCTTTGAAATAACTGAGGTGCCGCAGCCTCCTGAGTAGCTGAGACTATAGGCAAAAAATGCCCAGTTAGTTTTTTCTATTTTTAGTAGAGAGGGGCGTCTCACTCTTGCTCCACATGGTCTCTGAACTCCGGAGCTCAACTGATCCATCTGCCACATTGTACATGTGGTTGGGGGTTGGGAAGAGGTTCTCTGAGTCACCAGCATGGGCTCACTGAAACCTGAAGAAAATAGCCTAATCCAGAGTCTCTATCATTTTTTAGATACAATATCCATTATTTAATCAGAAATTACCAAGCATAGTAAGTCAGGGGAAAAAAAGCAATAAATAGATTCACAGGTGATTTATATATTGGAGTTATTAAACTTGGACTTTAAAATAACTATGGTCAATGATTAATATCTTGCCTAGGCATGTGACTATAATTCCAGCTACTTGGGAGGCTGAGGCAGGAGGACCACTTGAGGCCAGGAATTTGAGACCAGCCCAGACAACATAATGAGACCCGCCTATGTTTTTAAAAAAGTGATTAATATGTTCAAAAAATGTTCACTTCACTAGCCTGAAAAAAAATTCAAAGAGTAGATGAAAAGATAGAAAATTTTGCCAGAGAATTAGAATATATAAAAATGAATTAAATGGAAATTCTAGAACTGTAAAACATAATAAATTCAGAATGCAGGCTGGGTGTGGTGGCTGATGCCCGTAATCCTAGCACTCTGGGAGGCTGAGGCAGAAGTTTAAGACAGTGCTGCACACGAGTGAGACACTGTCTCTATTAAAAATAGAAAAAATTAGCCAGGCAGGTGTTATGGTAGGCGCCTGTTGTCCCAGCTACTCAGGAGGTTGAGGCAAAAGAATAGCTTGAACCAAAGAGTTTGAGGTTGCTGTGAAACTAGGCTGATTTATGGCACGCTAGCCTGGGAAACAGAGAATCTGTCTGAAAAAAAATTAAGAATGCAGATGAATTGAGCAGATTTCACAAAGCTAGACAGAAGCTAGACTGTAGAAAATACCTAGACCAGTGGTTCTCAACCTTCCTAATGCCGCGGCCCTTTAATACGAGGACCCACAGGTTGAGAACTGCTGACCTAGACTGAAGCTTGGTGAGAAAAGGATACAAAACACAGAAAAAACCATAAGAGATCTGTAAGACATGTTAGGAGGATCTGATGTATATACCAGTGGAATTTCAGAATGGGAGAAAAAACAACTATTATTTTGAAGAGATTAGTGTTTGAAATTTTTCCCAAAGTTTGCTAAAGATATTAATTTAAGAAGCTCTATAAACTCAAGCAAGATAAATTCAAAGAAAAATGTAGGTGATTTTGAACATAAATTCAAAATAAAATTGCTCAAAATGAAAAAAGGTTAAAAACAGCTAGAGGAGGGTAATTATCTTTAAAGAGCAGGACGATGGAAACTAATTTCTAAACCAAAATGATGGAATCTAACAGTTGAAAGGCATCTTCATGGTGCTGAAAGAAAACATTTGCTAACATAGAATTCTATACTAAGGGAAAATATCTTTCAGAAATGAAGGCATAACCACAGAGAAGATCTACAGAAAAGAATACAGAAGAGAGAGAGAAAGAAAAAACAGAAATGAAGACAAAGCCAGGTGTGGTAGCTCATGCCTGTATCCTAGCTGCTCCAGAGGCTGAGGCATGAGGATCAACTTGAGCCCAGGAGTTCAAGACCAGTCCAGGCAACATAGTGAGTCCTCATTTCAGAAAAACTGAGCTCAAGCCATCCTCCTGTCTCAGCCTTCCAAGTAGATGGGACCACCGTTGCGCCCCACAACACTTGGATAATTTTTTCTATTTTTTTTTGTTTGTTTGTTTGAGACAGAGTCTCACTTGGTCACCTCAGTAAAGTACTGTGGCTGTGAAGCTCACAGCAACCTCTAACTCTTGGGCTCAAGGGTTTGTGCCTCAGGGTCCCAAGTAGTTGGGAATACAGGCGCCCACCACAGCTATTTTTAGAGACAAGGTCTCACTTTTGCTCAGGCTGATCTGAAACTCCAAGCTCAGGGGATCCTCCTGCTTTGGCCTCCCAGAGTGCTATGTAGTAGTCTCAATTAAAGAAGAAATGACAATGGAAATTAGAATATATTTTCACTTGAGTTATATATATATATATATGTATATATATATGTATATATCAAAACTTGTGTGATGCTGCTAAAGTCATTCTCAGAAAAATTTATTGCCTTAAATATAAAAAAATTAGAGCATGAACTTTATGTGAATAAACTTGAAAATTTATATGAAATAGATGGATTCCTAGAAAAATACAACTTATGTAAACTGACAAATGAAAATCAGCAAATCTGAATAATGTTTTATCCATGAAAGAAATTGAATCTATAATTTAAAATCTTCTTTCAAAGAAAACCTAGGCAGGGCTGGGAAAACCTAAACCTGGCTGGGTGTGGTGGCTCTTGTCTGTAATCCTAGCACTCTGGGAAGCTGAGATGAGAGGACTGCTGGAGCTTGAGAGTTCAAGACTAGGCTGAGCAAGAGCAAGACCCCCATCTCTACTAAAAATAAAAAAAATTAGGCAAGTGAGATCCTGTCTGTATCGAAATACAAAAATTAGCTGGGTGTTGTGGCAGGCACCTGTAGGCAAGATTGCTTGAGCCCAAGAGTTTGAGGTTGCTGTGAGCTATGGATGACACCACCACTGCACCCTAGCCAGGGGTGACAGAGTGAGACTCTGTCTCAAACAGAACAAAACAAAACAACACCAGGGGGGAAGGGGGACAGTGACTCACACTTGTAATCCCAGCACTCTGGGAGGCTGAGGCAAGTAGATTGCTTGAGTTCAAGAGTTCGAGACCAGCCTGAGCAAAAGCAAGACCCTGTCTCTAAAAATGGCTGAGCGTTGTGGTGGGCCCCCATAGTCCCAGCTACTCCAGAGGCTGACGCAAGAGGCTCCCTTAAGCCCAAGAGTTTGAGGTTGCTGTGAGCTATGATGCCATAGCATTCTACCAAGGGCGACAAAATAAGACTATCTCAAAAAATTAAAAAACAAAACAAAAGAAAGAAAACCAGGCCAAGATGGCTTCACAGCAAGTGAATTTTCTCAAATCTTTGAGGAGGAAATAAAACTACCAGAGAGTAGAAGAAGTGAAAATATTTCCTAGTTCATTTTATGAGTTCAGCAATCTTGGTCCACTATGGAGTTCCTTTTGGCTACATCATACATGTTGGAACTAAAATTTACAACATACCTTTAGTGCGTTAACAGTTCTTCAACAGATATATAACGTGTCAGAATTTGTTTATTCCTTTTACTCAATTTAACAGATAATCATAGTGACACAAAATAATCCAGTGATTATTCTCCCTCATATACACACTGGCCAACTAGCATAGAACAAGTTTTCTAGGAAAGAAAAATATTTTTGCTGACAGAATAGTTTTTCCTCTGCCCCTTATCTGGAAACTTAGTAAGATTTAACTTAATTTTTTATGTGTTTGTTTTTCTCCTACAGACTCCATTAGTAATATACCTCTTTCATTTCCTAATTGATTATGCTGAATTGGTATTTATGGTAAGTAAGTTTCACATAAAGTCAATATATATATTTTTTATTTTTAAATTTTAGTTTGTTGTTGTCTTCTTTTTTTTTTTCCCCCCCTGAGATAGGGTCTGGCCTCGTTGCCCAAGATGGCTTTAAACTCCTAGGTTCAAGCAGTCCTTCTACCTCAGCCTCCCAAGTAGCTGAGACTACAGATGCATACCACCACGCTGACTTTTTGTCTTGTTTTTTTTTTTTTTCAGGGGCCAGGTTTGAACCTGCCACCTCTGGTATATGGGACCGATGCCCTACTCCTTGAGCTATAGGCACCTCCCCTTTTTGTCTTTGTTTTTAAGAAAAAAATTGTCTTAGGAACTCAGGAGTTTTTCAGAAAATAAAAGCAGAAACCTGTATCTTTAATTTGAATTCTTGAAACTGTGGCAGTATTGCGGGACTGTGAGGAATAGCCTCTGATGTCTGACCAGTTTCAATTTCTTACTCTTAGAATTTGGTTTCCGACTATATAGTCTTGAATTTTTTAGTGTCAGGATTCGGTGATTGGCTTTAATTGTGGTGCTAGTGTAGAGGGGCATCCTGAATTTCTTGAGTGTTCTGCCAAGAGATTCTGTGAGTCATTATGGAAGATGATGTAGAAATGATGAGACCCTCAGGGGACAAGAATCTTCAAAATAGAGAAGACAGGCCTATGTTTTGAGAGCATGGAAGTTTCGAACACTTGCATAGGGTTGAAAATTTGGGACAAGAAATACCTGGGAAGTCCACTGAGGTCTTCCTCAGTAGTGATAGTGGCTGCTTTTTATTAAGGGCTTGCTCTGTGCTAGGCACTTGGCATTCATCATGACTGCAAAGCATTGAATATTATTCCCATTTTACAGGAAACTTAAGTAACTTGCAATTCTGGAGCAAATGTGGGATACCAGACTGCAGTGAGCCTAGATGTGGTTCTAATCCTCAGGGTTTTCCAGTCTGACCCCTCTGAATGGACCCTATCTTTGGGAGCTTAACTGAGGGTTGAACTTCTGCCCGACTGTCAGAGTTTAGGTAGTCTACTACCTTCTCAGAACTCCAAGCCCTGGCAGCACTGCATTACTCTTATACTAAATGGGTTCTATTTCCTATTGATTTCTTTTCTCTTGACAGATAACTGATGCACTCACTGCTATTGCCCTATATTTTGCAATCCAGGACTTCAATAAAGTTGTGGTAAGTAGTTAGTGGTTGGGACAAAGCTGGTGGGATTTGGTAACCTGCTGGTCTTTGTTATTACAAAGAATCAAAGGTCTCAAGGATTCAACCACTTTATTTTATTTTATTTATTTTTTTATTTTATTTCTTGAGACAGTCTCACTCTGTCCATGCTTATAGAGTGCTGTGGCGTCATCATAGCTCACAGCAACCTTAAACTCTTTTTTTTTCTTTTTAGATAAAGTCCTTATAATTGTATCCCGTCCCCAAGAGGTGTGCCATATACTGAAACCCCCATGCCCCACCCTCCTGCTCTCTCCCCACTTCTCATTCCCTTACCCCTCATCTTGTATTAGCTCATCTGCTGCCTTCATATTACAATAGAGTACATTGGATTCTTTCCTCTCCATTCTTGTGATGCTTTATTAAGAAGGATGTGTTCCACCTCCATCCAGGTTAATACAAAAGATGTAAAGGCTCCATCTTTTTTAGTGGCTGAATAGTATTCCATGGTATACATATACTACAGCTTGTTAATCCATTTCCGGGTTGGTGGCCATTTAGGCTGTTTCCACATTTTGGCGATTGTAAATTGAGCTGCGATAAACAGTCTAGTGCAGATGTCCTTATGATAAAAGGATTTCTTTTCTTCTGGGTAGATGGCTAGTAATGGGATTGTAGGATCAAATGGGACATCTAATTTGAGGATTCTCCATACTTCCTTCCAAAAAAGTTGTATTAGTTTGCAGTCCCACTAGCAGTGTAAAAGTGTTTCTTTCTCTCCACATCCAGGCCAGCATCTGCAGCTTTGAGACTTTGTGATGTGGGCCATTCTCCCTGGGGTTAGGTGATATCTCAGGGTAGCTTTGCATTTCTCTGAGCATTTTTTCATGTTTGTTTAACCATTTGTCTGTCTTGTTTAGAGAAGGTTCTATTCATCTCTCTTGCCCAGCTACCTCAAAGTCTTAGGCTGAGCAATCTTCGTGCCTCAGCCTCCTGAATAGCTGGGACTACAGGCACCTACCACTATCCTCAGGTAGTGGTTTTTTTTTTTTTTCAAGTAGAGAGAGGTTCTTACTCTTGCTCAGGCTGGTCTCTCCAACTCCTGACCTTAAGCAATCCACCTGCCCCTTCCTCCCAGAGTGCTAAGATTACAGGCATGAGCCACTGTCCTCCCGCTCCCTCCATCCAACTGCTTTAAAATGCTAAGAAGTGGGGGTGAAACTTTTGGTCTCTTCAGCCAGCCCTGGAATGACCAGACTCAAACTTACAAGACAGTTTTACTAATAGATATAGAAAGGTCAGTGTACTCAGTGTAGCTTATTAATAACTGTTAATATCCACAGACCTGTGCAGGTTCAGACTTTCTGGAGTAGGAGTTAAACAACAGTTACATTGATGAGGAACCTTAAAAATCTTTCATCCCTTTCACCACTTTTTCTTTTCACACAAAAATGAATAAAGCTTTTATTTATTTATTTTTCTTTATTGTTGGGGATTCATTGGAATAAAGCTTTTAATTCACAAGGTCAGGCCTATGTGTGCCATATGCCTGATGTAAACTTTAGTCTTAATCCATATGTAAAAGCCAAATAGAGTTGCATAGTGGGATGATTCTCCTTTTCCTGGGTTCTGAGGAAATTAACAGATTAACCATGTGTACTTATCCATGTAGTTATATAAAAAATATTGGGTTAAGTCTTCCTTGATTGGCTGGGAGCCACTGAGAGGATTTAGGCTGGGGTGAGACAAGGCTTCATCTCCCTGGCATTGTCTGTTTGTAGTTCATTTTCCCCTTTGTTACCAAGTAATAGAACTAGAAATAGCAGTCTGCCTTTTTGCATCACTGGTCCTAAGTAACAAATAAAGCTGGTGAATTTTAGAATTTTAGATCTCAGATTTGTTTTTTGTTTTTTGTTTGTTTTTTTTTTTTTGAGACAGAGCTTCAAGCTATTGCCCTGGGTAGAGTGCGTGGCATCACAGCTCACAGCAACCTCCAACTCCTGGGCTCAAGCTATTCTCCTGCTTCTGCCTCCAAGTAGCTGGGACTACAGGTGCCTGCCACAATGCCTAGCTATTTTTTTGGTTGCAGCTGTCATTGTTGTTTGGCGGGCCAGGACTGGATTCGAACCCGCCAGCTCAGATGTATGTGGCTGGCGCCTTAGCCACTTGAGCCACAGGCGCCGAGCCTAGATCTCAGATTTTTTAAGATGTCTACACTGAAGGTCCTTAACTTGGGTTCATTCATAGGCTTAATGGGTCTATAAAACCCATAAAATGGTATGAAAGTTGAATGTGTATGTGCATATATCTTTTTTTTCCTGAGATATCGTAGCTGTTGTACGGACTCAAAGAGTCTTTGACTTCTACCCTGCAGGTTTAAGTATTACATTTTAGAGACTTAGTATCGCTAAGATCAAGGTGTGTATGTATTACGTGTTAAACTAATGGAGCATAACTTGAAAATTTTAGGGGCTGAAGGGAAATAACAGGATTCCCTTGAGGGCTACAGATGAAATAACTGGACATCAGATTCATAAGCTCTGGAGTTCAGAGATAAATTAGCAGTGACTATTTTCTTCTCTGAGATAAATAGAGATATATGTAGTCTTTGTTCGAAGTTACATATGCTAAAATAATTAGAGATGAAGTGTCATGGTATCTGTAGTTTGCTTTCTTTCTTTCTTTTTTTTTTTTTTTGAGGCAGAGTCTCAAGCTGTCGCCCTGGGTAGAGTCACAGCTCACAGCAACCTCCAACTCTTAGGCTTAAGCGATTCTCTTGCCTCAGTCTCCCAAGTAACTGGGCCTATAGGCACCCACCACAATGCCCAACTATTTTTTGGTTATAGTTGTCATTGTTGTTTGGTGGGTCTGGGCTGGATTCGAACCTGCCAGCTCTGGTGTATGTGGCTGGTGCCCTAGCTGTTTGAGTACAGGCGCCAAGACTTTTTTTTTATTGTTGGGGAATCATTGAGGGTACAACCTGGTACAAGCCAGGTTGTACTGCTTGTGTTTGCAGGGTGAAGTCCCTTTATTAATAATGTTCTGTCCCTAAGAGGTGTCCCTCCCTCCTTCCCTCTTTCCCCTTCCCCTCACCATGTACTAAAATCAATTGTCAGCTTGGCGCCTGTAGCTCAAGCGGCTAAGATGCCAGCCACATACACTGGAGCAGGTGCGTTCAAATCCAGCCTGGGCCTGCTAAACAACAATGACAATTACAACCAAAAAAATAGCCAGGCGTTGTGGCAGGCACCTGTAATCCCAGGTACTTGGGAGGCTGAGGCAAGAGACTCGCTCAAGCCCAAGAGTTAGAGGTTGCTGTGAGCTGTGACACCATGACACTCTACCCAGGGCGACAACTTGAGACTCTGTCTCAAAAAAAAAAAAAAAAATAAATAAATAAAATCAATTGTCCTCATATCAGAATTGAGTACATTGGATTCTTGCTTCTCCATTCTTTTTTTTTTTTCGGTTTTTGGCCAGGGCTGGGTTTGAACCCGCCACCTCTGGCATATGGGACCGGTGCCCTACTCCTTGAGCCACAGGCGCTGCCCGCTTCTCCATTCTTGTGATGCTTTACTAAGAAGAATGTATTTCAACTCCATCCAAATTAATACAAAGACGTAAAGTCATCATCATTTTTAGAGGCTGTATAGTATTCCTTGGTACATATACTCATAGCTTGTTAATCCATTCCTGGATTGGTGGGCATTTAGTTTGTTTCCACAATTTGGCAATTGTAAAGTGAGCTGCAATGTAGTTTGCTTTCAAATGGTTTGGAAAAAAATTTGTGGGCATGTCTATGTGTAGGGATAAGCAAATGTGGCAAAATGTTAATAATTGGTGGATCTAGGTATTGAATTATTCTTTCAACTTTTCTGTAGTTTCAAAAATTTTTTTTTTTTTAGAGACAGAGTCTCACTTTATTACCCGCAATAGAGTGCCCTGGCATTATAGCTCAATCTCCAACTCCTGGCTTAGGTGATTCTCCTGCCTCAGCCTCCCGAGTAGCTGGGACTACAGGCGCCTGCCACAATGCCCAGCTATTTTTCGTTGCAGTTTGGCTGGGGTGATGTTCGAACGTGCCACCATTGGTATATGGGGCCGGTGCCCTACCCACTGAGCCACAGGCACCTCCCAAGTGGTTTCAAATTTTTAAACACTGGGGAAAAAAATAAATCTGTGTATACATCCACACATATACATGAGATAGATATGTGATATGTATGATATAGATAATTAAATCTAGGGTGGATTGGTACCTTTCATTTAAAAACACAGTCATCCCGCTCTTTTCAACCAAAATGTAAAACTGGAAAAAAATGAAAAACAAAATGTAAAACTGAATGGTATTTTAATGAAAGTTGAGTAGAGATGCTAGTGTCACATGTATTCCTTTTTTTTTTTTTCCTGTTCAACTGTCATAAATACACCTCCCACACCTCCCAGTTAAAACAGTTTTTAATCTGAGGGGGAGCTTATGGGAAAGCTAAGTTTCAGTTAGTTTCCTAACAAAGTAAGGCTTCATAGGAAAGACACCTTTAATTTCAAGCACAAATCATTTTAATTCATTGTTATTTCTGAGTTTATATGGAAACATGTATAAATTTTTTTTTTGTCTGATTTCAAGAGGGAGAAAAAAAACCCAAAGGAATTGTCAATACCGTGTTTTTAAGACATTGTTACTATCAAGACTGAATCAAAATTTGGAATATTTTTGTTTCTCCATCTTCAGAGTTCAGACTATTATAGGTTAGATTTCTTGGTCAGAACAAGAGTTTTATTTATGTTGCATTGAAAATTAACTTTCTAGGGCGGCGCCTGTGGCTCAGTCGGTAGGACGCCGGCCCCATATACCGAGGGTGGCGGGTTCAAACCAGGCCCTGGCTGAACAGCAACCAAAAAATAGCCGGGTGTTGTGGTGGGTGCCTGTAGTCCCAGCTACTCGGGAGGCTGAGGCAAGAGAATCGCTTAAGCCCAGGAGTTGGAGGTTGTTGTGAGCTGTGTGATGCCATGGCACTCTACTGAGGGCCATAAAGTGAGACTCTGTCTCTACAAAAAAAGAAAAAAAAAAGAAAATTAACTTTCTAAATGGCAAATTTTGAGGATACTAATATAACTATTGTTGATTTAGATAGAATGTCAGCTTCTGTATTTTGTCAGAAAGGGTCCATGTTGTACAATCTGAAAATAAATTAATCTTGCTGGGATTTGAGACTTTTTATCTCTGGTAATGAAACTATGTCTACACCCAAGTGTATTGTGGGAAACTATGATGCAGGGAGGGACCCCCACTCCTACCCCATCTCCAGCTGTTAGCTTGTGGGCTATGAATGTTGATTGAATTTGACTCCTTGGTTTTCATGACTTTTTACATCTATCTTACTTGACGAAAGTAATGTTAGTTCATATTTGTCCTGTGGTGATACGGTGCTTCCTGTTTGGAACTCAGAGTTCATGTTAAGAGAGCTGCTGGTGCCTTAGTAGCTCACTATGATAAAAACCTGCATCCTGGGGTGGTGCCTGTGGCTCAGTGAGTAGGGCGCCGGCCCCTTATAGCGAGGGTGGCGGGTTCAAACCCAGCCCCGGCTGAACTGCAACCAAAAAATAGCCGGGCGTTGTGGCGGGTGCCTGTAGTCCCAGCTGCTCGGGAGGCTGAGGCAGGAGAATCGCTGAAGCCCAAGAGCTGGAGGTTGCTGTGAGTCCTGTGACATCATGGCACTCTACTGAAGGTAAAGTGAGACTCTGTCTCTACAAAAAAACAAAAACAAAAAAAACCCCTGCATCCTCTTAATGTGATTAGAGGGCTGGATAGAGGATAGGCTCCTGAATTTGGAACATGCTGAGGCTAATTTTGGAGACAGGTGGGGTGGAGTATTTTGTCCACTACCACCATAGTTTTGGGGGATGCAAATGGATATAGACATGGCTTCAATGATTAGGAAAAGCCCTTTATTTGAAGTAGGGTAATTTTGTCCTTGCAAACCCAGATCTTCCAAGGGGCAAGAAAAGGGCTATATAGGGGAGTGGGGTGAAGTAAAGGAAGCCTCCACCCTGGAAAATTTTTTTCAGTTCAGAAATTGAATTGAAATCGAAAAGAATACCATCTTTTCTGTAAGCTGATTAATGATCACAAAGGTAAGACACCTAAATTACCACTTTTCAGGTCATTTTAAACCTCCCTTATGATTGCTTTAACTCTGATCATTGTCAAGACTACTAGATATATCTATTTAGGTTTGAATTTTAAATTGTATTACCTAATCTCATTTATGTTTATACTTCTAATTTTTTTTTTTTTTTTTGAGACAGAGTCTCACTTTGTCACCCTGGGTAGAGTGTCGTGGCATCATAGCTTATAGCAACCTCAAACTCTTGGGCACAAACAATCTTCCTGCCTCAGCCTCCCAGATACCTGGGACTACAGCCTCCCAAATACCTGGGACTACAGCCATGTACCATGTCACCGGGCCAGTTTTTCTATTTTTAGTAGAGATGAGGTCTTGAACTCCTGAGCTCAAGCAATCTACCCACCTTGGCTTCCCAGAGTTCTAGGAATACAGGTGTGAGCCACTGAGCCCAGCCCCTCTACTATTTTCTTGAAGGGTGTGTGTGTTTGTGCATGTATGTATAATTAAAACAAATTTCCTTAAAGTTTTAGCCACTTTCCTCTCTCTTGCTGCATGGAATTGAGATTTTTTTTTTTTTTAAGACAGAGTCTCAACTATGTTGCTCTCGGTAGAGTGCTGTCACAGCTCACAGCAACCTCCAACTCCTGGGCTTAAGCGATTCTCTTGCCTCAGCCTTCCAAGTAGGGACTACAGGCACCCACCACAATGCCCGGCTATTTTTTGTTATAGTTGTCATTGTTGTTTATCATGCCGGGCTGGATTCGAACCCACCGGCTTTGGTGTATGTGGCTGGTGCCATAACCACTGCTATGGGTGCCAAATCTAGAATTGAGATTTTAAAAAGGGATTTTTGTCTATACTTGTAGGAGTTGATTGATATTGGGTCTATAAGATGAGCCGTAGTGGTGGCTGTGCTGGTGAGATTGAGGGAGGCAGAAAGAGGCAGCAGGGAATGTGGGGACTGCTGACCTGGCTGCCCTTCCTTCTCTCCTGGAGATTCTTTCAGAAGGTTTTCTGTTTTAAAGTATTTGAGATTGCAGTTACAAGGAAGTACTTATCTTCCAGTGTTGGCACAATGTCACCTTTGCCTTTGTATCTCTGTGTAGCCCTGGTGGCTGGCTTCCAGTTTGGGGAACGGGACTGCATTCCCACCTGTTTCTCTGGCTGCCCCTGGATGAACTTTCTGTTTCCTTCTAATAGCTTTCTGTGTGGGTCTCACTTCCTCCAGGAGGCCTTCTTTTTGCTGCAGAAGTCCAGAACTCCTAGCTAGTGGGGCCTCTTCCTGCAGCTATCACTGCTGCAGCTGTCTTCTCTAAGTCCTTTGATTGTTGAGCCAACCTCCTTCTCTCTGATAAAAGCACCTTAGTTTTTTTTTTTTTTTTTAAAGACAGAGTCTCACTGTATTGCCCTCAGGTAGAGTGCTGTGGTGTCACACGGCTCACCGCAACCTCTAACTCTTGGGCTTATGCGATTCTCTTGCCTCAGCCTCCCGAGCAGCTGGGACCACAGGCGCCCACCACAACGCCCGGCTATTTTTTTGTTGCAGTTTGGCCGGGACTGGGTTTGAACCCGCCACCCTCGGCATATGGGGCCCGTGCCCTACTCACTGAGCCACAGGAGCCGCCCAAAAGCACCTTAGTTTATATTTTGTTCTTTTAATTAAACAACCCCAGCTGTGAATGGCACCATAAATCTTACTGATGATAATTCTCACTACTTAACTTGGACTTTTCTAACTGTGAGAAGAACAGATAATGAAAGGGAGGTTTTTGAAGTCTGTTGAGGTCTTGGAAGTTTGTTTTAGGTTTTCAGATTAAGTGCTAAACCTATGCAAGAAATCTGGTGTTACCTGTGTTCCTGTGATGACTTTTTTATTTTCTTTTGAGAGATGCTTGCCTAAAATTTTTGAAAATTTAAACAATTTTTAAATTCTGAAATACTTAAGACTTGTAAAAATAAAGAATAACACATGCCTGGGAACCTATTTTCAGGTTGAAAAAATTACACATGGCAATTGTTTCTCTTTGATACTTTCATCTTCCTATTCCTCTCCTACTGGTAACCACGGTTCTGAATTTAGTGGTTATCTTTTCCGCACATATGGCCTTGACTTTTACTACATTGGTAAATATCCCTAAATAACATATATTATTATTTCACTTACTTTAAAATGGTACAACACAGTATACATTCTATTGTGACCTGCTTTTTTATCAGTAAGTCTTTAATCTTGCACAGATAATTAAGCACTTGCTGCTTTGGGTGCTTTGCAACACTCTTTTCTACTAAGTTAACAGGATTGATTTTTATACTGTCTAAAAAAATTCTCTGATCATTTCTTTTTTCTTTTTTTTTTTTTAGAGACAGAGTCTCACTTTATTGCTCTCAGCAACATCCAGCTCCTAGGCTTAGGCGATTCTCTTGCCTCAGCCTTTGGAGTAGCTGGGACTACAGGCGCCTGCCACAATGCCTGGCTATTTTTTTGTTGCAGTTTGGCCAGGGCCGGGTTCGAACCAGCCAACCTTGGTACATGGGGCTGGCGCCCTGCCCACTGAGCCACAGGTGCCACCCAATTCTCTGATCATTAAATAAGCAGGGACACCAATTTTGGGTTCAGAGGCTTTTCCATCTGTATTCTGATCCATGTTTGCTTGTAAGGTTGAACCACTTCTTTTCATTCTAGAACATACCTGGGAACTTGGGATACACCAGGGCAAGGCCAGAGCCTCTTACCCTCTTCCTGCTCCCTCTTAACGATCAGCTGTCCAGCCACACCCAACTCTCCTCTTTTTCTTCATCATGGCTATTCTATCACTCCTCTGTGGAAGTAAAACAACTTGAAACAAGAGAGTGAGGAAGAAAACACAACGTGCTGTGACATTTGAGATTGTCCCACCTTGTTTAAAAATACTTTACTTTGCTTATGGAACCTTGGAGTCCTTAGGCCACTGACAATAGCTCTTTAAAATGACTAAGAACTTGGCTTTGCCCATCGGTTGTTCATGCAGCCATTCAATGTTTGCTCAGAGTGCCAGGTGTTAGGCATACATGGTGAGCGATTTAAACATGGTCTCTGCCCTTACAGAACTTGTAGTATAGTGAGGGAGATGGGTATTAGTAACTCACAAAAATAACTGAAAGAGTTATAACTGTGAACAGTGTTATGAAAAAGTGTATGTAGTAGGGGGATTTTACCTGGTAGGAAGATGATGAGGGGGAGTGTGACTTTCTGAGGAAGTGGTAATTTAACTGATATCTAAAGACTGTGTGGGAGTTAACTAGGGAAAGAGAGAAGAAATTGTCCCATGTCAGCTGTAAAGGCCTGGGAGCAGGAGGGGACATGTTGACAGTGCTGGAACTCAGGAAGGGTAGTGGGGAAGGTGAGTGAGTGGAAGATGAGCCTGGAGAGGTAGAGCCAGACCAGACAGGGACATCTGGGCTGTGGAAAGGACTTTTGTCTTTATCCTAAAAATAACAAGAAATAATTTGTTTCATGTGCTTTGTCTCCTCCACTATCCCCCAGTTTAAAAAGCAGAAACTCCTTCTAGAACTGGACCAGTATGCCCCAGATGTGGCCGAACTCATCCGAACCCCTATGGAAATGCGTTACATCCCTCTGAAAGTGGCCTTGTTGTAAGTATTCCCTGACAAAACAGGGCTCAGTGCCAACAAATGCAAGGAAAATCTGATGAAACTTTCCCATGTCGTTCGTTGTATTTTTGGAGATTTGTAGTCTTAGTCATCAAGTATTTGCTGTAGTTCTGTTGCACAACTGGGTTCTGTTGTTCTGGCCAGCAAAAGAGACAGAGCCATTCTGTCTCTCTTGGGACAAAGACTCACACAGGGATATGCACAATCAAACCCTTCACAAGTGCTTTTTGACTTGCTGCTGATCTGGGCTCCAGTCTACTTGTAACCAGTGTTTCTAAAGAAAAAGTTCTTCAGTTGTGATATATGGATTGAATAAAAGTCTGGTCTTTCTGTGGCTGCTGTGTTGAGCAGCTCTGTGTTTCATGTACAATGTAGTGTCCTATTTGTTGTTCAGAAAACTAAAGTGGGAAACAAACCCATTCCAACAGAATGACCTGTGTGGAAGAGGAACTTATTGAGGCTTTTGGAGGCTTACTGGTGCCATTAAGTTTAACTCTTTCAGGTTATTCCCATTACATCTCTGAGCTAGGCGAATGTGAATAATTATTAAATCAGCCAGTGGTCATTGGATATTAATATACTAGTTGCTAGGGATACACAGTAAACAAGACAGACGAGATACAGAGTAAACAATTTTCCTTATGGGAAAACATGCCCTTAGACCTTCAGAATTAGAGGAGCTTTATGAGACTGCTTTATTCAACCTTCTACTTTGTGTGTGAATTTCCTATTCAGTGTTTTACAGAGGTGTCTGTGCAGCTATTTCTTGAACGTCACCTGCTCTTTAGAAATAGCTTTTCTTTTCCTTCCTACCAATTTTGGGGTATCAGTTCACATCTATGTATTTCAGAAATGGTGGGAACTACCTTAATAGTTTTAGGTTTAGCAACATTATGAATCATATGGACTCATATGTGTCCTGGGAGGTAGTGTTTTTTTAATAGCAGCAGCTGTTCCTTTAAATATTGTGTAACAGGCCTATCTGTAGTTGCTGGGAAAAATACCAGCAATTTCTAGGCCTGTGGCTCGAGAACTGCTAATCTTACAGTCCTGGGAGGTATTGGATTTAAGGTCTTTATTTGTGAATAATAATTATAATCTCTTCCTGACACATTGGTATGTTTCTTTATATCTGATAATCAGAATTATGTAACTGGTCTACCTTTCACTTTGTCTGCCAGGAAACTCAGAACCAGATTTGAAGCTGATTATTATAATGTGACAGAAGACCTATTTGGTCTTCTTTTCTTTGCCTTTGCTTTCTCCTTTTATTTATGTTTTCTCCCTTGGTTGTCATTCTTTATTTCTATTTTTACTTTGCTATTGTTTTTAACTTTGCTATTATTTTTATTATCCGTTCTAATTTTAGCTGCCTCCCTCTAATCCTTTGTGGAAGCAGGATAGAATTAAAAATAATAATCTATTTGACTACTTAAGGTTTCTCTACTAGTAATCATTTCACATTCATTTTCTCAGTCCATTCCTTCCTGCCTCTGGAAAAGGCTCCATGTTTCAGTTTAACTCCTCCCCAGTGGAAGGTCAAGATGTCTTTGAAGTTCTATGGCAACTGGCTTGTTGATTTCAGTAGACACTTACTTTGACCTTGGAGTCTGGTTTAGTGGATACTGTTTGACTACCAAGAGGGCTAAATCTAAGCTGCTCTGACCTGTTGGATTGGTGTGGTCCATGTCAGAGCTTAGGAACTTGGTGGAAAAAAATGTACTTTCCTGGTTTTCAGAGATAAAGGTAGCCACTCCTAAGATAGCTGGCTCCATGGGAATTTGTAGAATTTTATCATTTTTGAAGTCTAAAGTAGTAGAAAGAACATTGGCTTTAGAGCCAGAAAGACCTGATTTTGAATGTATTTATTAGCTTGTGAAATTTGGGGCAGGTTACTTAACCACTGAGTCTGTTACCTTATCTGTAACACTTACCTGACTAGTTTATAGAATGTCTGTGATGATTGAATACAATGGTTTTCCATATACCACATAGCACAGAATAGGCAGTAAAGGTTCAGCACCATTTACTCATTGACCTAGCCCCTACTCCATCTTCTTTACTTGGGAGAACTCATTTCTAAGAAGTTGCCTTCCTTCGAGTATGTTTTTAGTAAATCTTTCAACCTCCTGGCTGTGGTGGCCAGGACTCTTGCTCCATTGATCAGGACTACTAATGCCAAATATGTTGTGTTCTTTCCCAGCTATCTCTTAAATCCCTACACGGTTTTGTCTTGTGTTGCCAAGTCTACCTGTGCCATCAACAACACCCTCATTGCTTTCTTCATTTTGACTACAATAAAAGGTAAGGCCCTGAAGGAGAGTATAAAGTTCAGTTCTGGATTTATGCTGTTTTGAAACACTTATGCTGTGGATTTATTATTATTATTATTATTATTATAGCTGTGTACATTAATGCGATCATGGGGCACCATATACTGGTTTTATAGACCATTTGACATATTTTCATCACACTGGTTAACATAGCCTTCCTGGCATTTTCTTAGTTATTGTGTTAAGACATTTATATTCTACATTTACTAAGTTTCACATGTACTCTCGTAAGACGCACCGTAGGTGTAATCCCACCAGTCACCCTCCCTCTGCCCATCCTCCCTCCTCCCTTCCCTCTCTCCCCCTTACCCCTATTCTTAGGTTATAACTGGGTTATAGCTTTCATATGAAAGCCATAAATTAGTTTCATAGTAGGGCTGAGTACATTGGATACTTTTTCTTCCATTCTTGAGATACTTTACTAAGAAGAGTATGTTCCAGCTCCATCCATGTAAACATGAAAGAGGTAAAGTCTCCATCTTTCTTTAAGGTTGCATAATATTCCATGGTGTACATACACTATGCTGTGGATTTTTTTTTTTTTTTTTTTGGCCGGGGCTGGGTTTGAACCCGCCACCTCCGGCATATGGGACCGGCGCCCTACTCCTTGAGCCAAAGGCGCCGCCCTGTGCTGTGGATTTTTTAAAAAAACAATGCAACACTTAAAAACATTTTTAATCACACAGGTAATACAAGATGATTATAGAAAATTTAGATTACCTAAGAGAAAAAAAAATTAAAACATCCTGCACTCTTAAGCAACAAAGTGAGACTCTGTCTCATAAATAAATAAATAAATTGTATTATTTTAACACCCTCATCAATATGGTATGAGAATTTCAGTTACTCCATATCCTTGCCAATTTGAATGTTTTATGTAAATTTTAGCTAATCTGGTGGCTAGGTAATGCTATCTTACTGTGGTTTTATTTACTTTTACCTGACGACAAATGTTAAACCTTTTCTCATGGATGTATTATTCACTTGTTTATCTTCCTTCTTAATTTTTTTTTTTTTTTTTAGACAAAGTCTCACTCTGTCACTCTGTGTAGAATGCCTTGGAGTTATAGATCAAACTCTTGGGCTCAAGCAACCCTCTTGCCAAAAAAAAAAAAAAAAAACATCTTGCAAACCTACTACTCAGAGACTTACTGTTAAAATAGTTTCTAAAAATCATTCTCCTGGGCCTGGTGGTGGGCTCCTGTAGTCCTAGCTACTTGGGAGGCTGAGGCAGGAGGATTGCTTGAGCCTAGGAGCTTGAGGTTGCTGTGAGCTAGGCTGATGCCATGGCACTCTAACCTGGGCAACACAGTGAGACTGTCTCCAAAAAAACCAGATAATAACAATTCTTCTGTGCTGTATTCCTTCTTTCCTGGATTTCTTCTCTCTCTCATTGATTTTTTTCCCCTCTTTTTCTGAAGTACTTCTTCTAGTATTAATAGTTTTCTGAGAAAGGATATATGAGATATATATTTTCAATCATCCCATGTTGGAAAAATATATTTTTTCCAGTTTAGTACCAAATTAATAGTTGCGGGAGGTAGAAAATGGAACAACTTTTCTTTTTTTTTTTTTTCCTTTTTTGAAACAATCTCACTTTCTCACCCTAGGTAGAGTGCTGTGGTGTCATAGCTCACAGCAACCTCAAACTCTTGGGTTCAAGTGATTCTCTTGCCTCAGCCTCCCAAGTGGCTGAGACTACAGGCACCCGCCACAATGCCTGGCTATTTTAGAGATATCTCACTCTTGCTTAGGCTGGTTTCGAACCTGTGAGCTCAGGCAGTCCACCTGCAGTGGCCTCTCAGAGTGCTAGGATTTCAGGCGTGAGCTACCATGCCCAACCCAGAACAACTTTTTCTTCAGAATTTTGAAGTTGTCGTTGCACTGTCTTCTAACATCTTGGTTGCTATTGAGCAGTTTGATGGCCTTATATGTAACCCAGTTTCTCTTTCTGAAAGAGTTAGTGTCTTTTTTTTTTTTATCTTCAGTAGGTTTTTTTGTTTGTTTGGGGGGCAGTGTCCCACCGTATTATTCAGGCTGGAGAGGAATGTCATAATAGCTCACTGTAATCTCAATCCCCTGGGCTCAGCCTTAGCCTGCCTCAGTCTCCAAAGTAATTGGAACTACAGGGGCACACCACCATGCCTGGCTAATTTTTCTATTTTATGTAGAAACAGGATCTTGTTGTATTGCTCAGGCTGGTCTCTTGGCCTTAAGCAGTCCTCTGATTTTGGCCTCCAAAAGTGCTAGGATTACAGGTGTGTGCCGCTGTGCCTGGCCTATCCTGTGTTTTGAGATTTCATAATGCTATGTTTTGACAGGTTTTGTTTTGATCAGTATGTTGAGCCCTTGGTAGGCCCTTTCAATATGGAAGTTAGTGGCCTTTAGTTCACTTATAGAAGGTGTTCCTATGTTATTTTCAAATTCTCTGTTTTCTCAGTCTTCTTTCTTGGATGTCATTTGGATATTGGACTTTCTTGATTGATCAGATATTTTTTCCATCGTTTTTACTTCCTCTTTTGGGGGGATATTTTCTTGTTTTTATCTTTAAACTCTTCTATTGAATTTTAAATTTTATTTATTATAATACATTTTTAAGTTCTTAGTTTTCATTTGTTTCTTTGAAGCATCATATTTTTATTTTATCACTACAGTATCCTCTACTGAGTATATTCTTTCAGTTTCTATCTGTTCTGAGCATAATCTCCTTGTCTTCCTGAACCTTCCTCCCTCATCCCTATTTGTTTTGGGGTTGTTATTTCATTTTTATTTTTTTTTTTTGTTTTTGGCCAGGGCTGAGTTTGAACCCGCCACCTCTGGCATATGGGGCCGGCGCCCTACTCCTTTGAGCCGCCGTTGCTGCCCTTGGGGTTGTTATTTCATATGGGCGGATTTTCTTTTATATATGGTGATTCTGCTTGTCTGGTTCTATTTAAGAGTGAGGAACTAACTTTAACTGGAAACTCTGTGTATAGGCAGGGCTTGTTGGTGGATCAGTTTCATTGTAGTGAGATTAGGAAGTAAACTGTGCATTTTTTTCTTTTTTTTTTTTTTTTTTTGTAGAGACAGAGTTTCACTTTATGGCCCTCAGTAGAGTGCCATGGCATCACACAGCTCACAGCAACCTCCAACTCCTGGGCTTAAGCGATTCTCTTGCCTCAGCCTCCCGAGTAGCTGGGACTACAGGCGCCTGCCACAACGCCCAGCTATTTTTTGGTTGCAGTTCAGCCGAGGCCGGGTTTGAACCTGCCACCCTCGGTATATGGGGCCGGCGCCTTACCGACTGAGCCACAGGTGCCGCCCAGCTGTGCATTTTTGTTGGAGGCATGGCTGAATGTCATTGTCTGGATTTTTTTTTTTTTTTTTTTTTTTTGAGACAGAGCCTCAAGCTGTCACCCTGGGTAGAGTGCCGTGGCATCACGCTCTCGGCAACCTCCAACTCCTGGGCTCAAACTATTCTTCTGCCTCTGCCTCCCAAGTAGCTGGGACTACAGGTGTCTGCCACAATGCCTGGCTATTTTTTGGTTGCAGCCCTCGTTGTTGTTTGGCAGGCCCAGGTTGGATTTGAACCTGCCAGTTCAGGTGTATGTGGCTGGCACCTTAGCCACTTGAGCCACAGGCACCGAGCCATGGTCTGTGGAGTTTATTTTCCTCTGAAACTATTCAGTATTCCAGAGAGGAATCTTTTACTTTCCTGCAGGGGCTAACAGAGTTTGGGTGGGGTTGGTGTGGAGAGTGCATAGGTAAGACTGACTGCTAGAGTCGGGAGAGCAGGAACGGGGAAGGTGGCGGATTTCAGACAATAGACTTTCATACAGTCTCATTACTTATCATCCCGTACCTTCCTTAGCCCATTCCTATGTGAGGTAGCTCTTAGATCTGTGTCTTTTTCTCCAGAATTGTGATCTCTTGTGGGTGGAACAGAAAATTAGAAGGATGGGGTATGTGGGCTGGTCATTTGGTTGCACCTATTTGGGATGAGACCTGTGGTTTGTCTGGTCTGTAAACAAATTTTTTGCTTGATTTTTCATCTCTGTACTTTACAGCTTCTGGCCTGGGCTGGGTTTGAACCCGCCACCTCCAGCATATGGGGCCGGCGCCCTACCCCTTTGAGCCACAGGGGCTGCCCTTCATTTCTGTACTTTATTTCTACCTTCCATAGTACCTGATGTCCTCAGGTGTTACATTTCTCAGAAGTTCTGTGAAGTAAGTTCCCAAGCTGTAATTTCTTCTGTGTTGCCATTTATTCCACTTTCACCTGTTTTTATATTTTCCACTGTTGTGTTCAAATTTATTTTGTCATTATGTTATGTTCTCTGTGGTTTAATACTAGTTTTATTCCCTTACTGTTATTTCAGTGAAGTTTTTGGAGGGAGAGATCATACACACATGTGATCAATCTACCGTTTTTACCTAGAAGTCCCTCTATTAGCATTTGGGGTATCTATTTCCAGATCTTTTCCCCCCTATTTTTCTCCTAGACTTTTAAATCTTGTAACAAACCTCTTCATAATTCCGTGGCTTAAAGATAATTTACTTAACTCATACATCTGTAAGTTAAGCTAAGGATCAACTGATCCAGTTGGACATGGCTAGTCAGTTGGCCAGTTTCAGTGGGCCAGTTTCAGTGGGCCTCATTTATGCATCCATGGCTGGCAAGAGTTGGCTAATCCAGGCTGGGCTCTGCTCCACGTGTCTCTTATCCTTCTGGATAACTTAGGCATGTTCTTTTCATAGTCATGGCAGAAGCACAATTGTGAGTAAGCCTAATTAGGCATGTGCTTTTTAAGTTTGTGGTTGCATCACATGTGCTAATATCCCATTGATCAAAACATAACACATGGCTGAGCCCAGGGGTGGAGATTCCCATCCGTTCATGATGGGAAGGCACTGTAAAATTACACGGCAAAGGGTTTGGACTTAGAGGAGGTAGAAAATTGGGGTGCCAGTGCTACAGTCTACCACATAAACCATTTAACATTTAGTCTGTCATTTTTAATATCTACTTTTTCATTGTATGGATGAATATATAGAAATTCTTTAACCAACAGATACCCTTAAATATTTAGGTAATTTTCCAGTTTTCAGTTGTTTAAATACTACAGTTAACTTTCCAATGTACCTTAATTTTTATATCCATGTTTAGTTATGTTCTTATAATGAAGTCTTAGAAATAGACATATTTGCTACTGGGTGTGTACTTTCTCCAGGATCTCTGAAATTTATCACTAAATTATCCTCGCATAAAAGTCCTTATCTGCGCATTGTTGCTAAGCAGGTTGTATGCTCAGGAAATGAGGAGTAAAAACTTGTATATAGACCCTCTATTCACTCATAGTTTACTTACCTTTTCTCGGGTGCTGCATGAGTATGACTTAGGTTTTTGTAAGAGACTGTTTCTCTTGGCATGCCCGTGAGTGTTCTTTCTGTAGGCCTGTTAGTTTAACTTACTGTTGACTTAAAATGACTAGATATTGCCTAGCCTGAATCGTCCTGTTCCGAAGACTGTGGTAAGTTTGTCAGAAATAATTCTCACACAGGGAGGACTCTTTGCTGTCTGTGAATACTCCCTGCCTCAGTACCTGTTTCTAGGGTGTCAGACTCAGATGACTGTCATTTGTCAAGGTGCTCTGTGTCCAAAAATAAGGATTCTATGCTGTAGCCTGGCAGAAGCGACTGAGCATTGGCTTTTGGAAATGTCACCTTTAAAACAGCTGAGTGCAAAGTTAGAGAAGCTAAAGACATGCCTTCTGAAGTTGCATGTTTGTTTGCTCTCCTAGGAGTCTCACACAAAAATGTAAAGTATGCTATTAAAAAAAATTATGTCAAAAAAAAAATTATGTCATGACCTTTAATCAATGGAAAAGTTTTGCTTGGGGAGAAAAACATGTAAATAAGTTTTCTGTATCTCTTAAGGAACCGCATTGTGTTTAGTTCTACAGAATAAGTTTTTTTTGGTATTATATCCAGGTTTTTGTTGAATGAATTCATAGGCATATTTATGATGTTATACACACACTTTTGTTTTACTTTTATCACTTACACTTATTTCACATGAATCATGTCTGACATTGGGCACATATTTGTTATTTTCTTTAATTTTAATTTTGGACATAGTTCAAGCACTTGGTAGGAATAAAATAAATTCAAATGTAAATTGAAAAGTTAGTCTTTCATCCTCCTGCCCCACCTCCTCTTCCATTCCTCATGCATTTTTGTCATGGGGTTCCAGCCCTTCCCTTCTGTTGGACATTTGAGTTGTTTTCCATTGTTTACTACTATAAATAGAGACCATAATTAGAAACAACATTTCTAATCTGTTGAAATATTTGAAGAGTTCTATTTTTGCTAGATCTCTGAACCACTCCAGCTCTTTTGAGTATATTAGTAATCTCCATAACAGTCTATACAATAAAATTAGTTCAGTTATAAATTCTGCAAATTGTATTTCTACATTTCACATGTGTACTGCATAGTATTAATAAAATTAGATATTTAATTAAATTAAGGAAGGAGTAATTCACTTTTTATTTTAAAAAAGAAAATAGTTGGGCCAGGCATGATGGCTCATGCCTGCAATACTAGCTCTGTGGGAGGCTGAGGTGAGAGAATCCCTTGAGCTCAGGAGTTTGAGACCAGCCTGAGCAAGAGCAATACCTGTCTCTACTAAAAATACAAAAATTAGTTGGGCTTTGTGGTGGGTGCCTGTAGTCCCAGCAACTCAGGAGGTGGAGGTAGGAGGATCACTTGAACCCAAGAGTTTGAGGTTGCTGTGAACTAGGCTGATGCCGTGTACTCTAGCCTGGGCAACAGAGTGAGACTCTGTCTCAAATAAAAAACACATAAAAACAAAGTTGGGAAAATTCACAAGAGAAGGAATGAATATAAGTGACCAAATTATACTAAAAAAAATTTCAATTCTAGGCCTGGTGTGGTGGCTCACTCCTATAATCCTAGCACTCTGGGAGGCTAAGACAGGTAGATTGCTTGAGCACAGGAGTTCAAGACCAATCTGAGCAAGAGCAAGACCCCATCTCTAAAAACATAGCCATGCATTGTGGCAGGTGCCTGTAGTCCCAGGTACTTGGGAGACTGGGGCAAGAGGATCACTTGAGCCCAAGAGTTTGAGGTTGCTGTGAGCTATGATGCCATAGCACTCAACCAAGTGCAACAAAGTGAGACTGTGTCTCTAAAAAAAAGTTTCAATTTGTAGATATTTAATAAAGAAAACAACTTAAAAAGCAAAGAAGTGGCTTTTTTTTTTTTTTGCTTTTTAAGTTGGTAGATTTTAGAAGGTAATTCTCAGAGCCGGCACAGGTTCTATCAAATAGGCATTCTCCCATATGGCAAATTGACGTATGAATGTGTACAATTCTGTTGGGAAGCATTTTGGCAGGAAGGTAGTCTTAAAATAATTCAAAAAAATTTTTTTTTGCTGCAGAGTCTTGTTCTGTCTCAGGCTAGAGTGCAGTGGTGTCATTATAGATCACTGCAACCTCAAACTCCTGAGCTCAAGCAATCTTCCCACCTCGGCCTCCCAGAGTTCTAGAATTAGAGGCATGAGTTACCAGGCTCGGCCCTTATTAATTCTACTTTTGAGAACCTATCCTAAAGTAATGTAGAAGTACAGATAAAGCTTTGTGGTACATGTTATTAATTACAGAATTATTTATAATGATTGGAAAAAATTAGAAAACACTTTAAAATAAAGAGGAATGGTTTACTCAGGTAGTGGAATACTTTGCACATGACATTTAAAAATAATTGTAAATTATGTGAGGATACATTTTTTAAAGGCAGGATATAAAATTATATATTTTAATTATATTAAAACATCAAAAACAGGTAGAGAATAGATCTCAAAAGGGTGATATTTGTCTCTGTTCATGGGTGATTACTTTTTATGGGGGATTTCCTTTTCATATCTGTTTTTTTCCAAAATTTCTTCAATGAGCACATAATTAAAATGAATTAAATTAGCTTGATAAGACGATAGGGACAGTGGAGGTTAACTTGGCAATGCTTCCCAGATTTCCACAAAGCAAGTGCCCCACAGAAGAGAGTGGACATGTTTACTCTTTCCCCTTACCTCCTTCTGCTTGGTCTCCCTTGGTTTCTTTTGTGGCAGCTCAGGGTTGTCTGGGACACACTGAGAGATGCAGGCCATTGTATTGTGATGTCCTTAGTGGAGTGTTGGCCAGGAAACACAGGTCTTTGGGCAGGGTTGAGGTTAGTTTAGTAGAGCAACTTGAGTTTCACTTTGAAGCCTGTTGATTTGGTCAAAGGGTACTCTTGCCTTTCAGTGACCTAATTAAAATACTCCATTCCTGTGAAATAGTCTTCATTAGGCTTTATAAAAGGAAAATAACAGATGTTAATAGAAGCTCCTGCTTGTTCACTGTTGGTATTGGTTAGCAATGAGATTTTCCTGACTAGAAATTCTTCTCGAAGTTTGTTGCCAAAGGATTCTTTTAACTTTACTTATTCTACCAAAAGAGGCAAGACTTGCTTGGCAAGGAACAAGGATTAGTGTTATTAGAAGGTAGTCAAGAGTGATTAGGAGTCAGGGTGCTGTCCTGTTAGATTTGCTGGCTAATTCCAGCTCCACCATTTCCTGGCTGCATCACTTTGGGCAAGCCACTGGATGTTCTAGGCCTCAGTTTCCTTATCTATAGCATAGGGATTGAAACCGTCTCTACCTCACAGAATGAATGAGATAGTGAATGGTATGGGGGCATGTACTAAGTGCTCAGTAAATGGTGGTGCTGGTTGTTTCTCTTAATAATATTTTCTTTTTTTAGAAACCTCAAAATTGATAGGGTCTTCCTGAGCCTTCTGGGGAGGTCTGGGAAGTTATCTTCCTGGAGCCCAGCCTTGAAAGAATAGTGGAAAAGTGATGATGATCCCGAGGGCAGATGATCCTGTCTCTTCCATTTGAGGTTTTGTAGGGGAAAGCCCTGCCATTGAACACAGTGACAGAGAACTCATAAACCCAAAAGAGAAGCAGCCTGGGATAGAGTTTGTTGGGTCAACCCAGCTTCAAAGCTTGCTTATTCTAATTACCAGCTCTGTTGGGCAAATCCCTGCAGCCTCACGAGCCTCAGTTTAATCACAGACTATCTGCCCTTTAGAGTTGGTAGAGGAATGAGTAAGAAATACAAAGTGCTTGGCATGCTTCCTTCGCAGAATTCACTCGACTAGTTGCGCTGCTTATTATGCTTTTTATGGTGTAACTACGGATTAAGATCAAGAGGGTGGGTGGCACAGTGTGATACAGTCATAGAGTGTGGGGTCTGGAGTGAGACTCTGAGTTTAAATACCATTGCTACCATTCACTAGCTTTAGGACTCTGGGCAAATAACTTCTCCATCCTTCAGCTTCCTCATCTGTAGAGTGGGGATAATAATAGTATCCCTTTCATAGAATTATTGAAGGGACTAAATGACTTAATACATGTAAAGTGCTTGCAGTCTTGGTGAGAGCAGAATAGCTCTGAGAGAGCCTGTCCTGTTAAAAGAGCACACTTGGCAAAGAATCTAACACATCAGCCCTGCCCCAGCATCACCTCCTCCTCCTGGGCAGTCTCACTTGTTGCCTCAGATCCTGGTGCAACTTCCTCTTCTGAAAGTCCTGTGGGATCTTGGGTCCTTTTGATCACATTCCAGTCTGTCCCGTTGCCTATCCTTGTACAGGTCACTGTCTGTGACCCAGTCTCTGTCTGTTCATTTCACTTGCAGTCCATATTGTGAACCAGTCCCTGCGGCCCCATCTCATTATATTTCTTCTCTATCCTATAGGTCTG
Source organism: Nycticebus coucang (assembly GCF_027406575.1). Lineage (NCBI taxonomy): Eukaryota > Metazoa > Chordata > Mammalia > Primates > Lorisidae > Nycticebus > Nycticebus coucang. Next base: position 41,497,053 of record NC_069800.1, on the reverse strand, counting down.
CCACCCACCTAGGCCCAGATCACTTGAAGGTGTGGTCCCTGGAGGCCAAGAGTTACCCCAGGTCTTGCTGAGGCTTGTTTGGCCTCCACCCCAACACAAACACAAAGTTGGAAAATATATTCAAAGCTAGATTGGGTAAATAATACAATTCTGGGATACTACTATAGCTAGCATACATAACACATTTGACTGGTTTACTTTAATATTTCTATAAGGCCAAGGAACCAAGCCTTGTTCGGAAAACCTAATGTCTGAGCATCTGGGCTGCATCTTCCCATAAAACTCATAGTCCTTTTGGCACAATTTCTACTATTTAGGCCTGTGGCTTTCTGGATCCTTGAGTGTGGCCGTTTGACAGAATCTAAATTTTACAAAAAGAATTGTTTTGATAAACAAATTTGTATTGTGAAGTTTGGATATGGTCAAGGGGCCGCAGTTGGGAATCTGGAGGGCCATGTGTGGCCTTAAGGCCCCAGGTTCCCCACCCCTGCCTAGCTCTGGCCATATGATGCTGCCATTTCAGGTATTGTTTCAGATGTCCTCTCTGTACCTGTAGGTAGATGTTTTTGGATGGTGTGCAAGCGACACTCTCCATAATCTGACCTCTACCTATTTGTTGACTTTTCAGATTGTAACTTGTTTTTGAAGTATAAAATATATCCAGAAAAAGGTACAAGCCACTAGTGTATAGGTAAATGAATTTCACAAAATGTCAAGTAACTAGCGCCCAGATTAAGAAATAGAATGATGGGCGGCGCTATTTTAAAGAGCTATTGTCAGTGGCCTAAGGACTCCAAGGTTCCATAAGCAAAGTAAAGTATTTTTAAACAAGGTGGAACAATCTCAAATGTCACAGCCTGTAGGGTTTTCTTCATCACTCTCTTGTTTCAAGTTGTTTTACTTCCACAGAGGAGTGATAGAATGGCCATGATGAAGAAAAAGAGGAGAGTTGGGTATGGCTGGACAGCTGATGGTTAAGAGGGAGCCGGAAGAGGGTGGGAGGCTCCAGCCTTGCCCTGGTGTATCCCAGCAAGTTCATGGGTGTGTTCCAGAATGAAAAGAAGTGGTTCAATCTTTTTTTTTTTTTTTGTAGAGACAGAGTCTCACTTTATGGCCCTCGGTAGAGTGCCATGGCATCACACAGCTCATAGCAACCTCCAACTCCTGGGCTTAAGCAATTCTCTTGCCTCAGCCTCCCGAGTAGCTGGGACTACAGGCCCCTGCCACAACGCCCGGCTATTTTTTGGTTGCAGTTCAGCTAGGGCTGGGTTTGAACCCGCCACCCTCGGTATATGGGGCCGGCGCCTTACTGACTGAGCCATAGGCGCCACCCAGAAGTGGTTCAATCTTACAAGCAAACGTGGATCAGAATACAGATGGAAAAGCCTCTGAACCCAAAATTGGTGTCCCTGCTTATTTAATGATCAGAGAATTAGGTGGCGCCTGTGGCTCAGTGGGTAGGGCGCCGGCCCCTTATACTGAGGGTGGCCGGTTCAAACCTGGCCCTGGCCAAGCTGCAATAAAAAAGTAGCTGGGCGCTGTGGCAGGTGCCTGTAGTCCAAGCTACTCGGGAGGCTGAGGCACTCTACCAAGGATGATAAAGTGAGACTCTGTCTTGACAAAAAAAAAAAGTAGAATGGTACCAGCATCCGCAGAGCTCCTTTTGTGTCTTCTTCCAGTCACTGCTGCTCTTGCCTGGTTTCCTTGGATTTCCAGGCCCTACCTAGCCCATCAGGTATCAGCTGCCCCGATGGGCTATGTCTACTTGCATTGTACTTTCCTCCTGGTTTTATAATTGTTTACTGAGAGCTCCCTGAGGACAGAGACTGTCTGAGTCACCAGTCTCCTTGGCACCCAGTACCTGGTTGGCATAGAACATGCTTCAGAAATGCTTGCTTATTAATAGCACTGTTGGTCTAAAATATTTGAAGTCACCTTTATCTTTCCTTTATCTTCTCTGACCTTGCCCCAAGCTCATACTAATTCCTCATCTGCCTTCCTAAACCATTCTTTGTGGCCTGTCTAGCTTTCTCAGAATATGTTAGCCTTTTCTGAGTCTCTTGTATGCTTCCATGCTCCCCCTCACTTTTGCTCACGGCTGTGCTTGTGCGCCATCTACACCTGTCCCACATCCCACACCCCACACCCTGACACCCCCCACACTGGCCTGCTGAGTGTGGGAGTTCTTCGTGGCACCGTATTTCTGCTTGCAAATTTCAGGCTGCAGCCATCCAGTGATTTACTCCACAGAGAGTGTTCTCTGTGCCCACCCCCTGCCACAGTCCTCAGTTGCTATTCTGCAGGCTCTGTTTTAGTCAAGAGTCAGATTGAGTTTGTCCTTTGCCTATATTATATTATCCTATGTTTTATACTTCATGAATTTTTCTTCTTCAAGAACATTGGTTTCCTTTAATATATTTGCTTTTTTTTTTTTGGAGACAGGTTTCTCTCTGTTACCCAGGCTAGAAGACAGTGGGGCCATCATAGCTCACTGCAGCCTTCAACTCTTTGGCTTGAGTGATTCTCCCACCTCAGCCTCTTGAATAGCTGGGACTACAGGCACGGGCCACTATGCCTACCTATTTTATTTTTTTTCAGAGACAGAGGCCTTACTATGTTGCTCAGGCTGATCTTAAGAACTCCTAGCCTCAAGTGATTCTCCCACCTCTGCCTCCCAAAGCTCTGGAATTACAGACATGAATCATTACACCTGGCAATATGCTTGCATTTCTATTTTTCAAATTTTTAAATTCTTTTTTGAGATAAGTCTCACTCTGTTGCCCCAGGCTAGAGTGCCATGGCTAGCTAGCTCATAGCAAACTCAAACTTTTGGGTTCAAGTGATCCTCTTGCCTCAGCCTCCTGAGTAGTTGGGACTACAGGCACCCACGACACCGTCCAGCTAAATTTTTCTATTTTTTAGTAGAGATGGGGTCTTGCTCTTGCTCAGGCTGGTCTTGAACTCCTGGGTGATCCACCTGCCTTGGCCTTCCAGAGTGTTAGGATTATGGGCGCGAGCCACTGTGCCTGGCCTATCCTTGCATTTTTAAAAAGGATTTCATATGTATCACTGAATCATATCCATTCACTCATTTATTCATCCATCCACCCATGAGATCTGTGCCAGGCACTGTGCTAAGTGCTGGAGAGTCCAAGTTCAGAGAAGTTTACTGCCCTTCAGAAACTCACAAACAAATGGAGAGAGAGAAGGAGAAACATTATCAAATTATAATAAGATAGTACCAGTATTGGATGAGATAAGGCTTATTAACACATGGATTAAGAGAAGGGGCACCAGAGTCAGCTATGTGGTTTTGGTTACATTATTTAAGCTTTCTGTTTCTGCACCTTGGTGTCTTCAGCTGTAAAATGGATAGAATGTGTGATTTCTTTTTCTCATTAAGAAAAAAATAAAGAGAAAAATAGAAGCTTTCACAAGGTTGTTGCAGGCCCGTTCTTGATGAAGAGGATACAGTATAGTGCTTGGCACCTAGAAAGTGATCTATAAATGTTATCTGTGATCATTTTTGTTTTCACCTTTGCTTGGGCTCATAGAGAAAGTAACCTTTCAACAGTCCATTAAAGAGGGGTAGGGAGGGATGGTTTAGGCAGAGGGAAGAGCCTGAGAACAGACACAGAGAAATGAAAGGGCATGATTTTTTCAGAAATTGGGAGTGATCCAGTGTAGCTGGGACAGGATTTGTGTAGAAGAGTGGTGAGAGGTGAACTTAGAGAAACAAGATCGCAAGGGTGAAAGGTTTTATTTGCTGTTGGGAGTTTGGACTTAACCCAATAGATGAAAGGGAACCATCAGCAGTCTTTAAAGATGGGCTTGTCACAGTCTCTACTGTGTTTTAGACGAGATTGGGCGTGTTTAGGGTGGTATGACTGTAGACTCTACTGTGCTTTGGAAGGATCCTTTGGTGCTCATGTGGAAGATGGATTGGATGGATGGGGGTTGGGGAGACCCTTAAGAAGGAGAAGGAGGAGACTGCTACAACTCCTGGTGAGAGATGAAGAGAGCAAGAACTGGAGTGGTGTATGCCCTGAGGTGGATCAGCAGGGCTTGGTGGAAGGGAGGAATGAGGAGCCAGGGGGATACTTGCCTGCATGTTGATGTCCCTCACTCACGAGAATAGCAGGAGGAACAGAATTCTTCTTCCTAAAGATTTCATACAAAGGGGTGGGTGAGATGGGTCACACCTTTATTCCAGCACTGAGGGAGGCCAAGGCAGGAGGATCCCTTGAGGCCAGGAGCTCAAGATCAACCTGAGCAAGAGTAAGACCCTGTCTACCAAAAAGAGAAAAATTAGCCAGGTGTTATGGTGCATACCTATAGTCTTAGCTACTTGGGAGGCTGAGACAGGAGGAGCTTTTGAGCCCAGGAGTTTGAGGTTGCTGTGAGCTAGGCTGGCACCATGGCACTCTAGCCTGGGCTAGAGTGAGATTCTCTCAGAAAAAAAAAAATTCATCTAAGGCAGGAATACTGCCTCATCTTGATTCTAGAATATGTATTCTAAAACTCAAAAGTCCGTTCTACTAGGCTCTTCTTCTCTCTTGGGTCTTCTAAACAGTTAGCTGTTCCAGACAAACAGTTATTGATCTCAGGCAATTAGAGCAAGAGGGGACTGTGTCTCCTGGGAGAGAAAAAGTGAAAGTCATGTGTTTGTTTTCACCACATTTGTAAGAATAGATGGAGTTGGAGCATTAGCCTTCCTTCTCTGGTAACAGACACGTAGCCCTCTTCTCTCCCTGCCCCCCAAATCGGTAGAGAACCGTGTTAAATTAAAAAGTTCTTTATAAGCAAGATGTAGTGGTGTATACCTGTAGTCCCAGCTGCTTGGGAGACAGAGGCAGGAGGATTGCTTGAGATTAGGGGTTAGAGGCTGCAGTGAGCTGTGATCATATCACTTTATTACAGCGTGGGTGATAGAGTGAGACTATCTCTTAAAAAATTTTTTAAAAAAGTTTCATTTCAGTTTTTTTCTTAACAAGTTTCTGATAAAATGTCATTCATATTTTTAGCTGAGACAGGGAATCCATTTGGAGCCCACTCTAGCCGTTGGGCTCCAAACAGCACCTTTCCCACTGTAGCCATCAGGAGTGTGTGAGCCTCGCTGGCGTCATGGCTTAGCTGGGCATGATCCTGTCTCTGCTTAATCATATTTATGAGTACCCTGGATTCAGTACTTCATGCCTGGCACTATCCACCCCATAGAATTCTGTCCTTTGTCTTTTATTTCCAGCTTCCTCCTTTCTCTGCTTTCCTTCCACTTTCTATCAGCCAGGATTGTTCTAGATGGTGAGTTTCCTTGGTTTGAAGGATGGAGCACACAAAGTTCTTTCTCTGTTCCCTCTTCTGGAAAGTCATCCCATTTCTAACCCTCCTTTTTCTAAGGTGACTTTTTTTTTTTTTTTTGAGACAGAGTCTCACTACATCGCCCTTGGTAGAGCTGTGGTGTCACAGCTCACAGCAACCTTAAACTCTTGGTCTTAAGCAATTCTCTTGCCTCAGCCTCCCAAGTAGCTGGTTTACCCTCCCAGAAGGGTAAACCTCCCTGGACTAACCTTCACTTAGTAAATAACTTTCCATGTCATTGCAAATTCTTTTATAGCATCGTGTTTAATGATTCCATAGTAGTCCATTTTTTTTTTTTTTTTTTTTGTGGTTTTTGGCCGGGGCTGGGTTTGAACCCGCCACCTCCGGCATATGGGATCGGCGCCCTACTCCTTGAGCCACAGGCGCCACCCAAGTAGTCCATTTTTATGAGGGAAATGGGGACATGATTATAATTAATATGGCTTGAAAAAAGTAATACACTTAGCCCGCCACACACCCAGCTATTTTTGTAGCAGGCCTGGGCCGGGTTCGAACCTGCCAGTTCCCGTGCATGTGTCTGGCGCCCTCGCCACTGAGCTACAGGTGCCGAGCCCCAAGGTGACTCTTAAATGTTTCAAGTACATGGACTACTTTAGTGGTCAAGGGATGCTATCGGTCATTTCCTCCTGTTTGTCTCTGGACCTAGGTTGGGAGAAGGGTAAATCACCCTGGACTAAAAGGAGTGACTAGTTCCTGATTTTCTGAAACACCATTGAGAGGATGCCTGTTATTTTCAGTTAACCCCACACTAATGAGAGTGACCATAGGTATTGTCATTTTATGAAACATTATATGACACCTGTAGTCCCAGCGTTGTACCTTATTTCTGGGGCCACATAGAAATCCCTGTCTTAAACCATCTGAAAGGAAATTGCTTTTTTTAAAAAATTATTATTATTATTATTATTATTATTATTTTGAGACAGAATCTTACTCTATTGCCCCTGGCTAGTGTGCCATGGCATTGTAGCTCTTAGCAACCTCAAACTCTTGGGCTCAAGCGATCCTCTCGCCTCAGCCTCCCAAGTAGCTGGGACTACAGGCGCTGGGACTACAGGCGCCTGCCACAACACCTGGCCAGTTTTTCTATATTTAGTAGAGAGAGTATCTTGCTCTTGCTCACTCTGGTCTCGAATTTCTGAACTCAAGCAATCTACCTGCCTTGGCCTTCCAGAGTACTAGGATTATAGGCTCAGGCCACCACCTGGCTGGGGAATAGCTTTTTTAAAAAATAATCATTTTTTTCTCAATGACAAAAACAAAGTATGTTTAGTTTAGAAAATTTAGGGGCAAAAGAGAAGCAAAAACATAAGTCATGCATAATCCCCACTATCCAGAGGCAACCATTGTGAATTTTGTGGGCTACGCTTTTAGTCTTTTTTTTTTTTTTTGAGACAGAGTCTCATTAGAGACTACTCTGTTAGTAGAGTGCTGTAGTGTCCCAGCTCACAGCAAACTCAAACTCTTGGGCTTATGTGATTCTCTTGCCTCAGCCTCCCAAGTAGCAGGGACTACAGGCACCCGCCACAGCGCCCAGTTTATTTTTTGTTGTTGTTGCAGTTGTTTAGTTGGCTAGGGCTGGATGCGAACCCCCCCACCCTAGGTGTATGTGGCTGGCGCCGTAATCATTGTGCTATGGATGCTGAGCCTGCTTTTAGTCTTTTAAAAAATGTTTGTATATATTTTTAAAAAGGAGATTATAATATATATATCTTCTATAACCTTCACTTAGTAAACAACTTTCCATGTCATTGCAAATTCTTTCATAGCATCATGTTTAATGATTCCATAGTAGTCCATTTTTATGAGGGAAAGGGGGACATGATTAGTAAAATTAATATGGCTTGAAAAAAGTAATACACACATGACCTAAAGATTACACATAAGGAATGGATGTTGTGAAGAGTGATGGGTGTTAACAACATTCAAAGAGATAAGTTTCACGGCTCTGAATGTCAGAATAACTGTAGGCTTAATATATTGGTACATTAAATAGGATATGGATATTAATAGACTTGATCCTTTTATACTAGAGGGATCAAGTCTATTAACATCCCTGGGCTAGAGTTTTGTAAAATCTGTAAATTTTACAGGAGATATGCCTGTAGTGTCTCAGGTTGCCACAGGTAAATGATTTTTTACCTTCTTGATTTCCTTTTATTGAGAATCAAGCCAAGCATCGCTCACTCTGTGTAAAAGGCACACACCCTGTTTATCAGGAGGCAATTGTAGGTGATTATGTGAACGGTTATGGAAAATTTCGTGTTGATAGAGACTCGCTGAGTCTAATCCTGATTGATGAGGCTGGATTATTCCATACGTTTATTTCTTTTTACAGGCAGTGCTTTCCTCAGTGCTATTTTTCTTGCCTTAGCAACATACCAGTCTCTGTACCCTCTCACCTTGTTTGTCCCAGGACTCCTTTATCTCCTCCAGGTAAGCACTTGCTGGTCAGAAGCCAGCACCTAAATGACATTTATTACATGGCCTGGTCCCTGCTTGGGGGAAGGGCATGGGTCAATGAAGACAATGGGACTACTTGCTTCTACTTGAAAATGCACACCCAAAGAAACTTCATTAACTTTTGGCCAGGTGTGGTGACTTACACCTCGCACTCTGAGAGGACGAGGTGGTGGGGGAATCTCTTGAGCTCAAGAGTTGGAGACAAGCCTGAGCAAGAGCGAGACCTTGTCCCTACTAAAAATAGAAAAATTAGCCCGGTGTTGTGATGGGTGCCTGTAGTCCTAGCTACTTAGGAGGCTGAGGCAGGAGGATTGCTTGAATCCAGGAGTCTGAGGTTGTTGTAAGCTAAGCTGATGCCATGGCACTCTAGTCTAGGCAACAGAATGAGATCCTGTCTCAAAAAAGAAAAGAAAGAAATTTGACTAACTTTAAGAAAAGTTAGAACCTAATAGTCATTAAGTTCTAACTATAAGCTGGGTGTGGTTGCTCACCCCTGTAATCCTAGCACTCTGGGAGGCCAAGGCAGATGGGTTGCTTGAGTTCAGGAATTTGAGACCAGCCTGAGCAACAGCAAGACTCCCACCAATACTGAAAGAAAAATTAGCTGGGTATTGTGGTAGGCCCTTGTAGTCCCAGCTACTTGGGAAGCTGAGGCATGAGGATCACTTGAGCCCAAGAGTTTGAGGTTTCTGTGAGCTATGATTACACCAGGGCATTAAATCCCAGGGCAACAGAGTGAGACTCTGTCTCCAAAAAACAAACAAAAAAGTTCTAACTATAGTAGTGCCCCACCCCGTATCCCACAAAGGGGATATGATATGTTCTAAGACCCCTAGAGGATGCCTGAAACCTTATATACTACCAGATCCTATGTATACTATGTTTTGGTCCATTTGAGACAACTACTAAGGTGACTAACAGGTAGGGACATGGTGGGTAAAGGGTGATTCACATCCCAAGTGGGACAGAACAGGACAGCATGAGGTATCATTACTCAGAAAGGCATGCATTTAAAACTTATGAATTGCTTATTTTTTGAATTTTCCATTTAATATTTCAGACCATGGTTGACAATGGGTAATTAAAATAGTGAGAAGCCAAACCTCAGATGGGGGGGTGGGGGGCAACCTTGTGATTTGCATATAATTGTAAATGTATAAGTGCATTTTACTTTATATGCTATTTGTGTTTACGATGATCTACCAGTTATCAGGCATTTTTCTTTTTTCAGTATTAATATATAGACCTGTAAGCTCATTTCTCTTTTTTTTTTTTTCAAAGCAGAGTTGGAATAGATTTTTCTTTTCTTTTCTTTTTTCTTTTTTTTTTTTGCAGTTTTTGGCAGGAGATGGGTTTGAGCCCACCACCTCCAGCATATGGGGCCAGCGCCCTACCCCTTTGAGCCACAGGTGCCTCCTTAATTTTTCCTTATTGTAACACTCACCCTGTAGGATTCTTAGGGGACTTAAATGTAGTATACCTGATGCAATGCTTGGAATATAGTGGCTGATCAATAAATATCAATTACAAAATACTGATCACATTTCCCGGGAACATACTATATACATCAGGCACTATACTAGCATTTTCTAGGCATCATCTCATTTCAGCCTCATAAGAGCTTTGTGTTGTGGAGTGGGTGTGGTGGCTCATGCCTATAATTCTAGAATTCTGGGAAGCAGAGGTGGGAGAGCCCTTGAGCTTAGGAGTTCAAGACCAGCCCGAGCAAGCGTGAGACCCTGTCTCTACTAAAAATAGAAAAGCCGGGTATTGTGGCAGGTGCCTGTGATCTCAGTTATTTGGGAAGCTGAGGCAGGAGGATCGCTTGAACACAGGAGTTTGAGGTTGCTGTGAACTAGGCTGATGCCAGGGCTGTCTAACCTGGGCAACAGAGTAAGACTCTATCTCCAGAAAAACCAAACCAAACAAAAGAACCTTATGGTGTGGAATAGGTCATATTATTGGCCATATATTAATCTAGTTTAATTAGTCTTATAAGACACAAGAATTGAAACTGGACTGTTGGGAGATTAAGTCACTTAAGGTCATATGACCAGTAAGTGAGGGGAGAAATGACTAAGCTTGGCAACATCTATGTGTGGGGAGTAGGAATAGGGGGAGTTTGAGATGAACTTCAGGATCCCATTTATGTGGAAATTAAAATGCCAGACCATACTATATTAAAAGTTTTTATGTCAGTATGTAAGTATGTAAAATGGCCTGAAGGGCATTAGAAATCAGTCCATTTCCATCCAGGAAACAAGCTCACTTGTTTGAATATGAAGGAGGGAACAGAAGATGAAATTATTCTTTAAGGCTGAGTTCTTGCCAGACTCATAGGTGGACCCTTAGGCTTGAGTTTCGCAGAGATCCACAGGTTACAAGGAAAGAAGCTAGAACTAATGGACAGGGGGAATGAGAATCTCAGTAGAAGACAGTTCTGTGACAGTGGGATGTCCCAAGTTAGGTGAGTTCCCTGTGAATCACAGTGTTTAGTTCAGAAGCTAAGCTGAGTGACACTTGTTGGGGAGCCCTAGCAAAGCTGTAAGCATCAGCATAGGTGGCTAGACCTGATGGTCTTAAATATCCCTTCTACTTTCGAATCAAAATGGATTTCATAAACACGAATAAGTGACACCTTTGCTTTTGACATTCTGTTTTTCTCAGAATTTTTCGAGCCTTCCTAGGTGTAAACTTCCCTCTAGAAAAGTCGTATAATGTGGTACATCAGAGCAGAGCTTGCCTGGGACATCTTGTTAAGGCAGAAAGCAAAGTATTCCTCAAAGATTAATGAAACCAAATAAAAAAAAAAAAACCCAAACACTGAAACCAGCTGAAAAGGGGTTCATCCTTGCCAAATTTGAGATATATTTTGAGTATCAAAAGAATGATGATGAAGTGCAGTGGCTCTTACCTGTAATCCCAGCACTCTGGGAGGCCGAGGCCAGTGGATCCCCTGAGCTCATGAGTTCAAGACCAGCCTGAGCAAGAGCATGAGTTCAAGACCAGCCTGTTTTTACATATAGCTGGGTGTGCGGGGAGTTGCCAGTAATCCCAGCTACTCGGGAGGCTTAGGCAAGAGAATCCACTTGAGCCCAAGAGTTTGAGGTTGCTGTGAGCTGTGACGCCACAGCACTCTACTGAGGGTGACAGATTGAGACTCTGTCTCAAAAAAAAAAAAATTTGCTGTGGTTGTTAGTATTCAAATGTTCATACAAATGACACGATCACCAGTCTATGTGAGGAGATGAGGGGGAAAGAAAATAATTTATTTTTTAGAGTCAAAGAAAGTGTAAGTTAGTTTATACTTCCACCTTTGACAGTGTAAACCTGCCTCCATTGTGCTGGTGGAATTTCTAGAGAGTGCTAGTGTCTCATCAGTGCCAGAGGCAAAGCTATTTTTCTCTTCCCTTCATGAGACACAGGATCAAGGGTAAAGGATGCTGCATCTGGCTCCCTGGTGAATCACTGTTAACAGCAGTAGTTTGAGCTCATCTGGTTCCCACCCTCCACTCTTCTCTTCCCCTGACCTTGGCTTAGAGCCTAGTTTCCAAATTAAGGAGACACTTAAAATGTTATAATCTGATAGCACGCAGAATAAATTAGGTCTGACATGCACAGGAGCAAGAGGCTGCACTGAAGGAGAGCCAAGTGCACAGGACCAAGGAGCTGAAGCTGTGAGCCCAAGGGAGGCTTGCTGAAAAGTTCATGGTGCAATCCCAGAAGTTTCTGGTTCCCCCCTTCCTTTTGTTTAGAATTCCTAAAGCCTTGGACCCTCTGGGATGGTTTGACGTCCTTAGTTTCTTTTAAAGACAGTAACAGATGACAGGGAAAATACCTCTTGGTTTTGCTTTAATCCTATCTGACCTTCTCTTTGAACTGAAAAGGTTAATCCTGCGATTTCTATACTTTCTCGAGCTCGGGTGAGGTCACATGATGCTAGCTTGCTTTAAAGGAGCCAAACCTCATTACGTCTTCCTTGGTAAGCCGGTCCTTCCCCGGCCTTCTCTGGGGCCTTATTTAGAGTTTTCTTGCCTTATTCTTTTCTCCTCCAGCAGTTTTCTGTTATCTCTGTTGCCAGGGCAGAGGTGGCAGTATTGTTAGCCTTGTTTCTTTTTAGAACAGGTAAAAATGAGGGTAAGAGCTTGATCAAGCATTTTCTTTTTTCCTTTTCTTTTCTTTCTTTCTTTCTTTTTTTTTTTGAGACAGAGTCTCACTATGTCGCCCTTGGTAGAGTGCCATGGTGTCACAGCTCACAACAACCTCAAACTCTTGGCCTAAGTGATTCTCTTGCCTCAGCCTTCCTAGTAGCTAGGACTACAGGAACCTGCCATAACGCCCAGCTATTTTTGGTTGCAGTTGTCATTTTTTTTTTTGCAGTTTTTGGCTGGGGCCAGGTTTGAACCTGCCACCTCTGGTATATGGGGCTGGCACCCTACTCCTTGAGCCACAGGTGCCGCCCCTTGCAGTTGTCATTGTTGTTTAGCTGGCCTGGGCTGGGTTGGAACCCGCCAGCCTCAGTGTATGGAGCTGTAACCACTGTGCTATGGGTGCCGAGCCTCATCAAGCATTTTCGACAAACTTTTCCATCAGTTTTTTTTTTTTTTTGAGACAGAGTTTCATTATGTTACCCTTGGTAGAGTGCTCTGGCATCACAGCTCACAGCAACCTCAAACTCTTGGGCTTAATCGATTCTCTGGTCTTAGCCTCCCAAGTAGCTGGGACTACAGGCCTCTGCCACAACACCTGGCTGTTTTTCTTTTTTTGTTGTTGTTGGGGATTCATTGAGGATACACAGAACCAGGTTACATTGCTTGCTTTTGTTAGATAAGGACCCTCTTATATTTGTGTCCGACCCCCAAAAGGTGCACCACACCCCTTGACCTCCTACCCCGTCCCTCCTCCAGCTATTTTTCAGTTGCAGTTATTATTGTTGTTCAGCTGGCCCGGGTCAGATTTGAACCCGCCAGCCTGGGTTATGTGGCCAGCGCCCTACCCTCTGAGCTACGGGCACTGCCTTTCCATCAGTTTTGTTGCCTCTAATTACCTGAAAGGCAAAATGATACTTCCTTGGTTTCTTCTTGAGAATCTAAGAGCTTAGATGTAAACACTTTGTTAGATTCCAGCTCCCTTTAAGAGTTTATTCTTTTTCCTTTTCATACCATGTCCTAAAAAGAAAATGGTTTCTGTATTGACAACACTTTCCTCTCTAATGTTTTAACGAGTCCAGGAGAGGGAGATAATTGAAAGTTTCTCCCCTTTCTCAATATAGTTTGGCTTTTTCTGAAGCAGTCTGAGAATTATTTTACTTCCCTAAGTATTTTTATATATTAAGCAACAACATTCTGGGATACTACAATGACTGGTTGAATTTTTCAGGTTGTGGGTACATATAATCCATGCACCAAATCTGGCCCACAGATGTGCTTTATTTGACTGTGGTGTTCTAAGTTTTTAAAAAATTACTTGTTAGCAGCTTGGCACCTGTGGCTCAAGTGGCTAAGGCGCCAGCCACATACACCTGAGCTGTCGGGTTCGAATCCAGCCCAGGCCCGCCAAACAACAATGACAGCTGCAACCAAAAAATAGCCGGGTGTTGTGACACGTGCCTGTAATTCCAGACACTTGGGAGGCAGAGGCAAGAGAATCTCTTGAGCCCAGGAGTTGGAGGTTGCTGTGAGCTGTGATGCTACAGCACTCTACCCAGGGCAACAGCTTGAGGCTCTGTCTCAAAAAAAAAAAAAAACAATTACTTGTGAGCATTTAAAAATTCTTGTTAAATATTTGTATTTCTGGCTGATTTTGGAGACTTGGAAGGTCTGTCCTCTTTGAGACAGAGTATGCCCTCTGCAGTTTCCCAGGATCTCTGTGTTTTATCCGTGTCATACTTCTCTCATTTGTTACCTGCCTCGCTCCTGGAGGTATTTGAATGTGTGTCTGTGTCCACTAAAAAGTTCAGGACAATAGCTGGGCACGGTGGCTCATGCCTGTAATCCCAGCACTGTGGGAGGCTGAGGCAGGAAGATTGAGCTCAGAAGTTCGAGGCTTGTCTGAGCGAGAATGACACCCTGACTCATGAAAAAAATGGAAAAACCCAGCTGGGCGCCGCAGCGAGCACCTGTAATCCCAGCAGCTTCGGAGGCTGAGGCAGCAGGATGCCCACTGCCCAAGTCTATGGTTGCAGTGAGCTACGACGCCATTGCACTCTGCTCAGGGAATAGGGTAGAACTCTTTCTTGACAAACAAACAAACAAACAAAAAAGTCCAGGACATGGGCGGCGCCTGTGGCTCAGTGAGTAGGGCGCTGGCCCCATATGCCGAGGGTGGCGGGTTCAAACCCAGCCCCGGCCAAACTGCAACAACAAAAAAATAGCCGGGCGTTGTGGTGGGCGCCTGTAGGCCCAGCTGCTCGGGAGGCTGAGGCAAGAGAATCACATAAGCCCAAGAGCTGGAGGTTGCTGTGAGCCGTGTGATGCCATGGCACTCTACCGAGGGCAGTAAAGTGAGACTCTGTCTCTACAAAAAAAAAAAAAGTCCAGGACAGTGACCAACCCTGTATGAATAAACATTCATAGAGCCCACATTGTGATATTAAAATAGCATTTACGCATTGAAAGAAACTGGGGTTTCCTAGAGAAGTAGCTAATTCCAGGTTTTAGGGCAGAACATATACAGGATGATCCTGGAATGTTGTGATTATCAGATAATAAGGAAGATGTCAAAGGCTATTGGAGTCATCTCAAAATTATCCAGGATCCAACTTGAAGAGTTAGGTGGATAATTTGAGCTTCAGTAGAACAAGAGTTACAATAGATTTAAACCCATAAATATATTTATATGCATGCATTCATAATGATAATAAAAAGGAAACCTAATTGGTTCCATTGAAACTGACAGAAAATCAATCCATTATCTTGAAAACTGGATAAATGAAAGAAAAAATTATTTCTCCTGCCTTTCCTGTACTATTAAGTAACCATATAGTAGATGAGGGGAAGTATCTATTCATAATATTATTCCAACTTGCAAATAAAATTAAAATGGTAGGATAACATTATTTTACATCCTCTGTTGATCTAGATATTGAGCATCAATCACTCCTAATCTCTTTTGCCTACTTACAAAAGAACATACCACTACCAAATTTTGCCAAAGTTTACTAAAATCCAAAATTTATCAAGTCTCTGGGTACAGCTGCAATTGTTAAGAAATACCAAAGGCCAAAGTATATAATTAGGAGATCCAGATTACTGTTTATTCTATAGGTTAAATATCCTGGCTTCTTTAACATATAATTGTAAAAGAGAAAAAAGCATGGGTAGGAGTAGGGTAGAGTAGAGGGGCTGTAAATTAAGAGTATTAAAAATTGCATCAAATTTAAAAATTTTTAAAAATTTTTAATTATTATGGGTATATAATAGTTTGATACATAGGCATGCAATGTGAATTAATTAAATGAGGATAACTGGGGTATCCATCACTTGAGACATTTATCATTTCATTGCCTTAAGGAACACTCCAATACCAATCTTTTAGTTATTTTAAAATACATCCTAACTTGGGCAGCGCCTGTGGCTCAGTCGGTAAGGCGCCGGCCCCATATGCCGAGGGTGGCAGGTTCAAACCCAGCCCCGACCAACCCAAAAAAATAGCCGGGCGTTGTGGCAGGCGCCTATAGTCCCAGCTGCTCGGGAGGCTGAGGCAAGAGAGTCGCTTAAGCCCAAGAGTTAGAGGTTGCTGTGAGCTGTGTGACGCCACGGCACTCTACCGGAGGGCCATACAGTGAGACTGTCTCTACAAAAAAAAAAAAAAAAATACATCCTAACTTGTTATTGATTATAGCCACTTCGTGGTGCTGTCAAATATTGTTTGTTCTATCTATCTAACTATATTTTTGTACCTCCTAACCCTCCTCACTTTATCCCCACCTCCCTACTACTGTTCCTAGCCTCTGGTAACTGTCATTCTACTCTCTGTCTCCATGAGAGCAATTATTTTTAATATTTAGCTCTCACATATGAGTAAGAACATGTGAGATTTGTCTTTCTGTGCTTGGCTTATTTCACTTAACAAAATGTTCTACATTTCCATCCATGTTGTTACAAATGGCAAATTTCGTCCTTTTGTGTGGCCGTGTAATATTCTGTTGTGTGTATGTAATGATATTTCATTATCCATCCACTGATGGACACTCAGGTTGATTCCAAATCTTGGCTATTGTGAAAAGTGTTGGAATAAACATGGGAATGCAGATGTCTTTGTTTTGTTTTGTTTTGTTTGTTTCTTTTAAACAGAATTTCACTCTGTCATCCAGGCTAGAGTACTGTGGTATCATAGCTCACGGCAACCTCAAACTCCTGGGTTTGAGTGATCCTCTTGCCTCAGCCTCCTGAGTAACTGGGATTACAGGCACCTACCATAATGTCCAGCTAGTTTTTCTATTTTTAGTGGAGACAGGGTCTTGCTCTTGCTCAGGCTTTTCTTGAGCTCCAGAGCTCAAGGCATCCACTTACCTCAGCCTCCCAAAGTGCTAGGATTACAGGCATGAGCCAGTTTGCCCTGCCCAGATAGTTTTTCAATATATAGAATTCGTCTCCTTTGGATGTGGTAGTTCTATATTTAGTTTTTTGAGGAACCTCTATACTGTTCTCCATAGTGATTGCACTAATTTACATTCCTACCAACAGTGTACAAGGGTTTCCATTTCTCCACATCCTTAGCCAGCATTTGTTATTGCCTGTTTTTGTGATAAAAGCCATTTTAAGAGGGGTGAGATGATATCTCCTTGTGGTTTAGATTTGTGTTTCTCTGGCTAATGACATTAAGTAATTTTCATACACCTATTGGCCATTTGAATGTCTATTTTTGAGAATGTTTATTCAAATCCTTTGCCAGTTTTTTTTTTTTTTTTGCCCTTTGCCAATTTTAATTGGATTATTGATTTCTTCCTGTTGAGTCACTGGAGCTCTTTTTATATTCTAGCTGTTAGTCCTTTATCAGATGGGTAGTGTACAAAAAAATTTTTTTTGAGACAGAGTCTCACTCTGTGCCCTGGGTAGAGTGCTATGGCATCATAGCTCATAGCAACCTCAAACTCTTGGGCTTGAGCAATCCTCTTGCTTCAGCCTCCAGAGTAACTGAGATTACAGGTGTCCGACATCATGCCTGGCTAGTTTTTCTATTTTTAATAGAGAGACAGAGTCTCGCTCTTGTTCAGGGTGGCCTTTTTTTTTTTTTGAGACAGAGCCTCAAGCTGTCGCCCTGGGTAGAGTGCCATAGCATCATAGCTCACAACAACCTCCAACTCCTGGGCTCAAGCAATTCTCCTGCCTCCGCCTCCCAAGTAGCTGGGACTACAGGCACCTGCCACAACGCCCAGCTGTTCTTTGGTTACAGCCATCATTGTTGTTTGGCAGGCAGGGGCTGGATTCGAACCTGCCAACTCTGGTGTATGTGGCTGGCACCTTAGCAGCTCGCGCCACAGGTGCTGAGCTGCTCAGGCTGGTCTTGAACTCCTGAGCTCAAGGGATCCTCCCACCTCAGCCTCCCAAAGTGCAGGGATTGTAGGTGTGAGCCATCTCGCCTAGCTGGTAGTTAGCAAATATTATCTCCCATTCTGTGGGTTGTCTCTTCCCTTTGTTGATTGTTTTTCCCTTGCTGTGCAGAAACTTTTTAGTTTGATGTGATCTCCCTTGTCCAGTGTTTTGGTGGTGGTGGTATTATTCAAGAAATTATTGCCTAGACCAATGTCCTGAAACATTTCCCCAAAGTTTTCTTTTAGCTCTTTCATGGTTTCAGGTCTTAGTTTTAAATCTTTAATCATTTTAATTTGATTTTTATATGTGGCAAGAGATAAGGATCTAATTTCATTCTTCTGCATATGGATATCCACTTTTCCCAGCACCATTTATTGATGAGACTGGCCTTTCCCTGCTATCCTTGACACACTTGTCAAGGGTAAGTTTACTATGGATGTGTGGATTTATTTTTGGGTACTCTGTTCTGTTCCATTAGTCTACATGTCTGTTTTTATGAGTACCATGCCAGCTCTATAGTATAATTTGAAGTTAGGTAATATGATTCTTCCAGTTTTGTTTATGCTCAGGATGGCGTTGCCTATTTTGGATTTAAAATTGCATCAAATTTCAAAAAAAAAGTTGTATCAAAATTTTAAGAAACAGGCAAGACTATAGTATAAAGGGGTGCATGTGTAAGTGAAAACCATGAAGAGGTGGCGCCTGTGGCTCAGTGAGTAGGGCGCCGGCCCCATATGCCGAGGGCGGCGGGTTCAAATCCAGCCCTGGCCAAACTGCAACAAAAAAATAGCCGGGCGTTGTGGCGGGCGCCTGTAGTCCCAGCTACTCGGGAGGCTGAGACAACAGAATCACATAAGCCCAAGAGTTAAAGGTTGCTGTGAGCCGTGTGACGCCACGGCACTCTACCGAGGGCGGTACAGTGAGACTCTGTCTCTACAAAAAAAAAACCATGAAGATGCGGGCCAGGCGTGGTGGCTCACACCTGTAACCCTAGTGCTTTAGGAGATGGAGGCAGGAGAATCACTTGAGACCAGGAGTTCAAGATCAGTCTGAGCACAAATGAGATCTCTTATCTCTCTATTAAAAAAAAATATATAGGCGCCTGTGGCTCAGTCGGTAAGGCGCCGGCCCCATATACCGAGGGTGACGGGTTCAAACCCGGCCCTGGCTGAACTGCAACCAAAAAATAGCCGGGCATTGTGGTGGGCGCCTGTAGTCCCAGCTACTCGGGAGGCTGAGGCAAGAAAATCGCTTAAGCCCAGGAGTTGGAGGTTGCTGTGAGCTGTGTGAGGCCATGGCACTCTACCGAGGGCCATAAAGTGAGACTCTGTCTCTACAAAAAAAAAAAAAAAATATATATATATATATATATATGTAATATATATACACGTATGTGTGTGTGTGTGTGTGTGCGTGTATATGTGTTTATATTAGCTGATGTCAGGTGTGGTTGCTCATGCCTGTACTTCTAGCACTCTGGGAGGCTGAGGTAGGAGGATCACTTTAACTCAGGAGTTTGAGGTTGCTGTGCACTCTAGCTTGGGCAACAGAGTGAGACTCGATCTCTGAAAAAAAGGTGGGCTTGGGCAGGGAAGTGATTATTTCCTGAGAGTAGGGGATTGTGGTTGGGTCAGGGCACATGGGAGAGAATGACTGAAGTGTTCTTTCTTTTGACCTGGGTAGTGGTTATAAGGATGTTCACCTTATAATCACTAAGCCTTATATATCTTTTACGTGGTTTTCTGTATTTTGTGTTTTATGTTGCCATAAGATTTTTTTTTTTTTTTTTGTAGAGACAGAGTCTCACTGTACCGCCCTCGGGTAGAGTGCTGTGGCGTCACACGGCTCACAGCAACCTCCAACTCCTGGGCTTAAGCGATTCTCTTGCCTCAGCCTCCGGAGTAGCTGGGACTACAGGCACCTGCCACAACGCCCGGCTATTTTTTGGTTGCAGTTTGGCCGGGGCTGGGTTTGAACCCGCCACCCTCGGCATATGGGGCCGGCGCCCTACTCACTGAGCCACAGGCGCTGCCCGCCATAAGATGTTTTTAAAAATAGATCAGAATTCTCGGGCGGCGCCTGTGGCTCAGTCGGTAAGGCGCCAGCCCCATATACTGAGGGTGGCGGGTTCAAACCCGGCCCCGGCCGAACTGCAACCAAAAAAATAGCCGGGCGTTGTGGCGGGCGCCTGTAGTCCCAGCTGCTCGGGAGGCTGAGGCAAGAGAATCGCTTAAGCCCAGGAGTTGGAGGTTGCTGTGAGCTGTGTGAGGCCACGGCACTCTACCGAGGGCCATAAAGTGAGACTCTGTCTCTACAAAAAAAAAAAAAAAAATAGATCAGAATTCTTAGGGCATCAGTCTTTCAACCTGCAACTTCCAAACATATACATGTACATTTTACATATTTACATTTACTGTAGAGCAAAAGTAGTGAGTAAAATGAAAGCTCACTTGTTCACTGAGAAATTTTCAGTGTGAGCCTTGTTGAAGTCAAATAAAATACAGAGATCAATTTAAAACATTTAACACATACAGTTAGTAAGAATTATGATTCAGGTCTATGCATAGACCTGGAAGTCTTCCACACGTCAGAAGAACAAAGAGAAGGTTGCAAATTGTAAGTAATATTTTGAAAGAGCTGGTAAGCTCTGATTGGTGAGTGATTGGTAGATGAAACTAGTTTTAGAGTCATGGTAGGTCAATATAGCAGGCTGTTTCAGCAGCTGGGCTTGCGGAAAATTTAATTCTCAGAGCAGGTGCTACATGCCCCAAGTTCTTTTACCCCCAACCCCTCAACTGTGATTTAGTTGGGTATGACAAGAATGACTTGATTTGTATAATCAGCTTTTACAACCTCTGGATTAAATTTGGCCTTAGCATTTATAAACAAGCCATCAAAGGTTTCTGGAGTTTCTTTTTAAGAATTTTAGGTGTGCCTCACTATGTAATAGGAGTAGTCCTGAGAGATTAAGTGCAAGTTCAGTTTTTATAAATAGACTCAGAGCATACTCCACATTTACCATTTCAGGGCTGTGTTTCCCAAAGCAATCCTGACTCTCAGACCCCCCACTTACAAACAAATTGTACCTAAAATGTAGCGCACCTTTTATAATCACAAGGTGGTCAAGGAGAAAAGCATTTTCCATTCAAAGGTTGATAGTAACACTTTAGGTTGAATAAAGCACTTGGGAACAAGGTAGCAAACTGAAAGGTGGGGGCTGCTAATGAGATTTGCCCAGGGAAACCTCATCTCCAGGCTGTGTGTTTAGGACTTTCCCAGGAGAGCTGCTTTTAGCATTCTGCTTGATTCAAATATTCATGGCCATCTTTTTTCACTTCTTGGTATATTTCTTTAAAATATCATTAGTAAGGAGGAATGAAAAGACAGAACAAAATTTTTGCTTTCAAAGGTTTTTCCCCTGCCCCAAGCTGTGGTTTTCTTCCTCCTTTTCTTCCTTCCTTCTTTACTACATGGCAGTATTTTTCAGAAGGAAGAGAAGATCGCCATGATCAAAGGAACTCGGAACCTAAGTGCCTTCTTTAAATTTATCTATGGATACCTTTTCTTTTTTGAATTATTTTCCATCCCCAGAAAGATAGCATTCTCTTGAAAGTTTATTCTTACAGATCAGCACTGTCCAATAGAACTTTCGTGATGATGGGAATATTCCATATCTGCAAGAACGTGTGAGATGCATGTAAGCACTGGCTAGTGAGATTAAGGAACTAAAATTTTTTTTTTTTTTTTTTTTAAGGCAGAGTCTCACTATGTCGCCCTCGGTAGAGTGCTGTGGTGTCACAGCTCACACCAACCTCAAACTCTTGGGCTTAAGAGATTCTCTTGCCTCAGCCTCCCAAGTAGCTGGGACTACAGGCGCCCGCCACAACACCCAGCTATTTTTTGGTTGTAGTTGTCATTGTTGTTTGGCAGGCCCGGGCTGGATTCGAACCCGCCAGCCCTGGTGTATGTGGCTGGTGCCCTGTCGCTTGAGCTACAAGCGCCAAGCCTGAAGGCTTATTCCTGGACCAATCCTTTGTCTTGCCTCTGGTTAGAAGGGTTTCTGGTTGTCACCTGATGTGACTGTAAAGGCAGCAGAACCCTGCCTCTGCGATGTTGTCAGTTCTGCCTCGAGTGAGCCTTTCTTGCAATGGTGGTAGAAACAATTAGAGGGACAAAGAGCTGAGACTTACTTGAGCTTCTAGAATAGTTTATATGCACTGCTTTGTGCCTGCTCACTAATGAATATTTGTGTAATAAATGTCTCTGAGTGTGTCAGAATTTGCTCTGGAACTTGCTTTCTTTGCTGCAAGACTGTGGAAGAGAAGCTAATCTTCGACCATCTCAAACTCTTCAAGACAACTGTTAAAGAACCTGTGAGATGTATGTGACCGGAATGGCTTGATTCCGAGTGATTTAGCTGCTTTCTGCCTCTCAAGGCTGATCTTGTACGACTTCCACTTCACTCCTTGCATCGCAAACCACACCGACCTCTGCTCCTCCAGTGTGGCAAGTTCCTTCCCTCCTCAGGAACAACATTCATGGTGTACCATCTGCCTTGAATGCTCTGCATTTGTTTCTGCTTTCTAATAATATTTGTATAGTTTGGAGGATAATCAAATAAACATGTCTGTTCTTTCTGTTTTACTTCAGTAAGATGACTGTTCTAGATCTTTGGAAATCCCTTGCGTTTCTACATTGTACTCCTTCCCTCTATCCCAAACCTTATGACTCACCTGAATTTTTTGGTTGTCATTCTCTTGCTTTCTTTGAGTTTTCCCGTGTATGTATGGATTGCTACACAGAATATTAAATCTAACATTTCCCACCAACATTTTATAATGAGAAATTTTGAAGGAAGAACAAATATGAGGTGTGACAATTAAGTTTGTGAACTTACCACTGTGTGCATACGTTGACAGCACCGTACAAAGAACTTGGTAAGGTTTCATGACCTTGGTATATCAACGTCTCACAGTTGTGTTTGGGCTGCTATGTGGCGGTGTCTTGCTGAGTGGCCTTCTTTACTGTTGTTGTGTATTTATGTGTGCTGTTGCCAGAATGTAGGAGCTTAAATTAGAGCAATGAACAAACATTTGTAAATTTCCTGTTAAACTTGGCAACGGTGGAAGTGAAATCAGGAACATGTTAGTCCAAGTTCATGGGGATAATGCCGTGAAGAAAATGGCAGTCAACAAATGTATTAAACACTTTTCTGAGGGGAGGGAAAGCGTCACTGATGAAGAAAGGTCAGGGCAGACAGTAAAGAGCAGAACTGATGAAAATATTGCAAAATTTCATCAAATTGTGCATCAGAATTATCAGCTAACTGTGAGAAGCATAGCAGACCAAGTAAACATCGATGGAGAAACAGGAAAATCTTAACTGAAAATCTTGGCCAACACCTCATGGCTCTTGCATCAGGACAGTGCACCAGCTCACCTGGCAATGTTTGTGAAAGAGTTTTTCACCAATAAACAAATAATTGTCTTGGAACATTCTTCCTACTCACCTGATCTTGCCCCCAGTGGCTTTTTTATTTATCCAAAGATAAAGGCAATATTGTAAGGAAGTCATTTTGATGACATTCGGGATATGCAGGATAATACAATGACAGTTTGGATGGCCATTCCAGAAAGAGTTTCAAAATTGCTTTTTAAAAAAATTTTTTTGTTTGTTTGAGACAGAGTCTCACTCTGTCATCCCAGGTAGGGTGCCGTGGCTTCATCATAGCTTATAGCAGCCTCAAACTCTTGAGCTAAGGCAATTTTTAGTAGAGAGTGGTGTCTCACTCTTGCTCAGGCTGGTCTCAAACTACTGAGCTCAAGCAAAGTACCCACCTCGGCCTCCCAGAGTGCTAGGATTACAGGTATGAGCCACAGCACCTGGCCTCCAAAATTGCTTTGAAGGCTGGACTAGGCTCTGGCATCTGTGCATAGCTTCCCAAGGGGAGTACTTTGAGGATGACCGTAGTGATATTCAGCAATGACATATGTATTGCTTTCTCTAGGACAAGTTCACAAGCTTAATTGTCAGACTTATATGACCACTCATATATCTACTGCCATTAATATTTTATCATATTTGCTTTATCACATATCCATCTATCCATCAGTTAATCTTATTTTGATACATTTCAAAGTAAATTAAATATGTCAGTGTGCCCCCCTAAATAATTCATCATAAGCATCAACTGGAGTTCATTATTTATTTACAGTCTTTTTCATTTGAGGTAAAACTTATATACCATGAAGTGCGCAAATCTTAGTGTATTCATCTGTGTATCTCAAACTTGTATCAAGATATAAATAGTTTCCTCAGGCACTTTCCCCATCATTTCCCACCCCTTTCCTTCAGAGACAATTGTTCTGAAATTTTTTTGTTGTTGTTGCAGTTTTTGGCTGAGGCCGGATTTGAATCCGCCACCTCTGGCATATGGAGCTGGCGCCCTACTGCTTGAGCCACAGGCGCCACCCCTGAATTTTTTTTTTTTTTTTTTTTTTTCTGTAGAGACAGAGTCTCACTTTATGGCCCTTGGTAGAGTGCCGTGGCATCACACAGCTCACGCAACCTCCAACTCCAGGGCTTAGGCGATTCTCCTGCCTCAGCCTCCCGAGTAGCTGGGACTACAGGCGCCCGCCACAACGCCCGGCTATTTTTTTGTTGCAGTTTGGCCGGGGCTGGGTTTGAACCTGCCACCCTCGGCATATGGGGCCGGCGCCCTGCTCACTGAGCCACAGGCGCCCCCCCCCTGAATATTTTTTTAACCATAGATTAGTTTTGTTTATTGTGGAATATCACAAAAGTGGAATAAAACAATATGATTCTTTTGTGTAAGGCTTCTTTCATTCAGCATGTTTTTGAGATTTATTTGTGTTGTTGCATCCATTTCTTTTTATTGGTGGGTAATATTTTTGTGTGTGGATAGTCAGCTTTTCGTTTATCTATTCTTCTATTGATGGGATCTTAGCCTGCTTTCATTTTTTTGTCTGTTATAAATACAGCTAGATACTACAAATATTCTTGTACAAATATTTTTGTGGACTTGTTTTAGTTTCTGTTGGGTACTATCTAGAAGTAGAATTGCTGGGCAAATGGCTGGGCACGGTAATCCTAGCACTCTGGGAGGCCAAGGCAGGTGGATTGCTTGAGCTCACAAGTTCGAGATGAGCCTGAGCAAAAAGCGAGACCCTGTCTCTATTAAAAATAGAAAAAGCTGAGGCAAGAGCATAGCTTGAGCCCAAGAGTTGGAGGTTGCTGTGAGCTATGATGATACCATGGCACTCTACCCAGGGCTACAGATTGAGTGAGACTCTGTCTCAAAAAAAAAAAAAAAAAATGCTGGAGAAATGTATGTTTAGTTTTGTTAGGAACTGTTAGACACATTTTCATTTTTTTTTTTTTGTGGTTTTTTTTTTTTGGCCGGGGCTGGGTTTGAACCCACCACCTCCGGCATATGGGACCGGCGCCCTACTCCTTGAGCCACAGGCACCGCTCACATTTTCATTTTTTTATGTGCCATTTTATACCACCACCAAATAGGAGAGTCTAGTTGCAGCGTATCTTCACCAAGATTTGGAGGTCTCAATCTGTTTGTTATTAGTTATTCTGGTGGATAGATTATGTTATCTCATTGAGAAGTTCTGCTTGGTTTTTGTTCACTTGTTTTGCTTTGTTTTTGAGAATTCAGACTTCTATTTGACTAAGAAGGTATCTCTAAAATATAGAAAACAAAAATGATCAATCAGCCAAGATAATTAGAATTTTTTTTAAATTTCGAGTTAATGTGAGGGTACAAACAACTAGGTTACCATATTTGCATTTGTTAGGTAGAGTCCTTCTTGTAGTTGTGTCCTGAACCCAAAAGATGTGCCATATACCCTTACATTGTGCCTATTAAGTGGGAGCACAACCATCCCCTCCCCCCTTTCTCTCCTACTCTGATTCTCCCTTCCCCCAATTTGAATTGAATTTTTCTTTCTCTTATTTGAGTGTGTATTAGATCATCTACTGGCTTCATATTATTGAGTACATTGGATATTTGCTTTTACATTCTTGTGATACTTTACTGAGAAGAATGTGTTTCAACTCCATCTAGGTTAATACAAAAGATGTAAAGTCTCCATCTTTTTATGGCTGAATAGTATTCCATTGTATACATATACCACAGCTTGTTAATTCATTCCTGGGTTGGGAGGCATTTAGGTTGTTTCCACATCTTGGTGATTGTAAATTGAGCTGCAATAAACAAGTGCAAATGTCCTTTTGAGAAAATAATTATTTTTCTTCTAGGTAGATGCTTAGTAGGATGAAATAGGAGGTCTAATTTGAATTCCCTGAGGATTCTCCATACTTCTTTCCAAAGAGGCTGTATTAGTTTGTAGTCTCAAGGATAATTAGAATTTTAACAGATCTTTACATATACCAGTAAGCAGCCAGAATGTTTAATAATTATATAAATTATTTTAATATCACAATTAACATGTTTATTTTAATGAAGTTTAGAGACAAAGGGCTGCTGTTTTTCATACTAAGGCACATAGAGCTCTCTAATTTTTAAAATTGTATGTTTATGTTTTTTTAACCAAGCTGTAACAAATGGTTTCATCTCCATTTTTAAAAACTTTTCATTTTGAAATTTTTTTTTTTTTTTTGAGACAGAGTCTCGCTATGTTGCCCTTGGTAGAGTGTCGTGGAGTCACAGCTCACAGCAACCTCCAACTCTTGGGCTTAAGTGATTCTCTTGCCTCAACCAGGTAGCTGTGACTACAGGTACCTGACACAACACCCGGCCACTTCTTGTTGCAGTTGTCATCATTTTTGTTTAGTTGGCCCAGGCTGGGTTTGAACCTGCCAGCCTGGATGTATGTGCCCAGCGACTGAGCCATGAGCGCTGCCCCATTTTGAATTATTTTTAGAGTCAGGGAAAAGTGGCAAAAATAAGTGTGTTTGCATCTTTCCCCCACGTACACTAATGTTAAAACTTTACATAACCATAGTACAATTATCAAGAACAAAAAAATTAACATTTATGCAATATTATTAACTAAACAACAGACTTACTAGAATTTTGCATTTTTCTACTAAGGCAGTTGTTTTGTGCCGGGGTGCCCTCTTCCAGCCCCACGTTGCATTTAATTATTGCATCTCCTTTGTCTCCTCTAGTCTGAGACACTTGCTCAGTCTTCTCTTGTCATTCATGACTTTTGAAGTCATTTTTGTCAAATGCACCTCAATTTAGATTATCCTATGTTTTCTCATGGTCGAGCTGAAGTTATTCATTTTTGGCAGATATGCGTGTTATGTCCTCAGCGTACCACATAGAAGTTTTTGTGATGTCACCATGTTTTACCAGTGGTGATGTCCCCCTTGATCCCAGGTTAAGTTGCTATCTGCCAGGTTTCTCCACTGTGAAGTTTTTATCTTTTCTTTTGTAGTTAGTATCGTAGGGAAGATACTTGAAGATTATGCAAATCTGTTTCTCCTCAAATTTTTACCTACTAATTTTAGCATTCAGCAGTAGATCTTGTCTATAATAATTACCCAGTGATGATTCTCTACTGCCCACCTTATTTCTGCATTTATTAATTGGAATTCTAATGTGAGAAAGAGCAGTCATCCTTTCTCCCTAGTTTATTTATTTATTCAGTTATTTATTTTCATTAGTATGGTTTCATGAATGTGAATTTTATTCTGTAGGTTAAAACTCACTACTATGGCCACTTAATTTTTGACAAGGGTGCCAAGACCAATCAAGGAGGAAACAATAGTCTCCTCAACAAATAGGTCTTGAAATAGAAAAAAAAAAAACTAGCTGGGCATTGTGGCAGGTGCCTGTACTTGGGAGGCTGAGGCAGGAGAATCACATGAGCCCAGGAGTTTGAGGTTGTTGTGAGCTATGATTCCATGGCACTGTAGCCTGGCAACAGAGTAAGACTTTGTCTCAAAAAAAAAAAAAAAAAAAAAAAAAATGGTTCTTGGACAATTGGATAACCAGATGCAAAAGAATAAAGTTGGATTTCTACCTCACCCCACATATAAAAATTAATGCAAAATGGATGAGCAACCTAAACATAAGAGCTAAAGCTATTTGAGGAAAACATAGGGGTAAATGGCAGTGCTTTCTTAAGATTTGATACCAATAGTGTGAGCAACGAAAATGAAAAATATGGGTAAATTGGACTGAAAATCCTTTTGGATTTCAGAAGATATCAGCAAGAAAATGAAATGATAACCCACAGAATAGGAGAAAATATTGGCAAATAAATGCATTAGATAAGGGATAATATTCAGAATATATAAGGAACTTTTAAAACACAATAAAAACAAAAATTGTGAGGTTGGTCACAGTGGCTCATTCCTATAATCCTAGAACTTTGGGAACACAAGTTGAGAGGAATGCTAGAGGCCAGGAGTTCAAGATCAGCTTGAGAAACAGCAAGATGCTGAATTGGGCCAGGTGTAATCTCACCTGTAATCCTAGCACTCTGGGAGGCTGAGGTGGGAGGATGGTTTGAGGTCAGGAGTTTTGAGACCAGCCTGAGCAAGAACAAGACCCCATCTCTACTAAAAATAGAAAAATTAGCTGGGCATGGTAGTACTTGCCTGTAGTCCCAGCTACTTGGGAGTCTAAAGCAGGAGGATTGCTTGAGTCCAGGAGTTGAGGTTGCTGTAAGCTAGGTTAAAGCCACGGCACTCTATCCTAGGTGACAAAATGAGACTCAGCCTCAAAACAACAACAACAAGATGCTGAATTGTATAATTTAATATGGTTAAATATAGGTTATGTGAATTTCATCTCAAAAAATATGTATCTGCTACAGTCAGTACTTTGTTGTTTAAACTTTTCCAGTTTTAACCATTAGGAGCTCATTTAGGTTGGTTCCTGTGCTCTTTTGACAAGCTCCCATGTATTTTTCAGCATTTCCTTTCTTTCTGGTACCACAAAATGTTCTAGGCTCATCTTGGATTTTCCCTGTCCTAGCTCTGAAATCAACTACTTCTCCAAAGACACCTGCTTTATTTCATTGCAAAATGTTGTTTGAAAATCAAGATCTGAGTGTCATAATGCAGAAGAATGTATGTGCTAAAAAAAAAAAAAGAAAAGAAAAGATCTGCATGTCGGGTGTATTTATTGTTACTAGAGAGTCATTACTTGTAGGCTCCCTGAGCAGACAGAACTATGAAATGCATGTATATATACTTCCTGCACACTAACTCACATCTGTATTTCTTTATCTTCCTATCTATTTATACGGATACCTCTGATCTTAGTTCCTTTTCTTTTTTTTTTTTTGAGACAGAGTCTCAGTATGTCGCCCTCGGTAGAGTGCTGTGGCATCACAGCTCGCAGCAACCTCCAACTCTTGGACTTAAGCGGTTCTCTTGCCTCAGCCTCCCAAGTAGCTGGGACTACAGGCCCCTGCCATAATGCCTGGCTATTTTTTTTTTTTTTTGTAGAGACAGAGTCTCACTGTACCGCCCTCAGGTAGAGTGCCATGACGTCACACGGCTCACAGCAACCTCTAACTCTTGGGCTTATGCCATCCTCTTGCCTCAGCCTCCTGAGCAGCTGGGACTACAGGCGCCCGCCACAACGCCCGGCAATTTTTTTGTTGCATTTGGCCGGGGCTGGGTTTGAACCAGCCACCCTTGGCATATGGGGCTGGCGCCCTACTCACTGAGCCACAGGCGCCACCCTATTTTTTTTTTTTTAATTGTTGGGGATTCATTGAGGGCACAAGAAACCAGATTACACTGATTGCATTTGTTAGGTAAATTCCCTCTTACAATCGTGTCTGCCTGGCTATTTTGTTGTTGCAATTGTCATTGTTGTTTAGCTGGCCTGGGCCAGGCTTGAACCTGCCAGTCTTGGTATATGTGGCTGGTGCTCTACCCATTGAGCTATGGGTGCTGCCTAGCAAAGAAAATTTTAGAAAAGAAATACATTGGCTCGGCACCTGTAGCTCAGTGGCTAAGGGTGCCAGCCACTTAGACCAGAGCTGGCAGGTTCAAATCCAGCCTGGGCCTGTCAAACGACGATGACAACTACAACCAAAAAATAGCTGGGTGTTGTGGCGGGTGCCTGTAGTCCCAGCTCCTTGGGAGGCCAAGGCAAGAGAATCGCTTAAGCCCAAGAATTTGAGGTTGCTGTGAGCTGTGACGTCACAGCACTCTACTGAGGGCGACATAGACTCTGCCTCAAAAAGGAAAAAAATACATTTACTGACTTGCTTATAACATTTATAGATAGTTGTTTTTGTCTTCAGCTTTATAGCATCCTGTTACATTACTGTTTTTCATAGTTACTTAGGTTCTTTTCTTCTCTCAGGTGACCTGTCAGTGTGGTTGTGCTGTTCATGTATAATATAGTTAGGTTCGCTTGTTAGTGTTTGCATTCGTTTTGGATTATCCCCAGATCTTGGTTGATTTTGTTTGTTTTGGGGAGTATATGAAGGGCATGTGAAATACTGCTGTATTTCTAAGAGGCAGCTATACTACAGAAAGACATATTCAGAGACGTATTCCTCTGTCCTCATTCCTGCTCTCCTCTTCTCTTCTTTCTAGTCCTTTCCCTCTTTTCCTAGCTAACTGCATTCACCCCTCAGTGTCTCTGGGGAGTGGTGCCAGGGCTCCCACAGAAACTAAAATCAAAGGAAGTTCAAGTTCCTGATATAAAATGGAGTAGTATTTGCTTATAACCTATATCTATCTTCCTACGTACTTGATGAAATTGTCTCTAAATTACTTATAATACCTAAAAGGATGTGAATATTATGCGAACAACTGTTAGATTGCATTGTTCAAGGCATAATGACAAGATAAAGATCTGTGTATGTTCAGTACAGACGCAGTTTTTTTCCTGAATATTTTCCATCCACAGTTGGTTGAATCCATGGATATGGAACCTGTGGGCCAACAGTATTTTCTTTAGTTTCTCATACACTGAGGGTGGCAGGTTCACACCTGCCCCGGCCAAACTGCAACAAAAAAAATAGCCAGGCGTTGTGGCAGGCACCTGTAGTCCCAGCTACTTGAGAGGCTGAGGCAAGAGAATTGCCTAAGCCCAAGAGCTGGAGGTTGCTGTGAGCTGTGACTTCACGGCACTCTACCGAGGGTGATAAAGTGAGACTCTGTCTCTATAACAACAACAACAAAAGGCTATAATTCACATTCCATACAATTTACTTATTTGAGGTGAATGTTTCAGGTCAGGCATGGTGCCTTATTCCTGTAATCCTAGCACTCTGAGATGTGAAGCAGAAGGATCACTTGAGGTTAAGAGTTCAAACTAGCCTGAGTAACAGCAAGACCCCATCTCTACCAAAAATTGGAAAAAAATGTGGTGGCACCACCCTATATTCCTAGCTACTCAGGAGAGTGTGGCAAGAGGATTGCTTGAGCCAAGGAGTTTGAGGTTGCATTGAGCTATGATGATGCCATTTCACTCTTCCGGGGGCAATGGAGTGAGACTCCATCTCAAAAATAGAAAAATAAAAAATGAAGTGAACAGTGATTTTTTTAGGATTATTCACAGAGTAATACAGCCATCACTACAATCAATACTTTCTTTCCTTCTTTTTTGTTTTTTGAGACTGAGCCTCAAGCTGTCGCCCTGGGTAGAGTGCTGTGGCATCACAGCTCACAGCAACCTCTAACCCCTGGGCTCAAGTGATTCTCCTGCCTCAGCCTCCCAAGTAGCTGGGACTACGGGCGCCTGCCACAACACCCGGCTATTTTTTGGTTGCAGCCCTCATTGTTTGGTGGACCTGGGCTGGATTCAAACCCGCCAGCTCAGGTGTATGTGGCTGGTGCATTAGCTGCTTGAGCTACAGTTGCCAAGCCGCCTTCTTCTTTTTTTTCCTTTTTTTTTTTTTTTTGAGGTAGAGTCTCACTATGTTGCACTCGGTAGAGTGCTGTGGTGTCACAGCTCAACCTCCAACTCTTGGGCTTAAGCAATTCTCTTGCCTCACCCTCCCAAGTAGTTGGGATTACAGGCACCCACCAAAACACCCGGCTATTTTTGTTGTTGTAGTTGTCTGTCACTGTTGTTTAGCCAGCCTCGGTATATGTGGCCGGCACCCCAACCACTAAGCTACGGGTGCTGAGCCGAATATTTTCATATTAAATAGATTATTTGTCAATATTCTATTAATAGTTAACCTCACATTCTTGAAATCTAGCCCTGTTGTCACATGTAATTACAGCTTATTTATTTAACCCGCTAAATAGTATACCAATATGCCGCAATTTATTTAATTTTTTCTTTGTTAAAGGATTTTTTTCTTGATAGTCCAAATAGGGGTACAAAGAATGTATTTCGTGCAACGTATCTCTGGGATACAGACCTAGAAATGGTTTTACTAGGTCTAACGTAGGAGGATGCACAGTCACACTTTTTTTTTTTTTAGAGACAGAGTCTCACTTTGTCGCCCATGGTAGAGTACAGTGGCATCATAGCTCACAGCAACCTCCAACTCTTGGGCTTAGGCATTTCTCTTGCCTCAGCCTCCCAAGTAGGTGGGATTACAGGTGCCTGCCACAACACCCAGCTATTTTTTTGTTGTTTTTGCAATTTGGCCGGGGCTGGGTTTGAACCTGCCACCCTTGGTATATGGGGCCGGCGCCCTACTCACTGAGCCACAGGCACCGCCCAGTCACACATATTTTTTTAACATTTAACATACTTCTAACTTCTTAACGTACCAAAGCAAAATTGTAACCTGTGCATCGTGGCAGGAGGACTCTTTAAATTTAAGCTGACAACTGCTCTCTATTGATGACATTCCTTAGTGTATTATTTTGTCTTCTCTCCTAGCGGCAGTATATACCCATGAAAATGACGAGCAAAGCCTTCTGGATCTTCTCTTGGGAGTATGCCATGATGTATGTAGGAAGCCTAGTGGTAATCGTTTGCCTCTCCTTCTTCCTTCTCAGCTCCTGGGATTTCATTCCTGCAGTCTATGGCTTCATGTAAGTAAGACCTCATTTGAAAACTCTAGAAACTGTGGGAAAAAGGGAACCCTTGTTATATTGTGATGGGAATGTAAATTAGTATAGTTGTTATGGAAAACTTGGTAAAGCTTCCTCAAAAAACTAAAATTAGATGACCGTATGATCCAGTAATCCCATTTCTGTGTGTTTACGCAAAGGATTTGAAGTCAGCATGTTGAAGATGTGTCTGCACTCTCGTTTATCAGAGCACTATTCACGCTAGCCAAGTTAAGGAGTTAGCCTAAGTGTCTATCAAGACATGAATGGATAAAGAAAATTTGGTACATATATGCAATGGAATACTATTCAGCCACAAAAAGGAAATTCTAACATTTGTAACAACATGGATAGAATTGGAGAACATTATGTTAAGTGCAAGTATCCAGGCAAAGAAAGACAAATACCACATGGGTTCACATTTATATGTGGAATTTAAAACAATTGAACTTACAGAAGCTGAGAGTGGAAGGGTGGTTACAGTTGCTAGGGGCCGGGAGGATGGGAAGATGGTCGAGGGATATGAAATCTCAGTTCTACAGGAAGAAGGTGATTTTTTAAATTTTTTTGAGTTCTGTTGCACAGCATGGTAAATATGGTTAATAATAAGTATTGCATATCTTAAAACTGCTAAGTGAGTACATTTTTTTTTTTTTTTTTTGAGACAGTCTCACTATGTCCCCCTCGGTAGAGTGCCATCGTGTCACAGCTCACAGCAACCCCCAACTCTTAGGCTTAAGCGATTCTCTTGCCTTAGCCTCCTAAGTAGCTGGGACTACAGGTGCCCGCCACAACATCTGGCTATTTTTTGGCTGTAGTTGTCGTTGTTTGGCGGGCCCGGGCTGGATTCGAACCTTCCAGCTCCAGTATATGTGGCTGGCACCCTAGCCGCTGAGCTGATCTATAAGCCCTGAGCCAGTCAGTAAATCTTAAATGTTTCTACCACAAACAATGTTAAGTATTTGAGTTGATGGAAATGTTAACTAATTTATTTAATTATCCCACATTGTATTCATAAATCATAACATCATTTTGTACCCCATACATTTATATAATTAGAAACTCTCACTTTAAGAAAAAAACAGAAGGCTGGGCACAGTGGCTCATGCCTGTAATTCTAGTACTTTGGGAGGCCGACATGGGTAGATTGATTGAGCTCAGGAGTTTGAGAATAGCCCAAGCAAGAGTAAGACCCCGTCTCTTCTAAAATAGAAAAAAAAAGTTAGCTGAGTGTTGTGGGCGTCACCTGTAATCCCAGCTACCAAGGAAGCTGAGACATGAAGATAGCTTGAGCCCATGGGTTTGAGGTTGCTGTGAGCTATGATGATGCTAGGGCATTATACCTAAGGTGACTGAATGAGACTCTCTCAAAAATAATAAAATAAAATACAGCTGGTGCCGTGGCTTACTCCTATAATCTTAGCACCCTGGGAGGCTGAGGCAGGTGGATTGTTTGAGCCCAGGAGTTTAAGACCAGCCTGAGCAAGAGGGAGACCCCCATTTCTACTAAAAATAGAAAAATTAGCTGGGCATTGTGGTGGGCACCTGTAGTCCCAGCTACTCAGGAGGCTAAGGCAAGAGGATTGCTCAAGCCCCCTAAGAGTTTGAGGTTGTTAACGCCTGTAATCCTAGCACTCTGGGAGGCTGAGGTGGGTGGATTGCCTGGGCTCAGGAGTTTGAAACCAGCTTAAGCAAGAGTGAGACCCTGTCTCTAAAAATAGCTGGGTATTGTGGCAGGTGCCTGTAGTCTTAGCTACTTGGGAAGCTGAGGCAAGAGAATCGCTTGAGCTCAGCAGTTTGAGGTTGGTGTGAGCTATGATGCCACAGCACTCTACCAAGGGCAGCAAAGTGAAACTCAATCTCAAAAAAAAAAAAGAAAAGAAAAGAAAGAGTTTGAGGTTGCTATGAGCTATGTCATCAGGGCACGCTATCCAGGGCAACAGAGTGAGACTGTCTCAAGAAAAGTAAATAAATAAAATAAAAATAATTTAAAAATAAAGTAAAATAAAATAAATAATTTAAAAAAACTAGAAAACCCTGGAAGCTAATTTGGTTTCTATAGCTCCCGTTGGAAGCAGAGGGCAAGCAACCACAAGGATCAGAGCAGCAGTCCCTAAACTTTAAGGTACATGAGAGTCATATGTAGGACTTGTTGAAACCCAGGTCACTGGGCTTACCTCCCAGAGGTTCTGATCAAGTAGGTATGGGGTAGAGACCAGGAATTTGCATTTCTCAGGTTTTCAGGTGATGCCATTGTGGTCCTATTGGTCCAGGGGACACATTTTGAGGACCTCTGGTCTGTCATATACCTTTGATCTGGTGGGATTAAGGAGCACTCCCTAGGAAAATCCAGAGGAACTGCCAGCCTCCAACTGGGAAATTTGGGTTTAGTTCCAAACAGTAATAGATACTCTACTGTAAGAGGGTCTCTGACAGTTTTTGTTTGAGACAGTCTCACTTTGTCATCCTTGGTAGAGTGCTATGGCGTCACAGCTCACAGCAACCTCAAACTCTTGGGCTTAAGCGATTTTCTTGCCTCAGCCTCCCAAGGAGCTGGGACTACAGGCTCCCGCCACAATGCCCAGTTATTTTTTGGTTGTAGTTGTCATTGTTGTTTGGCAGGCCCGGGCTGGGTTGGAACCAACCAGCTCCGGTGTATGTGGCTGGTACCCTAGCCACGGAGCTACAGGTGCCAAGCCTGATAGTTTTAACATAAAGCCACCTACCACATGTCAAACCTTCAGAGAAAATCCAAATGAGTTTGAGTGCTGCAAGCTTGTCCAAGTGTATATGCATGAATTTTGCAAACATTTCCAAGTGTACCCTGTGTCCCTGGCTCTGAGGGGTTGGTTGCTACCCACACCTGGAGTGGCTTATAGCTCAGCAGGTGGTAGATGCTTAAACCTGTCCAGGGGGAGGGGAGATCTGGCGTGGCAGCACTCCTATCTGGGATTCTGGGCTGCTTATTTGTGTTAAATCCTGGCCAAGCATAAGACGACGTCGTAACTTTCTGTTCTTCATGCTCTGCCTTGGGTGGAGTTTGGATGCCTGGTGAAGAACTTTTCCTGGCTTTCTGATGGGCCATAGATTATATTCTTTACCTCATTTCATAGAAAAGGAAATGTATGTCAGCACGAGGCAAAGACTTAGCTCAGGTGGAAACCTCCATCAGGGAAATCTGTGAGCCATTGCCTCTCTTTCTTTTTCCATGCCCCATTTATTGTCTTTTTTAAATTATGAATTGAGATCAGTTTCCATTTTGTATTTTTTTTTTTTTTTTTGAGACAGAGTCTCATTCTGTTGCCCAGGCTAGAGTGCTATGGCATCAGCTTAGCTCACAGCAACCTCAAACTCTGAGCTCAAGGGATTCTCCCACCTTGGCCTCCCAGAGTGCTAGGATTACAGACATGAGCCTCTGTAGCCAGACTTGTATTTTTTTTCAATCAAAAATATAACGTGCCCATAACACAGTGGTTACAGCACCAGCCATATGCACCAAGGCTGTTGGGTTCAACCCCAGCCTGGGACAGCTAGACAACAATGACAACTGCAACAAAAAATAGCCAGGTGTTGTGGTGGGTGCCTGTAGTCCCAGCTACTTGGGAGGAGGAAGCAAGAGAATCGCTTAAGCCCAAGAGTTTGAGGTTGCTGTGAGCTGTGATGCCATGGTACTCTACTGAGGGTGACATAGTGAGACTCTGTCTCAAAAAAATAAAAAAATAAATAAAAATAAATAAAAAATACATAATATATACTTTTAGAAAAGCCAGAATCACAGCCAGTCTTTGATTTAACCAAACAAAAAGTTTTCCAGTTAAACCCTAATTTCTCAAATGAGGTCTGGGACCCTGGGGATCCTAGCCAAAACATGCTAATGGTTTCTGAATCCCCTAGAAGTCTCACTGCCTTCTCAGGCCTCGTCTTCCGGCTCCTGCTGTGGGGTGTGGTGTGGAGCAAGAACGGGGAGGAGCAGGATCTTTGCGCTTGTTCCTCTAGGCAGGTCTCTGGAATCCCCCAAATATAATAGATATTGTGTATTTAAAACTTGTTCTTCCATGGGCGGCACCTATGGCTCAAAGGAGTAGGGCGCCGACCCATATGCCAGAGGTGGTGGGTTCAAACCCAGCCCTGGTCATAAACTGAAAAAAAAAAAAAAAAAAAAAAACTTGTTCTTCCCTTAATCTCCTGAGTTTAAACTGTCTTGGGTAAAAGAGAAATTAGTCTCTTGATTTCTTTCTTTTTTTGCAGGGGCTGGGTTTGAACCCACCACCTCTGGTATATGGGGCCGGTGCCTTACTCACTGAGCCATAGGCGCCACCCTAGTCTTGATTTCTAGGATGAATCCCTACCTCATTTTGATTTTGTTTGGCTTAGCTAATGTTTATTATGGAGTATTGTTCTCTGTGTCTCTGCCCCTCGTTTTTGTTAGTTACCTATATCCAGGCAACCTGGAGAGCCCTTCCCATCCTGTAGGGTCTCTGTAGGGGAAAAGTTAGCTTTTGTTGCCCAGAAGTGACCAAAGTCTTTAGGAGAAATCAAGGTCCAAGCAGACCATTTCTAACTTTGCGCTCTTTTTTCTCTCCCTTTGTTTTCTTAATTCCAGACTTTCTGTTCCAGATCTCACTCCCAACATTGGTCTTTTCTGGTACTTCTTTGCAGAGATGTTTGAGCACTTCAGCCTCTTCTTTGTGTGCGTGTTTCAGATCAACGTCTTCTTCTACACCATCCCCTTAGCCATAAAGCTAAAGTAAGTGGTCGGACCTGCTGCTGCGTTGTGCTCAGAGCCACCCAGGGACCCCATGTCCCTTGCAGCCTTGGGGGCCCTTCTGATGGGATCACCTGCTGTTAGGTTTGTGTCATCTTGCCCTTAGCTTCTAAGGGTGCCATAGCCAGCAACAGAGTAACAGATGTGTACAGGCTGTAGGGAGGGTGCTTTGCAGCCCCAGTATTCCCTGGCTTCACTTGGAGGTGCTTGAACCCTCATTGCTGCTAAGCCCACTCACTGTTTTGGACAAGGACAGGGATTGTGGTAGAGGGAGGGTGTCTGTGGGAAAAGTCGATCTGGTTGGATGTCTTCCATCAGTAGCCAGAGACAGTTCATCCAAGGGGACTCGGGATGGGTCAGTTGGGAGCTGGCTACCTGCAGCTCTGTTTAATCTTTTGATCAGTTCCCTCAAAGGGTTTGTTTGTGGAGTTCTCTTCTGCAGTGTGAGAGAGCTAGCACAAGTTGAGCTGCTCCATCCCAGGCATCTTTCTAGGCTCTCTGAAATGTCGTCATATGCAACCCAGCAACTCATGATGGTAGGCGTTGTATTCTTATCCTCACTTCCATCTTACAGTTGAGGAAGTGGAATGGTTTGCTCAAAGCTTGTGAACAGTGCAGTTGGGACTCAGAGCCAGGTTTCTCTAAGTCTATGCTTCTCCCCCTGCACCGTGCCAAGCTCCTGAGGGAGAGCTTGTCGTGGCCTCTGGAAATGGTTCTATCATCTTAGCTTCAGAGAAGGGAAAATAGGCACAGACAGGTACAGATATGCCTGGATGGTCTAAGAAACCTGGAAGAGCATTGGATTTAGATTTTAAGAGCTTGAGTTCTCTGCTCTGTTCTGCCGTTCTCCATGGCTTGTGCACCGATGCACATGGTTCCCATTCTGTAAACCCTCAGTGATGTATCCCATGACACAGCCTCGGCATGGCATGACAGAAAACCTTCCATCCATGGCCTGGCAGGTTCCAGAACTCTGGCAGCTCTCCAGCCGTGTGTGTCCGCCTTCTCTGCCCATGTTCTGGTGAGGCCCAGCCACTGGGCTGAGAGGAAGAGGGAGCCCAGAGAACCTTTCCTGGGAGTCCAGCCAGCTCCCCCTCGGCTTTTACTGTCTGCATGTGGAGGCCACACATCACTCCTGGGCTGACAATAGTGCCACCATTGTGTGGTCTCCCACTCCCTCAGGCCAGGGCCCTGTGGCTGTGGAGACAGAAAGCACGAAGGTACCTGCTTCCCCCCACTGTTCCCTGTCTGCCTGGACAGGAGGCTCCACCTAAACTCTTACTGCAAAAACTCCCCACAGTTTTTGCTTCCAGTGCCAGCTTTGTGGGAACAGCCCCCTTTGAGACCCCTCTCCTTCTGTGCAGTGTTGCAGAAGGCTCTGGTCCATGTCTCTGCATTGTCTCTGAACTTTTAATAGAAATGTTGCAGCTGGGCTGGATGTGGTGGCTCACACCTGTACTCCCAGCACTCTGGGAGGCTGAGGCAGGTGGATTGGCTGAGCTCACGAGTTCAAGACCAGCCTGAGCAACAGCAAGACCCCGTCTCTAAAAATAGCCAGGTGTGTGGCAGGCGCCTATAGTCCCAGCTACTCGGGAGGCTGAGGCAAGAGAATCACTTGAGCCTAAGAGTTTGAGGTTGCTGTGAACTGTGACTCCATGGCACTCTAGTGAGAGCATCAAAGTGAGACTCTATCTAATAAAAAAAATTGTGTTGTTATCAACTACCTAAAAAAACCCAAAGCCAGTGATTGGATTGTCACACTGAGCTGGGTAGACGCTTCTTGGAGGCTACAGGGTTCTGTGACTTTGCCAAGCTGAGATTCTGAGGCATTTGCTGTGTGATAGCGTTTGAGGTGTGTACATATTTGTCACTACATCTCAGATTTGTACTCATTGAGTCACTCTGACCTCTGATCTCCAAGACAAGACTGTCATTAACCTTTGAGGAAAACCTTCATGAGCTGGGGTCCATGTCCTTTGCAAAAGTAAGCCATGCACATGTTATTTAGAGGTAGGTGAGGAGAGGTTAGGCCCAGCCTCTTCCTGTTTGCCTTCCTTTAGCACTTGGTCACCTCTGGGAGGGGCGTTGGAGGTGAGCTCTGTCCCTACCCTCCCTTGACCAGAGTAGAGAAGGGAATTAAGCACTCAGGAGAACACTGTAGGTGGTGGTCAGAGCTGTGGAGACTGACAGCCCCCTTACTTTTAACTTACTTAGTCAACTCTCTTCTCTGAACCCCAGTTTCCTCATCTGTGAAGCACGGGTGACAGGATCACTTGCCTTAAGAGTGGCTGACGCATGGTCAGGATCACAAGAGATGATGCAAGAAAAGGGCCTTGCACAGAACTTAGCATGGAGTGAGGGTTCAGGAAATGGTTGCCATTGTTCTCGCTTACTAATTTATAATAATAGTTTAAACTGCCATTAGTTTAAGTTGCAAGAACTCCTGTTCCAGCCGTCAAGCACTGACAAGCTGTGTGCAGCTCTCTGTTCCCTTTCTGGAAAGGAGCTTCCCACACTGAGGGTCTGCAGAGCCCACTGATCATATTGTCAGAGAAGGCATCAGTAAGGAGGCACTGCCTACCCTGGGCAGTTACAGAGGCCGTCTGGCCAGGGAGGCCTCCTGGTTACCCTGACAAGCAGTCATTTAAGCCCAGTAATGGAGAATGCTGACTTCATTTGTTTTCTTCCTCAGTTGCTCCTAGGGGAAGGCCCAGAGCTGGGAGAGGTGGGGGCACTGACGGGAACCATCTCTGTGGCCTGCTTTTCTAGTGTTTGCTGGGCCCTCCTCACCACCTCTGGGTATTCCCTGCAGTTTTCTGCTATACTACTGGGGCCTGGGCCCTGCCTTGTAGGTAATCGAGCAAATCCCTGCCTGAAGTCCCTTGGGGAGTAGTTTTGGTTCAAAATGTGGGATCAGGAGTCTCTGGGGGAGGCCTGGTCTCTGGCTGATCTCTCTCCATCTGTCTGTCTTCCCCCTGCCCTGCCCCAGGGAGCACCCTGTCTTCTTCATGTTCATCCAGATTGCCATCATCTCCATCTTTAAGTCCTACCCGACGGTGGGGGATGTGGCCCTCTACATGGCCTTCTTTCCTGTATGGAACCATCTTTACAGATGTGAGTACTCCTGCCTCTACCTCCCTGCTTGTGGCAGATTCCTGTCAGCCTGGCCCCTGGGTGAAGGAGCCAGGGAAAAAGGAATTGGTAGGCATGTACTGGACATTTGATGAGCAGCAGCACTAGGAGAGAAGCAGAGGCTTGCGGCATAATATCTGCTCTGGGTGCTATGGACTAGTGGTGATAAAAACAACTGTCATTGGCTTGGCGCCTGTAGCACAGTGATTATGGTCCCGGCCATGTGCACTGAGGCTAGCAGGTTCGAGCCTGGCCCAAGCCAACTAAACAACAATGACAACTGCAACAAAAAATAGCCGGTGTTGTGGCGGGTGCCTGTAGTCCCAACTACTTGGGAGGCTGAAGCAAGAGAATCTCTTAAGCCCAAGAGTTTGAGGTTGTGTGAGCTGTGATGCCCCGGCACTCTACCCAGGGTGACATACTCTGTCTCAAAAAAAAAAAAAAAAAAAAAAAACAGAAAACTGTCATTTACTGAACACTTACTGTGTACCTGGCCTTGTGGTTCTGAGAATGTTGCATCCATTGATTAGCTCATTTTATCTGCATTCCAGCCTTTGAGGTAAGTTATACCCATTTTGCAGATGAGAAGTCTTAAAGGTAGAGCTGCCTGTAGTCCCAGCTACTTGGAGGCTGAGGCAAAAGCCCAAGAGTTTGAGGTTGCTGTGAGCTGTGACGCCAAGGCACTCTACCAAGGATGATAAAAGCTACAGAAAGGTAGAGCTGCTTGTTCCAGGTCATGTGACTGGTAAGTGGAATGCCAGGGATTGGAGGCCCATCCAACATGACTTTATGTGATGATAGAAATATCCTGTATCTGCCTAGTTCAATACAGTAGTCACTTGAGTGACGAAGAACCTGAAGTTTAAATTTAAATTCATTTTAATCCTAGCACTCTGGGAGGCCCAGACGGATAGATACCTTGAGCCCATGAGTTCGAGACCAGCCTGAGCAACAATGAGACACCCCCCCATCTTTAAAAAAAATAGCTGGGCGTTTTGAGGGCGCCTATAGTCCCAGCTACTTGGAAGCTGAGGCAAAAGCCCAAGAGTTTGAGGTTGCTATGAGCTGTGACGCCAACGTACTGTACCAAGGATGATAAAATGAAACTCCTCCTCAAAAAAAAAAAAATTAATTTAAATTTAAGAAACCACTTGTAGCTAAGCAAACTCTATACATTGGGCTTTGAATCATTCCCCAGTGTTGCACTCAGAAGTTTCTGGAAGACTGATGAGCATGAGACTTCTTGCCCACTGTGATGACTCCTTTAAGCTCTAACCATCTCCTTCTCATAAGATGGTTTACTGGTGACCTATCTGTGCTGCCTAGCTCCCCAGCACTTCCCCTAG
Source organism: Nycticebus coucang (assembly GCF_027406575.1). NCBI lineage: Eukaryota > Metazoa > Chordata > Mammalia > Primates > Lorisidae > Nycticebus > Nycticebus coucang. The sequence goes on along the minus strand of NC_069800.1, from coordinate 41,455,444 downwards.
TGGGGCTCTTAGCCCTCTGGGGTGGGTTCCTTTCAGTGTTTGGGGACTCCCTCAGGGTAGACATTATTTATATCTCACATCCCCAGTACTCAGGAATGACCCTGACATATTCATTTGTGGAGTGAGTGTTTAAGTCTCAAATGTTTGTGGAGTAGGTTTTTTTTTTTTGTGACAGAGTTTCAAGCAGTCACCCTGGGTTGAGGGCCCTGGTGTCACAGCTCACAGCAACCTCAAACTCCTGGGCTTAAGTGATTTCCTTGCCCCAGCCTCCCAAGCAGCAGGGACCACAGGCGCCCGCCACAACGCCCAGCTATTTTTTTGTTGTAGTTTGGCCGGGTGTCAAGAATGAATTCAGGGAGTTCACGATTCAGAGGAAGTGAGTCTTTGTTGTTGTTTTGGAACCCTGGGTGTCAAGCAGGAAGTGAAACTGACCAGCTGCTGGCAAGAAACCTACCTGTAAGAGCCGGCCTCTGAGTGAAGGTAAACAGCTATGTGGGCCGTGGGGCCAGGGCTGCTCTTGCAGGTGATAACCTGGTAGGGCAGTGACCAGACTTGCCTGACTGGGAGGAGGAATTGGTGTCTTCTGCATGTGACATACTCAGTGCACAGACAGGAGTTACCCAGCCCAGCAGGCTCAGACTCTGCTTGGGGCCCTTGGACAGAGTTGCTAGTGACAAGTCATGAGGCCACCAAAACATGTGGGTATGCCCTACACAGGGTGGGTCTTGTGGATGTAGAATGGTTTTTTCTTTCTTCTTTTTGTTTTTTTGAGATAAAATCTCTTTCTGTCATCTAGGCTAGAGTGCCATGGCTTCACCTAGCTTCCAGCAAACTCAAACTCCTGGGTTCAAGTGATCCTCCTGCCTCAGCCTCCTGGGTAGATGGAACTACAGGCGCCTGCCACCGTGCCCAGCTAACTTTTTCTTTTTAGTGGAGATGGGGTCTCACTCTTGCTCAGGCTGAACTCCTAAGCTCAAGTGATCTTCCCACCTCAGCCTCCCAGAATGCTGAGATTACAGATGTGAGCCACTGTGCCCAGCCTAGAATGTTTTTTTTTCTTGGCTGTCCCTTGGTGACTTATCTTTCACCCTGTGCTTCTGAACAGTCTGGAAATAGACCGACTTGAGGCTGAGACCTGGTGCTCTCATTACTATCTATGTGTCCCAGGGACGTTATTTAACCTTTCTATGCCTTTGATTTTTTCATCTTAGTTGATAATAAGGAGCGTATCTTTCTTAGGTGTTTTAAGTTTGAGAAGAAATATATATAAATCCCATTGCAGGTAATATCATCAGTAATTACTATGCAGGGAGTCACCTGCACAGTCCCATGATCAAAGCTTCAGGCTTGGTAATCTGAGTTATTAGAATAAACGTATTTTTCCAAACTTGAAATAAGCTGTTTTGTGCCCTCTGGGGTAATTAAGCACAGAGAAGGATGTAACTTCCAGAAGCCTGGATGATCCTGTAGCTGCTGCTGCTGGCTGCTTGGGCAAGCAGTTTATAGGTGCAGGTAGTCCGAAGCTTCTGTAGGGAACAGTGGCTGCCCCCCTTACTTCCCCACTCCTGCAGCAGGGAATACTCATGCTTGGAGTTTAGGGCTTGACAAATGTGAGTCATTGTGCTCAGCCAGGAGCATCTTCAGGCCTGGTCCTTGGGACCCATGAATGGAGATTTTGTGAAGTCTTCAAGCCCAGGCTGAATATATTTAATGTGGTTAGGAAGCCAGGTTAGACGCTAGCTGCCAGTGCTAACATGCCTGCTCCCACATTCACCTCTCTGTTTTCCCGAACTGGTCAGTGGAGTGGAGGAGAAAAGGAACATGGCCCTTTCCGGAGTGTAGGCCCCAGATGCTGGACTCTCTGGAGCTTGGGGCCAAGATGAGTCATACTGGAGCGCAATTGTGGTGTTAGGGAACAGCCTGCTGGCAGGCCTGGTGCCAGTCTACTGTGATCCGGCAGAAACAGCCAGTTACCACAGGGCTGTGTGTGTGTGTGTATTAACTGTTATGTAGAGACAAAAGAATACTGATAAAATGCATATTAGTTATAAAGGTTAATGATATAGTAAATTCCCATCTACCTTGCACATAGTTTAAGAAAGGTGACATCACCATGACCTTTGAAATCTCCAAGTCCCCTCTGTGTGCCTCTGGATGGGACTGGGTTTTTCAAGCCATATTTATTTTTGAATGTATGAGGCCCAGAGGGAAAGTGACTTACCTAAAGAGTTCCAATTTGTCAGTAGTGGTACCAGAGATTGAATAAGGCACCTGGGAAAATGGTGGGGAAGCTGATTCCATCTGACCTACAATGCTGGTGAAGGGTGAACCCGTTCTTTTAGTTAAGCCCTGGTCACCTCTGATATCTCTGACGCCTCCTGGTGCCTGGAACAAGCTGTCCTGTGCTCTGGGTCCCCGGGCCCCATCTGCTCTGGCATATAGCTTTATTCCTCTGGCCTGTCGGCCAACAAAAGTGAATAGCAGCTCCACTTTCCCGCAAAGATCACCACAGGCCAGAAGCCAACTGGATGCTGGCTAAGCACATGGGAATGTATTTTTGCAGCCCTTCGTGATAGCACCCAGGCATTGCAAGTGAGTCTCTTTCCGTCTCTTTCACTTGGTCTCCTTCCTGTCACCCTGTCTGAAATCCCCATCTCTGACGGGAGGCACAGCAACCTCCAACTCCTGGGCTTAAGTGATTCTCTTGCCTCAGCCTCCCAAGTAGCTGGGACTACGGGCGCCTGCCACAATGCCTGGCCACTTTTTTGGTTGTAGTTGTCATTGTTTGGCAGGCCTGGGCTGAGTTTGAACCCACCAGTTCTGATGTATGTGGCTGGTGCCCTAGAAGGTAAGCTACAGGTGCCAAGCCAGACACTTCATTTCTGATTAAAGAATGAACGAATTATGAGTTGAAAACATCCAGCTTTACGAAGAATTGTTGATTACCTTGTATTGATTATTCTCACTTTGACACCAGTCAGTGGCCTCTGTCACAGACTATCAGGGTCGGCAGCTGTAATCTAGGTGTTCTCAGTCCCAGCTGTACATTGGAATCTCCCGGGAAGTTCTTAATATTGCATGTGGGTGTCAGGGGCCTGTCCTATAGACTCTGACTTAGTTGTGAGGGGTTCACTTTGCAACTAGAGTTGAGACTCATCTGTGTCATCCAGGCCCCCTTCCAATGCATGAACCCCTAGGGTAGCGTTTCTATTAACTGGTTGTACAACTGAGACAAATGGCCTAAATGTTTGGGAGTTTCCCCATCCCTTAAGTCTTCCAAAAGTCTGACTTGGGAAAAGGATTTCCTGAAGGTCAGGATCACAGAAAGGAAGGGAATTTCCATTCATTAGTGCCTGCTGGGAACCAGGCCCAGTGCTAAATTCTTTTTAAAAAGATATTCTTTTTTTTTTGGTTGCAGTTGGCCGGGGCTGGGTTTGAACCCACCACCCTCGGTATATGGGGCCGGCACCATACCGACTGAGCCACAGGCGCCGCCCTAAAAAGATATTCTTTTAATTTGTTTAAATATTTATTTAATAAGTGAAGTATAAAGAAATATAAGTAACATGTAACCCTATTGTTAAATAACCACTACTGAATTAAAAGGAAAAAAAATCACAGTGTGGTAGGCAGAATCATATTGATGCCCTGCAAAGATAGCTAGTCTGAATCCCCAGAATCTGTGACTATGTCACCTTACAAGGCAAAAGAGACTTTAATTTTTTTTTTTTTCAGACATGCTCCTCAATGAGACAGCATGTCAAAAAGAAGTTATTTCAGTTACCTCAGTGAGAGTGAGGAATGTTTGAAGAGCGAGGCAGGGGACCTAAGACACCAGTTAAGGACATCGAAAAACATGTTTCTAAGAGCCAGAACCATGACACCATAGAGACACACCGAGGGGCTTCAAGCTCCATAGTTCATGCCAGGGTTCTCATCCACAATCCAACGTGGCCAGTTGCACCCTGCTTGGGGAAAGAGTGGTGGGCTTACTCTTGGACACTCCAATATTAGGGGGTGAGGGTGAGGTCTTGAAATGCCCTCTAGTGTCCAGGGGCATTCCTGCTACCTATAGCTGGTCTTCGGCCAGTCCAGGCCACAGGGGGAGGAAAGAGTCCAAATCTAGGGGCTCCCACAGCTGTGGGCCTGGGAGCCACTGGCTCAGGGTGTGAGGTTTGCCTTGCCTCCTGGCACCCCAGCGCCTCTAGAGGGAAGCTGCCTTTGGTCTACATGAGTCTGTCCCTGGGCCTTTGTGTCAATTGGGGCCTCAGAGAAGGGAGAGGGTGCCAGAGAGTGAGCATGGGGCTAACTGTGACCCTCTTGTCTTTGCAGTCCTGCGAAACATCTTTGTCCTCACCTGCATCATCATCGTCTGCTCCCTGCTCTTCCCTGTCCTCTGGCACCTCTGGATTTATTCGGGAAGTGCCAACTCTAATTTCTTTTATGCCATCACACTGACCTTCAACGTTGGGCAGGTAAGAGTTGCAGGCAACATGGGGACAGTATTCATTATGTAGCGTTGGCTTTCGGTTCTGCATACAGGGATTTGGACATGACAGAGGGACAGTTACTCCCCTCAGGTAGCTCCCATCCAGTAAAAGCAGTGTGAGACAGAGTCTGCCAGGGATTTTGGAGGCACCATGCTGAGCCGCAGCCTCAATGAATTCTCCCAGCAAGACTTTAAGACAGATAGTGTTTTCCTTATTTTACAAATGAGGGACTTAGGCCCAAGGTCATTTGGAGCCAAGAACCAAATTCAGGGAAGGCTTGATTTCTAAGGCATCCTCTTTCTTTTTCTTTTTTCTTTCTTTCTTTTCTTTTTTTTTAGAGACAGAGTCTCACTATGTCACCCCTGGTAGAGTGCCATGGCATCACAGCTCACAGCAACCGCAAACTCTTGGGCTAAAGTGATTCTCTTGCCTCAGCCTCCCAAGTAGCTGGGACTATAGGTGCCTGCCACACGCCCAGCTGTTTTTTTTGTTGCAGTTTGGCTGGGGCTGGGTTTGAACTTGCCACCTTTGGTATATGGAGCCAGCACCCTACTCACTGACCACAGGTGCCGCCCGGCATCCTCTTTCTTTTTCTTTCTTTCTTTCTTCATTTTTTTTTGGGCAGGGCTAGGATTGAACCCGCCACCTCTGGCATGTGGGACCAGCGCCCTACTCCTTTGAGCCACAGGTGCTGCCCGGCATCCTCTTTCTATAGTGGTACCTGGGGGGTGCGGCACATGTAGTGAATGTGCAGAGTGAGATGGGGAGGGCAGGGGCAAAAGGACAGGCTTTCCAGACTCCGAGCGCAGTAGGAGCTGAGAAGTGGTTTGGTTTGCACAAATTGCACAGCTGGGCGTAGTGGAGAGGAGGCTACAGGATCACAGTCAGAGGAGGACCAGCATGGACTGCCCTGACTCTGAGAAAGCCTGTCCTCCTGGTTCGTGGAGCAAGGTCTTCAAGCATCAGAATCTCCAGGGGGTGGTTATTAGAAATGCAGATTTCCTGTTACTGTGTTTTAAGTCCTGTAATTATGTTGTGACTGTCATCAGTATATGGCTCTGATTGTTTAAAAAAGGTAGATTTCCTGATCCCACTCCTACAAACCTTGATTCAATACTGAAGACAGGGTTAGGAATTTGTATTTTTTATCAAGCTCTTCCAGAGGTTCTGATAGGGGCTCTAGCAGACCCCACATGGAGTCACCAACCCTTCTCAGAAGGTCTCTTCTCCACTGTGCTGCCTTCATTCAGGTCGGGCTCTGTCCTCGTCGCTGAGGTCTTATGAGAACCACTTGTACCATCACCATTTTAGTTGCTGTTGGCACAGCACATTTCCTGTGCATAATGGCCTGGGCGGGAAGTGGGTCTGGCTGGGAAGATGAACGATGCCAGTGAATCGTCCCCAGAGAAATTCTTGCCTCCAAGGTTAGCTGCTGGGAAAGACAGGAGTTAGGGCTTTTTCAGTGAGTGATGGGACTGGTATTTCCTGCATAGACATTTCTTGAGGATAAATGTCCAGCCTAGCTACTTGTTTTGGTTTGTGACTAGCAGAAAGAGAAATGGAAGGCCCTGGAGCCTGGCTGGGACCCGGCCAGGGCCTGTTCTGCCTACCCCGCTGTCATTAGTGATGCCGAGGGCACGGTACCCGCCTCCCTGTGTCCCACACAGGCCCAACTCTGCAGGCCCAGCTGGATGCCCTGAAGGAATCCAGAAGGTTGGCCTGGATTGTCTTGCTAGAGGCTCCTTACTTTCCTTACATCCCCGTAGCAGCTGGCATGGGAGGGCACTGGGCCTGCCCTGGACCTCTGGGGAGGTTGGTGAGCTCCACAGAAATAGTCCACAGCCTGTTGTCTTGTCACGAGTCTCAAGTTTTGATCTGGAAATATAGAAGCATCTGTGGAACTTGCCAGATACCAGCTTTCTCCCGGAGGCTGCTTTTCAGAGAGAAGGGCCTCTTTGAGTGGCATGGGGATGGGGTGCTGAGGTGGTCGGGTGCCCTGGGAAGCAGTAGAGACCGAATTATTGGAAAGAGAAGTATTGGGCTTGGGGTGGGATCCAAAGGCAGGCGGATTGAGAGTGTTAATAGCTGAGCATGAGAAGAAAACCAGCCGGACTTTAGCTTTATCTCATCCCCTTTCTTCCTTCATCTCTCTTTGAAATCTATTAGTAATCCCCCAGTAATCAAGTAATACATGATTTCATGGGGGAAAGAAGTCCGACAAGATAGCATAATACAAAAAAACAAAAACAAAACAAACAAAAAAAAAAGATAGCATACTACAGAATGAAAGGGAAAGGTCTGCCTGAGCCCTGCGCCCCGCTGCCCAGCGCAGCTGTGCTCACTGGGGTCAGCTGGGCGTGCGTCTCTGCAGGCAGCGGTACATATCAACTCACACATGAAGAGCCTTTTTCTTTATATAGGTAAATGGTATCCTGTCTCAGCACTATTCTTTGGCTGTTTCTTACGTAATGATCTCATCTTGAGACAATTTTTCTAGCAGCTCTGTGATACCTAGTAGTTAGGCTGTACCGTGCCTTACTTGATCCGGTTCACCCCTGTGCATAAGCATTGGGGTTGCTGCTTCTGGTTATTTTGCTACTTTTTTTTTTTAGAGTCTCCCTCTGTCCCCCTGGGTAGAGTGCCATGGCGTCACAGCTCACAGCAACCTCAAACTCTTGGGCTCAAACAATTCTCTTGCCTCAGCCTCCCGAGTAGCTGGGACTACAGGCGCCCGCCACAATGCCTAGCTTTTTGTTTTAGCAGGCCTGGGCATGTGGCCGGTGCCCTACCCACTGAGCTATGGGTGCTGCCATTACTTTTTTATTTTTTATTATTTTTTTCTTCACGTATCTTGTGCACACATACTAGTAATTTTTTTTTTTTTGGAGACAGTCTCACTCTGTCCCCCTGGGTAGAGTGTCATGGCGTTATAGCTCACAGCAACCTCAAACTCTTAGACTCAAGCAATTCTCTTGCCTCAGCCTCTCAAGTAGCTGGGACTACAGGTGCCCACCACAACCCCCGGCTATTTTTAGAGACGAGGTCTCGCTCTGGCTTGGGCTGGTTTCGACCCTGTGAGATCAGGCCATCCACCTGCCTCAGCCTCCCAAGTGGTAGGATTACAAGCATGAGCCACTGCACCCGGCACCAGTATTTTTTAGGTTGGAGTCCAAGTAGTGGAATTTGGTGGGTCAGAGAACATATACAGTTTATACCCTTGGCAGAAGGTCTGAAGTTGCCCTTCAGACAGGCAGTACCAACCTACAGGCCTCACAACTGGGGTCCAGCTACTGTCCCCTCCCCCACCTTGAGCCAGCAGACTTCAGGCATCCGGCACACCTGTGTCACCAGCCTCTTTGGATCAGCTCTGCTGGTCAGATGCTTCCCGGGGCTGAAGGCTTTGGCCTTTATTGCTGCTGCTGCTGCCAGATTACTAAAGGGATTTGTCACATGGTGCCACTTGCTCACCAAGGCAGTCACTGAAGTCATATTGTCCACTAAGTACAGGTGTCAAACAAGCATACAGAGCTTCGACTGTCACTGCGGAAATCACGAGCTGGGTGTAGGGAACATTTTGGTTTACATGAGATGGAAGAGCCCCTCATCATGAAGTGTGTACTGCCCCTGCACTCGGGCCTGTTGGGAGCCACTAAGTCAAAATGAGACATTTGGAATTTTACTTAGAGTTCAGTGTCATCTCTGCAGAGAGGTCTTTCACACGGTCCCCCTTCCCCCTTGTCTCTTTCTCAGCCCCCTGTTTTTGTCCTTCATAGCATTTACCCAATTTGTAACTTTTTATTATTTATTTTCTCTCCTCCCTGCCTCCACTACTAGCCTGTGAGTTTTGTGAAGGCAGAACTCTACCTGTCCTCCTATCACCAGGGGCCCGGCGACCAGATCAGCACTTGGCACAGAGAACTTGCTTTGCAAATATTTGTTGAATGAATGAATGAACCGAGCTAGCCAGGGAGAGCAGTATGTGACTACTGGCCGGATATGCAGAGAGTAATGCTGGAGGGATCCAGAGGGAAAGGATTCTCTCTCCTGCTGTGAGAAGTCAGGGAAAGCCCCAAGGAACTAGTAGGAACTGGGCCTCTCGGACATGGGAGTAAAGAAGGAAGGGGAGAAAGGGCCAGACCACCCTTCGGAGGTCAGTAGTAGCAGCTCCATCTCCCACCCTTCTCTAGCCTCTGTTGGAACTTCCTATCTGTGGCTGATGCTCTGTACCTGTATAGCCCAAGTTCTGCCCCTGCTTTGTGTGACCCATAGTCAGCACTTCCATCCCCAATATGTGGAATGGGTTCTCAGTCCCACAGCCTGCTCTTCTGGGCCCTTCTCTCCCCTCAAACCCCCAACATAGTGTCACTCTGTCACCCTGGGTAGAGTACTGTGGAGTCATAGCTCACAGCAACCTGAAACTCTTGGGCTCAAGTGATACTCTTGCCTCAGCCTCCTGAATAGCTGGGACTACAGGCATGTGTTACTATGCTCTGCTAATTTTTTCTGTTTTAGTAAAGATGGGGTCTCGCTCTTGCTCAGGCTGGTCTTAAACTCCTGAGCTCAAGCAATCTACCTGCCTTGGCCTCCCAAAGTGCTAGGATTACAAGTCTGAGCTACCATGCCCAGCCCTTCTGGGACCTTCTTGCTGGATGGTGCCTGATAATTCACCTGGCCCTCATTCTCCCCACCGTGTTTAAGGCAGACTAGAGCTGTCCTGGGAACCAGAGGAGTACAGGTGTCAAACAAGCATATAGAGCCTGGACTGTCACTGCTGAAATCGGGAGCTGGGTATAAGGAATATTTTGGTTTACGGACTGTTTTTTAAGTCCTGCTTTGTTTGAGTTGATCAGTGCTATGCCCTATTACAGAACAAATTATGTGTAGATTATTAGTTACACCAGCAGCTAAACCAGTGACTGAAGCCCAAATCTTTCCCCTGGGGGCATTAAGTATTTTTAAGCATGTGGCATGGATCATTTGCTAATTATGATTGTGCCTCAGAGTCAGTAACAGGAAATGACAGTAGTAAACCGTCCATGGGGGTGTGTGCATGTGAGAGAGAGGAGGAGGGATTGAGACTGATTGATTGATTGCCTGAGGTGCCCACTCTTCCCAATGTATGCCCCTCAGCAAGTGATTTAACTTTTCAGGGTTGCAGTTTCCGTCTCAAAAACCAGGATGATAGGCTAGGTCTGGTGGCTCACGTCTGTAATCCTAGCACTCTGGCAGGCTAAGGCAGGTGGATTGCCTGAGCTCCGGAGTTCGAGACCAGCCTGAGCAAGAGTAAGACCCCATCTCTACTAAAAATAGAAAAGCTAGGTTGGCACCTATAACTCAAGTGGCTAAGGTGCCAGCCACATACACCAGAGCTGGCGGGTTAAAATCCAGCCCAGGCCTGCCAAACAACAATGACAACTACAACCAAAAAATAACTGGGCGTTGTGGCAGGTGCCTGTAGTCCCAGCTACTTGGGAGGCTGAGGCAAGAGAATCGCTTAAGCCCAGGAGTTGGATGTTGCTGTGAGCTTTGATGTCACAGAATTCTACCCAGGGTGACAGCTTGAGGCTCTGTCTCAAAAAAAAAAAAAAGATCAAAGATTACATATAAAGGAAAAGAAACTTGTTTAAATTTAGCTTTTGAAAAAGTAAGGTCAAGTGTCCCACTCACCTAATTCAATTTAAAAACAGGGAACATGGCTCCGCGCCCATGCTCAGTGAGTAGAGCACTAGCCACAATACACTGAGGATGGCAGGTTTGAGCCCAGTCCGAGCCTGCTAAACAGCAATGACAACTGCAACCAAAAAAAAAAAAAAAAAAATAGTGAGGCGTTGTGGTGGGCACCTGTAATCCCAGCTGCTTGGGAGGCTGAGGTAAGAGAATTGCTTAAGTGCAAGAGTCTGAGGTTGCTGTGAGCTCTGATGCCACCGCACTCTACTGAGGGGAACCTAGTGAGACTCTGTCTCAAAACAAAAAAACAAAACAAAAAAAAACAGGGGACATAAGGAAATCTCTCCCTACAATTATAATTCATAGTGGCTTGTGTTTCTGGAGAGCTTACTAGGGACTGGCCCCCTGGGATCCCTCTAATCATCTGGGTCATGTGCTCATGTGGCCTTCTGGAGCTTTTCCTGTGTGTTTACATAGACTCATGCTCATAGTGAAAGAAGTTTATTTGTGTGAGTGAATATGTTTTATTACTGATAGGTTATGCCAAAGCCCCATCCAGCTCCATCATAGGCCGCCTGCCTCCCCTACTCCCAGCTTTCTAGATCCTGGGCAGGTGGGCAGAGGAGGCTGCACTTTGCTGACTGTGATGGCCACATGCACCCCCAGGGAGGTTGGCTGTAGAATATCAGCTTCTTTAGGAAGCTGCATCCCAGGGGCACGTGGTGGCCAAAGTTGCTGCCTTGAGCCCAGTGGTTTCAAGACATCAGATTAATGACCTTCACTGGCTTGGAAGTCTCACACACTTACTTTGCTTTTTCCAAAAAAACTTCTGTCTTGATTAGCTGATCGACAGAGCTGTGAGCTGGGGAGGGCAGCCTCCACAGGGTGTTAAGATACACCTGGTGTCAACCTTCAGCCACAGAGGCGGGCGCAGCACACGTGAATGTGGATCCTGATGGGCCGTGGGGTGCAGGGAAAACTTGGGGGGGCTCAACAGGCAGGTCTGGCATTGCAGCCTGAGCTGTTTCTCTGCCAGTGGGCCCCTGGGCAGGCCACTCCCTAGGGAATCATAAAGGGTCAATATGGTTTCTCTGTTATAGGGCCTGGACCAGGGCAGATACTCAGAAGATGTTCATTTTCCTCTTTCCTCATGGAACACGGCTGACTTACCTCTCTGTCCCTAGCCATCCTTTGTCAGCTGCACCCTTAACTCTTCTTCCTGCCCAGAGGGGAGGCAGCCCTCACAGCTGGCTGTGAGAGGAATGTGACAGCCATCCCGGGGGGCATGTTGAGAAGTTGGGGACTAAAAAATGACTCTCAAAGCATAGCCCTGTGATGTGTGGGCCACAGAGCTGGAGGAGATGCCACCCATTTAGTTAGGAGATCTAACTTGGGGGGGGTGCACATCATTGAGTGTGTGGTCAGAGAAGCCTCCAGGTGGAAAGTGGCATCTCAGTAGTTCCCAGATCCTTGACAAAAATGCAGGGCTGCTGGGGTGGGCAAGTGTGGTGGGGGCAGAGGGGAGCAAGGGAGCTTGCAAGGAGATACTGGGAGGGCTCTGTGTTTATGTGTGTACACCCTGAAGATCCCTTAGGGAGGAAGGTGGCCGAGTGGAAGTCTGAGGAGGATGGACAGGACATGTGGCTGGTGGAGGAGAGAGGCAGAGGGCTTAGCTGCCTCGGGTGGGGCAGCTTCAATAACAGGCCTTCCAGTCTCTGAAGGCACAGAGAGGGACACATGTGTTCTAGGGCTCCTAAGTCTAGGTGAGTAATAAACTGAACTTATTACTCTCAGTTTACAGATGAGGAAAATGATCTCAGGGCATGGAAGGAGACTTCCACAGGGTCACACACCACTAACATGCCCCCTTGCCTAACTTGCCCCTCCCCAGACGTCCACTCTTCAGACCCAAAGGAGCTCTGGGTCTGCATCTGCTGTTCTGGGTGAATCCAAGGAATCTGGAAAATCCCTTCTTATAATCAGAATGGAAAACCTAGGCCAGAAGAGGTCATCTCAGCCAGACTGTGACCAGCTTTGGGCTTTCCTTGGAAAGAGCCCAAAGACTCTAGACTGACCTGGGGTCCTCTTTCTGGAGGCAGGGCACCCCCTCAGGTTGATGATACCCAGGACAGTGTTGCCAAGTTGGCACACAGGGCTCGTCTCCCACCCCCTTTATGGTACAAATTTTCACACAAACACGAGAGATTTAATGTTGAACCCATCACCTAGAGGCCACCATTGATGTTCTCCTGTACTTGTTCCATCACAATATCCCTCCCTCAGTCCATCTTGGCTTTTTTATTGTTTTTTGTTTGTTTGTTTTTGTTTTTTGAGACAGAGTCTTAACTGTGTCGCCTTCAGTAGAGTGCTGTGGTGTCACAGCTCACAGCAACCTCAAACTCTTGGGCTTAAATGATTCTCTTGCCTCAGCCTTTCAAGTAGCTGGGACTGTAGGCGCCCACCACAACGCCTGGCTATTTTTTGTTGCAGTTGTCATTGTTGTTTAGCTGGCTGGGGCCGGGTTGGAACCTGCCAGCCTTGGTGTATGTGGCCAGCACCCTAACCACTGAGCGACAGGTGCCAAGCCTTTTTAGTGTATTTGAAATTGAATTGCAGACATTAGTACATTTCCTACTAAATATTATAGCACGTATATCTTTAGATTTAATATTTATTTTTGTTATATAAAATTTAGATACAGTGGAAAATGCAAATCTTAATGTACATTTGCTGGAGCCCTCTTTCACTCAGCACAATGTTTTTAAGGTTCAATCATGTTATATATAACCGTAATTCAATGCTTTTTTTGGGGGGGGAGACAGAGTCTCAAGCTGTCGCCCTGGATTGAGTGCCATGATGTCACAGTTCACAGCAACTTCAAACTCTTGGGCTTAAGAGATTCTCTTGCCTCAGAGTGCTTTATTTTTTTATTTTATTTTTTTTGAGATAGAGTCTCACTATGTTGCCCCTGGTAGAGTGCCGTGGCGTCACAGTTCTCAGCAACCTCCAACTCTTGGGCTTAAGCGATTCTCTTGCCTCAGCCTCTGAAGTAGCTGGGACTACAGGCATTCATCACAACACCCAGCTATTTTTCTGTTGCAGTTGTCATTGTTGCGTTAGTTGGCGCGGACTGGGTTCGAACGCGGGCTGGTGGTGTTGTAACTACTGTGCTATGGGTGCAAAGTCCAGTGCTTTTTATTTTTAATTAATTTTTTTGAGATAGGGTCTTGCTATGTTACCTAGGCTGATCTTGAGCTCCTGAGCTTAAGCCATCCTCCCACCTCAGTCTCTTGAGTGGCGGTATTGCAGGGGCAAGCCACCATGCCTAGCGAGCTTATTGCTTTTATTTATTTTTTATTTTTTTATTTTTTGAGACAGTCTTCCTCTGTTGCCTGGAGTTAAGTGCCATCGTGTCATAGCTTACAGCAACCTCAAACTCTTGGGCTCAAGTGATCCTCTTGCCTAAGCCTCCTGAGTAGCTGGGACTACAAGTGCCTGCCACCATGCCTGGCTAGTTTTTCTATTTTTAGTAGAGATGGGGGGGTCTCACCCTTGCTCAGGGTGGTGTCAAACTCCTGAACTCAGGCGATCCACCCACCTTGGCTTCCCAGAGTGCTAGGTTTACAGGTGTGAGCCACAGTGCCTGGCAGTTTATTGCTTTTAAAATAAACTTAATTTTGAAATCATTTTAGATTTATAGAAAAGTTACAAAAATAGAACATAGAGCTTCCACATGCCCCACACTCATTTTCCTGTGCTGTTGACATCTTGTACAGGCACAACATGCTTATCAAAACTAAGAACGCACTCTGATAAAGTACTGTTAGCGCACGTCACCAGACTTGATTTGGGTTTCAGCAGTTTTTCCAGTCATCCCCTTCTCCTCCGCCAGGCCCTATCCAAGGGACTGCATTGGTCCTTGCTCCGCTCCTTAGTCTTTTTTTTATTTTTCATGACCCTGACAATGTTTTCGTTTGTTTTGTTTTGTTTTTGAGACAGAGTCTCACTTTGTCACCCTTGGTAGAGTGCTATGGCATCATAGCTCACAGCAGCCTTAAACTCTCGGGTTCAAGTGGTCCTCTTGCCTTCTGAATAGCTGGGATTATAGGCACCTGCCACAATTCCCAGCTGTTTCTTTGTTTTTTTTTTAGAGACAGGGTCTGGTTCTTGTTCAGGCTGGTCTCAAACTTGTGAGCTCAGGCAATCCACCTGCCTCGGCCTCCCAGAGTGTTAGAATTACAGGCGTGAGCCATTGCACTGGCTGTGACCCTGCTTGAGTAGCACTGGCTGGCACTGGCCAGGTAGGCCAGGTATCTTGTAGAATGTTCCCTCTTTAGGTTTGTCTGATGCTTTTCTTATGATTATCTTGGTGTTCTGGGTTTTTGGAAGGAATACCCCAGGTGAAGCACCCTTTCTATCACGTCCCATAGGAGTACATGCTAGCCTCATGATTGCACTCTCGGTTTGGATGGTGTTTCCCAGTTCTCTCCACTGTGAGGTACTATTTTTCCTTTCCCTTCTCCAACCAGAAAGTAAGTCACCAAGTCTTGGACCATCCTGGGGGAGGGAGACAGGGTGTAGGCAAGGATTAAGCTCCTCCTCCTGGGGGGGGGCATAGCTACATATATTCAGATACTGTTTGGACTTCTGTAAGGAAGATTTGCCTTTTTTCTGTTTATTGGTTCATTTATTGGCTGATTGTTTTTGATTGAATTTTTAATTTTATCCAGGGAACAAACGTACGTAGTTCACAAAGTTAAGGCTTATGAGGAGAATAGCTACCTACAGTCTTACAGTTATTTCTTCTGGTATGGCCAGAATAAATAACATGCTCACTCTACTATTTGCATTTCTTTTTTTTTTTTTTTGTAGAGACAGAGTCTCACTCTATGGCCCTCGGTAGAGTGCCGTGGCCTCACACAGCTCACAGCAACCTCCAACTCCTGGGCTTAAGCGATTCTCTTGCCTCAGCCTCCCGAGTAGCTGGGACTACAGGCGCCCGCCACAACACCCGGCTATTTTTTGGTAGCAGTTTGGCCGGGGCCGGGTTTGAACCCGCCACCCTCGGTATATGGGGCCGGCACCTTACCGACTGAGCCACAGGCGCCGCCCTTGCATTTCTTTTTTATCCCCCATTTTATCTTAGATTGGGTCATATGAAATTGCCAATATTCAACCATTTTTTAACCTGCAAAAATATTTCATGTGGTTCAACCTAATAATTTAATATTTTGACTTCCTATGATTGTCCAGCTGAATGTGTGACATTGAGTTGCCTCTTTTTGTTTAGTTGTGAATTGTGACTTTGTATTTGTCCCTCATCTGACCTGGCTCAGGGATTAGCCTCTGAGCTCAGCCACTGCTGCAGGCTCCTCTTGCCCAGATGGCATCTTGGAGCCTGGGTTAGAAAGAGGGCCGCAGAGTGTGAGGTCAGCCTTTGCTGTGATCACTGCCCCCCAATACCAGGCCAGCCTGAAGCTGCCAGCTGATGAGCCAGGCCTCGGGCTGCTTGAGCTCTGTTGCTTTGCCAACATCCTTGGAAGAGTCTTGGCCCATTAGTGGACTGGGCCCCAGGCATATCACCTTGTAGGGTCTGTGGCCACTAGTCCAGCTCGCCAGGTGTAGCTACAGGGCATATTGAACCCTTTGAGCCTCAATTTCCCCTATAAGATGGGGATTATTAAAGAAACCAGACAGGCTTCTTTGGTGATAGAACTGTGGGTATGTCCTAAGACCATCAGTGCTGTTGGGGTTGGGCACCTCCCTATATACCATTTCAGGCCCCTCTGAGCTGTCCTTCGCTGTTGTTGCTTTACCTTCAGGTGAGTGAGAAGCCGCCCAGGACAAGGTTCTGGGGGTCTTGAGGTCTGGCTCATCTCAACCTGTCTTGCCCCAAGACCCAGCCAAGTACTTCCCCAGCTCTGGGCAAAGTCTACCCATCTGTTCCAGGAGGTCATTGGTACTGCTACTTTGAGAGGCTAAGTACCTCAGAACTGTGGTATCTGCAATGGTGAGCCCCTGTCCCCTCAGTTCCAGGCATTTGGACTGAATGGAATTATAAGGCTAAGGGTCTGTTCTAGAGTGTGAGGACCTTGGCAAATCCTTGTTTCTCTCTGGGCCTCTGTGAGGAGGCCAGTGAGCTGAATTTCTAGGCTCCCAAACCCTCCCCCTTTTTGTAAGAGGCAGGGTCTCTGTCACAGGCTGGAGTGCAGTGGCACAATTACAGCTCACTGCAGTTTCCAAGTCCTGGGCTCCAGGGATCCTCCTGGACCATCCTCCCAAATGTCTGGGACTGCAGGCCCCTTTTGATTCTGTGGCCCAGAAAGGGAAAGACAGACTGAGCTGGGCACAGAGGTACCTTAGTGACAGAACCACTAAGGGACCTTGCCTTAAGCTCCCTGGTGGAGCTTCTGGTCCAGGAGAGAAGACACAGTTGTCAAGCAGTCACACAGCTGAATGTAAAATTGCAGTTTGGATTAGTCTGCATTAGGAAATAGTGGTTACTGGGGCTGAGATCTAATCTGGGGGGTAAGTGATCCTTCCTGAGACCTGAAGGACAAGTAACTATTGACTAGGTGAAAGGGCAGAGAATGTTCCAGGCAGAGGAAACAGCAAAGATCTTACAGTTGAGTGAGATGGAGCAAGGAGAGGATGCTGCACTAGTGGGCAGGGACCAGGTGCGAGGCCTCGGAGCCCTTGGGGGTTTGAGCTGCACCCAAAGAGCATGGCAGGCCTTTGGAGGATTTTAAGCAGGGAAGTAACATGGTCAGATTTGTGTTTTTGAAAAGCTTTCTCTGGCTGGCAGGGAGAATGGGATGGGGCAGGTTTGAGATCAGGGAGCCCAGGGACAATGTTTTGCTGTTGTTTAGATGACAGTGGCTTTGTTCAGGGTGGGGGCTAAGGGGATGTATTGAAAAGGTGGATTTGAGTTTAGAAGGTAGAATTGACAGACTTTGTGGATTGATGTATGGGAGGTAGTCTTTGGCCTGGGCATCTAGATGGTAGAGGTATGGGTGCCCATGGGAGAAGCAGGTTGGACAAGGGAAGGTGAGGCATTTGTGTGGGCCTGGCTGGGGTTGAAGAGCCTGTGAATACCCAAAGAAGGCTTCTGACTGCACAGGCATCAGTCAGCGTTCAGAGGCAGAGCTTGGGGTGGAAGTGTGGACCATGAGAGAGGTGGGAATCTGGTGGCTTCTGAGGGGTCAGCAAGATCCTGCAAGTATGGGCCCTGAGGAAGAGCTAGTGGTTGATCCAGGGACAGGTTGGGACCTTGGTGGGAGATGCCAGGCAGGGGCTTTGCGGCCACCCAGTATTTGCCTAGACCCTCAGGGGCCCTGGGTTCAGTGGAAGGTACCCCGCAGCTCCTCATACCCATACCCTCTTTCTTCCCCAGATCCTGCTCATCTCTGATTACTTCTATGCCTTCCTGCGGCGGGAGTACTACCTCACACACGGTCTCTACTTGACTGCCAAGGACGGCACAGAGGCCATGCTTGTGCTCAAGTAGGCCTGGCTGGACACAGGGCTGCACGGACCTCAGGAGGTGAAGGGCCAGCAGCTGGGCCATGCCCTCTATCCAGAGTTGCCAGTAGGCAAGTTCTTGGGCAGAAGAGGTTCTAGTCCAGGGTCGTGGATCTCTGGTACCAAAGGGGACCCATGGCTGACAGCAAGGCCTATGGGAGTAGCTGAGAGCACCCCCACTTCATCCCCCTACTTTGTGGCTCTGCACACCAGGGAGCCCCCTCCCAGGCAGGAAGGGGGAAGAAGCAGGTGAGCAGGGTTTATTAGGTTGTGGCTTCTTAATAAATGTGTTTTGTTATGAAGAAGTCTACCCTGGGACCACATCCACATCACACTCCTCTTACACTGCCCTGGGGTACTCTACATAGGTCTGGGTTTCTATAACGAGCCCCAGGTCCACAAACCACAAGTCTGTGCACTGGTGGGCTAAAAGTGGTATGCACCACTCCAGCAGCCCTCCCCACACCCAAGCAAGCAGCTGAAGGCAAAGGGCCAGGCAGGCCTGAGCAATCTTTATTCTGCAGAGGGACAATGACCACAGATCCATACACCATGTGGAGAACGCAGGAGCCAGGGACCAGTCTGTCAGGTGGAGGCAGGTCCAGGCAGGGGGCAGAGCCTCAGGTGGGTGAGGGGCAGATGGGCAGACAGGCAGGGGCCTAAAAAAAAGACAAACCACACAGAGCAGGGGTGCTGGAGGCTGCTCTCCACCCTCTCCCATCCCAGGCAGCACCCAGAGGGGCAGTCCTAACATGACTGTCTTGGGATCCACCCAAGGGCATGTAGGCTGGTCCCAGCCCACCAGGGACAGCTCAGCTCAGGAGCTCCCTGGGCAGAACCTGACAGGACCCCCCACTCCCAGACCAATGCCCCCCCCCCCCTACTGCTGGCTCAGAAGCCGAAGGTTTCTTGGGAGGCGTAGACCATGTAGAGGAAGCCGTCCTCATCCTTCTCCTGCTCGTAGATGTCGGCAATGGGCGTGGACACGCTCACCATACTGTGCTGGTTCACCAGCAGGAAAAAGGCCTGCGTGGGGTTCAGCTGCAGGCGGCGCCTGTGGGCAGGGGCAGAAGGGTACCCGGCAGAGGGGCTAGGCTGCTGGAGAGGCGTAGCCCTGAACCCCTCCCCAGAGTTATTCTGAGCCTCCTTCACATCCATCCCAACCCCTTCTAGAGGCTCTCACCTCTGACCCACTGACTTCAGCCCGGCCCCCAGCCCTACTCCACCTTGACCCAAGTGCCCCTGTGGCGGGGGCTGCCCACACACCGAATGATCTTGACCAACTCGCTCATGTTGACATGGTCTGGGACGAGGAACTTGGTCTTGTCCAGGACTGGCAGCTGCTTCTCGCCCTTGTAGCGCTCGATGATCACCTGGGAGTGGGGCGGGCAGGGGGTCGGGTCGGGACGCAGAAACTTGGGGCGGGGCCTGGGCAAGGCGGGGCCGGGGGGCGGAACTCACCGGGATCTTGCTGGGGTGCTGGTCGCGGATCTGCTGCACCTCCTTACAGCGGTCGGCTGCGGACGACCGCGGTCGGGCCGTGAGGCCGGGCCAGGCCCAGGTCCTCCCCGACTCCGCCCCGCTTGACCCCGAGGGGCGGCCTCGCCCCAGCCCCCGCCCCCGGGGCCATCAGGCCCCACAGCCCCCGGCACCTAACGTGGTGGGGAGGCGGGCAGCCCCCGCCCAGGCCGGAGCCAGCCTCTCAGCCCAGGGGTCCGGCCGGAGCCTGACGTCACGGGGCTGACGTCACCCGCGGCAGTAGGGGTCAGTCGGCCTCCCGAGCCCCCTGCCCCACGCTCGCGGATCACCCGCTGGGCCTCACCGAAGCTCCGCCGCTGTTTGAAAGGCCGGTCCGAGGGCATCGCGCGGGCCCGGCGGGGCGCGCAGGCCGGGGCTCCGGGGCGCGCGACGCGAAGATGTGGCTGCGGTTCGGGGGCTCCGGGGGCTCCGCGCCTCGCGCTCAAGGGCTCCTGGGCTAGCGCTGAGCCCGGCGGCGGCGGCTGCGGGAGGTAACTCGCCTGGTGACGTCAGGTCACAACATTCCTTAAAGGGGAGGCCGGCGCGCAGCTCCCATTGGGCCGACGCAAAACCCGCCCGCCCGACTCGTGACGTCACGGCGCAGAGAACCTGGATTCCCGGCCCGAGACGCGAAGGGGCGGGGCCGCAGGCGTGTCACAGTCCTGTGACGTCATGGCCTGCACAGGCACCCCTTCCCCAGGCCCGGACTGAGGTGAGACCAGAAGACTGCCGGGCTGGTGCCAGAAACAGAGGGCGCGGGGCTCCCCGCCTCACCCGGTCGCCCTACGCGCGCTCCTCGTCCGTTCCCGGCCAGGCCCAGCACTGGGCACGGTGGGAAGGGCAGTGAGCCTGGGGGCCCCCGCGCTTAGGGCTGGAGGACCGAAAGCTGGGCCCTAGAAAGGAATTTCCAGGCTTTAAAAAGAATTCTAGAATTGAAAAATAGAATATTGAAATTCAGGCCTCAAAGGAAGAAGTAAGAAAGTAGATTAAGACACAGCAGAAGAGAAAATCACGGAACTGGAGGATAGATCAGCAGCAATTAACCAGAGAATCAAGGTGATGAAGAATATAAGAGGAAGTGACAAGGATAACGTGAGAAAGAACTCACAGGCCCAGGGTTCCAGGAGGAGAGGAGAGGAAGAACGTGGAGAGGCAGTTCCTGAAGGAGAGCTTTCTAAATTAAAGACCAGGAGCCTCACTTAAAATCCACGGCAGGATAAATCAAAATAAAATCAACATCTAGACATTTGGTAGTGAATTTGCAGGACTCCAAAGAATGAAAGATCTTAAAAACCACCAAAGGAGGATGGAGTAACTAAAAATACTACGACCAAGAGCAGCTTTCTCAGCAGCAAATATGGAAGCCAGAAAAAAACGTAACCTTTGAACTACTGAAAGAAAAACACTGCCAACCAATTGTTAATCCACGATTTAAGAGTTAGGGGGTAATGAAGCTCTGTTATAATGAAAAGTGACACAAAAAACCACTGGCAAAATGACGTTTAAAGGATGTACTTTAGCAACAAGGATGTGATCCAAAAGGAAGAAATTTGATGGAAAAATGAGCAAAATGGTGAATGTGTAAGTAAATCTAAATAGACACTTAATATGAATAGTAATGATTAAGTTGGGAGTATAACAAGATAAATTCAGCACAAGAACATGTAAGACTGGAGAGGGCAATCAGAGTTTAAGTGTTCTAGGAAGTTCAGTTTGTTTGAAAAGAGGACAGAAATACCAATCATTGCCCAGTTTTATAAAATCAGATACATATCTCAGATGTTTTGGAAGCATCACCAAAAGAATAGAAATGGAGGCTCGGCGCCCGTAGCACAGTGGTTATGGCACCAGCCGCATACACTGAGGTTGGCAGGTTCCAACCCAGCTCAGGCCAGCTAAACAATGACAACTGCAACAAAAAGCCAGGCGTTGCACCTGTATTCCCAGCTACTTGGGAGGCTGAGGCAAGAGAATCGCTTAAGCCCAAGAGTTTGAAGTTGCTGTGAGCTGTGACGCCACGACACAAGACTGTCTCAAAAAAAGGAAAGAGTCCCAGCTGCTGGGGAGGCTGAGGCAAGAGAATCGCGTAAGCCCAAGAGTAGAGGTTGCTGTGAGCTGTGTGACGCCACCGCACTCTACCCCAGGGCGGTACAGTGAGACTCTGTCTCTAAAAAAAGAAAGAAAGAAACATAACTGCCAATGCAGAGAAGTGAAATGGGAATTGAAGCGTATTAAAAATATAATACACATGTAGAAAGCAGAAAAGGAGAAAAAGAAAGCAAAGTGAAAAGGATGGTAAATAGCACAGGTAGAAAATGTGTTTTACATTCAACCATTAAAACAGATTATCAGGCCCAGAAAAATAAAATGCAGCTCTGTACTGTTTACAAGAAGACATTTAAAACCTAAGGGCACCCAAAGTAAAAATATGGGAGAAATATACTAGAGAAAATCTAACTGGAAAATGTACCCATGGAAAAATCAGAGAAAATATGTTTTAAGGCGGAAGGCCAGGCAGGTGCAGTGGCTCACACCTGTAACCTCAAGCACGTTGGGAGGTGGGTGGGAATCATCGCTTGAGCCTAAGAGTTTGTGGTTAGGTGAGTATGACTGGGGCACTGTACTCCCGCTTGGGTGACAGAGAAAGACCTCATCTCTAAACAAAATCAGATTTTTAAAAAAGGACAGAAGACCTTATTAGGGAATGCTGATAATATATAAAGCAAAAATGACAGTATACAAGGAGAAATTGCCAAGTCATCCATCTTTCATCATAGAGGAAGATTTAAGACCTATTTTAGTAATTTATAGACCAAACATCCAGAAAAAAGGATATAGAAGATTTTAATAAAATTAATAATCCTGATCACTAGACCCCAATAGAATCCTGAACCCAGCACATTACTTTCAAGCACATAAGGAACATTTACAACAAACAACCCAACTATTAGGGCACAAGACAACTCGCCAGACATTAAATGTCAATTTCACACAGCCAATGTTCTCTGACCGTAGACCGAAATAAGCACCAAATGTTAGGAAATTTATAATAACTGTTTACTCAAAGATGAAATTATATGATTAAAAATATTTAGATCAAATTAAAAATGAGTATATATATGTATGCATGTGTGTATATATATATATATATATAATTTGGGGGAGGGGCAGCTAAAGCAACATTTAGAAGATTTATATTCTTATTACTTAGCTATGAAGAAATACAGAAAAATCAATGAACTGAGTGTCAATTTTAAAAAGTAATAACAGGATAAACCCAAAGAAAGTGAAAAGAACATAATAATGAAGACCACAAGTTGATGAAACAGAAAAGAAAAACAGGGTGGATGCAATGGCCACCACCTGTAACCCCAGCACTCTGGGAGACCTAGGAGGGTGGATTGCTTCAGCTCAGGAGTTTGAGACCAGCCTGAGCAAGAGCAAGACCCCGTCTCTACTAAAAATAGAAAAACCGGGCAGTGTCCATAGCTCAGTGGGTAGGGCAGTGGCTACATACATGAGGCTGGAGGATTCGAACCCAGCCCGGGCCAGCTAAACAGCAATGAGAACTGCAACAACAACAAAATAGTCAGACTTTGTGGTGGGCGCCTTTAGTCCCAGCTACTTGGGAGGCTGAGGCAAGAGAATTGCTTAAGCCAGAGTTTGAGGTTGCTGTGAGCTATGATGCCACTCCACTCTAGCCTGGAGCAACAGAGTCTGTCTCAAGGCTGCTGTGAGCTGTGACACTATGGCACTCTACCCAGGGCGACAGCTTGAGACTCTGTCTCAAAAAAAAAAAAAATAGAAAACCTACCCAGGTATTGTGACAGGCCTATAGTCCCAGCTACTTGGGAGGCTGAGGCAAGAGGATCACTTAAGCCAGTGATCATTAAATCACTGTGAGCTATGATGCTACTCCATTCTAGCCTGGAGCAACAGAGTCTGTCTCAAGAAAAAAAAGAAAAACTAGTATGCATCACAAAACAGTTGGAAACCAATAAAATGGAGTGTGCAAAAGAGCTACAGCTACTGCAGAAAGGAAAAAAAATAACTATATTATGAACTCTATGCAAATAAATTTTAGACTTAGATGAACTGGACAGTTATCTATAAAAAACTTGCCAAAACTGATTTAGAAAGAAATGGACAAACTGAGTAGCCTTATTAAGGCGATTGAAAAAAAACAAAATTGAAAAGCTAGTCATCGGCTTGGCGCCTGTGGCTCAAGCAGCTCAAGCGCCAGCCACATATACCTGAACTGGTGGATTTGAATCCAGCAGAGGCCTGCCAAACAACAATGACATCTGCAGCCAAAAAAAAAATAGCTGGGCGTTGTGGCAGGTGCCTGTAGTCCCAGCTACTTGGGAGGCTGAGGCAGGAGAATCACTTGAGCCCAGGTGTTGGAGGTTGCTATGAGCTGTGATTTCACAGCACTCTACCCAGGGCGACAGCTTGAGGCTCTGTCTCAAAAAAAAAAAAAAAAGAAAGAAAGAAAGAAAAGCTAGTCATCAAAATAGCCCCGCATTGTGGTGGGACCTGTGGTCCCAGCTGCTTGAGAGGTAGAGGCAGGAGAATCGCTTGAACCCAGGAGTTTGAGGTTACTGTGAGCTGTAATTGTGTCACTGTGTCACAATTGTGTCACTGCACTCCAACCTGTCACGGTATTCTACCCAGGGTGACAACTTGAGGCTCTTACTCAAAAAACAAAACAAAGAAAACTAGAACGGTGGTGCCTGTGGCTCAAGGAGTAGGGCGCTGGTCCCATATGCCGGAGGTGGCGGGTTCAAACCCAGCCCCGGAGGAAAAAAAAAAAAAAGTTAAAAAAAAAAAAAACGTCCCAGCTACTCGGGAGGCTGAGGCAGGAGAATTGCTTGAGCCCAGGAGTTGGAGGTTGCTGTGAGCTGTGTGAGGCCACGGCACTCTACCGAGGGCCATAAAGTGAGACTCTGTCTCTACAAAAAAAAACAAAAAACAAAACCAACTAATCTAAATGGTTTTGCACTCAAGTTCTACCAAAATACAAAACTACAAGCTCAGTAAACATACTTACTGGTTTACATGATGAAACATGAGGCATTATTTCCTACAACACAATTCAGTATTGTATGGTGGTCCTGAGCCCCAAGACAAACGGAGCAAAACTGTCGTTCACTTCCAGAAAATCCAAGGGAATATAAACAGAAGATTTGTAAGTAATAAAGTCTGACAACATCCGATAGTAAATTTTAGAGGAATGTGGAACTCTACACTGCTGCTGGGAGTGTAAACGATTTCAGCTACACTGGAAAGCATTTTGGCAAAATCTACCCAAACTGAAGATGCCCATGTTCTTCCTACAAACTAGAAATTCCACTTGTAGGTGTGCATAGGAGCCTGAGGAAATGTGATTAAGAATGTGGACTTTCACAGTAAGTAGGGAACTACCTACTTGTCTTATTAAATAGTTTACTGGGGTCACAGTGGCTCATGACTATAATCCCAGCCCTGTAGGAGGCTGCACTGGGAGAATCATTTCAGCTCAGGAGTTTGAGGTTATCATGAGCTATAATAATTGTGTCACTGCACTCCAACCTGGGTGACTGAATGAGACCCTATCTAATAAGTAAATAAAATAAGTAAATGACTGACTTGCTGTGTGTTCCTGTGTAGGAACACACTCTGTTTAATGAAAGATGGGGAGTGGAGGTTAGCGCACTTTTTCTTTTAAAGGGCCAGATGGTAAATACTTTAGACCAGCGGTTCTCAACCTGTGGGTCACGACCCCTTTGGGAGTCGAACAGCCCTTTCACAGGGGTTGATTCATATGATTCATAACAGTAGCAAAATTACAGTTATGAAGTAGCAACGAAAATAATTTTATGGTTGGGGGTCACTACAACATGAGGAACTGTATTAAAGGGTCACGGCATCAGGAAGGTTGAGAATCACTGCTTTAGACTTTACAAACCACATGGTCTCTGGCCACCACTCAGCTCTGCCCTTGGAATTGAAAGCAGTCTCAGACAACCTGAATTCTTATGGCTACATCCCAATAAAACTTTATTTGGTAAGACAGACTTGGCCTAAGGGCCTTAGTTTGCTGACTGTTGATCCAAAGCTGTGTGTGTTAAAGTGTACAAACCTCACAAACGTGTCACAGGAGATTGACTATGACCAGAGGCATTAAGAGCAGCAGCAAGAACTGGGTCAGCCATGGCCTTGGAAAGTGGTTACACCTGTCTTTTGTCAGGCTCAGTCCTGAGCTGAGGCTACAGCTGGGGAGTAGGACCCATCCCCCAAACCCCAAGGTCTGTACTCTTCCTCACCTACAGGTAGCAGGACTGGCTTTCCCTCCTGCAGTCCTCTGCCCCATCACCCTGCACCCAGGGGTGTCTCTACTCCATGTCTCTCTACTAAAATGTCCAGCAGGGGTGGCGCCTGTGGCTCAGTCGGTAGGGCGCCTGCCCCATATACCGAGGGTGGTGAGTTCAAACCCAGCCCCGGCCAAACTGCAACCAAAAAATAGCTGGGCGTTGTGGCCGGTGCCTGTAGTCCCAGCTACTCGGGAGGCTGAGGCAAGAGAATCGCTTAAGCCCAGGAGTTGGAGATTGCTGTGAGCTGTGTGAGGCCACGGCACTCTACCAAGAGCCATAAAGTGAGACTCTGTCTCTACAAAAAATAAATAAATAAAATGTCCAGCAGATACCTCAAACCTGACCTACCCAAAACAAACCTACGATCTTCCCCCAAAACATACACCAAGTGTAATCTACCACATCTCCATTTTTCAGGCCCAAACCCTTGGAGTCCTCTTCAACTCTTTTCTTTCCTTTACACCTTCCACCCCTCTAGTCCAAGCCATGCTCAAATCTTATTGGTTCTACCTTCAGGATGTGACTACACCTCCCCACCACCCCTGTCTCCTCCTGGACTGCTGCCATCTTCTGCTTGCTTGTCTCTTGCTCTGGACAGTGACAACTTTTAATACAGTTCCTCATGTGTGGTGACCCCCAACCATAAAATTATTTTCATTGCTACTTCATTGCTCCTGTGCACATGGGAGTCGTATCTCACTGTCCCTGCATCCCACCCAGCCAGAGTAAAAGCCAAAGGCTGACAAGGGCCCAAGGCCTTCAAAACCTGCAAGCTCCCAGCTGCTCCAGGGCTTCAGCCACCCTGGCCCCCTGCCTACTCCAGGAATCCTCCACATGCTCATGCCCAGGGCCTGTGCCTGGAACGTTCTTCCCCAAGACCTCTGAGTGGTTCATGCTCTCACCTTAAGTCTCGCGTCAAGTGCCTCCTCAGGGAGGCCTTCCTGGATGATTTCATTATGGCAGCCTCCCCCTCACTCTTGATCCTCCCTCCCAATTCCTTGCTTTTTGCCAGAGCAGTCATCACCTAATATGCTATACCATTTTTAAAGCATTTTATTTATGAAAATGTTCACACACAACTCTTGAAATTGTTTGGTGACCCCAAAGACCCCCAAATTGTTTGGTTCATTCTACTATGAACATTTCTCACCTTCCCCTTTATCACTTCTCTATTGATCTTTTTTGTTGCATTTCAGAGTAAATCGCAGACATCAGTTCACTTTCTTCCTCAACATTTCACATGCATAGCAATGTTTGTTTTGGATTCTTTTTTCTTTTGGGGGGGGGCCAAAATTTACAATGACATGCATAGATGTTAAATGTACTGTTTGGTGAGTCTGATAAGTATATACACCTGTGTAACTCAAACTTGTCAGGAACTAGAACACGACTGTCCCAGAGCCTTCCCTCTAGTCTCTCCCCAGCCATCTCCACACTAAGGCAAGTACCATCATGACTTCTTTTTTCTTTTTTTTTTTTTTGAGACAGAGTCTCACTCTGTTGCTTGGGCTAGAGTGCCATGGCCTCAGCTTAGCTCACAGCAACCTCAGACTCCTGAATTCAAGTGATCTTCTTGCCTAGCCTCCCAAATAGCTGGGACTATAGGTGCCCGACACAACACCCAGCTGATTTTTCTATTTTTTAGATTTGGGGGGGGGGGTGGTTTCGATCTTGGTCAGGCTGGTCTCGAACTCCTGAGCATAGGCGATCCACCTGCCTTGGCCTCCCACAATGTTAGGATTATAGGCGTGTTTGTTTGTTTTTTGAGACAGAGCCTCACTCTGTTTCCTCAGGCTGCAGTGCTGTGGCCTCAGACTAGCTCACAGTAGCCTCAAATTCATGGGTTAAAGTGATCCTCCTGCCTCAGCCTCCCAGAGTGCACCCAGCCCACTATGTATTCTTTTGTGTCTGGCTTTAACAATATTTTTGAGGGTCACCTGTGTTGTTGCTGACATCAGCATTTCTTTATATTGCTGAGTAGTTCCAATGTATGGATGTGCCAGTCAGTTTACTCATTCTTCTATTGATAGAAACTTGGGCTGTTTCCAGGTGGTGGCTGATGTGAATAAGGCTGCTGTGCACATTCCCATAACAGTTCGTATGGACATACTCTTTTGTTTCATTTGGACAAATAACTAGGAGTGGAATTGTTGGGTTGTGAGTAGGAGTGTGTTTTCTTTTAGGAGAAATTGCCAGACCTTTTTCCAAAATATTGTTCCATTTTAGATCCTATCAAAAATATATGGGAGTTCCAGTTGCTCTGCATTCTTGCCAACATTTGGCATTGTCATTCTTTTTAATTTTAGCCATTTTGGTAGGTGTGCAGTGGTATCTCATTGTGGCTTTATTTCATTTATTAAATTTCCTTTTCTTTCTCCTTCCCACTAAAATGCAAGCCCCTAGGCAAGGTGCGGTGGCTCACACCTGTAATCCCAGCGCTCTGGCAGGCTGAGGCAGATTTACTACCTGAGCTCATGAGTTGGAGACCAGCCTGAGCCAGAGCGAAACCTCATCTCTTAAAAATAACCAGGCGTTTTGGTGGGCACCTGTAGTCCCAGCTACTTGGGAGGCTGAGGCAAGAGAATCGCTTAAGCCCAAGAGTTGGAGGTTGCTGTGAGCTGTGACGCCAAGACACTACCAAAGGTGACAAAGTGAGACTGTCGCAAAAATAAAATAAAATAAAATGCAAGCCCCTTAAGGACAGAGTTGTTTTTATTTATTATTTTTATTTCATTTATTTATTCATTCATTTATTTTTTGAGGCAAAGTCTCATTTTGTCACCTTGGTAGAGTGCCGCAGCGTCATAGCCCACAGCAAACTCAAACTCCTGGGCTCAAGTGATCCTCTTGCCTGAGCCTCCCAAGTAGCTGGGACTACAGGTGCCCTTCACAATGCCTGGTTAGTTTTTCTATTTTTAGTGGAGACGGGGGTCTTGCTTTTGTTTAGGCTGATCTTGAACTTCTGAGTTCAGACAATCCAACCACCTTAGCCTCCCAGAGTTCTAGGATTATAGGTGTGAACCATTGTGCTCCACCTGTTTTTTATTTTTTAAAAGATGTGATATCAAAGGAAAGTGTCTCACCCAGGGTCAAGCACAGCCTGCACTGCTCTGCTCCCACCCCCTTGTTCCTGTTGTTCTGTGGCTTCTGACTTGGACTCATGGGCCTAAGAAAAGGCACCCCCCTCCAAAGGGAGCCCTGGCTGACCTGTCACAGGAGCGTGGGGCAACCCTTGACCTGGGCAGCCACTAATTACTGTGTGATGGGGGGCAGATTATACCCTCTCTGAGTCTCTGTTTGCTCCATTACACGATGGCAGGCAGGCCAGAGACAGTCCTGGTCCTAAGTAGGTTCATCACACATTGAATAACTTTGAGGAATCTCTTACCTACTGGAGCCTCAAGTTCCTTCATCTGCAAAACTGAGACAGTATAAGAGCCTGCCTCTGAGGTGGAGGATCAGGGAGTGACTCAGGAGGTGATGGAGTCCTGGAGGAGATAGGGGCTGGAATTAGCTGGACCACTGTGCTGTGGAGCCTTGTTTAAAGCCATGAACTGGCTTGTAAAACAGGTCTCCAATTGGGAGGACCCAGGAGAATTAAGTCTGAATCAGGGTCATTATCTCTGAGTAAGGATTAGTTGTTCCTGTTTACATACTCGAAGTGGAATTTTCCAAAGATCATGTGGACTGAAACCCACCAAGGGGGCCCAGACTGCCCCACCTCACTCCTCTGGAATGTGCTACAAAAGTGAAGGCCAAGACCACCAACCCTACTGCGCACTGGCCTTTCCCTTCCTCTGGGCTTCACTCCTATTTGTCCTTTCCCTCAGGCCAGGGCAGTGCTCAGGCCTCTGCAGTTCTGTTCCCTCCTCCCTGGATGATAGGGCCATCATCCTCCCCTCTTCTTGTGTCCTAAAGCCCTCAGAGCTGGCCAATCACCTGCAGTGGCCTTTTCTTGGCCCTTCCAGACTCCAGCTGCACCTCAGCCACTCATAGGGTCTTGTGTATCCTCCACTGTTCACACCCACCAGTGCCTCCATCATGACAGTGACTCCCCAGTCCCCAGTTCCAGACTCCAGACTCTATCTCCAGGTGCCAGGTTGAGGCCCTGCCTCTTTATTTTTATTCATTCTTTTTCTGCCCTCTGACCTATTCATACATGAGGTCCTGCTTTTTTTTTTTTTCTTTTTTTTGAGACAGAGTCTCAAGCTGTTGCCTTGGACCATGGCATCACAGCTCACAGCAACCTCAAACACTTGGGCTCAAGTGATTCTCTTGACTCAGCCTCCCAAGTAGCTGGGACTACAAGTGCCTGCCACAACACCCAGCTATTTTTGTTGTTGTTGTTGTCATTGTTGTTTGGCAGGCCAGGGCTGGGTTCGAATCCGCCATGGCGCCTTAGCCACTGAGCTACAGGCGCAGAGCCTATTTACTGAGAGAGTTTCACTCTCTCACCCTGGGTAGAATACCAAAATGTTATAGCTTGCAGCAACCTCAAACTTCGGGCCCAGGGGATCCACTTGCCTCAGCCTCCCAAGCAGCAGGGACTACAGGTATGTGCCACAACACCTGGCTAATTTTTCTATTCTTAGTAGAGATGGGGTCTCACTCTTGCCCTAGAGTACAAGGATTACAGGCATGAGCCACCACTCCCAGCCAAAGTTCTGCCTCTTGAACAAAGCTTGTCTCCAAGGTTTAGGCTCCTCAAACTCAACACATCCCGGGGGAAGTGACTGTCCTTCCCCAAACCTGTGGATCCAGCGAATCCCCACCTGCCCTCCATCCCATCTCCCCACACTGATCCTGGCCCAGCTGGACTCCCCCAGTCCACCAATCCAGTCCTCTCCGAGTCCTCTCACGCCCATCTGTCTCTTTCGCCCCTCTAGCCCTAGACCTCACCTCCCCCGTGCCTCTCCTGTGGAAGAAAGGCCAGGGGCACAATGACCACGCCCTTCCCCACATGGGCCTGTCGGGACTCTAGCAGGGACTCCAGCAGTCACTCCCCGCTTCTCCACTTCCTTTCCAGCACAGATTCCAAAGCCCATCATGATAATCACTTCCAAAAGCCTTAACTCCCTCTTCGGCTGAGTTAACCCATCAAAGTCTCTGTCCCTGTCCTTGTCCAGCTGTGAATTCACAGGTGCACCCTTGGCTAAAAAGGATGATGCAAAAGTGCTGATTCTACTAAGTTCAGCCGGGTTGCCATCCCCACACCAGAATCCTGGTAAGTGTGTGCCCCCTCCCCGTCTCTGCAACATGAAATCTCACCTGCTGCCCCTCATGCGCAGTGGAATTGCTGTCCCTGTTCTAAGGCCAGTCCTTCCACTTTGCCTCATGCAGCTTTCCTCACACTCTCTGACCTTCATTCCTGAGGCCCTCAGTATCTTCCCCACCCCCCAGCAAACAAACACGTCCCTTCCTCCCTGGCCACTTCTTGGCTCCCTTCCCAGGCTCAACACTTGTCTTCAGCTGCTTCTTCATCTCCTCTATGGACTTTCTCCTGAACCCATCCAAGTTGGTGTTCTAGCTCCCAATGCCCTGTCCTGATGGCAGACTCCCCCCATGGCTGAATCCTGCCTCTATCCTCATTTTATTGGTCTCTGATGACCACTTCCTCTTCCCTGGAATTCTGTCTCCTCTTGGCTTCTATAGCAGAGAATGTGGCTGAGACTCCAGCAACTATTGTCCCATTTCCCCCTGCAAAGGGAGCCCTGAAGGTTTTTTTTTTTTTTTTTTTTGTAGAGACAGAGTCTCACTTTATGGCCCTCAGTAGAGTGCCGTGGCCTCACACAGCTCACAGCAACCTCCAACTCCTGGGCTTAAGCGATTCTCTTGCCTCAGCCTCCCGAGTAGCTGGGACTACAGGTGCTCGCCACAACGCCCGGCTATTTTTTGGTTGCAGTTTGGCCAGGGCCGGGTTTGAACCCGCCACCCTCGGTATATGGGGCCGGCGCCTTACCGACTGAGCCACAGGCGCCGCCCATCCCCTGAAGGTTTTTGGTGCAGCCATTCATGCGGTTAGAAGACTTGGTTTCCCAGCATCCACGCAGGTGGGAGCAGCAAGATGACAAAACTTCAGTTAATAAAGTTAAGTGGAAAGGACTGGGTGGGACTTCTGGGAAATCTCCTTAAAGGAAATGGGTACATCTTTTAGCCACATCCTCTATCAGCTGCCTGGAACTTAAATGTGATTGCTGGTGCTCCAGCAGCTATTTTGAATCATGAGAACAAGGGCTGCACCCTAGGGTGGTGGAAGTGAAAGTTGAAAGGCTCCTGGGTCCCTGATGACTATGTGGTCACCATTCCAGCCCTGGACTGCTAACCAGATCAACTTTTATCTTGTTTAAGCTGCTGTTACTTTGGGTTTTCTACAGCTGACCCAAATCCTAATTGAACCAGCTTCTGTGACACCCTGGCTCTCCTGGACTCCCTCCTCAGTTTCTACTGGCTGCTGCTTGCCCAGCAGACCTCCAGGGTAGGAGTGGCCCAAGTAATGCCTTCAAACCTGTTCTCTCCTCCCCATTCTCTTCCCTCTCTCACTCTGGTGAATTCAATGGAAGCTCCCTGGCTTTAAATACCAATCAGAGACAGCTCCAAAGGTATATATTCAGCATGAACTGGTAATCTATTCAATGTATCTTCTTTTATGCATTGATACCTACTAGGCTCAAATTAAGCATGCCATTTCAGAACTGTTGATCCCCTCTTAACCTCCAAAGCTCCACAATTATCCCTATCTCAGTAAGACAGCACCTGCTTGCCCACGCAAGTACCCAGGAGTCTCCCTGGATTGTCTCATTCCCTCACTTCCCAGAATCAAGGCCCACCCGTGGGTCTTGGCACCTTCCTTTTGGAACCCCCTTCTGACCACATGTAAGCCCTCAGGTCATGCCACCTGGCTCCCCAATCTACTCAGCCCCGCACCCTACCCAGAGCCACCAGGATGCACCGTGTGTCCACATTTTTAGTTTCATGCTTGTGATGGGTTCTCTCTGGTCTCCTACAGACTTCCCCTGGAGTTCTACATGACTCTCCTCATTCTTCAGATACTTCACTTGAAAGGGCTGGGAAGCACTTTTCAAATTATAAGCATATTGTTAGGTTATTACAAACATTTTAAATTGAATTTTTACCCAAATACTTGTAGTATAAAAGAAAAATTTCACTTTACTTACAGTAGTTCATTCTGACATTTGCCTTCACGTCTGTATGCACCAGGGTTTTCTACTATTTCTTTAGTTCTTAGCATGGAAGGTGATTGACTAGACCTCCCCTCCACCCCCCTGCGGGTTATAGCACCTCCCGGGAGTGCTGTAGCCCACCTACTTGGTTGTTGTCCACAGCTGAACCACATAATATGCTCTGGTTTGCTTTCTATTGTGCAATTTTTAATTTTATTGCAGTTTTGGCTTAAAATTTTCTTTTGTTTTCTAAATGATCCCTAAATCTCTGGCAGAACTAAAAGTCTCTGAGTACATTCAAATGCGTCAGATAATCTATTGGTTTTATTTTCTTCTTGGCCACATCCCTTCCAGCCTACTCAGCATTTGCCCTCTGGGTTTACT
Organism: Nycticebus coucang; assembly: GCF_027406575.1. NCBI lineage: Eukaryota > Metazoa > Chordata > Mammalia > Primates > Lorisidae > Nycticebus > Nycticebus coucang. The sequence continues at coordinate 41,422,330 of NC_069800.1, read as the reverse complement.
GCCCAGCACTTCATCAACTGGAATGTCCCCTTTATTTGGCCCTTGCAGAGTGTGCAGAGGGGAACTTTGAAAGCCAAAAGGAAAGAAGGGGTCAGCCGGAAAGAGCACATTGTCCACTGGAAGGGAACTGCAGGTGAGGCTGCCTGAGAGAAGGGGTGGTGGAAAAACAAACCAGAATTGCAAAGTGCAGCTTTAAACACGATCAGGCTCAGAGAGCTGGAAGCCAGTTCACAACAGTGTCAGTAAACTATGAACTTTCCTCTCCCCATCTCACCCCTCTCTTAGCAACAGGAGTGAAAGAGATGACAGTGCAAGGTGGGCAAATAAAATAAAGGCCAGGGTCAAGCACTCGGCTGCTGTCCAGAACAGCTGGGCTCCCAATGGGCCCACACTGGGGAAGGGGTGGCCTCTGTCTCCAAATGCAGTTCACTGTAGGTGCACACCACCTTCCCCCAGCAGGGCTTGCCCAATAGTTCGATAGTTTGCTGAGGGGCAGGGGAAGCATGAGCCCTGTGGGAGACCAAAATGAAGTTGCCTTTGATCTAACTGGCATTTTGAAAATGTTCTGTAATTGCATTATTTTCCTTTTCATCAGCTTATGTTCACACCTCTATTTCTCATTTTGTCCTTTTCTGATAATTTGGTAAATAGAAACAAACCAGAATTGGGTGTGAAGAAATGAGGATTCTCAATGAAACCACGTACAAAAGTGCAGTTAGTTTCAAAACTAAACCTATGAGACAGGAGAAAGCCTGTTATAATCTGTGGAGCAGGGAGGTGCCTGTGGTTCAAAGGGTTACGGTGCCAGCCCCATATACCAGAGGTGGCAGGTTCAAACCCAGCCCTGGCCAAAAACTGCAAAAAAAAAAAAAAAGAAAGAAAAAATAATCTGTGGAGCATTCTTAATTTTTGGAGAAATAGTTAATGCCAGAGGTAATACCAGATTGGGATTCCCAGGAGCCATGGCCAGGGCTGAGGCAGAGCCACTAACAATGAACAGATATGACAGTTGCAGCATTTCCTGAGACAGCCACTTTCCCAAATTGCAGGGCCCTGCCCTGGGACCGGAGGACAAAAACCAAAAAACAAAAAGCAGGACAGAGCTTTCTGGGGTGATTACACCTTTCTTGAAAGGGTAGTGAGGATCCACAGGGGTCAGCCTTGTCACTTAAGATTTGTGTGTTTGGGGGCAGTGCCTGTGGCTCAGCAGGTAGGACGCAGCCCCATATACCGAGGGTGTGGGTTCAAACCTGACCCGACCAGCTAAAACAGCAGTGGCAACTGCAACAAAAAAAAAGCGGGCCTTGTGGCGGGCGTCTGTAGTGCCAGCTACTTGGGAGGCTGAAGCAAGAGAATCGCTTAAGCCCAAGAGTTGGAGGTTGCTTTAAGCTGCGACGCCACTCTAACCAGGGCAACGGAATGAGACTCTGTCTCAAAAAAAAAAAAAAAAAAAAAAAAAAATTGTTTTCACCATTTGTACATCTTACTCATCTTCCAAAAAAGGAAACTAATGATATGTACTTGGGAGAGTTACGGAATACAGAAATATAACAAAATGGTTAACTGTAGAATTCAGATGGAATGTATACAATTATTTCAATTTCTCTGTATGTTCAAAAATGGTCATAATTGAATACTAGGCATAGACACACCTTTGCAATTTTGGCAAATGTACTTCTTGAAACCAGAACCCATGCATTTCCTTCCAGGCGACAGATACTGTATTCCTGTATGCTTCCTACTTTTAAGTAAAGAAACACTAGGATTTTTACATGTGTTAATACTATTATTTAGATATTTGAAATCTGAATTTTTACATATTGAGTTCAGGGAGTTATATTTTCTGGGTTAACAAACTTGAATGGACCCAAGGTGGGCTTCTGATGTATGAAATCTAGGTGCTCAAGGGACCTGGAGGAAGAGCGTCTCTATTTTCGCAAGTCATCAGGTTTTCCCCAAAGACCGAGCCTAAACTTTCTCTAGGACCTTGGTGAAATTGTTTTCAGATAGAGAAAACAAAAGGGAATGGTAGAGGGTTATACCCCCAAACTCCCTATAAACTTGACCCCCTGCCCACACCTTCTTTCCCATTACCCTTTTTGCAGAAGCTCAAGCTAGGTCAGGGGAGCCTCAGACTTAGAACCTGGTCTCCAGCAGCTTCTGAGAAAAGGAAGATCCTGGCGGCCATAACTCCACTTTCTTTTTTTTTGAGACAGAGCCTCAAGCTGTCGCCCTGGGTAGAGTGCCGTGACATCACAGCTCACAGCAACCTCCAACTCCTGGGTTTAAGTGATTCTCTTGCCTCAGCCTCCCAAGTAGCTGGGACTACAAGAGCCCGCCACAACACCCGGATATTTCTTTTGGTTGCAGCTGTCATTGTTTGGTGAGCCCAGGCTGGATTCAAGCCCGCCAGCTTAGGTGTATGTGGCTGGCACCTTAGCCGCTTGAGCCACAGGTGCCAAGCCTCCACTTTCTTTCAAAACGAATCTAGGAGATAATTACCATGTGGAGTCTCCAATTACACTCTCTTAGGGGTTCCTCCTGGGCCTATAGGGACAGAGTGAACAGCAGTGGTTTTCCAGAGAACCAATTTTACTTACAGATTTGGGAAAAACTATTAAAAGGATTATGTTTCTATTAAGACAACTATGGATATATAGAGTAGAAAACTCTTGTATCAGGGTGGTGCCTGTGGTTCAAGGAGTAGGGTGCCGGTCCCATATACTGGAGGTGGCAGGTTCAAACCCAGCCCTGGCCAAAACTGAAAAAAAAAAGAAAGAAAATAGAAAATTCTTGTATCTTTTTGGGGATTTGGATTAGGGTTAGGGGTTAGAGTTATAGGGTTAGTATGGGGATTAAGGATTCATTAAAATACGCGATTTTTAAGACATTTTGCCAAGCCTTATAAACTACATCCCTAAACTCCTAAGGGTATGTGTTTTACTACCATGACTGATACCCTTCAGGTATCTGTGGAAATCTGGAAAAACTGTGTGTGCTAAATGAAGAGCTCGCAGTTACTTCTGGGTAGGAAGGACAATGGAGGGGGATTTCTAGGCTCACATTATAGCTCTGGGTCTTTTTCCAGCATAACAAGAAAAAAAAAGACAAAAACCTATCACAAAGTAAATATATGTGGCTTCTGGGGGTAAAAAACAAGGGTACTTCTGGGTGATGGGTGGCCTTGAACATAGGCAAGTTCTGAGAACCTCTCAGTGACCCTGCACACCAGTCTGTGGGAGGCAGATGTTTACCAGGATGAGCTCAGCCTGTGAGACCTCCCAGGTTTCCAGAGTGGGCAGTGTGGAAAAAAAAGGGCTATCTGAATTGGGGACTGTGCTTATGGCTGTGGGGCCTTAGGCAAGCCATTCTCTAGAGCCCTGCCTATAGGGTATCCTGAGGTGACACCAGCTATTGTATAGGAAGTCAAGTGCATTCTGGGTCCTCAATAAACATCACTCACTCCTTTCCCCAGGAAGTGTAGTAGAAAACATCTTTCAGGACACTGGTGGGAGTGGGAAGTGATAAAGAGTACGTCTAAGGACAGGAGGCCCAGAAACTGGGGAACCAATTATATACCCAGCTACACTGAGTATGGCCACAGGCGCAACAAGAAGCAGGCCTCTCAGGAACACAGTCTGCCCCAGGGCTAGGGAGGCTTCAGACGGTGTGGTTACACAGGAAGGGAAAGCCTGCTCAACCTAGTGTTTAAAGACACAACAAAAGGGCAAGCATTTCAGTTATTTTTAGTTAAAGAAAAACAGCCTTTTCCAAGGGTGACAAAGTGAACTGAAGGTCAGAAGGAAGCTGGGTGTGGATTTCTCATAAACTCTTGCTCCAAAACCTGGAAAAAAAGGAAAGACGGCCCTCCTGGGAGCTCTGGGAGAGACTGGTGCAGCGGGGGTGGGGGGGATTCCTCTGGCAGAGTGGGCAGAGCTGCCAGCCCACCAATGGTCACTGGATTGGTCTGAGTGGGCTCTGAAGCAATTTCCACGTGCCAGTCCACTGACATGATGAGTATTATTATTCTTAGGGGGGCATTAAATTAAGGAATGACACAGGGAGCCAAGAGAGTGGCTTATTCAGTTGGATTCTGAATCACAATCAGGAAATAGTCTTTATCTGCAAAAGAAGAAAGGTAAACAAATTACTACCTGTCAAATGAGAAAAAAATCTAACAACCACATAATTGAATCACTAACCATAAAATGGGGGTAGGGGAGAAAAGCAATATAAAGCATCAGTGCTTAGGCTAATTCCAATTGTTGGGAAAACGGAAGATAAACTTGTAAGTTTCCTGTGGGGGCTCCTGCAAGTAGTCTCCTCCTTCACTGGGCAGCAGGCACTGAATGCATCCTCTGTTCTGATCCTCCCCACGAGAGTAAGTAGCATCAGATAGGCAGCAGTCTTATTCCTGTTTTCCAGGTGGGGACATTCCAGTTTATGGCTCTCAGACTAGAAGGCATCCCAATCATCTGTGGCTCCACCCCCAAACTGAATGATTCAGAAGGAGCCCAAGAATTTTCATTTCTAACAAGTTCCCAGGTGATGCTGGTACTGCAGGTTCTTTTTTTTTTTTTTGTAGAGACAGAGTCTCACTCTATGGCCCTCGGTAGAGTGCCGTGGCCTCACACAGTTCACAGCAACCTCCAACTCCTGGGCTCAAGCGATTCTCTTGCCTCAGCCTCCCGAGTAGCCGAGACTACAGGCGCCTGCCACAACGCCTGGCCATTTTTTTGTTGCAGTTTGGCCGGGGCCGGGTTTGAACCCGTCACCCTCGGTATATGGGGCCGGCGCCTTACCGACTGAGCCACAGGCGCCGCCCGATACTGCAGATTCTTAAAGAACTATTAGCTTGAGGTTATCCAGTTAGCGTCAAAGATGAAATTCTAACCATAACCTCACAGGTCTTGGGTTAATGTCAGTTGTTATGAGCTGTGTGATGCCACCACATTCTACCAAGGGTAATTAATAGTAAGACTCTGTCTTTTATTCCAAAGTATTAAGCTCTAAATCCAATAATACTTCAAGTGTTTTGTGAGAATTAGTGTGTTAAAGATTATTTATGCCGAGTTTCTTCAGCTTTATTTTAGTGAGGTTAATAAGTGAAAACCAAAAGTCTGTCTTAAAATGTCTCTTTATACAGGCTGTTCTGGGCTAGGATGGGGTGAAATTTGGTACATATGTCTTAAGCCAAACTCAAACTACCTGCTGCTATTTGTGGCCAGGGAAGCAGCTTCTCAGTTGGGTCAATGAGTCAGATTAGGTGGGTAGAAGGACCATGGATCTCCTTTCTGGGCTGGGCTGCTCACCAAGTACAGGGTGCTAATTATAGTCACATGGGGCCACCTCACATGCAGCATCTAGGCCTGTTTAATGCTAAGGGCTGCCCCGGGGCCCATGCTCTATGGCAATCTTAAAGCAGCCCAGCCTTAATTTCCTGAAGACAGGTCAGTGGTCCTGCCCACGGAGTTCTGGCATCAAAACTTTGTATTTTTTTTTCTTGGCCATACCATGGTGGCCAGTGGATGTGTCCAAGTGTCAAATAACTGGTTTTCATCCTCAATTCCATGCCCGGGACAGCCCTGGCCCCATCCCCATTGCTGACCCACCCCTAACCCACAGCAGTGGTGTTATCAGCAATGGCGGTGGTTTAGGAAGTCATTCCTTCATTCATTTATTCAACAGCTATTTGTTAAAAGCTTACGCTGTGCTTGTAAGTCTCTGCCCTCATGGAACTTACTGTCTAGTGGAGGAGATAGACTTAGGAAGATAAGCATCTGGTTAGCCAAGTGACAAGGATGGAGTGTTCTGAGAGGCAGCTGTGAGGCTGTCCTGAAGAAACACACACTGCATTGAAGATGACCTCAACATGTCACACAGCCTCCAGCAGGACAAGATGTAGGTGTGTATTAGACAGAGGAAGAGCAAGGGAGCATTTCGCTCACTGCAGGTCCCTGTGTCGTCCAGGCAGGGGTCTGTTCACTTGATCCTCACCTCCACTGATAAGGCTGTAAGACCTCTGGGCCCGTGACCCACCCCCAGGAGAACCCCTAATTGGGGGCTGCCCAGCTGCCCATCTTGAACTCAAGCACTAACCCCACTCACAGGCTGTGAATGGTTCTCAAGACCAAGTGGAAATGTCTTTGCTGCCAAGCTAAGATGTGGATGGCCAGGTACTTTCAGATGACTCTGCCCTTCCAGAGGAGACATGTCTGTTGGAGAGTTTGCCTGATTTGGAGGCAACATCATCTGCCCTTGCCTCACACTCTGAGCTTCCAGGTGGGCCACTGGGTAACATAGGTCCACTCTGATGTACAAGGTGAGTAAAGGGACTATTTCTGGCCCGATTTTATGGAAGTGAAGCTTTGTCCTCCATAGTCACACAGCATGGAGTACTGGGAGGGATTTCCATTCAAATGTGATTCCAAGATTTTTTTCCTCAATCCAGGCCAACACAACCAGACAGGAGGAGCGGTGTGGTTGATATTTACCTGACATTTTACAGATGTCAGTAGGGGAATGTTCCATGACTTGCCCAAGGTCAAACTTATGAGATAAAGCCAGGAAAACAGATTCTGTGCCCTCTCGCAGTCTTTTTTCCCGGACAAATCAGGCATCACTTGGCATGGGATGCATTAAATAGTGTACAGCATGTTTTTGAAATAAATGCTCCAGAGTTATTCTTATGTTCTTCTCTGTGACTGATATGTTCTATTCTCACCCCTCTAGGAAGTGTCCAGGGAGTCTGTGGACTGTGGCAACTGGCTCTATTGTTCTGGGACTGGTTCTGTATTTTTTTTCCTTCCCAGTCCTCTAGGAAGGTGGGCTGGGCTGGGCTGGAGCAGACCTGGGGACAGAACTAATACTGGTGTGCTGATGGGAGTGGCTGCCTCTCTATCAAATTACCTCAGAATTTGCAGCCAGCCTCCTCACCATCTGTGTTGGCAGGCCTAGGGGCACTAAGTGTTCCCAGACACCCCACTGTCTTCCTTCATCCAGGCTATATCATCATATCACCTCCTCCCTTCAACCACTGCTCATAGGCTTAAGTCCATGTAGCTGAACTTGGTGTTTGAACCCTTCTAAATTGGACCAAAGTCTCACCTCCTACTCCTTCCCACACATACTCTGATGCCCCAGATAAGCTGTGCTGTGACCTACGTGTATCATCACATGCTCCTGTGACTCTTGAACGCTTAACTCCGTGGCTCAGCCTAAGAAGGGCATAGGTGAGAAGGAAGTAATGACAGACGCCATCATGGAGTATCTGTCTACCATTCCAGGCCCTGAGTGAGAGTGAGGAGAGGCAGAGAAGGAGGGGTAGCCCTGTGGCCCTTCTGTTGTTCCCTCCTGTGTGCTCAGGCCTGTGGGCTCCTCTCAGGATGAGCATCTTATCATCCTGAGAATGGTGCTAAGGCCTAAAGACAGGCTTTGGTTGTATCATATCGCCCCTGCTGCAAGACAAACACTGTGTAAACCAAACAGCAGTCTGTTCCAGTGCTGGAGGAAAAGCCAGTATGTGGGGCCTAGAGAGATAGGACTATCCTCCACAGGTGGGCAAAGAGTATTTTTTTCAGGGATAAAATGCTTTAGATTTTGGTTCAGAATCACTGAATTATGTTTCCTCGAAACATGGCTTTTCTGTCCTTTCGCCCGTGCTCACAGTCTTTCCCATGCCCTTAAGATTCAGATCCCCAGGGTTGCCTCTTCTGGGAAGCCTCTACCAATGGACCCAGGCAGACTTGATTAGACCCTCCTCGGTGTCTCAAATGCCCCTGTGAATTTCCCCATGTCGAGGCAAAGGAGATACTGGGTTATGTTTACATGTTTATCTGCCCTGTGAGACCAGGATCCCCCACCCCCACCTATGGCCCAGAGTCACTGTAAGGATTTGTTGCAGGATATCAGCTGGAGGTTGGCTGGGCAACAAAGCATCAACTCAATTCTCTTCTTGGACCCTCTAGAAACACCAATGTGCTGGGACTTCCTCATAAGCCATGGAGAATGTGCTGTGAGGATCTGTTCCTAAGTGGGGAAGTGGAAAAGCCCTTACCTGGTGCAACCATAATTTCATTTTTCTTGGAGCGAATTCGAAGAAAGGTGAGGTCATTCTGGGGGTCAATTTCACGCACAGTGCTCCGTGCTTTCAAGATGAAGTTGTGCATGAGGTTGGCGTACTGTGTGGTGGTGGGATTGTCCATAGTGCTCTTGATGGGAATGCCTGAGGGGAAAATAGAAGGAGACCGAGCAGGACGTTGGAGCTCCTTTCTGCCAAGCTCCCACCCCATACTTCTATCCTAGAACACTGGACTTGCAGATAACAATCAAAGCTCTTAGGCCAGGTGCAGTGGCTCACGCCTGAAATCCTAGCACTCTGGGAGGCTGAGGTGGGTGGACTGCTTAAATTCAGGAGTTCGACACACACCTAGTTGGGAGGCTGAGGCAAGATGATCACTTGAGTCAAGAGTTTGAGGTTGCTGTGAGCTATGATGTCACAGCACTCTACTGAGGGCAACAAAGTAAAACTGTCTCCAACAAAAACAACAAAAAAAAATCAATGCTACTATTTACAGAGGGCTTGCTATGTGACAGGCACAGTGCTAAGCACTTGATGTATTTCAGCACCAGGCCCCAGAATTACTCTGTGGGTAGTATCCCTTCACATGTCAATTAAGCCACCAGAACTCTGAGCAGTGAGGTGACCTATCTGTGGTCCCATGGCAGATAAGCAAGGGGGCCAGGGTTCACATGTGGCCCGCTGGCTTTACTACAGGGCTCCCTCCCCAGGGCTGTGCTTCCTAGACTGGCTCCCAGCAACGAGAAGAGAGACTATCAATTTGTAATGCTCAGAACCAGAACCAAGAGGATAGCTCTTACAAATTTCTAAATACTGAAAAGTAGGAAAAAAAAAAAAAGGTCAACTTGTGCTAAGACATAACCAGTACCAGTCCTACCCAGAGAAGGCTTATGGCCCAAATGTTAAATACACTATCTACACATATAATTGTGCCCCCAAATTAAAGCATGTTTCTTTTCTTTTTTTTTTCAGTGTAAAAATATTATTTTTTACTTAGAGCAGCGCACAACCCTCTTTTTTCTTTTTTTTTTCTAAAGTTCAAAGTTTAATTAAGGCAAATTCCTCGAGGAGTTTCCTCAGGCTTCAGCCGTGCGTTGACCAGCCAGCTCCCAGTATGTGGCTGGAAAAGGGCATGTAAAGCAGGTTTCTATGTGTATGGTTAACCTTTGCAAACAGCACTGCTACCTCTTTAAAAGAGGCCACATGTGGACAGTCCACAGAGTTTATTACTCCTTTGCAGTTAGGTACCTAGGCTGGCTTTTTTACGGTAAAATTAACTGCACAAGGGCTCGGTGCCCGTAGCACAGTGGTTAGGGCACTGGCCACATATACCGAGGCTGGCAGGTTTGAACCCAGTCCAGGCCAGCTAAATGATGACAACTGTAACCAAAAAATAGCCAGGTGTTGTTGCACCTGTAGTCCCAGCTACTTGGGAGACTGAGGCAAGAGAATTGTTTAAGTCCAACAGTTTGAGGTTGATGCGAGCTGTGATGCCATAGCACTTTACGAAGGGTGACATAGTGAGACTCTGTCTCAAAAAAAAAAAAAAATTAATTGCACAGGAACATGATGATGCACCTTTGGTTTTGAGGATGGCTTCCTTGAGTTGAACTACTAAATGGACCTGTTTCCTGCATGGTGCCTAGTGTCATGGAGCTGAGGAATGTGGCTTAACTTGAGCCACCCAGGCCACAACTGGGTCATCAGGTGCCTGTGACTTGGCCATGACATATTAGCAGAAGGCTCCATCCATGAGTTCCACCAGCTGATGTCCAGTTGTGAAGAATGTGGCTCCTCACAAATGAGTTGGGCCCAGGCACTGCTAACCTGGCCCCTAACTGGCCAGCCTAGCGATCAGCCAAAGTTGGTCGTCCTTTGGTCTGTCCACTGAGTGGGAAGAAACTGGCCAAACTTGTCTTCTTTTTTTGAGACAGAGTCTCACTTGGTCGCCCTTGGTAGAGTGACGTGGTGTCACAGCTCACAGCAACTTCAAACTCTTGGGCTTAAGTGATTCTCTTGCCTCAGCCTCCCAAGTAGCTGGGACTACAGGTGCCCACCACAATGCCTGGCTATTTTGTTGTTGTTGTTGCAGTTGTCATTGTTGTTTAGCTGCCCTGGGCCGTGTTCAAACCTGTCACCCCTGGTGTATGTGGTTGGTGCCATAACCACTGTGCTAAAGGTGCCGAGCCCCAATCTTGTTTTCTTAGAGCACTAGGAACATGGCCATTTGTGGGTCTGATCAGCAGAGTCCTGGGCCCAAAATATGACTAAGGCTTACACCTCGGCTCTGTCCTTTCACAGATATGTGGCCTCAGCAAAAGTGGTTTAACCTCTTTAGCCTCCATTGGCTCATCTGTAAAATAATGCCTGTGCTTCTAAGTGTTGCTGTGAGGACTGCATAGGGCTTAACTCATTTAAGAATGCTTAGTAAGAATGTTTAATACTGAGTAAGTGTTAATTTGTTATCAAAACCACACACATAGTCAATCCCATTCCCAACCTGAGGGATATGACTGTTCCTTAAGGCTACAAGGGCCTTGCTACCACAAAGCAAAGGATCTGCAAGAAGGTGGCCTTGTGGTGTATAAAAAGAGAAGGTCAAGGAGTCTAACAGCCCAGATCTTGCCAAGCCTTGAGACTGGTAGGCCTAAACCAACATGAAATAAAATAATTCTCAGAGAACACAAAGACTATGGCCTGCAGAGGCCCCCAGGAGAGACAATAGGAATGACTCCTTCTGGAGAAAATCGGCTCCCAAGAAGTGTGCACTGATGTGGCTTCTCCATCCTTATCCAATGGCTTATCCATCTCTGCATGTTGACAAGATACTCACACCTGCCAAGGTTGTACTCTCAGCTACAGAGCATCCCTGGAGCTAATATTCTACTCCGTCAGTCATTCCTTGCCCCAGGCACTGGGGAACAGCCTGGACAGTGGCCAAAAGCATAGCACTGGAACTTCAGTTCTACCATGTCCTCCTTATCTTGGATAGATTATCTGACCTCTTTCTAAGCCTCCGTTTTCCCATTTATAAAACAGAGCTATTAGGCTTGGTGCCTGTAGCTCAAGTGGCTAGGGTGCCAGCCACATACGCTGGAGCTGGCGGGTTCAAATCTAGCCTTGGCCAGCTAAACAACAATGACAACTACAACCAAAAAATAGCTGGGCATTGTGGTGGGCACCTGTAGTACCGGCTACCTGGGAGGCTGAGGCAAGAGGATCGCATAAGCCCAAGAGTTTGAGGTTGCTGTGGCTGTGACGCCATGGCACTCTACCTAGGGTGATAGCTTGAGACTCAGTCTCAAAAAAAAAAACAAAAACAGAGCTATTAATAGTTCCATCCTCATAGGAGTATCTTAAGGATTAAATGAACTAAAGTATGAGAAGTATTTATAATGGGATCTGGAAAAAGGTATTATTATTTTCAATCATGTTAGCTATTATAGTCTATTACAATTATTCTAATGATTATAGCATCTAATGTGCTTGTAAACATTTGTTTTTTTCCTTTGAGATTATTTCCTTTGAACATGTTCCTCAAAGTAGAATTACCACAAATCAAAGGGGCTGATGGCATCACTGATTGTGGTTTGTTCATTTAATAAACATTCACTGATCCGAATCCAGCACATGTGCTAGATGGACACTAGGAATGGAGGTAAGTTGGACATGGTCCTGGCCTTGCCTTTACTAGCCAAGGTGTTGCTATCAGCAACAGTGTCCCAGCATAGCTATCCCCTCCCAGCCTCACACTGGTTTATGTTATTTTTGTATATACTAGTAGGGTAGTTTTAATTGGTCAAACTCTTCCCCCAAATTAAAACCAATGCAGGAATACATTGAATCTGAGTGGGGCTGCTCTGACTAAAGTGGAAAGCAGGGACCTGGGCCTCCAACTCTACTACAGGGATAGCAAAGAACCCTAAGTCTTAAGGAACGAAGCCCTAAAAACACATCCTTGAAATCTCTCCAACGGAAAGCCTTCAGACGAATACAGGTCTGCTATGAGTTTTAGGCCCGTGGCTCTCATTGCAGCCTCTTCTGGTTAGAATCTATTCCCTAATATAGAATTTTCTAAACTTGTCTGGTCATAGAATCTCCTGGGGTGCCTGGTAAAGACACAGATTTCCAAGGTCTTGCCTTAGTCCTAAATAAATCAAACTTTCTAGCATGGAGGCTATTCAACAAGAGCCCCAGGGTGATTTTAATGAATGGATAAATTTGGGAACCAATGTGGCCAACCGGTGTGCTGAAAAAAATTTTTAAAGATCATTAATTAAATTATTTAAAAAAAAAAGTTCAAAGCACAAAAAAATCTATTTTTTTTAGCTTTTTTTGTATTTTTTAAATGTTTTTTTAACCTTTTTTTTTTTTTGAGCAACATAATTTCAGTGTCCTGTGGAACTTTATAGGTTCAAGTGTACCACGAGATAAAAAAGGTTGAAAACCACTGCAATTGGGGAAGCTGATCAGGTAATTGGATTTGTATAAACAAATGCCTCACAGCCCCAAATTGATGGTGATAATACCATACTAAATGCTTTACACTGTTCATTTTCAGTTAATTCTTTCAAGTAAATATAACTATTGTCCACATTTACAGGTTAAGTGACTTGCCCAAGGTTACAAAACTCACAACTGCTGGATTCCGTAGCCCCTGTCCTTACTGCTGCCTGTATCATCAGGGCCTGGGCCTTAAACCAGCAGCTACTCTCTAGTTCTTCAAAACGTACACTCACATAGACTTGGATTTAAATCCTGGCTCTGGGATGGCAGGCAAATCAATTAAATTTCTAGACTCAGTTTTCTCCATTGCAAAATAGAAATAACAGGGGTACTTTATTTTATTTTTTTTGGAGAGACAGAGTCTCACTGTACCGCCCTTGGGTAGAGTGCCGTGGCGTCACACGGCTCACAGCAACCTCTAACTCTTGGGCTTACGCGATTCTCTTGCCTCAGCCTCCCAAGCAGCTGGGACTACAGGCGCCCACCACAACGCCCGGCTATTTTTTTGTTGCAGTTTGGCCGGGGCTGAGTTTGAACCCGCCACCCTCGGCATATGGGGCCGGCGCCCTACTCACTGAGCCATAGGTGCCGCCCATAACAGGGGTACTTTAAGGAATAAATGAAATAATATGTTTGTAAAGCAGCAGCTGGACGCTAGGCAAAGAGCAAGTGTGTGATAAAATGTTAGTTCCCTTCTTCACCACACCTAGTGTGATTTGGAAAAATGAGCGTCTGTACCATTCTAGTTGTTCAAGTTACCTCCCAGAAGACTGGGAGAATGGGGGGAACTGTAGGCACAAGTAAGTCAGCAGGAAAATTATCTAGCAGAACCACAATCAGGCTGGGCCTGGTGGCTCACATCTGTAATCCTCTTTTTTTTTAAATGAACAAGAAACATTTTTATGCTATTATTTGTATCTACCATGCCATGAATTCATCGGGGAAGAGGTTCCAGCAGCTCAGGGAGGCACCTTGCCATTTAATGTGACAAAGTATTGATTGACTTTTGAATTCGTGGGAAATAGGATCCAGCACCTTGTATCACTGTTACATGGGGTCTATTGGTTATCCTGTGTGCTATGCTGTACACGTATTATGCCATGAGCTCATGCGGAATAAATAGGTTCTTGCGCCTAAAAACATGGGTCCACTAGTACTCCTGTGTGCTATGTTATATGCTTATCATGCCATGAATTCATAGGGAATGGGTTCCAGGAGCTCAGGCTCCTTTCCGTTAGTTCTCACAAAGTGGGCTTCTCTGGGTGGCGCAGGCTGGCGCTTCAGTTGAACCCAGGTACCTTTCTCTTTGGCTTCCTTCTTTTTCTGATCATTTTCCTTCACATGTTTCAGGAAGCTATCTCAGCTCTTAGAGTGCTTAATATGCTCAATACAAACATTAATCTGAACATTAATCCTCTTTGCGAGGATCTTGCCCTCAACTTGTTTGTTTACAACAATGCCAACAGCATGCTGGGTAACATTGTAGATTCCTCCAGTTTTGCCATGGTAACATTTGTATGGCATGCCTTTTTGAACAGTACCCATTCCCTTGATGTCTACAATATCACCTTTCTTGTAGATTCGCATATATGTGGCCAAAGGAACAACTCCATGTTTTCTAAAAGGCCTAGAGAACATGTATCGGGCGCCTCTCCTCTTTCCCTTTGTGTTTGTCATTTTGGTGAATTACTGGCAGATGGCATCTCCGGCCGAAAGGAAGCTCACATCTGTAATCCTAGTACTCTGGGAGGCTGAGGCGGGTGGACTGCCTGAGCTCAGGAGTTTGAGACCAGCCTGAGCAAGAGCGAGACCCTATCTCTACTAAAAAAAAAAAAAAAGAGAAAAAGTAGCTGGGTATGGTGGTAGGCACCTATAGTCCCAGCTATTCAGGAGGCTTATGTACTGTAAATAGGAAGCAAAATTACAAAAAACTCATGTGTAAACATATATAAAAGAGTAACAACTATGATTATGACCATCAGAAATTGTGCTGCCTGGGCTTGGTGCTCATAGAACAGTGGTTACGGTGCCAGCCACGTACACCCAGGGTGGTGGGTTCAAACCCTGTCTGGATCAGCTAAAACAACAAAGACAACTGCAACCAAAAAATAGCCGGACGTTGTGGCAGGCGCCTGTATTCCCAGCTACTTGGGAGGCTGAGGCAAGAGAATTGCTTACGCCCAAGTGTTGGAGGTGGCTGTAAACTGGGATGCCACAGCACTCTACCGAGGATAACATAGTGAGAACACTGAAGATGTTTCATTTTTTTTTTTTTTTTTTTGAGACCAAGTCTCACTGTGTCACCTTCAGTAGAGTGCCGTAGCATCACAGCTCACAGCAACCTCAAACTCTTGGGCTTAAGCGATTCTCTTGCCTCAGTCTTCCAAGTAGCTGGGACTACAGGTGCCCGCCACAATGCCCGGCATGGTTATTGTTGTTGTTGTTGTCATTGTTGTTTTAGCTGGCCCGGGCCAGGTTCGAACCCACCAGCCCCAGTGTATGTGGCTGCCGCTCTAACCACTGAGCTATGGGCGCCGAGCCAAAAAACACCCTTAAAATTAGATCAGGTACAGAAAGGGGCTTGCTTAGTAAACAGCAAGGTGACGCTATGTTTGGATTGATTATGGGGGCCTTCCTGGGTCAGACCATGGCGGAGGGGGGTGTACCTTCTGTGTTCACTACGATGATCCCCTGCACTCCTTTCTGGCTCTGAAGTCGCTTCAGTGTCTCCTCTACCTCTGCCTGTCAGAAAATAAGACCAAGGTTAGGAGGGACCAGCAGGTTAGATTACCTTCTTTATAGCCTAAGCAGATGATCACACATTTGTCTCCCTACAACAAACGACTAATACCTGAGCACTCGGCATCTCCTCCAAAGCCCCTCAGGTCCTCAGTCTACCACTACCAGCACCTATAGCATCTGCGTACACCTCCCACAGGGAGGGGGCTGTTCCTGGCCCTTTGTCCATCATGCACTTTCATCCTTCTCCTCTCAGCTATTTGGGAGTAGGCTATAAATACCATTCCCAGGAGTAGACACACATCCATAACTCATATATTTGGCATAGCAGGGGATAGGACTCCGATGATTTGAAAAAATTCAAACAGTGGTGTCTGACATGAAGAAGGCACTTGATAATTTGTGGCGCAAACAGCACAACTGAAAACATTTCAAAGGAAAATGACTCCATGAGAATAACTCAGTGACTTAATAAGCTGGCATCTAGGACAGTGTGACAAATGGCAAATAGCCACAAGAAGTGTGCCTTAGGAAAGGGCTCATCAGTCCTGATTATCTAGAAACTACTCAGGGTGGGAGACTCTAGAACGTGAAATTTGTAAACAGTAGAAACAATCACATGTCTGGGTCCTCTGCCATGCAACAAGGCCTTCCATGTTATCACTCCCACCAATCTCACGTACATGTTCATACCTCCGTTTCCCCATCCTTTTACCCTATAAGGCCTCTTCTCTGCTAAAATCCAACAAATTCTAGACCACCGTGGACATCGCCTACTCCCCAAAGCTTTTACTGATGCCCCAGCTCAATGGAGTCTTTGTCTACTTCTGACTTCCAAAGCCTTTTCTGTACCTCTCTATCAGGTACACGTACTAGGTACTGTGTCTAATTACTCAGAGACTCTACAATGGCTTGCAGAGTGGGAGCATGATAAATAGCTGCTTAACTGAACTAGGCCTAAATATTACTGTAGCTGGAAAATGGCCTTGAAGTGTGCTTGTTCTCAGAAGGCCTTGTCCAGACTGGTCTAGAATCCAATCAGAAGCTCCTAAAAGACTGAGGGCTATTAGAAACAGAGGCTCATTTACCAAAAGAAAATGGTTCCCCACCCCCAATGGCTGATGATTTGGTGGTGGTGGTAGGGATCCTAAACAAGGGGTGGAGACAGCACAATGAAATGAATACTTGTTTTTCTGGAAGGCACAAGGCCAACAATCACTGCCACCTACTCCCCTGTGATGTAAGAATACTCTCAAATGCAAACAAGTTCTTCTAATAATATGGGAAATAGACTGATGCCTCTAAAATCTGGAGCCTGGTAAAATGACGGGGTTCTGTATACAATACAGTGAGCCAAGCACCTATAAGATCTTGAGTAATTCAACAGGCTTTCACTGAGCTCCTACTGTGTGCCAGGTGCTCTTCTGGGCAGGGTGGTTAACTATAGTGATCAATACTCTACGGTACTCAGTCCGACATGATGACTCTCCTGGGACTTCATCCTAAGGAAGTAATTCAAAAGAACAACACAACAAGATGTTTGCTGCAGTGACATCTACAACAGCAAAATGGAGAAAGAACTAAAAATGCCTAACAGTTGGGGAAAGGCCAAGTAAATTATGGGGAATATCCACATAAAAAACACATGAACAATGGTGATGAGACCATGTTATACTACCATAAAAGTTTGTGCCATGATGTTAATTGAACACAGCAAAATGCAAAAATAAATTGTGTGGTGACTGTAACCATGTGAAAACAAGAGGGGTAGAGGAGATTATGAAAAAAATAAAAAAGCTACATTTTTTTTTTTGTTTGTTTTTGAGGCAGAATCTTACTTATCACCTTTGGTAGAATGCCCTGGCCTCACAGCTCACAGCAACCTCAAACTCTTGGGCTCAAAGATTCTCTTTTCTCAGCCTCTCACATAGCTGGGACTACAGGCCTCCCCACCCCCCCAATGCCCAGCTATTTTTAGAGACTGGGTCTTGCTCTTGCTCAGGCTGGTCCTGAAACTGTGAGCTCAGGCAGTAAACCTGCCTCGGCCTCCCTAAGTGCTAGGATTACAGGTGTGAGCCACCTCTCCCAGCCACAAAACCTACATTAAAAGCAGCTAATTATAGATAAGGTTTTATTTTCCCCCTAAAACAGTCCTTTTTATTCTACAGTGCTATTTCTATTTAAAAACATTTTTTTTTTTTTTTTTTTGTAGAGACAGAGTCTCACTTTATGGCCCTCGGTAGAGTGCCGTGGCATCACACAACTCACAGCAACCTCCAACTCCTGGGCTTAAGCGATTCTCTTGCCTCAGCCTCCCGAGCAGCTGGGACTACAGGCATCTGCCACAACGCCCAGATATTTTTTGGTTGCAGTTTGGCTGGGGCTGGGTTTGAACCCGCCACCCTCGGTATATGGGGCTGGCGCCTTACCGACTGAGCCACAGGTGCCGCCCTATTTAAAAACATTTTAACCACTACCCTGCTGCATAACCAAGACAGAAGTCTATGATATAGGGCCTTTACAGCTCTGACATGTTCAACATTATAAGAACAAGAATATGTAAGAATAATTTTAATCTGCAATCAACCCAGGAAAGAAAGGGGAAAGAATGTTAAAATCAAAGATGTCAGAATCCAGGTCCAAAATATTCCCCAGATATCTACAAATGAAAAAGACAAAATTTCCTAAGACTGCAATTCATTCAATTAACTATATGAGCATCTTCTATGTGCCAGACTTTGTTTTAGGCCTGGGGATGCTGGAGTGAGCAAAATGTAACAAAAATCTCTGCCTTTGAAGGGATTGCCTTGAAGCTGACATTTGTGGGAGAGCTGGAGGGTAGGTCAGTTATTAAACAACAAAAAGTAAAAAACTAAATGCCGGGCAGCGCCTGTGGCTCAGTGAGTAGGGCGCTGGCCCCATATGCCGAGGGTGGTGGGTTCGGACCTAGCCCCGGCCAAACTGCAACAGAAAAATAGCCGGGCGTTGTGGTGGGCGCCTGTAGTCCCAGCTGCTCGGGAGGCTGAGGCAAGAGAATCGCGTAAACCCAAGAGTTAGAGGTTGCTGTGAGCTGTGTGATGCCACGGCACTCTACCCGAGGGTGGTACAGTGAGACTCTGTCTACAAAAAAAACAAGACAAAACAAACAAACAAACAAAAAAAAAACGATGTCAGACACAGTAGGGAAGGGGGATCTAGATCATGGGAATATTAAACAAGCTTCTGATGGAGCTGATGGGAATATTAAATAAGATCATGAGAGAAGGCTTCATTAAGGTGATAGCTCAGTAGAAATCTGAAGGAAATGAAGGAGCTAGCCATGAAGACTTCTGGAAAGTACTCTAGACAGCACAAAGAGCAAGCACAAAAGCCCTGGGGTGGGTAAGGTCTGACACTTTCAATGAGAAGCAAAGGAGACAGTGTGGCTGAAGACCAGTGAGTAACGGAAAGAATGGGATTTGCAACTAGGAAAAATCACAGTGGGCCTGGCAGACCAAGGACTAGTTTTAACTGGGTATGATTCCTGGAGCTACAAGTTTTGAGGCGGAGAGTAGTTAAGATCTGATGTTTCAAAAGGAAGGCTCTGGCTGCTGTGTGGAGAACGGACAGCAGGGGGCAAACACAGCCTGCCCAGAGTCCTGGCCTCCAGCCCTGGCCCTGCTTCCCCTCTTCTGAAGGAAACAAGCTTCTCCCCCTCCTCCCTCATGCACTGCTTGATGTTAACTAACTCCCAACCCTTTGGACTCTAGCATCTGGGAGGCCAAGGTGGGTGGATAGCCTGAGTTCACAGGTTCAAGACCAGCCTGATTCAGAGTGACATCTCGTCTCTAAAAACAGCCTGGCATTGTGGCAGGCGCATGTAGTCCCAGCTACTTGGGAGGCTGAGGCAACGCTTGAGTCTAAGAGTTTGAGGTTGCTGTGAACAATGATGTCACAGCACTCTACCAAGGGTGACAAAGTGAGACTGTCTCACAAAAAAAAAAAAAAGAAAGAAAGAAATGAAAAATTACACTAATGCTGAGTTTTCTTTTTAAATGTTGGCCTTGTTATAGCAAACAGTACAAGGGTGAAACAACAACCTTTTGGGAAAGCTAAGGACAATATATTGCAAAGACCAACAAAGTACTGATCCCTTTGCCCCAGAAATCTGAAGAAAATACTCTAAGTTAAAACCCAAAAAAACCTACATACGCACACAGAGAAGCATCATTACAGCATTACTTTTTAATTAAGAACTGGTAGCAACCCAAATGTTCACAAAATTGTAACTATTTCACTGACTATTGTGTAGTCATTCAATAGTTCATCACAAAGATGAATGTAGCAATAAGGTTAAATGTTTTTGGACATTAAAACAAACAAGAAAAGAAAAAACAACCGCCTAGCATGCGTATCTTGAAAATATGCATATACGAACAAAGAAGGGGAACACACAAAGATGACAACAGTTGTGTGGGAGAGTAAAAGTGGATGAGAATGGCAGATGATTTTTATATCATTGTCCTAAGGGGCAGCTGACAGAAACATGTAAAATATGCATGCCAGAAGTGCCATTTCTAGGAATTTGTCCTATATAACCACTAGTATAAGTACAAAAAAGATAAGAACTGGGCGGCGCCTGTGGCTCAAAGGAGTAGGGCGCGGGCTCCATATGCCGGAGGTGGCAGGTTCAAACCCAGCCCTGGCCAAAAAGTTAAAAAAAAAAAGATAAGAACAGTTACTACAGGCTGGGTATGGCGACTCATGCCTATAATCCTAGCACTCTGGGAGGCTAAGGCAGGAGGATCCTTTGAGCTTAGGAGTTTAAGACCAGCCTGTGCAAGAATGAGACCCCATCTCTATTAAAAAAAATTAGCCATAGCTGGGCGCCTGTAGCTCAGTGGTTAGGGCATTGGCCACGTGGTCTGGGGCTGGTGGGTTCAAACCTGGCCCGGCCCAGGCCTGCTACAAAAAAAAAAAAAAAAAAAATTAGCCAGGTGTGGTGGCGGGTAACTGTAGTCCCAGCTATTCAGGAGGGCGAGGCAAGAGGATTGCTTGAGCCCAGGAGTTTGAGGCTGTTGTGAGCTAGACTGAGTTTGAGGTTGCTGTGAGCTAGGCTGACGCGAAGGCATTCCACCCAGGGCAACGGTAACAATAATAAAAACCCACAACCCCACAATACAGTTACTGCAGCTATGTCTGGAGTAAAAATCTATAAACCACCTAAATATGTACAGGGAACAGGATACTCTATGGTCATTAAAAAGAAGTAGAATTATGTATAATGACACAGAAAAATGTATTTTTTGTGTGTGTGTTTTTTTTTTTTTTTTTGGCTGGGGCTGGGTTTGAACCCACCAACTCCGGCATATGGGACCAGCGTCCTACTCCTTGAGCCACAGGCGCTGCCCAAAAAAATGTATTTTTTTTAAGTGAATAGAGCAAACTGCAGAATGAAATATATATTATAAATATGTATGTTCCAGTTTCATATGATAAGCAGCTTATATATAAATGTGCTTATGTATCAAACAAATCTGGAAGGAAACATACTCAACAGCCAACAGTAGTTACTATGGGGTAGCAACATGGGACCACGTGCATTTTTTTTTTGTTTGTTTTTGAGACAGAGTCTCACTTTGTTGCCCAGACTAGAATTTACAGCAAATTTCAAATTCCTGGGCTTAAAGGATCCCCTTGTTTCAGCCTCCTGAGTAACTGGGACTACAGACACTCACCACGATTCCTGGCTAGTTTTTCTATTTTTAGTAGAGATGGGGTCTTACTCTTGCTCAGGATGGTTTCAAACTTCTGAGGTCAAGCAGTCTACCTGCCTTGGCCTCCCACAGTGCTTGGATTACAGGAATGAGCCACCTCACAGAGCCTGCATTTTTTTTTTTTGTAGAGACAGAGTCTCACTTTACTGCCCTCGGTAGAGTGCCATGGCATCACACGGCTCACAGCAACCTCCAGCTCTTAGGCCTATGCGATTCTCTTGCCTCAGCCTCCCAAGCAGCTGGGACTACAGGCACCCACCACAACGCCTGGCTTTTTTTTTTTTGCAATTTGGCCGGGGCTGGGTTTGAACTCACTGGGTCACAGGCATGCATTTTCTATGTTATCTACTATAAAGCTACAATAACCAAAATAGCATGGTAGCGACATATAAAAACAGACATACAGACATACAGACAAGTGGAATAGGATAGAGAACACGGAAATAAATATTTTTTCCTTTTAACATAATGGGTCTTGTTATTTTGCCTAGGCTGGTCTCTGAACTCCTGGGTTCAAGTGATCCTCCCACCTCAACCTCCCAAGTCACTGGGACTAACAGAGTGAGCCACTACCCCCAGCTATTGCTAATTGAGTTTTGACAAAGGTGCTAAGAACACAAATTGGGAAAACGACAGTCTCTTCAATAAATGGTGATGGGAAAACTGGACGGATATCTATTAGCAAGAGAATGATACTAGACCCCTCTCTCTCACCACATATAAAAATCAACTCAAAATGGACTAAATACTTAATATATAAGACCCCAAACCACACAACTACTAGAAGAAAACACTTGAGAAATGCTTTAGGACATTGGTCTAGATAAAAATTTATGGGGCGGCGCCTGTGGCTCAAGGGGTAGGGTGCCGGTCCCATATGCCGGAGGTGGCGGGTTCAAACCCAGCCCCGGCCAAAAACCAAAAAAAAAATAAAAATAAAAATTTATGGCTAAGACTTTGAAAGCACAGGCAACAAAAATAAAAATAAACAAATGGGATTATATTAAACTAAACTAAAAAGCTTCTGGAGAAGAAAGGAAAAACAGTGAAGAGGCAACTTGTAATTTGTAAAAAAAAAAAAAAATTTGTATTCATCTGACAAGGGATTCATATCTGGAATATACAAGGAAATAACAACTCAACAACAAAAAAACAAATAATCCCACTAAAAAGTGGGCAAAGAATCTCAATAGACATTTTTCAAAAGAAAAAGATGGCTAACAGGTATATGAAAAATTACTCAACCCATCAATCATCAGAGAAATGCAAATCAAAACCACAATGAGATATCACCTCATTCCAGTTAGAATAGCTATTAACAAAAAGACAAAAAAATAACAAATGCTGGTAAGGATGCTGAAAAAAGAGAACTCTTAAATACTGTTGGTGGGAATGTAAATTACTACAGCCATTATGGAAAACAGTATAGAGGTTTATCAAAAAACTAAAACTAGTAGGGCATGGTAGTCATGTCTATGTTCCCAGCTATTTGGGAAGCTGAGGCATTTGAGCCCAGGTGTTCAAATCCAGCCTGAGCAACATAGGGAGACACTGTCTCCTTAAAAAAGCAAAACCAGGTTGGGCATGGTGGCTCACTCTGGGAGACTGAGGCCAGTAGATTGCTCAAGTTTAGGAGTTTGCAACCAGCCTGAGCAAGAGTGAGACCTCTTCTGTACTAAAAATAGAAAAAATTATCTGGGAATTGTGGCAGGCCATCTCTAGTCCCAGCTACTTGGAAGGCTAAGGCAAGAGGACTGCATAAGCAGCCCAAGGGTTTGAGGCTGCTGAGCTATGACACCATGGCACTCTATCCAGGCAGACCCACCGAGTGAGACTGTCTCAAAAAAAAAAAAAAAAAGAAAGAAAAGAAAAAAAGAAAGAAAGAAAAAATAAATTACTGCCCCCAACAATTAAAAATAGAATAGAATGGGCGGCACCTGTGGCTCAGTTAGTAGGGCGCTGGCCACATATAACAAGGGTGACAGGTTCAAACCCTGCCCCAGCCAAACTGCAACAAAAAAAATAGCCAGGTGTTGTGGCGGGCGCCTGTAGTCCTAGCTACTTGGGAGGCAGACACAGGAGAATCTCTTGAGTCCAGGAGTTTGAGGTGCTGTGAGCTGTGTGACGCCACAGCACTCTACCGAGGGGATAAAGTGAGACTCTATCTCTATTAAAAAAAAAAAAAAAAAGGGGGCGGCGCCTGTGGCTCAGTTGGTAAGGCGCCGGCCCCATATACCGAGGGTGGCAGGTTCAAACCCGCCCCGGCCAAACTGCAACCAAAAAATAGCCGGGCGTTGTGGCGGGCTCCTGTAGTCCCAGCTACTTGGGAGGCTGAGGCAAGAGAATCGCTTAAGCCCAGGAGCTGGAGGTTGCTGTGAGCTGTGTGAGGCCATGGCACTCTACCGAGGGCCATAAAGTGAGACTCTGTCTCTACAAAAAAAAAGAACAAAACTACTGTATTTCAGCAATTCCAATACTGGGTATTTATCTCACATAAACAAATTAGTGTATCAAAGGGATACCTGCACCTTATGTTTATAACAGCACTATTCACAATAGCCAAGATACGGAAGCAATTTACATGTCCAGCAACAGATGAGGAAAATGTGACATATATACACACAATGGAAGATTATTATTCAACCGTAAAAAAGAATGAAATGCTGTCATCTGCAGCAACGGAAAGGAACTGGACATCATTATATTAAGTGAAATAAGCCAGGAACACAAAGGCAAAACATTACATGCTTTCACTCTTACGTGTCCTCATATGTGCCAGCTAAAAAAGTTGATCTCTTAAAGTAGAGAGTGTAACTATGGTTACCAGAGAGTGGGAATGAGTGATAGATGAAGAGGTTGGTTAATGGGTACAAAAATATAGCTGAGATAGAAGAAATAAATTCTAGTGTTTGATAGCACAGCAGGATGATCATTAACAGTAAGTTATATTTCAAAGTAGCCAGTAGTTCTTAAGTGTTCTTGACACAAAGATGTGCCAAATGTGTCAAAACAGTACATGTACCCTACAAATATGTACAACTATTAGATACCAAAAAATTAACGTTGGTGGCCAGGCTCAGTGGCTCACGCCTACAATCCCAACACTTTGGGAAGCCTAGGCAATTGGACTCTGTAAGCCCATGAATACAATATCAGCTGGGCAACACAGCATGCCCTTGTCCCTACAGAAAATTAAAAAAAATTGCAAAGTGTGGCCGTGCATGCCTGCAGTCCTAGTAACTCTGGAGGCTGAGCCAGGAGGACTGCTTGAATCCTAGAGTTTGAGGATGCAGTGAAATATGATCACGTCACTGCACTCTAGCCAGGGTGACACAGCAAGACGCTGTCTCAAAAAATAAAAACCCCGTTTCTTACAGTTTAAATTTTAAACTTAAAACCCCAGTTTAAACTTTAAGTATTGAAGCATTATTTCATATTTTTAATGATATGGAGACTTTTTTATGGCATAATAATGAAGAAAGAAGAACCCACAAATGAACTCAGTTTTAATACGAGCTAAACTACACACCGGGAAGAAAAAAACCGTAAGCGGTGTAGCCTCTAGGTGATGGCATTGTTTCTTTTTGCTTTACAGTTTTTCTTTCTCTTTTTTTTTTTTTTGTAGAGACAGAGTCTCACTTTATGGCCCTCGGTAGAGTGCCGTGGCCTCACACAGCTCACAGCAACCTCCAACTCCTGGGCTTAAGCGATTCTCTTGCCTCAGCCTCCCGAGTAGCTGGGACTACAGGCGCCCGCCACAACGCCCGGCTATACAGTTTTTCTTATATGCCTTAGATTTCTAAGTAAGATTTTTGAGAAGGTAACGCACTCACATAATTTAACATTTAAAAGGCCTTTTCAACTTTGTACAAACTGTTAAGATCAAAAACAACAAAACACAAAACCCCGGGAAGGTGCAGAGCGCCCACAGACGCAGCCAGCAAAGTAGGCGGCTTTGAGATTCCCAAGAGCAGACCCCACTCGTTCCTGGCTCACACGCCCAGTCCCAGGGGCTCGAAAGAGCCATGCAGACAAAACAGCGGCAACCACGCTTCTAAGATTCAAACTCCACCTCCATCTCCTGGGGCAAAGCACCCAGTTTCACCCTTTGCAAAATAAGGTCAAGGGTCGCGTCTACCTCACTAAACCGTGAGGAGGAATAAAGACAAGATATATGTATAAAGCATTTAGCAGAGCCTGCCACTAAGTGAGCTTCCAGGAAACGTTCTCAAGGTTGGCCTCGCGAAAAAAGGCCCAGGACACTAGGCTGCGGGGGCTTGTAGATAGTAACCAGCCCCTCCGACTCCACGCCGACGCCTGGGCTCCCGCTTCCGGTCAAGAGGCAGCGGGATCCGGTGGCCCCGCCTCGGTCGGGGTCTGGAGGCCCGCGCCGCCCGGGTTCCGCCTTTCAGACGGCTCTGCCCGGTTTTCCGGCTACGCCCAGCCCCATGGATTCCTTGTCCGGTGCTCTGAGACTCCTCCATCTACAGAGGATATCAGACCCGGTGCAGATGGTGGGCGGCCGCTAGCCACAACCTTGAGAGGACACTCACCATTTTTGACCGATCCCGGAGCTCCGCGGTCGCCTACGCGCAGGGCAGTCCCTGACTTTCTGCGCCTGCGCGGTTCCTGTCAAAACGGACAGTTCCAGCAGCCTATCAGGAGCCGGTGTGGGGCGTGAGGCGTGGGCGGGTGGACGAGCTGCTGTTAAATCAGTAGTCCCAAAGCGAAGCAAGAGAACGCTTTTCGCTGTGGGAAGTTCCATATGTGCTGAAAAGGTGCTGGCTCTCGATGTCGCAAGAGGCATTCAACTCCTAATCGGGTCTGAGCTGCCTCTGGACACCTGGGTGGAGGGAGAGTATGAAAGCGAAGAAGGTGTTGAGACCCGGGTTGCGCCCGGATTGAGGCAGAGAGAGACGCCCAGAGGCGACATTCGCTGAAGACCTAGGGAAGTCTGTTGGAACTGTATTTAGGTATCTCTGGAATGTCCAAAGCGATCCCCCTCAAGAACATTCCATGCAAGTTCTGAGATGAATTGGTCGGGGCTGGCCTGGGCGCCTAGGGACGTCGGAATCCGCGCTTAGCCTCACCTCTGCGTCACCGTGGAGAAGCCTCCGCACGTGTCCGTGCTCTTACCATTCTCTCACCTTTACAACGGGTTCACTTCTTTTCCGAGCCCTACATTTTCCCGTTCTCAAACGCTGCAAAAATTTGTGGATCCTCTAGCAGTTAAGTTATGCCCAAATATGCGGCCATTTGGTAACCTTCGTGCCACGTAACCGTGCTGAACTCTTAAAATGCGTTATCTCCAGTAGCATAATGAGTATCGGTATCCCTGATGCTTTACAAATGCCGCCTCTTCGAGTCATTGAAACTTGAATTCAGTGGTGATGCTCTGATTCCAAATTTTCATTCCACGGTAGCTGCTTTTCAGTGGGGGAAAGATTTGGTGCTCTTTCCAGGGTGCTACACTAAAGATTGGATAATGACTTTACAGCTAAGGAACCTAGCAGATAACTACCTTAACCAGATCAAGGTTCATATTACTGGTATGGGATATGTTGACGTCGTGTGCCTCGTAGTAAGATGTCTCAAAGGGTTCATCACCTCCGTGGTATTTTTCACAAAAATCTAGTCTTCACCGTAGAAAACTAAACCCAATTTGAGGATTTTTTCTTTTTTTTGAGACAGTCTCAAGCTGTACCCCTGGGTAGAGTGCTGTGGCGTCACAGTTCACAGCAACTTCCCAACTCCTCAGCTTAAGTGATTCTCTTGCCTCAGCCTCCCAAGTAGCTGGGACTACAGGCGCCTGCCACAACAACCGGCATTTTTTTTTGTTGTTGTTGTAGTTGTTCATCGTTGTTTGGCAGGCCCAGGCTGGATTCGAACCCTCCAGCTCCAATGTATGTGGTTGGTGCCCTAAACACTTGAGCTACAGGTGCCAAGCCAATTTGAGGATATTCTACAAGGTACAGTACCCTTCAAAAATCTCAAGGTCATGAAAGACAAGGAATAAATGATAAACTGTCACATATTGGAGAAACTACGGAAAAAGAAAAACATCAGTGGAAAAACTGGTGGAAAAATCGGAATAAGTGCTGCAGTTTACAATTTTTTTTAACCAATGTTAATTTATTAGTTTTGATAACATGGTAAATTAGTTATGAAAGACTTCTAGGGTTGTAGTTTGTAACAGTACAGCAAATTGTTTAAGCTAACAGGCTTGGGAGTCAAACAATTCTGACTTCCAATTTGTACTCTTGCCAATTAATAGCAACATGTTATTCAATCGCTTTGAGCCTCTCTTTTCCTAAACTGTAAAATGGAGATAATCATTCCTCAGTAGCTAGAAGACTTAATGACAGTGCACGTAGAATACCTATCCATCTCAGGCACATACTGGTAAATGCTGATGGTTGTTTTGTTACTAAGTGAATATGGGTATGGTATTGGTTGCTGTGATAGGGAAGATGAATAATCAAGAACAGATCTAAGGAATTAGGAAAAATAACAGTATGGCTATTTTTAGTCATCTGCAAGTATGACTGCAAATTCTCAAGGTCCTTCCCTGTGGGGTGCTTTGAGGAAATCTTACTGTCCATAGTTACTCTTTGCTCAATAGGACCCTGTTGCTGAGGGACCAACATCATCTTTGTGGGTGTCCTCTCCTTGCCAACCAGAAGATTCCCCTGGCTCTACTCAGCAAATGTCCTGATCACAAAAGAGAACTACAAAACACCTTGGCATTGACAACTGAGTATGGCCTGGGAATGACAGCAGCTTCTGCTATGGAGTTTACACAATGTGAGCATTCTTTTTTTTTTTTTTGTAGAGACAGAGTTTCACTTTATGGCCCTCGGTAGAGTGCCATGGCATCACACAGCTCACAGCAACCTCCAATACCTGGGCTTAAGCAATTCTCTTGCCTCAGCCTCCCGAGTAGCTGGGACTACAGGCACCCGCCACAACACCCGACTATTTTTTTTGTTGTTGTTGTTGCAGTTCGGCCGGGGTCGGGTTTGAACCGGCCACCCTCGGTATATGGGGCCGGCGCCTTACCGACTGAGCCACAGGTGCCACCCAATGTGAGGCATTCTTAAAAGTCTAGAGAACAGTAACCAGTCAGCCACAGCTGAACCCACATTTTGATGCTAAGTTTTGGGTTGGAGAGCCAATGGTCAGTAAGAACAATTACCTATCTAGGCACAGTAGCTGATGCCTGCAATCCTAGCACTCTGGGAGGCCATGGTGGGAGGATCCCTTGAGTGCAGGAGTTTGAGACCAACCTGAGCAAAAGCCAGACCCCAGCTCTACTAAAAATAGAAGAAGTAGCCAGCCATTGTGGCAGGCGCCTGTAGTCCCAGCTACTTGGGAGTCTGAGGCAGGAGGATCACTTGAACCCAGGAGTCTGAGGTTGCTGTGAGCTAACCTGACACCACGGCACTCTAACTGGGGCAACAGAGACTCTTGTCTCAAAAAAGGAAGAAAGAAAGAAAAAAGAAAAAGATGATTTACTTATTCCCAATAGATTTCTTCATGCTTGGGGCAGTAGTGGTGTATCTTTACCTTTTTTCTTAGCCACAATTAAGGTAGAGTTTCCTAGCTGGCTGCTTATGGGGGATAAAATAGGACAGGGTCTACATACAACTCATGACCTGGGAGAGGCCCGCAGTTTCTGTTCTCCAGTCACTATTAGATCAGCATATTAAATTCTATTTCCCTTAGCCTTTCTCCACTGGTTCTGTCTTAAATGAGAGCATGATCATCTGAATTTCCTACTAAGAAAAAGGTCTACTGAAACTTTTAAGCAGGTGAGCTGAAGAGAGAACAGTAGGTAGCTAGGGTGGTTCTCTACTCACAGTCATGGCTGGGGTCCTGTCTTAGAGTACTTTTAATTTCTCAGAAAAGCAATTCAGATGGAGGCCCTATTGTCAGTGGCCCTTATAGATGTCTTCATCTTCAACATAAGCACTGAATTTAATCTAATCTGAGTAGAGATCATTCTGGTTTATTTCTATACATGCCACAGGACAGGCTGTACCTTGCCACTTATAAAAGCAGAGAGGCAGAAGTCTGTATGACTTCAGTCTTTTCTGTGGGGGGTTGTGGGGAGACAACACCACCTTCTTACCAAAGACTAGCAGAGAAATATGCAAATGAGGGACCAAAAGCTTTTAAATATAAACAGTCTTACATCATTTAAGGAAATGCAAAAGTGAGACAACTCTAGAGGGAACTTTATAAAAGCACTTGATTTAAAACAGAGTTATTGTAAGCCTTATGAAATGAAATTTTTTTTTACTATGTTGCCCTTGGTAGAGTGCCGTGATATCACAGCTCACAGCAACCTCAAACTCTTAGGCTCAAGCGATTCTCTCGCCTCAGCCTCCCAAGTAGCTGGGACTACAGGTGCCTGGCACAATGCCCAGCTATTTTTTTTTTTTCTTTGGTTGCAGTTGTCATTGTTGCTTAGTTGGCCAAGGCTGGGTTTGAACCTGCCAGCCTTGGTGTATGTGGCTGGCGCTGTAACCACTGTGCTACGGGCACTGAGCCTGAAATAAGATTCTTTAGTTCTTTGACATACAACGAATGATAAAAGAGTGGGAATGCATTATTACAAACTTTTTTTTTTGTTGTTGTTGCAGTTTGGCTGGGGCTGGGTTTGAACCCGCCACCCTCGGCATATGGGGCCGGCGCCCTACTCACTGAGCCACAGGCGCCGCCCTTATTACAAACTTTTTGATGAAACAACTGAGGGCCTTCTCTCCTGACCAAGCTGTGGAATGCTGCTTTCTCCAACCCTTACCCCCCAAAGAGCAGAAGAATAAGTCAATTGCTCATTTTCTTTTTATTTCAACATAACATGCGGTAAAAAAAAAAAAATTAACAGGATTTATTAGCATTTACAATGCATACAAGGAGAAAGGATTCTAAAAGCAATTTAGTTTAAAAAAGCTCTAATTAAACACTTAATAAATCTATTTCCAAATATTCAATTTGGACCAAAATTTAAGGTAACATCTGGTAATATTTACGTCTGCTGTCTATTTGCAGTATTTTTCTATAACCTCTGATTCTTAGGATAACCAGCCCCCATTTTTCTAACACAACAGGGAAGACATATACATGTGGCCACTTAAATTAAAGGAAGAAATGGAGTAGGGAGATCCCAGGCTGCAAAAATATATACAAGCATTTGCCTTTTCCAGAACTAAACATTTCTTCCATAAAAATATTAAATAGCCAAGCCCTATACAACTAGGGCCAGGGCTACTTCAAATATAACTATTCTGTATTTTAAAAATATAGGGCAGAAAGCCTTTTGGGTGATATTTATACATTTTCACACAATATTTCTAGGTCCCTAAATGAATCATGAAGCATTATGTAGAACCAAAAAAGTCTATTTTCTTAACATTATCTCTTAATTTAATCTCATATATGTCTCTAGTAAATATTGTATGTAACTATGCTTTAGTTTTAGAGTTCACCTCAATAGGAAGTCTTTAATAGAAGGCTTAATTTTCATAGCCTGTATTACCAAAGTTCAGACTTACATATAATGAATGGATAGTTGGCAAACATTCGCTCTGTAAGACAAAGCAATAGCAGTTTTTTTCCCTACCAACAAAAGGGCAGAGTCCCTACTTTGGAAACAACTAGGGCATTTACAGATCACATGTTTCCTGGGGTATGAGATAAACAAATATAGGGCTGGGGAGAGCTTAATCCCCCCCTTGCCTGACAATTTCTTGATGAGGCAGTCTTATCATTAATCTAAGTTTCTGCTTTGATGGCAGTGTCTTAGAGTACAGATAAACAAGTTTAAAAAAATATGTTTTTATTGTGCCAGGATGTAAATAGGAAGAGCATTTAGGAACAAAAACTTCTTTTTCTTAAGGAAGCAGGGGTCTGCTACTTTTTGCTTATTCTTGGCTTAATGCTATGTGTTCATGCTATGCTATGGAAACATGGCAAAGTCCCTGTTAATAAGTTTTGAGGCTGTCCTCGGGTTCACCTATAATAGGGACTGAGCTAGCTTAGGCTTCATCCTACTGCCCATAAAGTCAAATGTATAACAGCAGCCATCTTGACAGTCTAAGCTAGGCCAAGTGAAAAGAATTAACTACAGAGAAAATTCAAAGTGCATTAATTGGTTACTACTGGAGCAGTCTAAAATAGTCATGAGAAAAATGGAAAACTTACTAAAATTTTTAGGGAAAACTTACTAAAATTTTTATGTCAGATGAGGAATATCAATCCATTTCAGGACAATGTAAAGAATGGAAATGACTACTACAACATATATTAGAGAAATAGTAAATTTGAAGACTTTTAATTATACGGGGGATAAATTTCTGTGGTTAATAGTTATCTTCCCTTCTTTCTTTTTAGACAGTATTACAGCTCTCCTTCCCAAATGAAAATGTGATTTCAGAAACTGTTTCACTGATTTCTATTTGATTTAGAAAGCACTCCGTTACAAACCTGAACTCTTTAGCAATAATTAAATATAGCTGAAGGTGTTGGATTATGATAAAATTATGAAGCTCCAATTATGTAGAAAAGGAACATACAAAAGTCATCAATAATAGCCTTAGATGAATTCAGCTAAATTAATTCCAATTCTAGGTTACCTTTTTAAAAACAACAGTGAAGGAACCACAGTGTAAAATATTGTTTGTAAAGTTTCATTTCCAAATGAAAAGAGGTATAGTCATTTGCAAACTGGGACCAACTTTTCTCTGTATTCAAATTGACAAAACTACCTTGTAGAAAGATGCAAGAGTCTTGCATCACTTCCAGGAAATGCATAGATTCATGCTCCACAAAGGAAAAACAACAGTCAAGCCAGGCTGAAATGAGAGGGAGAGCACAAGCCAGAAATCTGCTCATAACCCCAGAAGCTGGGATGAACTTGCACTTCAAAACCTCTTACCACAAAGAGGCTTAATAGGAAAATCTTGTATAATGCAGTTACCAAGGGACTTGGCTGCATATCTGCAGAATTTCTAAAAGAAAAAACCTACTCCCAAGGTGAGGCTTTTGACATATATACGAAATCGTTAAGGAAATAATCTAGTCTAGTGGAATAAGACAAGGCAGATTTCATTGCTGTGTTAAATCTTGATTAAGTAAGGTTTTGACTAGTCATGTGCAGATCTGATTTCTGGAAATGCAGAGTACAAATCCAGAATCAATGGGAGATAAATCTCAATGATAACATTAATTTACTTACACTCAGATAACTCTCTAAACAGTCATAGTCCAATTTTACAACTAGATGTGCAACAGGCAGAGAAGGAAAAGGACAAATACTGCAAATAACTTTTCGTCCTTTCACGGTGCAAATTCTCAGAAGTTATTCTTGTCCAAATCCTTCTGTTTCTTCAATGGCAAACAAAAGCTTTTCCTTCAGTTGCTCGTAGCTCTTGTATGGTGGCAAGTCTAGGCGGTTAAAGCTAAAAGTAAAAATTGTTAGTTTGTGAAAAAGAAATTTACAAAGAATCAAATAGGTAGTGTAGTATATAGCAACACTGGATTTAAAGCCACACAGCTGGGTTCAAGTATCAGTTCTGCAGCTGACTGTAACATAATTGTGAACCTATAATTATGACTTTGTTAGTAATGGCAAATTAAAACAGAATCTTAGGCAACACCAGTAGCTCAGTGGGTAGGGTGCTGGCCACATACACCATGGCTGGCGGGTTCAAACCCAGCCTGGGCCAGCTAAAAAAATGATGACAACTGCAACAACAACAACAAAATAGCTGGGCATTGTGGTGGGCGCCTGTAGTCCCTGCTACTTGGGAGGCTGAGGCAAGAGAATCGCTTAAGCCCAGAAGTTTGAGGTTGCTGTGAGCTGAGACACATTAGCACTCTACTGAGGACAAGATATTGAGGCTCTGTCTAAAAAAAAAAAAAAGTATCTAATATCAATGTATTTCTAAATAGTAATAATGAGCAATCTGAAATGAGATTAAGAAAATACTTCCATTTACAACAGTATCGAAGAGGGTAAAATACATAATAAATTTAACAAAAGAAGTGTTAAGACTTATACAATGGAAAGTATAAAACATTGTTAAAATGAAGACAACCTAAATAAATGGGAAGACATCCTATGTTCATGGATCAGAAGACTTCATACTATTAGGGTAGAAATACTCCCAAAATTGATCTACTGATTCAAAGCAGTCTATTATCAAAATCCCAGCTGAACATTGTGCGGAAATGGACAAGCTGATCCTAAAATTCATATGGAAATCCAAGGGGCCTATAATAACCAGAACAACCCTAAAAAGTTGTTGGATATACGCTGCCTAACTTTAACACCTACGAAAAAGTTACAATAATCAAGGCAATGAGGTACTATCATTAAGGACAGACATGTAGATCAAGAGGACAAAGTCAAGAATCTGCAAAAAAATCCATATATTTAAGGTGAATTGATTTTCAACAATGGTGCCAAGACCATTCAATGGAGAAAAGAATAGTCCATTCAACAAATGATGCTGAGGCAAATGGATACCTGGGTGTAAAGAAAAGGAAGCCAGACTCTCACCTCATAACCATGCACAAAAACAGACTCATAATGGATCACAGACCTAAATATTAAGAGCTAATACTATAAAACTGTTAAAATAAAACCTAAGAGTAAATCCTTGTAACCTTTAGTTAAGCAATGATTTCTTAGAAATGATATCAAATCCATAAGCAACAAAAAAGACACACTTCATCAAAATTCAGCTTCTGTGCTTCAAAGGATACCATTAAGAAAGTGAAAGACAACCCACAAATTGGGAAAAAGTGTTTGTAAATCGTATCTGATAAATGACTGATATCCAAAATATGTAAAGAACTCTTACAAGTCAACAATTAAAAATGAGCAAAGGATTTACATTTCTCCAAAGAAGATAAACAAATGGCCAATTATGCACATGAAAAGATGTTCAACATCATTAGTCACTGGACAAATTCAAATAAAAACCACAATGAGATACCATTTTACATTGATTAGGATGGCTACTATAAAAAAAAAAAAAGAAAGAAAGAAAATAAGAGTTGACAAGGATGTGGAGAAATTGGAGCCCCTCTGTATTGCTGGTGGGAAGGAGGTAAACTGCTAAGTCATTATGGAAAATAGCATAGCAACTTCCCAAAATGTTAAAAGTAGAAGTACCACAGGATCCAGCAAGTCCACTTCTGGGTATATATCCAAATGAATTGAAAGGAGGGACACAAATAAATACTTGGACACCTGCTTATAGCAGCAGCATTCAAAATAGCCAGAAGAGAGAAACAACCCAAGTGTCCATGAGCAGATGAATGGATAAACAAAATGTGATATATCCATACAATTGAGAATTATTCAGCCTCAAAAAGAAAGAAAATGCTGATACATGCTATAACATGGATGAACCTTGAAGACATTATTCTAAGTGTAATGAGCCAGTCACTAAAGGACAAAGTATGATCCCATACTCAAGAAGTAGTTAAGGCACTGAAACATCATAGACATATGAAGTAGAATGGTGGGTGCCTGAAGCTAGGGAAAGAGCATAATGATGTGTTACTATTTATTTTAATGGGTACTGTTTCAATTTTAGAAGTTGAAAAAAAGTTTTGGCAATGGATGGTGGTGATGGTTGCATAACAATGTGAATGTACTTAATGACAGTACTGTACACACTCAAAAATGGCAAATTCTATGGTATGTATATTTTGCCACAATTAAAAGTTAATTTAAAAGTTGTTTTTTTTTTTTTTTTTGAGACAGAGTCTCGAGTTGTCGCCTGGGTAGAGTGTGGTGGTGTCATAGCTATAAAACCTAAGAGTAAATCAGCAACCTCCAACTTGGGCTCAAGCGATCCACTTCCCTAAGTTTTTATTTTTAGTAGAAACAGGTCTTGCTTTTGCTCAGGCTGGTCTTGAACTTGTGAGCTCAAGCAATATACCCATCTTGGCCTTCCAGATTGCTAGGATCACAGGCATGAGCCACCGCACCTAGCCAAAATTAATTTTATTCTATTTTATTTATTTTTTTTTTTGAGAGAGAGTCTCACTTTGTCTCCCTCAGTAGAGTGCCATGGCATCATAATTTATAGCAACCTCAAACTCTTGGGCTCAAGTGATTCTCTTGCGTCAGCCTCCCAAGTAGCTGGGACTACAGGGATCCACCACAACACCCGGCTATTTTTAAGATTGGGTCTTACGTTTGCTCAGGCTGGTCTCAAACCTGTGAGCTCAGGCAATCCACCCACCTTGATCTCCCAGAGTGCTAGGATTACAGGTCTGAGTCCCCGCACCTGGCCTTAAAAGTTAATTTTAAAAAAGGATGAAATACTGATATATGCTGAACTATGGATGAACCTTGAAAACATACTAAGTAAAAGGTAGACACAAAGGGCTACATATTCTGATTCCCTTGATATGAAGTGTCCAGAATAGGAAGATTCATAGACAGATAAAACAGATTGGTGACAAGCAAGGGCTGCCCCAGGGATGAAGACAGATTGACCACTACAGGGTTTCTTTTCAGGAGGAAAAATAGGTTCTGGCCTTGGTGATGGTTGCACAACCTTGTGAATACACTAAAAACCACTGAATTGCACACTTCGAGAGGGTAGCTATTATGGTATGTGAATTATATAACAATAAAAGTGAGAGGCTGTGCAAGGTGGCTCACATGTGTAATACCAGCACTTTGGGAGGTCGAGGCGGAAGGATCACTTGAGGCCAGGGGCTTGAGACTGGACTGAGAAAGAATGATTTCCTGACTCTATAAAAAAGTATAAAAATTAGCCAGTATAAAAATATAAATAGTATAAAAATTAAGCCTATAGTCCCAGCTACTCAGGAGGCTAAGGCAGGAGGTTAAGTCCAGGAGTTTGAGGTTGCAGTGATCTTTGAGGATACCACTATACTCTAGTCTGGGTGACAGTGAGATCCTGTCTCAAAAAAATATGCTTTGTGAATATTGTCTGGGAGGCAGGGGAGGATTGAACCTGCCAGGATAAGTGGAAAGAGATTAAATAAACAGTTAAAAAAAATAATAAGTGTTATTTTAAAAAACAACATATGTATATATAAAAACATAAAGGAAAGGGCGGCACCTGTGGCTCAAAGGAGTAAGGCGCCGGCCCCATATGCTGGAGGTGGTGGGTTCAAACTCAGCTCTGGCCAAAAACCGCAAAAAAATAAATAAATAAATAAATAAAACATAAAGGAATAGACAAAAAATGAAAACGTTGAATGGGGAGAAAAAAAGGAATATTCAGCAAGAATATATGACTACTGAAATATATCCCACAAAATAAAGTTCAAATATTGATGCATTAAGTTGAATTCCAACATATTACTGTATTTGAGATAGTATTACGGTTGGTTTTTAGTTTTGTACATTTTTGGAAATGTGATTAAACTACATTAAAAATGAGAAAATAGAGTAGGCACCCAAGCACAGTGGTTATGGCGCCAGCTACATGCACTGAGGCTGGTGGGTTCAAACCCGGCCTGGGCCAGCTAAACAACAATGACAACTGCGACAAAAAAATAGCCGGGTATTATGGCAGGTGCCTGTAGTCCCAGCTACTTGGGAGGCTGAGGTAAGAGAATTGCTTAAGTCCAAGAGTTTGAGGTTGCTGTGAGCTTGACAACCATGGCACTCTACTGAGGGCAACATAGTGAGACTCTGTCTCAAAAAAAAAAAAAAAGTAAACGAGATGAGGTGTATATATATACACACACACATATACATATGTATATATACATACATATATATATTTTTTTATTTTTTTTATTTTTTTAAGAGACATTGTCTCACTTTGTAGCCCTCGGTAGAGTGTCGTGTAGAGTGTCGTTGCGTCACAGCTCACAGCAACCTCTAGCTCTTGGGAATAGGTGATTCTCTTGCCTCAGCCTCCCAAGTAGCTGGGACTATGGTGTCTGCCACTATACCTGGCTATTTTTTTTTTTTTTTTGAGACAGAGTTTCAAGCTGTTGCCCTGGGTAGAGTGCTGTAGCATCACAGCTCACAGCAATCTCAAACTCCTGGGCTCAAGCGATTCTCCTGCCTCTGCCTCCCAAGTAGTTGGGACTACAGGCACCTGCCATGACGCCTGGCTGTTTTTTGGTTGCAACTGTCATTGTTGTTTGGTGGCCCCGGCTGTATTCGAACCCACCAGTTCAGGTCTATGTGGCTGGCACCTTAGCCGCTTGAGCCACAGGTGCCGAGCTGCCTGGCTACTTTTTGGTTGCAGTTTGGCCAGGGCCGGTTTTGAGCCAGCCACTCTCGGTACATGGGGCTGGTGCCCTACTCACTGAGCCACAGGCACTGCCCAAGATGAGGTATATATTAATCGGTGTGATGTAAGCGTTCCTAATTCTGTATGAAATCAGCACATTGTACTCCATAAATGCATTAATGTATACATGATCAATGTGTTTATGATTTAATAAAAAAACAATAATGGTCACTACATTAGAAAGTAGGTCTCCTAACTTTGATTTCTTTTCCTGCCTTCTGAAAAAAGTTAAAAGAATTCTAAATCTCACGGTTTTAAAAAATTCAGAGGTGAGCAAGAGGATTGACTGCAAATGGCCATAAAGGATAATTTAAGGGGGAAGAAAGTGTTCTAAAACAGGATTACGATGATGGTTGTACTGCTCTGTAAATCTACTAAATATCATTAAATTAAAATGGGTAAATTTTATGATACATAACTAATACCTCAATAAAGTTGAAAACAGTGTATGGAGGCAATTATTCTAAGTGAACTAAATCAGGAACAGAAAAATAAACACCACATGTTCTTGCTTATAAACAGGAGCTAATCTACAGCTATACAAGGGCACACAGGGTAGTACAATGGACAATAATGGCTCATAAGGAGGAAGAGTGGACACAGGGTGAGGGACAAAAAATTGCCAGTGGGGTCCCCCACCACTAAATCTATTAAATAAAAATTCAATACCATGAAGAAAATATTTCATTTCTAATTTCTAACAGGCTTTAAATAGCTACAAGATAACTAGAAAAAGGCTATTCTCTTTATTCTTTTTGATTTTACTTACCAAGTATGACTTCTGGGTAACCAGTTTTCTTTCCCAACTTTTTCAATGCAGAATTTCTGTGGTCCATTGCTCCCTAAAACACAATGAAATCATAAACAGCCAGTTAGTGTAATAGTTCTCAAAATGTGCTCCCCAATCCAGCAGCATCAGTATCACCAGGGAACTTGTAAGAATCCCAAATCCATGCGGCCTGTATACATCTCAACCTACTGCATCAGACATTCTACAAGTGGGGCTCAGCAATGTATGTTTTAACAAGCTTCTAGGTGATTCTGATGATTGCCAAAGTTTTTTATTTTGAGACAGTTTGGCGTCACAGCTCACAGCAACCTCCAGCTCTTGGGCTTAGGCGATTCTCTTGCCTCAGCCTCCTGAGTAGCTGGGACTACAGGCGCCCGTCCCAGTGCCTGGCTATATTTTTGTTGCAGTTTGGCCAGGGCCAGGTTTGAACCTGCCACTCTCAGTATATGGGGCTGGCACACTACTCACTGAGCCATAGGCGCCACCCCATTGCTAAAGTTTGAGAACCATTTGGTTGATGTAGGCCCAACAGGAGAAAATGCAAAATAATACCTGGTTGTGATTAATAATAGCTTACATAAGAACACACAAAAAGCTTAATTTTAGTAGTTTTAAGTACAAGAAGGAAACTACAATCTACTGTCTTATATAATACTTGATTTAAATGCATAATTGTTAAAACTTTATGAAACAAACATCATAGTGAATTCAATATTAATAATGCTTTATTTTATAGGTCCTATAGGGCATACCATTATACACACACCCATATCCCAGTTCATCTCTTATTTACCTTCTGCTGGAGATAGCTGTGAATAGTGATCACAAAGCAATGGTTTATTTTCCTTTTTTTTTTTTTTTTTTGTGGTTTTTGGCCAGGGTTGAATTTGAACCCACCACCTCTAGCATATGGGACTGGCGCTCTACCCCTTTGAGCCACAGGTGCCACCCCTTTTCTTTTTTTTTTTTTTTGAGGCACAGTCTCAAGCTGTTGCCCTGGGTAGAGATCCATGGTGTCACAGCTCACAGCAACTTCCAACTCTTGGGCTTAAACAATTCTCTTACCTCAGCCTGTCAAGTAGCTGGGACTACATGCACCTGCCATGATGACTGGCTATTTTTTTTTTTTAAAAAGCTTATCATCCTTTATTTATTTATTTATTTATTTATTTATTTATTTTGTGTGTGTGTGGTTTTTGGCCAGGGCTGGGTTTGAACCCGCCACCTCCAGCATATGGGACCGGTGCCCTTCCCCTTTGAGCCACAGGCGCCGCCCGACTGGCTATTTTTTTATTGCAGTTGTCGTTGTTTAGCTGGCCCGGGCTGGGTTTGAACCTGGCAGCCTTGGTGTACATGGCTGGCACCCTACTCACTGAGGTATGGGCACTGCTGAAGGCAATGGTTTTCTAGAAGGTCATTACTGCTCCCTAGGAAGCATTTACCTGCATCATAATAATTGGTAGTGGATTATTTATTATTATTTTTTTTTTTGTAGAGACAGAGTCTCACTTTATGGCCCTTGGTAGAGTGCCGTGGCCTCATACAGCTCACAGCAACCTCCAACCCTGGGCTGAAGCGATTCTCTTGCCTCAGCCTCCCGAGTAGCTGGGACTACAGGCGCCCGCCGTAACGCCCAGCTATTTTTTGGTTGCAGTTTGGCCGGGGCCGGGTTTGGAGTTGGCTGAACCCGCCACCCTCGGTATATGGGGCCGGCGCCTTACCAACTGAGCCACAGGCGCCGCCTGGTAGTGGATTATTTAATTAGAAGAACCAGGTACTCTAAATGTTCTGCAACACTGTGAGGCACTGAGAATTTTCTCATGTCCTACCGGACTAAAACTAGTACAAATATAAATTGGTAACACTTTGTTATTTCATCAACACTGAATTATTTTCAGAAGTAAAAAATCTAAGGATATAGAAAATAGTTTGAGACCTCATACAACTTCTCAGTATACACTGAAAGAAGTTCGAGTTTGAAGAAATATATACTAAAATTATATTTAGTTTGTCTGTTTTCAATCTTACTCTAACAATGCCCTTAAACCACACAATTGCTATGTAGACTCTTGCAGCACTTACGTTCCCATTTTCACCCACCTTTCAAATGTGGTCTCTGAGGCCTTTTTACATACCAGAGAGTTGGCCTATTGTGGGATTTCAGGAGATGTATTTTGATACAATACTTTTAAAATGTACTTCATTTTTCTCCATTTTCACAAATATATAATTTATTTTGGGAGGTGTACTGTCCCTACTTTATTTAGTATATTTCCTTCTTTTTCTCATCATATATATTTAAGTTGATTATTTCTTATCTTTTTCATTTGTTTATTTTTCTTTTTTTTGACACAGAGTCTCAAGCTGTTGCTCTGGGTAGAGTGCCATGGCATCACAGCTCAAAGCAACCTCCAACTCCTGGGCTCAAGCGATTGTCCTACCTCCACCTCCCAAGTAGCTGGGACTACAGGCACCCGCCACAATGCCCGGCTATTTTTTTGGTTGCAGTTGTCATTGTTGTTTGGCAGGCCCTGGCTGGATTTGAAGCAACCAGCTCAAGTGTATGTGGCTGGTGCTTTAGCTGCTCGAGCCACAGGTGCTGAGCCTATTTGTTTATTTTTCAATGCTGATTATACAGTCTAAATGTATATAAATAAAAAACAAATGGAAAATTAAAAAAAAATCCAAATTGTTTCAATTGAAGGAAAACTTACTATTGACATTTTAAAAAGTATTATTGCCCTTTGCTCCTGACATAGTTCTGGCTCATATCTTTGACCAGACTGGCCAAGCTCATCTCTAAATAAACTGAGTCAAAAAGTAAAAATAAAAATATACAGAAACAAAAATGAAAGTAAAAAGAAGACAAACAACTAATAAACTAATTGGCTTCTAAAATTCTATAATCCCATAATCTCACTGTTTCTCCAGTTAATTTTTGTAGAGACTGGGGCCTTACTACGTTATTCAGGCTAGTCTCAAACTCTTGGCCTGAAGGGATCTCCCTTACCCTCCCAGGAGTGCTAGGATTATAAGCCTGAGCCAGGCCCCTTTTGTGTTTAGACAGCCTTACTCAACCCCAGTGTTATTTCCAAGAGTAGTCTTACTTCTTTTTTTGTGAGACAGAGTCTCACTTTGTTGCCCAAGCATGAATACAATGGAGTGATCATAGCCTCACTGCAACCTCCAACTCCTGGGCTCAAGCAATCCTTCTGCCTCAAACTCCTGAGTAGCTGGGACCATAGGTGCACACCATCATTACCAGATAATTTTTCATAAAGGAGGAAGTCTTGCAATGTTGCTCAGGTTGGTCTTAAACTCCTGACTTCAAGTAATCCCCACAGCTTGGCCTCTCAAAGTGTAGAATTATAGGCATGAGCCATTGCATCAGCCTATCCTACTTCTTATCTATTCATCTGATTTTCAGTGTACACTGAGAAGTTGTACCAATTTCTCTTCTCATTCTGACCACTGCT
The DNA here is from genome assembly GCF_027406575.1 of Nycticebus coucang. Classification (NCBI taxonomy): domain Eukaryota; kingdom Metazoa; phylum Chordata; class Mammalia; order Primates; family Lorisidae; genus Nycticebus; species Nycticebus coucang. The sequence goes on along the minus strand of NC_069800.1, from coordinate 41,380,676 downwards.
CTTTTCCTCCCAAACCAACATGCTCTCTCTTCTTAAAACTAAAGTGCATTCTCAAAGGTGCCTCTCTAAAAACTTACTTAGGAATCACCTTTCTGAGACCTCTGTGTAGCACAAGAGAAAAAACTACTAGGTTGCATTTGAGAGACTGTACTATTTATTTCTCCTTTTTACTCTCTAGTAATCTCCTTTAAGATGGCCTCCAAGCTACTTCTGTCTCATCCATATGTATAGATGCTTCTAAGCATCAGCCTTCTACTCCTCTCTATATTCTATTTCTGCATAAGATTGTAAATTCTCACAGCTCCAAATATAACTGCTCTGATGACTCAACGTTCTCTCTTTCCTCTAACCTCTAACATGTATCATTACTATTCTACAACTGCTCCCCTTGGGTTTTCTACTTGGTTCTCTGGCAGTGAACTAAAACTCAGTAGGTTCTAAGTCATTCATCATTTCCCCCCTGACATCACTAACCATGCTTTTTACACTCTGAAACTTCTCCATTTCTCCATGTTCTATAACATGGTAGTTATCTACGCTACACCTTTTAAAAACTTCAATCAAGCTCTCTCCTGTGTCTACCTTTGGAACTTCTCTAGCATCTCTTCATTCTTTCCTATTTCCATTTCCATCTCTTAAGATCAGGTTCTTTTTTTTTTTTTTTTTTTGTGGTTTTTGGCCGGGGCTGGGTTTGAACCCGCCACCTACGGCATATGGGACCGGCGCCCTACTCCTTGAGCCACAGGCGCCGCCCAAGATCAGGTTCTTATCGTTGCAATGATTTCTTCCTATCTGTAGGTACTCTCCATCTTTTAATCCACACTCTATCTTCTTATCAAATCATCCTAAAATAAGGTGCCAGCAAGTTTTCCTCTTTTCACAAAATTTCCATAGCTTCCAATACTTTCTGGGTAATACCAAAATTCTTTTGGTCTGGCTTTTAAAGTCTTTTTAAATTGGTTTCCCACACACTGTATCCAAAATTACCTGCTTACAGCTGGGCCCGGTGGCTCATGCCTATAATACTAGCACTCTGAGAGGTGAAGGCAGGTGGATTGCTTGAGCTCAGGAGTTCCAGACCAGCCTAAGCAAGAGCGAGACCCTGTCTCTACTACAAATAGAAAAACTAGCATGGTGTTGTAGCAGGCACCTGTAATCCCAGTTACTAAGTTAGGAGGTTGAGGCAAGAGGATGGCTTGAACCCACAAGTTTGAGGTAGCTGTGAGCTATGATGCCATGGCACTCTACCCAGGGGAGTAAGAGTATGATTCTGTCTCAAAACAAAACAAAAAACAACAACAAATAAAACCCCGTGTTTAGTTTTCCTCTCTGCTTCACCTAAAGTAGTCTTAGAGATCACCCTGCTCTGTGTATTTTCCTATGGTACTTGGCATAATGTTGGCATTAAAGAAATAACTTAAATTTATTATTTAGTCACAATATTCTCATGGTCATTCATGTCAATACAACACATACTTTAATTAGCAATTATTACATATAGTATGTAATAGAACTCTGCCAGTTGTCAGAAATAAAAAGAAGAAAATATGGATCTCTATCTCAAAAAAGCTCCCAGTCTAGGCTTGGCACCCATAGCACAGTGGTTATGGTGCTGCCCAAGGGTGGCAGGTTCAAGCCCAGCTCCGGCCAGCTAAACAACTGAAAAAAAAAAAAAAAACATAGCCAGGCATTGTGCCGGGCACCTATAGTCCCAGCTGCTTGGGAGAATCGCTTCACCACAGGAGTTTGAGTTTGCTGTGAGCTGTGATACCATAGCACTCTACCGAGGGTGACATAATGAGACTACGTCTCAAAAAAAAAAGCTCCCAGTCTAATAGGGAAGAGTGGATTCAAACACAATAGAGTACCTAATTGAACTAAATTTTAATGCTCTGCTATTGAACAATCATCTTTGCACATCATTAAACAGCATAATAAATCAATCATACATGACTCATAGGAGACCGAAAATTGTTTGCCAAATGACTGGATGAATAAATTTACATACAGAAGACTGTTATCCTACTAAATTTAACTGTAGGGTTCAGCCTGAGCATTAAAAATTTCTACAGAAGAGAGAGGAGGATTGGTATGCTCCTACTTAATGGGCACAATGTTGCCCAACTCTTGGGTATGCGACGCAGTTACCAGAGGGACTACCTGATAAATGCAAACACTGTAACCTAGTTGTTAATACCCTCACATTAACCTGAAATTTCAAAAAAAGCCAAAAAAAATTTCTACAGAGATTTTATTATACAAATAAAAAATAACTGGGACTGGGCGGCACCTGTGGCTCAGTCGGTAAGGCGCCGGCCCCATATACCGAGGGTGGCAGGTTCAAACCCGGCCCCGGCTGAACTGCAACCAAAAAATAGCTGGGCGTTGTGGTGGGCGCCTGTAGTCCCAGCTACTCGGGAGGCTGAGGCAAGAGAATCGCTTAAGCCCAGGAGTTGGAGGTTGCTGTGAGCTGTGTGAGGCCACGGCACTCTACCGAGGGCCATAAAGTGAGACTCTGTCTCTACAAAAAAAAAATAAATAAATAAATAACTGGGACAAATTAAGAAAATGGCTATCTTTGTGGTAAGTTGTACACATGTTTATTAAAAGTAGCGTGATAAACAATTTTCTGTATAGGAAAAGTGACCCTGTATACATACCCATGAGATCAGCAAATCCCCCTACTGGTAATCGGCAGGTTCCAGTTACAAACTGCAGAAGTCTCATTCTCTTCTCGTTATCTATTTCTTTAACAAACTGTCAAATACATATTTAAAGAGACATGTAGGTCACATATTACATTCATCAAATTAAAGAAGAAAGAAAAACGGTTATTTCAAATCATAAAGGAACCCACAGTGTCTATGCACTAGATAATGACTCTCTCCAACAATATGGATGAAGAAGGCATTTCCATGTTTGTCAAAGCCCCACCAACCTTCGCATAATTCTCAGGACTACATCTTTATTTTTTTTTTTTTTTTTTTTTTGTAGAGACAGAGTCTCACTTTATGGCCCTCGGTAGAGTGCCGCAGCCTCACACAGCTCACAGCAAACTCCAACTCCTGGGCTCAAGCGATTCCCTTGCCTCAGCCTCCCGAGCAGCTGGGACTACAGGCGCCCGCCACAACGCCCGGCCAGGACTACATCTTTAAAGGGAGATAGATAAAGGATGATGGTCTGGGCCTGAAGAGTTTCCTACTGACGCAGTTTCAAGGTATTCTAGGGCAGCGCTCCCTTTCCCTCCCGGGATCTGCTTGTTCTATAGGACATTTGTGTGAGTACAAATGACAAGAACGTGAGTCAGTACAGACTTTGGGTTTTATGAACAATTGAAATTAAGCTCACAGAATTCTGATCCAACTATATCACAACATCTCAATGTTCTACATGTATAGGTTTTAGTGTAGCCAGAATTATGTGGTTTTTGTTTCCTACAATTTTGACTCAAAACATTAAGTTTCCAGAGAATGTTTCAAGCCTATAGAATAATTATCTTGGCTCGGCCAAATATTTTTTTTTTAAGAAATAACATTTATCCTATTGTACTACCATCAATTATCTGAAAAATGCTAATGCTATTTGTTACAGAAGCTCAGTTCATCTTTGAGTTTCTCATATTAATTTCTTTACAAGTATAGCAGCACACTTTTAAAATTTTTTGATCAGGGGAAAAAAGCACACAACATATAATTTAGCACTTTAATCATTTTCAGTGTACAATTCAATGGAATTAAGTACATTCACACTGCTGTGTAACCATCCCACTATTTCCAGAACTTTTTTTTTTTTTCTTTTGAGACAGAGTCTCATTATATTGCCCTTGGTAAAGTACCATGGTGCTGAAGCTCACAGCAACCTCAAATTCTTGGGCTTAAGTGATTCTCTAGCCTTAGCCTCCCAAATACCTGGGTCTACAGGCGCCTGCCACAATGCCTGGCTATTCCAGAAGTTTTTCATCATCCCAAACAAAAAGTACATATCTACACATTAAACACGACTTCCTCCCTATAGCCCTTAGAAACCTCTATTCTACTTTCTGCCTCTATGAATTTACCTTCTAGCAACCTCATATAAGTGGAATAATACAATATTTGTCCCTTAGTGTCTGGCTATCACCTATGAAAATTCATAATGTTTTTAAGGGTTACTAATGCAGTGGGAAATTCCATTCTTTTTTAGGGCCAAATAACCTTGCATTACAGATAGACCCCAACTTGAGATTTTTTTTTGTTTTTTTGCTTTACAATGAGTTTATTGGGATAAAAGTTCAATGTAAGTTAAGGAACATCTACACTTATGTAGATGTTTAAATTCACGGTTTAAATTCAGATTTTCAACTTTAAAATAAGGGTGTTTAAATGCTTTTTTTTTTGTTTTGGGAGACAGAGTCTCACTATGTTACCCTCGGTAGAGTGCCATGGCGTCACAGCTCACAGCAATCTCAAACTCTTTGGGCTTAAACAATTCTCTTGCCTCAGCTTCCCAAGTAGCTGGAACTACTGCCCACCACAACACCCCACTGTTTTCTTTGTTGTTGTTGTCATTCTTGTTTGGCAGGCCCAGGCTGGGTTTGAACCTGCCAGCTCAGGTGTATGTGGCTGGTGCTCTAGCCGCTGAGTTACAGAAGCCAAGCCTTAAATGCATTTTTGACTCATGACATTTTTGACTTAATTCTGGGTCCATCTACACACAACGCCATCATAAGTTAAGAAGCATATGTACCATATTTTCTTTATCCATTCATCCACTGACAGGCATTTGGGTTTTCATCTTTTGGTGATCTTGAATAACACCATTATGAACACTGGTATACAAAGATCTGTTTGAGTATATGCTTTCACAGTTCTTTTGGGTTACTTATACCTATGAGTGGAACTCTGGGATCTTACATTAATTCTACATTTCAAATTTTGAGGATCTGCCAAACTATTTTCCACAGTGGTATACTATTTAATACTATCACCACATGTAAAAAGCCCAAGTGCTCATCGATCCACGAATGGATTAATAAATTGTGGTATATGTACACCACGGAATATTATGCAGCCTTAAAGAAAGATGGAGACTTTACCTCTTTATGTTTAAATGGATGGAACTGGAACATATTCTTCTTCGTAAAGTATCTCAAGAATGGAAGAAAAAGTATCCAATGTACTCAGCCCTACTATGAAACTAATTTATGGCTTTCATAGGAAAGCTATAACCCAGTTATAACCTAAGAATATGGGGAAGGGGGAGAGGGAGGGGAGGGAGGGGAGAGGAAGGGTGGTTGGTGGGATTACACCTGCGGTGCATCTTACAAGGGTACATGTGAAACTTAGTAAATGTAGAATATAAATGTCTTAACACGATAACTAAGAAAATGCCAGGAAGGCTATGTTAACCAGTACGATGAAAATGTGTCAAATGGTCTATAAAACCAGTATATGGTGCCCCATGATTGCATTAATGTACACAACTATGATTTAATAGAAAAAAAAAATACTATCACTAGTAATGCATGAGGATTCCAATTTCTCCACAACTTGTCAACAATTGTTATTTTCCTTTAAAAAAAAAGCACTAATGGGTACAGAGTGGTATTTCACTATGATTTTGATTTGTATTTCACTAATGACTAATGATGTTGAGCATCTGAGGATCTTTTCCTATACTTATAGCACACATTGTTTGGAAGATGCCATTATGACTCTAAACCAAGTCTCTTAAATTTAACCTTCTCAACATTATCTAATTCTTAAAATGAGGTATGCATGATAAAAACCTTGCTTTTTAGATAGTCAAAAAAATTTCAAAAGCGTTTAAATCAAAGGCATAATAAGTCTTATCACTGGGAATTATTTTAGTCTCTGTGGGCAAAGGTGCAAGGTATGTGTGCCTTACTTGGCAACAGTCTTAAAAGAATGCTGTTATAATCTGTATTCATTTTATTATAATACGTAGGATAAACTGAAGGGCCTGAAAACATTTTGTTCTGTGACTCATTTCTGTATGTGCTAAGCGAATTCTAAAAAATATCAATAGAAATAAATTTAGACGCAAACCTGCCAAAACCACATGATTTGTTTGCTTGTCCTTGTGTAGTGACGGTAGATGGCATGTCTTTGCCAGTCATTCAAATCAATTTCTTGCATTCCACATAAAAGGACCTTTAGGGATGAAAAAGACAAATTGTTCCTTTAGTTACCTAACTATACAGACAAGACGAATATTAAACACAGTTTTATAAAAACAAATTAATCACTAGGCATTGGTTTGTAAATTGTATATCAAGAATTAACTCATGAAGGCAAAGTTCCACATATGGTGTTACATTGTATACATATTCAGGCAAATTAGTCACTCAATTGTAGAGAAGCCCGAATAGAATTTTGGAAGGAGTAATACTCTTTTATTTTCAGATAAACAGTGGTTTTCTATAACCTCTGGGGATGCTCCAAAACATCTTGCTAGCAAAAATAATACTACCACAACTGGAAATAAAGGAAAACAATTTGAAAGAAGGCATCTGAAGGCATTATTTACTATCAAGCTGCAGGAGAATGAAGAAAATATTATTACCTCTAATTCCTTTGCATCAAAGTATTGCAAATACTGCTGGGGAAGAATTTCATTAAAGCCCTCAAAGAAAGCTTGTGTCTGTTCTTCAACACCTCGAGATAACCTCCATTCAGCTACCATTCTGGCAAATAAATATAAAAAAGCTATCAGGAACTTTAGATTTTACCTTTAAATTCTAAGAATAAAAATAAGATTTCAAAACTTATTATGAAAAACCTCAAGTATATACAAAAGTCTAACAAAATCTCTTGTACACATATTGAAGGTTTAACAAATGTCAATTTTATTTCATCTATGCCTCTCCTGATATGGCAGATATATTATTTATTATTTATATATTTATTTTTGAGACATACCCTTGTTTTGTCACCTGAGCTAGAGTGTAGTGGACTCAATAGCTCATGGCAACCTCAAACTCCTAGGCTTGAGCAATCCTCCTACCTCAGCCTCCCAAGTAGCTGGGACTACTGGTAAATGCCACCACACCTGGCTAATTTTTCTATATTTTGTAGAGTCAGTGTCTCACTCTGTTCAGGCTAGTCACAAACTCCTGGCCTCAAGGAATCCTCCTACCATGGCATCTCACAGTGCTAGGATTACAGGCACAAGCCACTGTGCCTGGTCTATACTTTTATTTTACTATTTTTTTTTTAAAGATGGCTTTTCATTCTTTCATTTATTTATTTATTTATTTTTGAGACAGAGTCTTACTATGTCACCCTTGGTAGAGGGCCGTGGCATCACAGCTCACAACAACCTCCAGTTCTTGGGCTTAGGTGATTCTCTTACCTCAGCCTCTGGAGTAGCTAGGACTACAGGCACCTGCCACAATGCCCGGCTATTTTTTTGTTGCAATTGTCATTGTCATTTAGCAGGCCCGGCACAGGTTCGAACCTGCCAGCCTTGGTGTATGTGGCCGGCACTCTAACCACTGAGCTATGGGCGCTGAGCCTTTCTTTTTCAGAGTCTCACTTTGTCACCCTCAGTAGAGTAGGTGGTGTCATAGCTCACAGCAACCTCAAACTCCTGGGCTCAAGAGATTCTCTTGCCTCAGGCTCTTAAGTAGCTGAGACTATAGGCACCTGCCCCAACACCTGGCTATTTTTAAAAATGGAGTCTGCTCTTGCTCAGGCTGGTCTCCAACTCTTGAGGTCAAGTAATCCAGCTGCCTTGGCCTACCAGAGTATTATACGCGTGAGCTACTGCACCTGGTTATATTTTTATTTTAAACAAATATTTCAGTATACGTAAGAAATGAAGATTCTTTTAAAAAACATAACCATATCATTATTCTATAAACCTAAAATTCTAAATTATAGTGAAAATATCCTTCAAAATGAGGGTGAAATAGAGACATTTTCACAGAAAAGATGAGAAAACTTATTGCCAGCAGAGGCAAACTGTGAGAAATGGTAAAGAAAGCGTTTAAAGCCAAAGGAAAATCGTTCTAGAAAAATGGATCTGTGGTGGCACCTATGGCTCAAAGGGTAGGGTGTCGGCCCCATATGCCGGAAGTGGTGGGTTCAAACCCAGCCCCAGCGAAAAACTACAAAAAAAAAAGAAAAAAAAAATGGATCTGCAAGTGGTCGGACATGGTGGTAGTTCACTCTAGTAATTCTAGCACTCTGCATGGCCCAGGCTAGTGGATTACTTGAGCTTAGGAGCTCCAGACCAGCCTAAGCAAGAGTGAGACCCGGTCTCTACTAAAATAGAAAAACTAGCCAGGTATGGTGGTGCACGCCTGTAATCCCAGCTACTTGGGAGGCGGAGGCAAGAGTACTGCTCAAGCCCAAGAGTTTGAGTTGCTGTGAGCTATGATGCCATGGTACTCTACCCAGGATGACAGAGTGAGACTTTTTTTTTCTTTTTAAGACAAAGAAATATGGATCTTTGGGGAAGAAATGAAGTGTGGTAGAAATGGTATTGTGAGTAAATATATAAGAATTTATTCATAATTTCCTAAAAATCTATTGATTACTTAAAGCAAGAATTAACAGTACAGTCTATGAGATTTATAACATGTAGAAATAAAATATGACAATAAAAACACAGCACAATATGACAACAAATGAATGGAGCTAAATGAAATTATACCATTACAACCTTCTTACATTGTAAAACAAGTAGTGTAATATTAATTTTAGGTAGACAGGGATGCGTATCATTAGAAAGACTAGAGTCACTACTAAAATAATTAAAGTGATATAGCTACAGAAACCAACATAATAGGTTGTTGGTGTTTTTTTAAGTAAAAATTGGTCTATTAATTCAAAGAAGGCAGGGATAAAGGAAAAGAGGAAGCTGGGAAAATAAGAAACAAATAGTAAGGATCAGACTTAACTTCAACCACGTCAGTAATAACATTAAATATAAATGTAGTCAATACTCCAATTATAATATAAGGATTATCAGACCTGGATAAAAATAATAAAACCTAAGAACATAATGCTTACGAGAAACACTTCTAAATATAATGACAGAGAGAGAAAGTAAAAGAACAAAGGAAGATATGCCATGCAGACGTTAACAACAAGAAAGTTGTTTTAGACATGTAATATTTAAAAATAGTCTGGGGGGCGGCGCCTGTGGCTCAGTCGGTAAGGTGCCGGCCCCATATACTGAGGGTGGCGGGTTCAAACCTGGCCCCGGCTGAACTGCAGCCAAAAAATAGCCAGGCATTGTGGCGGGCGCCTGTAGTCCCAGCTACTCGGGAGGCTGAGGCAAGAGAATTGCTTAAGCCCAGGAGCTGGAGGTTGCTGTGAGCTGTGTGATGCCACGGCACTCTACCGAGGGCCATAAAGTGAGACTCTGTCTCTACAAAAAAAAAATAAAATAAAATAAAAAAATAAAAATAGTCTGGGAAACAGAGGTGGGTAGACTGCAACTAAGGCTACAGGCACGTGCCACCACAATCACACCTGTCTATTTTAAAAATATTTTGTACAGCTGGGTATAGTGGTTCATGCCTGTAATCCTAGTACTTTGGCAGGCTGCGGCAGGAGGACTACTTGAGCTTGGGAGTTCCAGACCAGCCTGAGCAAGAGCAAGACCCCATCTCTAATAAAAAAAGAAAAACTAGCCAGGTGTGGCAGGCACCTATAGTTTTAGCTGCTCCAGAGGCTGAGGAAACAGGATGGCTTGAGCCCAGGAGCTTGAGGTTGCTGTGAGCTATGATGCCGCAGCACTCTACCCAGGGCAACAAAGTGAGACTCTGTCTCCAAATTAAAAAAAAAAAATTTATTTTGTAGACATGTGGTTTCATTACATTTCTCAGGTGGTCGCAAGTGATTCTCCCACTGCGGCCTCCCAAAGTTCTGGAATTACAGGTGTGAACCATTGCCCCTGGCATAAATATTATACTTCTAAATAACTAATGGATCAAAGAAGAAACCACAGGGACATTAGAAAACATTCTGAACTGAATGATAATGAAAAATGCAACATATTGAAATTTGTGTGATGTAGCTAAGGTAGTGTTTGGTCAGAAATTTGTATCTTTAAATGCCTATTTTAGACAAGTAGAAGACTAAAATCAATGATCCAGAACACATAAAATACTCCTACAGTCAAGCCGGGTATGGTGGTGTGCACCTGTAGTGCCAGCTACTCAGGAGGATGGCATCATGCTAGGAGTTCAAGGCCTAAGCAAGACCTTAACTCTTTTAGGGACAAAAACCAAACCAAACCAAAACATCTCCTATCAACAAGAGAATGGATAGAAAATTTTGGTATATACACAGATACTTCTCAGCAACAAAAAGGAATAAAATACTGATATGCAAAACATGGCTGAATTTTATAAATACTGAGTAAAAGAAAAACACACAAAGGCAGATACAAGAGTACATACTATACAATTCCTTTTAGGAAGTTCAAGATGAACCGTAGTTATAGAACTACAACTAAACAGAACTGGCTGTCTCTGGGCCAGGGAAAGGGAGATGTGTATGCTCCCTTCTAGGGGAGCAAGAAGGAAAAAGAACGTTCCATAATTTGATCTGAGTCATATTTACATGAACATGATGTTATATAGAATAGTGTTTACAGAACTGGTATTTAGAAGAGTGATCTAGCACTATTCTGCCCCTAAAATTTAGGCTGATAAACACATTTGTCAAAATTCAAACTGTAACTTAAAATCTATGTATTTTTTTAGAGACTCTCTTTGTCACCCTCAGTAGAGTACCGTAGCATCACAGCTCACAGCAACTTCCAACTCTTGGACTTACGTGATTCTCTTGCCTCAGCCTGTTGAATAGCTGGGAATGTAGGTGCCCGCCACGACACCCGGCTATTTTTTTTGTTGCAGTTTGGCCGGGCCCCACTCACTGAACCACAGGCACCACCCTAAAATCTGTATATTTTACTTTATACTTCTTTAAAAATATTTTTTTTAAAACCTCAATAACTCTGAAATTTTGAGCAAACCAGTAGATAAAAAACCTTTTTTGCTATCCATTATTTTAAAATGTTATATTAACAACAACAAAACTACTGAAGAATGTAATACATCTCTTCTTTACGTGGAATCTTGAATCATTCCTTCTCTAGTATTCTAGATACAACAAAATCTAGACATATAATAAAAAAGTTGTGGAAATAATTTAAAAAATTAAATTTTAAAAGGATATTTAAAATTAATTTTTAGAAGGATAGATTATTTACCACCAAATAGTAATTGTCTACTGTGTCATATAGTGCAATTTTAATTTTGGAGAGAACGCCACACAAGAAAACTCAGAAACTGCAGCTTAACAATCAGATATGCTAAATTCAACCTTGATTGGACAGAATTGCTATTAGGAAGATATGAATGAACTAATAACTCTTGAGACTAGAGGTGTGAACCAATACAAAGAATTTTACTTATAAATTTTACCTTATTTTATAATAGTCCTCATAAAAACATCTGCATATAAATCTGAGATTCTATTTAATGACATGTTATATGGTGCAGTGGTCATAGAACTGGTATTCAACATGCCTGCAATCCCAACACTTTGAGATCCCGAGGTAGGAGGATTGTTTAGGGCCAGGAGAGTTCAAGGTTACAATGAACAATGATTGCGCCAGTATACTTTAGTCTGGGCAAGAGAGCAAGATCTTGGCTCTTGGTTTTTTTTTTTTTTTTTGAGACAAAGCCTCAAGCTGTCGCCCTGGGTACAGAGTACTGTGGCATCACAGCTCACAGCAACCTCAAACTCCTGGGCTCAAGCGATTCTCCTGCCTCTGCCTCCCAAGTAGCTGGGACTACAGATGCCCACCACAATGCCCAGCTATTTTTTGGTTGCAGCTATTGTTGTTTGGCAGGCCCGGGTTGGATTCAAACCCACCAGCTCAGGTGTATGTGGCTGGCGCCTTAGCCACTTGAGCCACAGGTGCCAAGCCAAGATCTTGGCTCTTAAAAAGAGAAAAAAAGGGGGTGGCACCAGTGGCTCAGTGGGTAGGGCACTGGGCCCATATACCGATGGTGGCAGGTTCAAACCTGGTCCCTGCCAAACTGCAACAAAAAAATAAATAAATAAACTTTCACATTAAAAAAAGAGAGAGAGTGAGAGAGAGAACCCACACTTAAAAAAAAAACAAAAAACTCTTTAGAAATGAGAAATAACTGCCATAGGATAATCATTAGTACAAAGACAAATATTTTTTGAGATAGTGTCCATTAGCACCAGCAGGCAATTATCAACATGCTATAGTCTGATAGAATGGCTAAACTATGTCATAAGGAGCACTCTCTCACCTGATGTATTCCTCTTTATTTTCTTCTGTTACAAGAATATCGCTGCCATTGGGTTTCAGATCATGACTCTTTATTTCACCTAGAATTTCTTTATCAACGGAGAAGTACATTTCCAAACCACATTCCTCAATATTATTTTCTCTGTTCAAATAAAATTAGCAATATTTGTTATAGTCGCCAATGCAATCATAATTTGAAAGCTTTAACTAAACTTAAATTAATATTTGCCTATGACATCATAGTAAGAAGAAATTGGAAGACCATACTCTAAGGTCATATTATTGACTCATATCTTGGGTATATTTCTGTGAAATTTATCAATTACATAGTAAGACAGGTTTGATGTATAGATCATTTAAACTGAATAAACCAATTACACATTTACAGTTTGGATATGTTACCAATACCATGATGAAAGCATATAAGCTATATTTTCATAAATTAAATGGAAATAGAAACTTACTTAACCCAGATGAGAGAATTGTAGAATTCTGGATCTATAGATTCTAAATCCTTGAGTCCAACAGGTTTGTTCAAGATACGCTTATAGAATGGTAAAGAAAAACCTGTATCTATGAATTTCCCATGGAACAGAGCCTAGGAAAAAGGGGAACAATACCATTTAGGATAAATGCATATTTTATTTCAAAATGTTAGAAGATTATTTATTTACTTATTACTTATTTATTTTTTCGAGACAGAATCTCAAGCTGTTGCCCTGAGTACTTTAGTGTCACAGCTCACAGCAACCTCAAACTCTTGGGCTTATCTCTCTTATTTCAGCCTCCCAAGTAGCTGGGACTATGGGCACCCACCACAATACCCAACTATTTTTTTTGTTGCAGTTGTCACTGTTGTTTAGCTGGCCTGGGTTGGGTTTGAACCCACCAGCCTTGGTGTATGTGGCAGCACCTTACCTATCGCGCTATGGGTGCCACTAGTTTTCATTGTTGTTTTAGCTGGCCCTGGTCGGGTTTGAACCGCCAGCCTTGGTGTATGTGGCTGGTGCCCTACCCACTGAGCTACGGGCGCTGCCTATTTATTTATTTTTGAGACACAGTCTCACTTTGTTGCCCTCAGTAGAGTGCCATGACGTCATAGCTCACAGCAACCTCAAACTCTTGGGGCCAACTGATCCTCTTGTCTCAGCCTCCCGAGTAGCTGGTACTATAGGCACCTGCCGCAATATCTTGTTATTTTTAGAGATGGGGTCTTGCCCTTGCTCAGGTTGGTTTCAAACTTCTAAGCTCAGGCAATCCACCCACCTTGGCCTCCCAGAGGGCTAGGATTACAGGTGTGAGCCACCACACCAGGGCCCCCCCACCCCTTTTTTTTTGAGACAAGAGTCTCACTCTGTTACCCAGGCTAGGGTACCAGGGCATCAGGCTAACTCACAGCAACCTCAAACTAATGGGTTCAAGTGATCTTCCTGCCTCAAGCCTCCCAAGTAGCTGGAACTACAGCCCTCCAACCTTCAGTGCCTGGCTAATTTATCCTATTTTTAGTAGAGACAGAGTCTCACTTTTGCTCAGACTGGTCTCAAACTCCTGAGCTCAAGGGATCCTCCCACCTTGGCCTCCCAGAGGGCTAGGATTACAGGCATGAACCACTGTGCCTAGATGAATTTTTGGTTTAAAAAAAAAAGCTTTCCTATAGTAAGACCTGTTATGGCACATAGGAGAAAACTCAGTATTTGCTGAATTTGCAAAGTAAATGCACAGTTTTCTACCTGCACTTACCATAGCAATAAACCTCCCAATAAAACGAAAATATTTCAGGTGATCTGGATTGATGTAAGAAGCAGGGTTTATCTGCAAACAGTAGTTATCCTTTCCTGCATATTCAAATAGGCAATACATTGGGTTCAACACTTCATGTGACAAAAGAAAGAACCATTCTCTGAAATCAAAAGATAATTTAGGATGAAGAATTTTGTAAGTAACCATACCAACAAATAAAAAAGCAGTGCTACAAAGTTCTCAGAAATCTACAATCCTCAGATACTTTTCTAATCTCATGTTGGTTTTTTATTGCTTCTGTTTAAACTCCCATCTATTTTACAGGGATAGTTATGCATTGCTCATTATAATATTTCAAAGCATCTAAGGCATCATTCATCTTTATTTGATGACTACTAAAATTGTTTCCAGCTACACTTATGATACACATCCCAATTTCAGAGACATTAAAATGTGAAAATGTTAGTCTTAGAATAGATAAAATATTATATACAGGCAAATTTTTTTTTTTTTCTTCTTTTTTTTGGCTGGGGCTGGGTTTGAACCCACCACCTCCAGCATATGGGACCGGCGCCCTACTCCTTGAGCCACAGGCGCCGCCCTATACAGGCAAATTTTTAAGACTCACTATTGACCAATGTTATTACAGTGGCTGAAATCAGTCTACCATTCCATCTACTATTATTTCTCATAATAATCCCCATCAATAGATACTCCCTATACCTCAAATAAAAATGAAAAATCAATTTCACAGAGACAGTAAAGCATTTAATTCTCACCACTCATTTATTAGAAAAATGCTCTGAGAAGCTCCAATTGAAGAACGCCAGGAAAATATGAATCCGTACTAACATTATGATTATGTTTACTAAAACTATGTAACCTGGGTAGGTCTATTATAGAGCAGATCTGGGGCAACATATGTGGTATCAAAGCTCATAAGCTCATATCCTAGATCTCTTTTCACATTGTTCGTGGCCTAAAGCTGCTTACACCTTAATGTTGCTAGTTATTTCCTGATAATGAATGAATGTTCCCTGAATTATCTCTTAACTTGAACAAAATTAAATGTTTCTACTCTAGTTTATTATTCTAATTTATCAGCTGTGATTATTTCATACATTTTGAAATAGTTTTATTTGAACTTGGAAACACAATGTAAGAACTACTAAAATGTAGCCACCAGTTACTAAGTGCACAAAGAATCAGGCTGTGGACTAGGTCATTAATAAACAAGATTTCTATTCTTCACAATAATCCTAGAAAGGTACATGATACTATTCTCATTTTATAGATCAAGATATTTACCCAAGGTCACATTATTGAGAACAGAAAAAAAGATTCCAACACAGTCTTGACCCTTGCCTTTCCATACCTCTACAACTTTACAAATTTATAATCAGATATGAAATATTTTTTATAGAACAAACAGAGCAGTTTTTTACTTAAGACAATCTTTTAGGGTTTGAGTAAAAGCTCTAATAGGAAGAATGAAAGTAGAATTAAGACTTTCAACTCCCATTTTATAATGTCGCCATTTTAATTATTTTTCTTTTTTTTTAGACAGAGCCTCAAGCTGTCGCCCTGGGTAGAGTGCCATGGCATCATAGCTCACAGCAACCTGCAACTCCTGGGCTTAAGCGATTCTCCTGCCTCAGCCTCCCAAGTAGCTGGGACTACAGGTGCCCGCCACAACGCCTGGCTATTTTTTGGTTATAGTTTTCATTGTTGTTTGGCAAGCCCGGGCTGGATTCAAATCCGCCAGCTCTGGCGTATGTGGCTGGCAATAGCTGCTTGAGCTACAGGTGCTAAGCCCCATTTTAATTTTTTTAAAGCAACACATTCCAATCCTATGAAGCCTTCTATATCCTCATGATGTATTAATCTCAGTTGGGAATTGAGTGATTATTATCTGCATAATTAATCTGTGATACATAAAATGAATTGATTAGGATAGGGCCTTGTATGCTCCATGGATGATACTATAGTTAGTGGTTAGATAATACAAAGCTTGCATCCAGGCTCTGTAACTTATTATGTGCCTGGGTGGCGCCTGTGGCTCAGTGGGTAGGGCATTGGCCCCATATACCGAGGTTGGTGGGTTCGAACCCGGCCCTGGCCAAACTGCAAACAAAAAATAGCCAGGTGTTGTGGCGGGTGCCTTTAGTTCCAGCTACTCAGAAGGCTAAGGCAAGAGAATTGCCTAAGCCCAGGAGATGGAGGTTGTTTTGAGCTGTGATGCCACAGCACTCTACCGAGGGCAATAAAGTGAGACTCTATCTCTAAAAACAACAATAACAACAACAAAAACAAACAAACAAACAAAAAAAACTTATGTGCCTTAGGTGAGTCTCTAAGCCTCTTCAACATCTATAAAATTTTATCTCACAAGGCTATCCTGAGAATTAAATGAGTGATGTGGTTGAAATCAATGTAGCAGTCAGTACATTAGAGAGAAAGCACTGAATTAATATTCATTGAAGTTCTATAGCTACAGCATAATAAAGGTATCATAATTTGCTACATTTCATTTTCCTAAAATATAAGATTGAGAAAATAATACTTGCAAGCAAAGTGTAATGGTACCTTTGGAAGAAAGGAACTAAGTTCTGAGTATTCATATTATCACTACCTTGCTACACCTCCATAATCTAAACCTTCTTCTCCTGGAAAAATCACCCACAAACGTCTTCGCAGATCTTGGGGACTGAAGCTCATTATCTACAAAACAATAAAGTAAAAGAATTGGTTAGAGCAGTTCTTCAAACACCACTTACCACTTCCAGGTTTGACATCTTCTTCATAATAAGTAACTTAAATTTCCTAGGACACAAAATGACATTTATGGTCTCGTCAAAAGCATATATGCAGAAAATACATTATAGTAATGTTACATAGTATTTTATGCATTATGCATATCTATATTCTCATATACTTTTTACAGATAAAATTTTATTTCTAATGATGTTACTATTGACTTATAGAGTTACTTATATAAGTTGCTTGAAGCACAGTAACTATGGGCATGGTCAAAAGATAGGTTTTTGTTTTTTGTTTTTTTTTTGTAGAGACAGAGTTTCACTTTATGGCCCTTAGTAGAGTGCAATGGCGTCATACAGCTCACAGCAACCTCCAACTCCTGGGCTTAAGCGATTCTCTTGCCTCAGCCTCCCGAGTAGCTGGGACTACAGGCGCCTGCCACAACGCCCGGCTATTTTTTGGTTGCAGTTCAGCCGGGGCTGGGTTTGAACCCGCCACCCTCAGTATATGGGGCCAGCGCCTTACCGACTGAGCCACAGGCGCCGCCCCAGGTTTTGGGGGTTTTTTTGTTTGTTTGTTTGTTTTTTGGTTTGGTTTGTTTCACAGCCAATATAATAGCTAACTGACTAACCTAGAAATGAAACCCAGTGGCTGAAGAGAGAATACAGTTAAATATGGAAACTCATTCTCAGTAGAAAAACTATTCAAATTTTGTGTTCCATTGTAGGTGGTTAATAGAATCATCTTCATATCTGAAGGACAGTAACATTTTTAGATGGCCTGGGCCAGGTTTGAACTCACCACCCTCAGTGTATGGGGTGGGCCATAACCACTGTATATTTATTTCAAATCAAATACTTGGCAGCTTGGAAACTGAAACCTGAAATTCACTAATCACTTTAAGTTATTCTGATATTCTAAAGCACAAATCGCACATGTGCATGAGAGTACACACAACTACCTAAATGTTAAGTCCTAAGATGGTTGGCATAGACTTAAATTCAAGAACTCCAACTCAAGAAGTTCAAAACTGGGTGGTATCTGTGGCTCAGTGGGTACAGTGCCAGCCCCATAGTCTGAGGGTGGTGGGTTCGAACTCGGCTCTGGCCAAACTGCAACAAAAAATAGCTGGGTGTTGTGGCGGGTGCCTGTAGTCCCAGCTGCTTGGGAGGCTGAGGCAAGGGAATCACCCAAGCCCAGGAGTTGGAGGTTGCTGTGAGCTGTGATGTCACAGCACTCTACCGAGGGCAATAAAGTATGATTCTGTCTCTAAAAAAGAAAGTTCCAAGGCAAGGGAATCACCCAAGCCCAGGAGTTGGAGGTTGCTGTGAGCTGTGATGTCACAGCACTCTACCGAGGGCAATAAAGTATGATTCTGTCTCTAAAAAAGAAAGTTCCAAACTGTTCAGATTAAACTGCCAACATCTAAAGGTGGTCCTAGGGTAGCAGCTAGGAGGAGAATTTTTGAGTGACTAAAATATTACCTGTTGAAAGGAATCTTCAAATAATGTTTTCCTTGTCACTGTAATCTTTATGTGCTGTGGCATGGCCAATTGCTGAAATATAAGAATGACACGTAAGTCAACTATCACCATTAAAATGGCCTATCAAGAAATGAAAAGGGGTATATTAACCAGTGTGATGAAAATGTGTCAAACTGTTTATAAAACCAATGTATGGTGCCCATGATCACATCAATTGATCTGTGTACACAGCTACGATTTAATATTAATTAAAACAAACAAAAAAAAGAAATGAAAAGGGGAAAGATTTTTTACTTTTATTTTTGCTTACAGGAACAAGTAGACTATAAATGTGAATTCATATTCAATAATGTTTAACCATGCAATTGTGCTAATTATTCAATACATTGAAAACAGAAAAACAAGGTATGTGCACAGTGCTTATTTAATGAGTCAAATGAATCTTTTCTTAATTTTATCATCAAAAAGTTATTCAAATTCTTACTTCCATAAGTCCAGTTAATTACAGGAGCTTGAAGTTTAAAAATATTCACCATAGTAACACTTTAACTAGTGCATTCATTTTCTTTAGAATCCATTAAAAATTATAATTCAATTAAGTATAATATTTATATATCAGAAATAGTTGATCACACCCCAAAAAACTACTCTAAATATAACATGCACATAATTCATATGTAAAAACATATATTATCTAGCAAAGTCAATTATATTAAACGCTTGATATAAAAACAGCTGGTTGGGGCGGTGTCTGTGGCTCAAAGGAGTAGGGCACTGGCCCCAGATGCCAGAGGTGGTGGGTTCAAACCCAGCCCCGGCCAAAAACTGCAAAAAACAAACAAACAAACAATAGCTGGTTAGAATTTATAAATCAGAAAGTGTTTTGGCTTATATTTGAAGATTTCTGCTATTGGAAAGTAATGGGTACTGAGAGAAAAGTGATAATGTTTTCTTATTCCAGTGATTTTAAGCTTAATTTAGCTTTTGTTGTTCATAAAATTATCTAATTGATAAAACTTTCTTTGCTTTAAAAATAAGGGAAAGATATTCCAATGATACCCGTTTTTCTATAGTTAACTATTTTCACAAACACTGTATAATATAAGCATCATAACAAAGGAAAGGAAGGACAGAGACATTCCCAATACTAACCTGACACCAGAACCGGAAATATTGAACCTTTGCCTTGAAGTCCCGAACATAGGCTATCTGGGGTCCATTGTCTCTGAGGAAGGACATAGGTTAATATGACATATATAGCTGCTTGTATAAGATAATGCTGAAGGAAAGCAAAATACCACCCTCATTATTTAGCAAATACAAAAATATCAAGTACAGCATATTCCCAATATAACTTTTCTTTCGTTGAAATATTTCCCCAGTACTTTTTTAAGTAAAGGGGGCGGGGGGGAAGACTCGGCTCCTGTAGCTCAGTGGTTAGGGTGCTGGCCACATACACCAAGGCTGGTGGGTTTGAACCCAGCCCAAGCCTGCTAACCAACAATGACAACTACAACAACAAAAAATAGCTGGGCATTGTGGCAGGCACCTGTAGTTCCAGCTACTTGTGAGGCTGAGGCAAGAGAATTGCTTAAGCCAAAGAGTTTAAGGTTGCTGTGAGCTGTGACACTACAGCACTCTACCAAGGGCAACATAGTGAGACTATCTCAAAAAAAATAAATAAATAAAAATAAATTTTGATCTTGTTGAAGCCACTGTTGTGGGGTTTACTTTTATATGCAGCCAAATGTAATACCCTGTTTCCCCGAAAATAAGACAGTGTCTTATTTTAAGGTGTGCTCCCAAAGACGCGCTAGGTCTTATTTTCAGGGGACGTCTTATCTTTCCTGTAAGTAGGTCTTATTTTCGGAGGATGTCTTATTTTCGGGGAAACAGGGTAGGGAGAGGTAAAGGAGATTCTATCTGAGAATGCTATCTGTCTCAACATCTATTCCCTCATTTATTCCTAAATGAGACCCTTGACATTTAACTGAGCAGTATACTACCTACATTTCTCAGTGTGGCCTTATGACATAAGCCCGGCTAATAAACTCTAAGTGAAAGTGGTGTGTGAGACTTTCAGAAAGGCTTTTTTTTTTTTTTGAGACAGAGTCTCAAGTTGTTGCCCTGTGTAGAGTGCTGTGGCGTCTCAGCTCACAGAAACCTCAAGCTCTTGGGCTAAAATGATTCTCTTGCCTCAGCCTCCCAAGACTACAGGCGCCTACCACAATGCCTGGCTATTTTTCTGTTGTAGTTGTTATTGTTGTTTGGCAGGCCTGGGCAGGATTTGAACCCGCCAGCCCTGGTGTATGTGGCTGGTGCTCTAGTTGCTGAGCTATAGATGCTGAGCCTCAGAAAGGCTCTTTTTAAAAGAGAGCTGAGATAGCTGGAAATTTTCTTTTTCCCCTCATTATTATTTGCCCTTCCTCCACATTCCAGCCTGGAGTGTGACTCTGAAGAAAACTATAGACCAACATACCTTTATGAACATTGATGCAGAAATCCTCCTCAAAGTATTAGCAAACAAACCTCAGCAGCACATTAAGAAGATTAATGTATTAGTCCCTTTGACTAAGTATGATTTATTCTTAGAATGTAAGGATGGATGGTTCAATATATGAGAAACCAACATAATACACACAATATTAACAGAATTTTTGGTGTAGAAAATTTGACAAAATTCAATACTCCTTCATGACAAAAAAAAAAAAAAAAGTCTCAACAAACTACGAATGATAGAACTACCTTAACATAATAAAGGGCACATATGAAAATCTAGCAGCAATTACCACATTCAGTGGTTAACAGCTTTTCCTCTAACATCAGAAAAATACAAGAATACCTACTTTCACCATTTTTAGCAACATAGTATTAGAAATTCTAGCCAGAGCAATTAGGCAAGAAAAAAGTCTAAAATGTATTAAAAGGCATCCCAATTGGAAACGAAGAAGTAAAACATTCCACGCCAAAAAACAAAACAAAAACAAAAAAAAACGCCACCAAACTTACAATAAACAAATTCAGCAAAGTAGCAGTATATAAAGTCAACACACAAGAATCAGTTCTACTGGCTCGGTGCCTGTAGCACAGTGGTTACAGTGCCAGCCACACTGTTGGGTTCGAACCCGGCCCGGGCCAGCTAAACAATGACAATTGCAACAAAAAAACAGCTGGGCATTGTGGCAGGCACCTGTAGTCCCAGCTACTTGGGAGGCTGAGGCAAGAGAATCGCTTAAGCCCAAGGGTTTAAAGTTGCTGTGAGCTGTGACGCCATGGCACTCTACCAAAGGCAACACAGTGAGACTCTGTCTCAAAAAAGAAAAAAAGGATCCAGTTCCATTATCTATATGCGAACAATAAACAGAAAAAATTAAGGAAACATTTCCATTTACAATAGCATAAAAAAGAAAAAAAAATACTTAGGAATTAACTTAACCAAGGAAGTAAAAGACTTCTACACTGAAAACTGTATGATGATATAAATTTTAAAAGACACAAATAAATAGAAAGATATCCATGTTTCTGGATTGGAAGGCTTATTATTAAGATGACCACATGTCATAACCAAAGCAATCCAGAGATTCAATACAAAAAAATACCAAGGATATTTTGTGCAGGAACAGAAAAATCTATTCTAAAATTCACATGGCATCTCAAGGGACTTTAAATAGCCAAAACAACCTTGAAAAAGAACAACAAGGTTGGAAGGCACATATTTCCTGATTTCAAGACTTGCTACAAAGCTACAATAATCAACACTGTAGTACTCACATAAAAACAGACAAGACTTAAAGACCAGCGGAATAGAATAGAACCCCCAGAAATAAACCCTTGCACATAAGGATTTTTGACAAGGGTGCCAAGACCAAGCAATGGGGAAGGATAGCCTTTTCAACAAATGGTATAAGGGAAATTTGGTAGCTAATTTTACAGAATAATGTTGGACCCTTACACAATACCACATGCAAAAATTAACTCAAAGTGGTTTAAAGACCTAAATGTAAGAGCTAATCCATTTCTTAGATACGACACTAAAAGCACAGGTAACAAAAAAATAATAATAATAATAATAAACCAAACAAATTGGACTTCACAATTTAAAACTTCGTATATCAAAGGATACTATTCAGAGTAAAAAGAAAACTCACATAATAGGAGAAAATATTAATACCCACAATACACAGAAAACTAAAACTCAACTAGGAAACAAAAAACAACCAATGGGCAAAGGACTTGAAAAGACTTCTCAAAAGAAGCTATACAAATGGCCAAGAAGCACATGGAAAAAGATACTCAACATTACAAATCATTAGAAAAATACAAATAAAAACTACAATGAGATGGCACTTCATACCTATTAGGATGGCTATTATATAACAAACAAAAAAACTCCCAAAATGACAGATGAAAACTTGAGGATGTGGAGAAATTGGAATCCTTTTGCACTGCTGGTAGGACTATAAAATGGTGTTGCCACTATAGAAAACAGTATGGTGGCTCTTCAAAAAATTAAATATAGAATTGCCATTTAATCCAGCAATTCCACTTCTCAGTATATAAGCAAAAGTGGCAGTCAAAAAGTGGAAACAGTGCAAATATCTATACACACACACATACATATATACACACAGAGAATGGAAAAAATGTTATTCAGTTTAAAAAAGGAATGAAACTCTGATACATGCTAAGTGAATAAACCTTGTAGACATGATGCTTAGTGAAATCAGACACAAAAGGATAAACATTGTATGATTCCACTAATATGAGGCACTTAAATGAGGCAAATCCATACAGACAGAAAGCAGACCAGTGGTTATCAGGTCTGGCTAGAGCTAGATGGACTAAGAGGTTACTGTTCAGTGGGTATAAAGTTTCAGTTTGGAATGACAAAAATGTTCTAGAGATGGATGGTGGTAATGGTTGCACAACAATGTAAATGTATATAATGTCAAAAATGATTAACAGAGGAAATTTTATGTTATATATATTTTACCATAATTAAAAATCGCAAATAAGGCCACTCTGCCTACTTGCCCTGGCAATGGAGGCCTGTTTGCTGTCTATGGTGAAGGTATCCTATTTTGTAAGCTTTCTTTACTTTATAAGCCTATCTTTCTCTTCTCAATAAATTGTTTCATGCTTGCCAGAAAAAAAAAAAAGATGAAAACAAAAAGCAGACAACAAAACCAAAACATTAAACAATAAAAAGTTACTTTTCAAAAATGAGGGAAGAGAAGTAATGAGACTTTTTAAAGTTAAAAAGTAATGGAAATGAAAGAAAATAGAAATTACAAGTGAAGCATTAGTTGGTAAGCAGTACTACACTAATAATTTCTAAATAGTTTCATTAGTGCTGTCAACATATAACAAATATGAAAAGTCTCTAGAATAAAATATCCAAGAGGGAGATAGAAATACAAAATACTTAATGAACAGACTTATTAGCAAGCCAAATCAAGAAATAGTAAGGCTTCCACTTCTTGCAATTCAGATCTTTATATCAAAATCTGAGGAACTGATTTTACTTTTCACCTACAATGTTTAGAAAACTTACAGGGCAGATTTTCCTGTGCGGGGATCTATATAGGTGGTGGTTCTTCTATTGTGGTCTACAAAATATGGAATTCCATCCACTGTGAATCTCATTTCCCAGCCTTCAGGTAAAGGTTTTTCATTTAATTGACTACAAAACATAAGAAAAAATATTAACAGAAAATATTAAAGAGTTGCTTGTTTGCCAAATACAAGCTAAACTAAAACTATCCATAAAGGTAGCAGAAATCTTTTAGAAAACCATTTAGTCCAATCTTTTCAAGCTGTATGTTAGATATCCACCATCCCACAAACACACAAAACCACTCAGTCTTCTGTCTAGTTGGCCTATGTTCTCCATTTGCCTAATAACCCACCTTAAACATCTCATGGTAACCAAGCTCTACCCATTCTGCTTTAGAAGTCTTCATATTCATTCCTATTTTTAATCCCCAAGACCATTCTTTCACTGGCTTTATTATTTTCTTCTCCACTTTCTCAACAACAACCTAACTGGTTTTCTGCCTGTAGTCACACTCTGGCCCTACTCTTATACATCTACTGATATTGGTAACAAAGTGTTTTCCTAAAATAGAGATCTTATCACATTAGTTCTCTCTTTAAAAGGCTATCATTATTCTATCACTACTAACGATTAACATCTAAAGTCCTCCATATGGCATCCACTCAGCCTACATATTCTGCCCTAAATGTTCCATTTCAGATTTATCTTTACACCCAAACCTCCAACTCTTCCATGAATCCTATGATTTTGTAGTATACAACTACTCAACATTTCCCTAAAGAAGACATCATGTGACACACCTCCAAGTGAATCCTTTCCTCTTGTCCAAACTACCTATTTTCTTCTGCTAAGGATAATCAAATTGTTAAATAGGGATAAGGAGACAGAAGAACAGATGGCATTAAGAAATGCTTTGTCGGCAGCGCCTGTGGCTCAAAGGGTAGGGCGCCGGCCCCATATGCCAGAGGTGGTGGGTTCAAACCCAGCCCTGGCCAAAAAAAAAAAAAAAAAAAAGAAAGAAAAGAAATGCTTTGTCTGCTATAAGGAACAAATTGACCAGTGAGGACTTTCAAGGGGAATAGATGCCTTAACCAGGGGGTCTCTAAGAACTGAATAGATGTTTGGTTTATGATAGGGAGTCTCCAAGGATGACCAACCAGAAAGAGGTAGCAAGTCTACAAAGTAGAGATATGGCCAAGGCCACAAAAGAGGGTCTTCAGAGCATGTGTACAAGGTGACACTCAAGTGACTTGCCCTCATTAGCATGGTAAAAATCACAGCCCATTTATACTATAGACAGTTCACAAATGCCATGGCAACTATGGGAGGCAGGAAAGGGGTGGAGAGTTCCCAATTCTAAGAAAATTTATAAATATTTCACCCCCAGCTTAACAAATTGTTAGGGATTAAGATAAAAGGTCAGACCATAACCCCAGGGGGGCTGCTGTTCCTTGTTGGAGCAGTCCACTCTCTACTGACTTTAAGAGTATATTATACTTTCTATACTCTGTCTTTCAACTCAGGGTCTTTTCCACTCATGGATATGTTCTTTCTCTTTGGAACATACTATGTTTGCTTAATAAATATTGGCACTTTGCCTGCTTGAATCTGCTTGGTCTGCTTATTTGTTCCACTGACTCAGTACCAGTAACCATCCTTCAGTACTAGGAACCAAGAATCAGGGAACACAAACCTGACATTTAGTACAAAATACCTGACAAAATGTTCTTTATGAAGTATTCCTATCTACATCCTAAAACCTAGTTTTATATCTTGAAAACTCCATGGTCCTAGGCAAGCCAGTTAAATTCTCTAAACTTAAATTTCTTTATCGGTAAAATGGGAGATAATAATGTCTATGCAATAAGATGAGGACTATATGTGACAAGTAAAAAGTACACAGTACATTCTTTTTTGTAAAATATCACAAGCATGAAAAAGCAAGTATCCAGTGTACTCAATACTGAGACCAACAGACAAACAACTACACACCCGCACAAGAAACATGATTAAATTCAAGTGAGGGGGAAGGAGAGGAAGGAAAGGAACGAGGAAAGAGAAGTGGGATTGGTAAGCTCTTACCTAACTGGGCACAATGGAAGTATATACAGCATAATCTCCTGGGTCAAGGCCTCAACTACAACTTGAATTTTGCCTAATAAATGCAAACAATGTAACCTAATTGTACCCTCATATTAATCTGAAATAAAATTAACTAAAACAAAGTAAATGAACTTCCAAAAAAAAAAAAAAATCCCAAATTATAGTTACTATTACTCCCATTGCTACTACAGATTGATCACTCTCCTCGTGTCTCTTCAGTATTTCCTATATACTGTTAGCACATTGTTTATAACATATTTCAGTTTGCATATTTGGTAGCAACTTGCCGCCTTGCAAGTATTACATGAGGTTTAGAAAAGGGACTAGAGGCTCAGCGCCTGTGGCTCAAGCAGCTAAGGTGCCAGCCACATACACCTGAGCTGGCGGGTTCGAATCCAGCCCAGGCCCGCCAAACAATGACGGCTGCAACCAAAAAATAGCCAGGAGTCGTGGCGGGCGCCTATAATCCCAGCTACTTGGGAGGTGGAGGCAGGAGAATCGCTTGAGCCCAGGAGTTGGAGGTTGCTGTGAGCTGCAATGCCATAGCACTCTACCCAGGGCAAAAGCTTGAGGCTCTGTCTCAAAAAAAAAAAAAAAGACTTGAACTCCTGAGCTCAAGAGATCCTCCTGCCTTGGCCTTCCAAGAGTGCTAGGGTTACAGGCATGAGGCACCCCCCTACCCCCCCCCCACCCCACCATAGTACTCCTTTTGTTAATTTAAAAGTACTTTTAGTTTTCTCAACATTGATATGCTTCTCTTCAAAATGTAGGACACTTTTGTTTACTAAATGAGTCAAAGCTTTGGACTGATACTTAAGAGATCTTAACTGTGGATGCCCTTGCTGTTTTCATTTTCCTATTCCTTTGTGCCTTGTGATTTAGTCAGGCTGCTTTCTGCTGTTCTCAAGGTATGCTGCCTGTTGTGCCATTGCTCTCCTGTTCTTATTCCTGGTATGTTCTTTGCTGTTGAAATGCTGTAACTTTTCATGATTTGCCACCTTCTTCATAGATCTGTTCCCGATGATTCTGAATTCCTATAGTATTTGTGCTTCTCACAATATTTTTATATTTTTATGTCTTACATTTTCCTACAAAACTGTAAGCTTGAGAGCAAGTATGTTTTGTTCATCTTTCATATTTTTGAAACATGAGAGAAGCAAATTTGTATCAAGATGTATTTCGTCTGGAATGGTCAACCTTCAGGACTCAGGATTTCCTGAGACACAAGACTTGCAGTGCTTAAAGCTGGACTGTTGGTCACTCTGTATCCCCTTCATGATATAGCCATTTCCATTGCATATCACTGTTTCAGTGCAGTTTTGAAGAAGTACAGTAACTGCTAGGTGACTAGGTAGTTTTATTTAGTTGAAGGGTAGTACTGAGGCCACTTGGGCTTTTCGTTTATTTATTCAGTTTCTGATAGACTTCTGTACTGTATTTTCATTTGAACATTAATGAAATGTCTAAAATGAGACATTTCATTAATGTTCAAATGAAATTTGAATTAAATTAATGAAATTAATGTTCAAATGAAAATATAGTACAGAAGTTTATTTGTTCAATTTATTCATCTATTTAGGGATATATTTGTGTATAACACATCTGGTGGTCTTTTCAGAAAGTGTTGCTACTCAAAATTTTAATTAGAAATTGTGTAATCTGTCAGATTATTAATGCTTCACTTCCATGTACTTCACTAGATACAGTAAAATCTGAAGCAGCCTGAAAATTAGCCAGGCTTGATGGCATGCACATGTAGTCCAGCTGCTCAGGAGACTGAGTCAGGAAGATCACTTGATCCCAGGAGTTCAAGGGTACAGTGAGCTGTAATTGTGCCACTGCTCTACAGTCTGAGTGACAGACAGAGCAAGACCCTGTCCTTTTTGTTTTTTGTGTTTGTTTGGTTTTTTAAGACATTTTAATGTATGGGCTTTAAAGGCCACCAAAATATAGTTGTGTTTGTTTTTCCTCAAATTTCTGGGACTCCCCACCTCTTAGTCACAAACTAACATCTCTGACCTAGTTGTTGAAATTAAAGTGTATAACAAATTAATGTTTTCCCTTCATATTTGTCTCCTGTGAGAAATAAAGACAGCCGTCATAAGATGGTGTAGAAGAGAGAAGGACTGATTGCAGAAATAACCGAAGTGGAATGGATGAGACTTGTAATGGGGTAAAAAGAATCAGTGACAACTCCCAGGTATACAGTTTCCTATTAAAATAATGTGCTATTGAAATGACATGGTATTTTAAGCATTGTAAATAGCTACATGTGATTTCTTAAAATAACAAACATTTACTGACTACTAAAAAAAAAAGAAAGAAAAGGGACTAGATTATAAAACAATAGTGACATATAGACTTAATTATAATTTTTCACATATTAAAATAATTCAGGCATTAGCATAAATATTCAAAACCACTTATAAGTGAGCCTAGAAATTTTTACAGTTTCATTATATTATAAAAGAATGAGCCTAGAGCAATAGCACATGTGTGTAATCCTAGCACTCTGGGAGGCCAAGGATGGAGGATTGCCTGAACTCAGAAGTTCAAAACTAGCATGAGCAAGAGCAAGATACCATCTCTAATAAAAATTGAAAAACTGTAGGATAAGCATAAGGTTAAAAGTGCTAGGCACTAAGGACAGAGCAATCTGGGAAAAAGCCAAGAATCACTGCTGACCATGAGTACTGAAACAATACTTACTAGATATAGCAAACTGTCTCAGCTCTAAGTCATATATTAGCAGTGATAAGATTAAGGCAAGATAGAAGTACAATAAACAGGCTGTATTAGGAGTTCAAGCATGCAGCTAAAGAAAAACTACTTGCTTTGTAACCTTTATTCTCTCTTTGAAGCTTGCCACTGTGCTGTATTTTCTTATGCCTGAGATTGCAATTAAAGCTAGTGAGGAATGTTAGGAGGGTCCACACCTTTGTTTCTTCTTAT
Source organism: Nycticebus coucang (assembly GCF_027406575.1). NCBI lineage: Eukaryota > Metazoa > Chordata > Mammalia > Primates > Lorisidae > Nycticebus > Nycticebus coucang. Next base: position 41,351,774 of record NC_069800.1, on the reverse strand, counting down.
GGAGTGTTTGCTGGTGTTGACCTCCCTGGGTCCCTCAGTTCAATGCAAATTGACTGAGTAGGTGATTCACTTGACCCATGTGACCAAATCACACAGACCAAAAAGAAAAAAAAATTGCCAGGCAGTATGGTAGGTACCTATAGTCTGCTTCTCAGGAGGCAGAGGCAAGAGGAATGCATGACTCAATGAGTTTGAGGTTGCTATGAGCTAGGCTGACACTATACCATTCTAACCTGGGCAAAAGAGTAAGACTCTATCTCAAAAAAAAGGAAATAAGGCCACTTGACTCTCAGTGGACAGGGCACTGGCCACATACACTGGGGCTGGCGGGTTCAAATCCAGCTCAGGGCTGCTAAACGACGACGACTACAACAAAAAAATAGCTGATGAGCACCTATAGTCCCAGCTACTTAGAGGCTAAGGCAAGAGAATTGCTTGAGCCCAAGAATTGGAGGTTGCTGTGAGCTGTGACATTATAGCACTCTACTGAGAGTAACATAGTAAGACTATGTCTCAAAAAAAAAAATAATAAATAATTTTAAAAAAGTAAATGAAGCATGAATAGGGAACTACTGAATCCTCCCTTTGTTGTCTTTGTGTATTTTGATATAACGGCAGCCGGGCTTTTTAGATGGTTAGGTATAATCATGTGCCAGTTCATTTTTTTCTATTTTACAGCTTCAGTATTTTCATCTGAAGGGTTTGATATGAGAGAAAACAATGCAAATGTTCAAATTTACATCAGAGAGGAAGAATGGGAGGGAAGGGAGGCATTTAGGTTCACTGCTATAGAGAGTCACTGTTACCACTGACAGTGTCACTTTCCTGAAGTGTTCTTAAGAAGAACAAAGGGCTGAGAATCATTGCCTAGAATCATACTTTCTATATTATGTCAAAAGGTTAAAAATATTTAGCATTGGCAGAGCCCATAGCACAGTGGGTAGGGCACTGGCCACATACACCAAGGATGGAGGGTTTGAACAACAATAACAACTGCTACAAAATGACAACTGCCCCCATTGTGGCAGGCACCTATTGTCCCAGCTAGCCTGTAGTCTCAGTTACATAGGAGGCTAACACAAGAGAATTGCTTGAGCCCAAGAGTTTGAGGTTGCCGTGAGCTATAATGCCACAGCACTCTACCCAGGGCAACAGCTTGAGACTCTGTCTCAAAAAAAGAAACAAACAAAAAAGCCCAGTAGAGTGCCGTTGCATCATAGCTCACAGCAACCTCAAACTCTTGGGCTTAAGAGATTCTCTTGGCTCAGCCTCCCAAGTAGCTGGGACTACAGGCACCCGCCAGAATGCTCAGCTTTTCTTTTTCTTTTTTTTTTTTTTATGAGACAGAGCCTCAAGCTGTCACCCTGGGTAGAGTGCCATGGCATCACAGCTCACAGCAACCTCCAACTCCTGGGCTCAAGCTAGTCTCCTGCCTCTGCCTCCCAAGTAGCAGGGAGGACTATAGGTGTCTGCCACAACGCCCGGCTATTTTTTTGGTTGCAGCCGTCGTTGTTTGGCAGGCCCAGGCTGGATTTGAACCTGCCAGCTTAGGGGGTATATGCTGGCATCTTAGCCACTTGAGCCACAGGCACTGAGACCTGGCTATTTTTTTGTTGCAGTTGTTTAGGTGACCTGGACCAGGTTCGAATCCCCCACCCCTCGGTATATGTGGCTGGCACCGTAACCACTATGCTTCAGGGGTCAAGCCATGGAATTTTAAAGAATTAAAAATGCAGCAGCTCGGGAGGCTGAGGCAAGAGAATCACATAAGCCCAAGAGTTAGAGGTTGCTGTGAGCTGTGTGACGTCATGGCACTCTACCTAAGGGTGGTACAGTGAGACTCTGTCTCTACAAAAAAAAAAAAAAAAAAAATGCTACCTTTGAAATTCTTTCTTTCGTAAGGACGGCCAACTTCAGCCGGGCTCAGGAATCTGAAATCATGGCTCACCCACATATGCTTTGAGACATGCTTTAGATTTTTTTTTCTTGAAGCCCTGCAACTTCTCTAAAAATTGAATGTTTTGTAGAACAGACCTATGGCCAATGGTGGCAGAGTCTACATAGAACTATGCTTCGTGGTATTCTGGGAAAAACCTTTCGACTTATTGGCTATACTATTCAGTACGACTGTATAGCTCATTGTGCTTTTGAATACATTGGTGGTGTTGTTATGTGTTCTGGACCATCAGTGGAGCCTACAATTAAAAATTCAGATACTGTCTTTGCAGAAAATCTTAGTCGACATTTCTATAGTATCCAAAGGTGCCAACAGGTCATGTTTGGTTAGAAGGTGACAATCTACAGAATTCTACAGATTCGAGGTACTATGGACCTATTCCATATGGACTAATAAGAGGACGGATCTCCTTTAAGATTTGGCCTCTCAATGATTTTGGATTTCTACGTGACAGCCCTAATGGACACAGATTTTCTGGTGATTAGCAAAAATTTATTCTTCTGACTTGATTATTGTCCCCTGTTCAGGTGAATTTATTACTGCCATTGAAACCATGTATTTACCAATAAACTTATGCTATTCAAAAAAAAAAGAAATTCTTTCTTTCTTTTTTTTTAGAGACAGAGTCTCACTTTGTTGCCCTCGGTACAGTACTGCGGCGTCACAGCTCACAGCAACCTCTAGCTCTTGGGCTTAGGCGATTCTCTTGCCTCAGCCTCCCGAGTAGTTGGGACTATAGGTGCCCACCACAATGCACAGCTATTTTTTGTTGCAGTTTGGCCGGGGCCGGGTTCAAACCCACCACCCTCGGTATATGGGGCTGGCGCCCTACTCACTGAGCCACAGGCGCCACCCTGAAATTCTTTTTTTTTTTGGATATTGAATAAATTTAAGTTAAATACAATAACTTCATAAAAAGCACTGTCATTTGTTGGCAGCAAGAAATAGATATATTAAACCTTAAAGAATACTTTCTGATTAATAACAGAATTTACTACAATGTTTGAGCCATGGAAGATATGTAGTGAAAAATTAATGAATTTTGGTATCAGATATTTTAAAAATTAATATTTTACTTCATGTATGCTTTTTATTAGTTGACAAATTACTTGAGCTGGTGATTTTTTTTTAAAATAAAAGGGAGGGGTGCCTTTTTTACAGTGTTTATTGTTAACTTTATAGGAATGCTTTTTGTTTTCTTAAGTTTTCTATCACCGGGAGACCTTTTTTCCTTAACACTGTTTTTACTGTAATCTATTACAAGATGCTTTAGGATCAGGATATAAGAACTTTTGTTAAGAGAATTTGTAAAGTCACTATGTCCGTGTTTATGAGATTGACTTCAAAATAATAAACTGCTGATTATAAATAAAATAAAATTTAAAAAAAAGAAAAATTAATGATACCAAGAGAGGCTGGCTTTTGCCCCTTAGCTACTAGGTAGTATCTTTAAGTCCCTAGAATGTCCTGCCTATTAGGAGTTTGCCGGGGGGGTTTGATTACTAGACAGTCAATGGCATGATTTATGATAGAAGCTTTGGGACATGCCACGGAAGTTCCAACTTCTGGAGAAACTAGAGACTAAAGGTCAGCCGACAAATAACCAGTAGGGGCTTGAGATAAAAGGTAGCCAAGAAGGCAGTAAGTAGTGATTAAATACCACGAAAACTATGGATATCAGAGACTTCGCTGCTTGACCATTACTCAACATTGATGTTTACTGTCCCACAACAATGATGGGTATTTGAAATCCTCCCAGACTCTGCCCTATACATCTGTTCCTTCTGTTGGTTCTAATTTGTACCCTTTCTCTATAATAAATGCAATTTTATAACAGGTTTCAGTACGTTCTGGATATTTCTCGTGAATTATCATACCCGAAAGTGGTTGTAAGGATCATCAAAATTATAGGCAGTTGGTCTGAAATGAGTGGTGGCTGATGTCTGAAGTAAAGGACAGTCTTACGGAAGACTACGCCTCTGACTGTATAGCCTGTCAAATCCTTGCAGAAAAGAATGTTCTGGTAGTCCAATAAAAGCATAGCATTACAGACTGCTATGAGTTGAACTGTATCCTCTCCCCAGATGCATATGTTTAAATCCTGGCACCCACTACCTGAGAATGTGATCTTCTTATTTGGAAACAGCCACAGCAGATACATTAGTTAAGATGAGGTCATACTGAAGTTTGATGGGCCACTAATCCTACAGGACTGATGTCCTTATAAAAGAAATGTAGACACAAATACACATTTGTGAAGAATACCACGTGAAGTCTGGAGGCTATGCTGCCGTAAGCCAACTATAAAAAGCTAGGAGAAAGGCCTTGGGACAATTCCCTATTGCTTTCAGAGGGAGCATGGCTCTGTTGACACCTCAATCTCAAACTTGTAGCCTCCAGAACTGTGAGACAATAAATTTCTTTTGTTTAAGCCACTCATTTATGGTACTTTGTTAAGGTGGCCCTAGCAAAATAATATACATACTATTACATTAATATTAGAGATAAGCAATTACATGTAAAAAGATATCAAAACATTAAAAAGACCATCTTATGATAATGTCTCTTTATTAATGCCTAACTAGCAAGTTTTTTGCAGTGATGTACAGAAACAACATTTTCAGATACTGGCAACAACCACAGAATATTTTAAAACCCTTGCCATTTCTATTGATGTCAAAGTCCTATGCACTGCTAATCATATTAGCCTGTCATCTACATTCATGATAGAAGAAATACTAAATTTCAGGTAAAGGTTAGTAAAATTGAACATGTATCTTTTTCCCCTCTAAGTTATATACCCTAAATTCTATCCAGTAATAAGTAATATCAAGTTAAGATATTCTGCTTCAGAACTACTAATCTGTTCTTACTAATAAATGTATATAAGTGAGGTTTTTTTTTTTTTGAGGCAGAGTTTTACTTTGTCACCCTCAGTAGAGTGCCGTGGCTTGTGGCTCATAGCTCACAGCAACCTCAAATTCTTGGGCTCAAGCGATTCTCTTGCCACAGCTTCCCTAGTACATGGGATTACAGGTGCCCACCACACGCCCAGCTATTTTTTTGTTATTGTTTAGCAGGCCTGGGCCAGGTTCGAACCCACCAGCCCTGGTGCATGTGGCCAGTGCCCTAACCACTCTGCTATGGGCACCCTGAATATTTTGAATAATTAAATATATTCTCATTTTCCAGTGAGGTTTTTTCCTATATTCAAGAAACTTTTGAGTTTTCCATTATATAAAAATAATATAATTTTTTTCTCTTTCCAAAGTATGTAGGTGATTAATGTTTAAGGCCTTTGGGGCGAAAGAACATATAACCTTGATCTTTGCAATAGAGTCAGAAATAAAGTACAAGTCTTGAAAGATTATGTATACACTAGTGAGTGACTAAAAGGTCTTACCCCTGACTTCTGGGATCTTCCCACTGTGTAATTCGAGTGTTGTGGTTGACAAAATATACTCTTCCATTGCTGTCCGTCCTCTTCTCTTTAAAAAAAAAAAAAAAAAAGTATTAGCATAGTCTTATTTCCCAACATAAAATAAAATGATCTGAGTTAATCTGTTTCTTACTGTGCTGTTCATTTTATACTTTTCAAATCATTGTTTTAAAAGGTTTAATTTCTTCTTTGACTTCTTTTTTCTTTAAAGAGATGGGGTCTCACTCTGTCTTCCAGCTAGAGTGCAGTGGTATGATCATAGCTCACTGCAGCTTGAGTTCCTAGGCTCAAACAATCTTCCCACCTTACCATTTTGAGTAGCTTGAGCTACAGATACATGCAACCACGCCAAGCTGATTAAAAAAAAAAAAATACTGTGGCTTGAAGGAGTAGGGCACCGGCCCCATATACCGGTGGGTTTAAACCTAGCCCCGGTCAAAAACTGCAAAAAAAAAAAAAAAAAAATATATATATATATATATATATACACATACACACACATACACACACACACACAGTAGAGACGGGGGTCTCACAGTGTTGCCAAGACTGGTCTTGAACTCCTAGCCTCAAGCAATCCTCCTGCCTCAGCCTCCTAAAGTTCTGGGGTTACAGTGTAAGCCACCATGCCTGGCCTATCCTTTGACTATTAAATTATAGAAGTATCATCACGTCATAAAAGCTGGATAGACTTAGTCTATAATGTCCTGCCCACAGGATATTTTTGCTCAATCCAACCAAAAGCAGCAAGGATAATTAATGGTTCTTTAGCTTTTTACACATGACCTTATTTAATTCTTAATAGCCCCAGGGGTAGGCGATTTTATTTTTATCCTGAAGATAAGAAAACTTAGGTTACAGGATCTATCTGAAATATCAGAATTAAGTAGCTAAGATGAGATGGAAACTTGAATCTCTATTCAGGAATTTTTTCCATTTCACATCAACTCATTTCTTTTTCTTTCTTTCTTTCTTTTTTTTTTTTTTTTGGAGACAGTCTTACTCTGTTGCCCTGGGTAGAGTGCTGTGGCATCATAATTCACAGCAACCTCAAACTCTTGGGCTCAAGAGATCCTCTTTCTTCAGCCTCCCAAGTAGCAGGGACTACTGGTATCTGCTACAGTGACCAGTTAGTTTTTCTATTTGTAGTAGAGACAGGGTCTTGCTCTTGCTCAGGCTGGTCTCAAACTCCTGAGTCAAACAATCCACCTCCCTTGGTCTCCCAGAGTGCTAAGATTGTAAGTGTGAGCCACCATGCTCAGCTAAACTTATTTTTTAAAGTATAATTAGGGAACATAACTTAATTGCTTCTTTAGTATATGGTAGGCATTGTCCAACTAGGAAAGACATCATTTCTTTTAAAATATATCCTGTTTGGAACGTACACTGTTCCAAAATCCTAAATATCTATTGTAACTTTTTTTTTTTTTTGAGACAGAGTCTCAAGCTGTCACCCTGGGTAGAATGCCGTGGCGTCACAGCTCACAGCAACCTCCAACTCTTGGACTTAAGTAATTCTTTTGCCTCAGCCTCCCAAGTATCTGGGATTACAGGCGCCCGCCATAACGTCCGGCTATTTTCTGGGTATGGGGGGAGTTGTAGTCGTCATTGTTGTTTGGGCCTGGGCTGGATTTGAACCTGCCAGCTCCGGTGTATGTGGCTGGCGCCCTAGCCACTTGAGCTACGGGCACCCAGCCTATTATAGCTTTCTAATACAAGGCTGGGCAGCAGGGCTAAGTTCTCTAATTACTGCATCTAAAGCTATTACTTATTTCTCACCTGCCCTTTGCTTTAGGATTCTCCTTGTTTTCTTGTGTCCATTCTATAAAATTTCCCACTTTCCTGAGCTTTCTCTATTAAGGTTTTGAAGATGTGAATATCATTTTCTCTTTTAATAACCAAATCAAACCACTTTGACATTTCTGTATTTACTTCTGCTATCTTTGAACTATTGACATTTCTACTCCATTACTAATTAATTTTCAAAAGATAAGACTCTATCTAAACTTTCTTATTTGGTCAACATGTCTCAAAATGAGTAACTGATGTATCACAGAACAGGTTTAAACTGTTTAAAAAGCATAGTTTCTAAGAATCAGTAATTTTAATTTTCAATCAAAGTTAAAGTTGAGCTATGTTGACGAGGTTAATTTTTACTTTTATGGTTTAAAAAGTTGATACCTATTTTTTAAATAACACTTACTTAAATTTTTGAATCTTTACTTAGCATGATATTAAAGGATGAGTCTTAGACCAAATGACAGCCTTATCAAGATAGAATCTGGTAACAGTTATATTTCTGGCTTTGATTCCAAGATTTCAAGAAGCAGTGATGGTATGGGTTATATTGGATATACTTACTGGTATTACAAACCCACTCCCAACATCTCAGCTACTTTCTACATCAGCTGAGCCTAAAATGAAAAAAAAACTCCAAGTATGCATTAATATACAGAAAAACAAAACTGTGTATCTCATGACACACACTGAATATTTTAACATAGGCTTTGCTGGTCAAGGCATTGTTGGGTGCAGGAACATGTCACCAACTTTAAGGCTGTACCTAAAACACAAATAACAAGCCATAGTGCTATGGCTTGCACTTGTTATACACCAGGAAGGTCAATTCATGCCTTGGCAGTTGCATTAAATTAAAAAATTTTAATTCCAGCCTAAGCAAAAGAAAGACCCTATCTCTACTAAAAATAGAAAAACCAGCTGGGTATCATAGGGGGTGCCTATAGTCCCAACTACTCGGGAGGTTGAGGCAATAGCAACTCTTGAGCCCAAGAATTTGAAGTTGCTGTGACCTATGATGCCACAGCACTCTACTCAGGGTAACAGAGTAAGACTGTGTATCAAATAAATAAATGAACAATAAATAAAATAAAAATGTTAATTTATCTGTAGAATCTAGAATTGTCCTTTTTATTCAAATCATTTTTAAAGATAATTTTTGTAACCTGAAATTAATATCCTAAGTGCAGAGCTGAGCATATGTCTACCTTTTATCTGCCATGTAAGTTTAAATTTTAGGGCCAGAGATTTTCCTTTCAAAAGCTAACCTGAAGCAAGACAAAATTAATAGCAAATTTTCCCATTTATGTTCTATGTATACACTGCTCATATCAGTATTTTTTGGACAAAGCTATGAAAAATAGAAAATTTCAAAGGTGAACATACAAACTAAAGGCTCATCTACTTAATGAGAAGAAGAACTTCATTGAAAATCACATGATAAACAATACTTAAAGTACTGAACATCAAACCTGAATGCACATCAGAACACTTTGACTTGATGAATAAAACAGTAGGGCGGCGCCTGTGGCTTAAAGGGAGTAGGGCGCAGGCGCCATATGCCAGAGGTGGCAGGTTCAAACCCAGCCCCAGCCAAAAAAAAAAAAAAAAAACAGTAAAAACCAGAAGCTTCTTGTTGTTCTATGTATTCTTTCATAGTAACTATGAAAACGAGAAAATATACTTGATGAGTAAACCAGCTATACAAAGCCCCATTAAACTATATTGTTGAACCAAAAGCATTCTTGGTTCTCTAGCCTCTATAATCAATTGCTTTCTTCATTACTCAGTAGTGTTAGAGCAATCTATCTTGGTACAAATGTTTCCTCACAAGACTAGACATAATAGAAATATCACTTTCTGAATTTACTATAGTATTAGGAAATGTCTTCAGTTTTTTAAGATAAAACTCTATGTGGTCCCATAATTGCCTTTATTTTGCTGTTTTCCATACTCTATATTCTCCTTTGCTTCCATGCAAAACTGTTTCTATATTGATGTCTTTATTCTGGAAACTGGCTACAGAACTATGACTATCACATAAAACTATATAACAGAACCTGATAGTGTAGGTCCATTTTAAAGTTTAGTAACAAAACTTTAATAACTAAGGTACCCAATATACTCAATAACAGAACACACACTCATGTGCTTCATGATGTAGGGCATCTCTCACAAGTTTTCCTTTAATGGTTCTATAATAATGGTTAGATAATGGCAATTTACCTAAACTCTGAACTATGTTCTAAAAGAACCAATGTGATCACAATTTGTTAATCTATTTATTTTGAAATGATTATTATTGACAGGACATTACAAAAACTATACAGAGTCTCATGTACCCTTGAAACAGTTTATTTCAAAGATAACATCTTCTATAGTTATATGTTACACTGTACATGGCCTTATACTGAAACCATGAAATGACACTGGTCCATTCACGTTAACTACAAACATTGTTTAATTTTTATTTTATTTATTTTTTTATTATTAAATCATAGCTGTGTATGGGGCACCATACACTGTAATTTTTATTTTACAAAGCTGAATTTATGTGAATATAAGCTTCTATGCACATCTGTGCCATGTACAGCTTGATGTGATCATCCTACAAGCAAGATATAGAACCATTCCATAATCACATAAGAACCCCATGTTACCTCTTACATTTGCACTCCCCTCCCACATACACTGTCTCCTGACAATTACTAATCTGTATGGTTTTATCCTTTTGAGAATGTTACATAAACTGAATCATATAGTATTGTAATCTTTTGTGATTGATTTTCTTCATTAAGCATAATCCCTTGAGGTTTACCTAGATTACTGTATTAATAGTCTATTTCCTTTTTATTGCTGAATGATCAATATTTTTAAAATAATTCTAACTTACAATAAAAGTGTTTTGTAATAAAAGAGTTAATGTAGAATGTTTGGAGAATTTAATGCCTATTAAGCACTCTGAATTAAACTGACATAGCCAAAACTCTTCCCAGATACTCAAACACAGAGTATTGTCTATAAATATTTGATTTTTTACATAACAGAACTGAAAAATAAATAAATTTTTATTTTATTTTTATTTTTTTGCAGTTTTTTTTGGCTGGGGCTGGATTTGAACCCACCACCTCCAGCATATGGGGCCAGCGCCCTACCCCTTTGAGCCACAGGCGCCACCCAAATAAATAAATTTTTAAAACACAGACTAAAAATAATGACAGAAAAGAATTCAATTACTTACCCCATCCATGTGGCAAAGGACCAAGGGGATCAAATTCCTTATTTTGTGATGTAGCAAACAAATCTTGATTCTAAAAAGAATCAAAAAGTTGTTACACATAAACAGATTACTGCAGGCCAACTGTGAGTTCTGATTTGCCTTCCCTGGCCATGCACAACGTAACACATCTTACACAGTTCACATCTTAGAGAAGTGTCAGACAATTATGGATAAAAGGCAATATACTTTTTAGTTTGGTGAACTTAAAGAAAACCTTTATAAACACTGTCTAACATTTAAAATTATTTAAAATTAAAATAGTACAAATACATAATCCTTAATCCCCAAATGACCAGTTTTTCCTTCTTGCTATAAATTGTACTACATCAATAATATAAAAATTAGAAAGTATATATAACTCCCCATAATCATTTATTATACCAGTACACAGAGTCATCAGATAACTGAGAAAAATCTGGTAACTTGAAAACTTAAGATCACATATAGAACATGAAATACACAAAAAATCATGAGAAGAGAGTAGTGGGAGCAGGAAGATCAAGCTGTCAGATGAGTAAAAGGAAAGAATTCCAGATGTTAATGAGCCTACTATATGGAACTCTTCTTAAAAGTTCTGTTTGCAATTAGCACATGGCTAGACGAAAGGACAGCAGGAGTTAACCTTTGGAAAAAGAATCAAAAGTCATTCTGACTCTATGTAGAAATAATGACTATGTTTTGGTTTATATGGGTAATCAAGTAGAGATAATTACGTGATCTGCTCAGTAAGACTTGGTGATGCCCTTTCTTCTTCAGTAAGATAAACAGAGTCTACTGCTTTAAAAATAATTTTGTTGTGGAAAATAAAAACAAGTAAAATAAGACAATGAAATCCATATACCCAGCACCAAGATCCAACAATTATCAAGACTTTGCTACCTTTCTTTACCTATCTCTTTTTCCCCTGTTTTTTGTTAAAGCAAAAATGAAACATCATTTCACCCCTATATATTTTAGCACACCTCTCTAAATTCTGTGGATACGGACATAATCAGAATCTCATTATCACAACTAGCAAAGAATCAAAATTAATTTATCATCCAATACATCATTCGTAATTAAATGCCAATAGCTTATGTGTTAAAATGAGGATCCAAAGATCTCATGCACGTTTGATTCCTTCTTTTACATCTCAATCTAGAATTGGCTCTTCCACTGTCTCTTTTTGTTTCTTTTTTCCCCCTATGTCACTGATATCTCTAATTACAGAAACGGATTGAAACCAATTAAGAGATATTCTATTTCTGATTTAATAGCTCTTGGAAGATAGAGCTGTGAAGAACTGGCCTTGCTCCTTCTAATAGACAATTATGAAAAGGAGAGAAAGTAGGAAGGACAGCAGGTAATACCACAAAAGATGTGAGTGCAAGTACTATAACGGTCTGAAAAGTCCGGCATATGACAAGCCGTACTGACAATTCTTTAAAATCCAAGCCTTATTCATTGGCTCTCCCTACGCAGATAAACTGGGGACACGCACAGTTAAGCCATGGGCCAGCAAAAGCCACTGTACAGCACTTCTTCATCAATCATATCCATTCTGAGATTAAAATTGCCAGGTATATGAGAGTCAACTGCCTTGTAACAATGTTCGAAAAAACAGGGGTGGACAAAGACCCCTTTAACTACTCACAAACAGATTATTTCTCAGCAACATCCCATCACACCCTCATTTTTTAAGTAAATAGTATTAAGAAAGTTAGATTAATTCACTTCCATTCACATTTCTGGCTATGTTAATAGTAGTTCAAATAGGCTATTAAAATTCTATGTAATCTAGAACCACCCTACAATAAACAACAAGAATTTCAGAAAATAGGTCAGATTATTTTCTATTGTAAAGGAAAAAAAAGAACATAGATGAGATAAAAGCGGCAATTCAAAAGAAATTCCAAAGACGAGTATAAAATTGTTCAAGTTTGTAAGAATCAATACATACAGTAGCTATTCTAGAAATCTGCTAAAGCTGTCTTCAAATAGAAGGTTTTAAAAGATTATGTACTGCCAAAATGAGATAAAGGGTAGATTTACAGTTGTGACTATGAAGGAGAGATGAGAACTAACATTTCTAAACATCTAGTTTGTGCCAAACATTAGAAAATTTACAGAATTCTCAAAAAAGAAAAAAAATGAAAACGTAAAAGAAAAAACCCCACCAACCAAAAAAAGAAAAAGAATACACCCCAAAATCTCCTGAGGCAATTTTATATATAATCTATCTCTCTCTATATATTTTTATAGATAAAGTAAATGAGTCTTGATGAGATTAAATAACTTACTCAAAGTCATACAGAGAAAGTAACTGTGGAACCAGGATTCGAACCCAGATGTTTGTAACTTCAAAGCCCATGCTCTTTCTACTGGACGCCCATGGGGAAACTAATTTTAAAGAAGGCAGGCAAGCTAGGCATTCAAACCCAGAAGAAATCTGGCCAGGCATACCAAACGTGATTATAATTTAGAAAGAAAGATGTAAAAATAGTATAGAAATAAAATGAAGGGTAAAGTAGGTCAGGGACAAAAATTAATTTCACCTCTAAAACGACTAGGAAGTAGAATATAGTTAACATCTTTCTAGAGAAAGTGGCAGAAAAATTTGTAATATGAAAGAAAGGTATTTTAATCATAACCAGGGAATAAAGAGAAAGCTGCTGATCAAGGTCAATTTGTCCATATCACTGAGTGATAACTACTATGATGATGAGGTATAAAAAATATGAATATGGAGAAAAGGAAAAAAAGTACTGAACAGTGAAAACAGGAAGATGAAAGGTGCTGTTTTATTCTAATAGATCCTAACACAGTTGATAGTTATACAGTGGAGAGAAAGAGATGGCAATGGAGAGGACTGCTCTTGAGCTCTTGGAGAATTGGTTTCCTTCAGTTCAAATTCTATGTGTTACTCAAATAAATCCATCTTGTTTGGCAGACAATGAAATTTCTCAGAATACTACTTTTCTTTCATTACTGAAAAGATCTGTGGTACTTCATGATTTGAGAAATTATAAAATTCCTGGCCAGCCGCCATGGCTTAGGCCTGTAATCCCAGAATTTTGGGAGGCTGATAATGGAGGATCCCTTGAGATCAGGAGTTCAAGACCAGCCTGGGCAACACAGTGAGATGCCATCTCAACAAAAGATAGACAGGCAGATAGATTTATTTATTCATCATTCATTTATTCATTCATTCATTCATTCAAGATAGAATATCTCTTTGTCACCCTGGTAGAATGCCATGGCATCACAGCTCATAGCAACCTCAAACTCTTGGGCCCAAGCTATCCTCTTGGTCAGCCCACTGAGTAGCTGGGACTACAGGTGCCTGCCACAATGCCTGGCTAGTTTTTAGAGACACAGTTTTGCTCTTGCTCAGGCTGGTCTCAAACTTGAGCTCAAGCAATCCACCTGTCTCGGCCTCCTGGAGTGTTAGGATTATAGGCGTGAGCCACCACACCCAGCCCCAAATTTTTTTTAAAAAACAGCCAGGCCTGGTGGCACATAAGTGTTCCAGCAACTTGGAACATTGAGACAGAATTGTTTGAGCCCAGGAGTTTGAGGTTACAGCAAGCCATGATCAAGCCCGCTGCCCTCCAGCCTGGGTGAGAGAGGGAGACCTTATCTCTTAAAAGAACACCAAAAAACAAAAACTCCCTCCCCAAAAACAAAAAGCCTGGCACCAAAAATTCCTCAACAAACAAAGCATTAATGTATTTGCCTGTATTCATCACTACTACTGCAATATTACTCTAAAGGAAAATAAATAAAATTTAAACTATTGTTTTCCAGAAAGGAAATCTTTTCCTATCAATATAGTTCTGAAGGCAGAATACTATGTTTAGCAAACTCCTAAAAGGAATCCGATTTCTTCAGTCTCCCAGGATACCAAATTACATTTATTTATTCATTTTTGAGATAAGGTTTTGCTCTTTTACCCTGGCTAAAGTGCAGTGATATGATGATCATAGCTCACTGCAGCCTTTAACTCCTGGGCTCAAGTGATCCTCCTGTCACAGTCTCCCAAGTGGCTAAGACTACAGGCATGTACCATCTGGCTAATTTTAATAAAGATGGGGTCTTGCTATGTTGCCCAGGTGGGTCTCCAACTCCTAGGCTTTAAAAATGCAATCCTCCCACTTCAGCCTCCCCAAATGCTGGGATTACTGGTGTTAACCACTATGCCCAGCAAAACTTTACTATTAAATGGTAAAAAGTGATTCAACTCTATCTTGGGCTCAGCACAACCTCTTAAGAGTCAGGTATTCTGAGATCCAAGTTTTCAAATGGGTCTGGTGAAGTTAAGGCAGTACTAAATTTAAGTTTGTTTATTTTATTTTTTTTTTTTTTTGAGACAAAGTTTGACTATGTCACTCTTGGTAGAGTACCATGGCATCACAACTCACAGCAACCTCAAACTCTTGGGCTTAAGTGATTCTCTCGCCTCAGCCTCCCAAGTAAATGGGACTACAGGTGCCCGCCACAACACCCGGCCATTTTTTGTTGCAGTTGTCATTGTTGTTTAGCTGGCCGGGGCTGGGTTCAAACCCACCAACTTCGGTGTATGTGGCTGGCGCTGTAACCACTGTGCTACAGGCACCAAGCCAAAATTAAAAATTGTTTTAATTCTTTTTACACTGCTTGCATTTACTTTTACTACTCTTTGTGCATGAATTTTAGGTTGTCCTAACTTCTTTTTTGTTTAAAATTCTTGACATTAACATCAAGAAGAAGCCAGACTTTATTAAATTAGAAGGAAAGATTAGATCCCATACACAGAATACTCCAAAGTCTAAACATAATACTTAGCAAAAGCAACACCTGGGTTGCCATCCTACCCGTACCTTCTTTTTAGTGCTTTACACGACATACAAAGGGAAGAGTTAAAAACTGAATACTCTTATTAATTTATTATGTAATAGGCTGCTGCTTACCCCATAAATGAATCTCTGGTTAAATTGTTGCATGGCTCCTTGAAGTTGACTACGTTGTAGCTGCCACTGTTCGTAGTTCCGGACAGATTCCAATGTAGGCCTCTGCCATGTTGTTGTTCTTGTGAAATGGTCAACATAATAAATACGTCCCATGTTGTCAACCCGCCGTTCCCAACTAAATTAAACAAAAAACAAGCTAATTCAATAGAAACATATGACATAGATGTAAGATTTTACTTTGAGAAACTACTTTTGATTTACATGAAGTCTTTTATGTTTTTTAAATGGTTTGTGGGTGAACTTAGGAAGAACATTCATAACAATTTGTTTCTTGAAAGTTCATAAGATGTCCTTAAAATGCAATGTATATTCCATACATAAGGCTCAACCAATCATTAAGTCAGTTTCTTTCCAATGTTCTTTTTATTGTTGCAACCTTATTAGTGACAAGTTACATACATAGCTTTTCACAGCATCAAAAGCATTTTTCTATAATACAACTACCCTCTTATCATTTTTAATACCTATAAAATATTTAAGTAAATGTCGATGCAATAACTTTATGATTTCGATATGGTTAAGGGTTGTTTCCAATATTCTGATATCACAAATAGTAAAAAAGTACCCTTAATACAATAAACTTTTTTTTTTTTTTTTTTTTTGAGACAGAGCCTCAAGCTGTCACCCTGGGTAGAGTGCTGTGAAATCACAACTCACAGCAACCTCCAACTCCTGGGCTCAAGCGATTCTCCTGCCTCCACCTCCCAAGTAGCTGGGACTACAGGCGCTCGCCACAACGCCTGGCTATTTTTTGGTTACAGCCGTCACTGTTGTTTGGCAGGCCTGGGCTAGATTCGAACCTGCAAGCTCAGGTGTATGTGGCTGGCACCTTAGCCGCTTGAGCCACAATAGACTTTTTTTACTTTGAATTATTATTTCTAGTAATCTTAGAAAGGATTACTAAGAGTATGTTCATTATTATATACACAGACATATGTGCCTTCTTTAAAAGGTATAGCTAATTTACACTACCAGGAGCAATTTATGAGGTAAAATTCCTCACCAACACTTTATTTATTTTTTTGGTGGCAACCCAGGGAATCAACCCAGGTTCAACACTTGATATCTGCTAATTTAATACATAAAATAGTACCCTTTAGGTATGTATCAAGATTATTAGTAATGTTCAACATTTTTCCATGTTTGCTACTGACTTTCCTCTGGACTAAAAACTAATCTTTCTTTCAATTACTTTATATATTATACATGTAAATATTAAGTGCTTAAAATCAGGTATTAATACACACTTTTATTTCCCCAACTATTTTATAATAACTTCACTATTATATATTAATTTTTTATATACTAGTAACATTATCTGCATATATATGATATATGCTATGATTATTACTCAAATAATTACTCTCGAAGAAACTAATCCTAAAACACTGCACCTCTGAGCCAGGTAAACAGTTCAGAAGGAAAAACCTGAACAAGATCTATGGAATTTTTAGGTCAGAAATGAATGAAAACAAAAATCATCCATCAAATGCTTTGAATTAATTCTCTAGCTTTCTTCTTTCTAGTCTGCACGAAGTAGATAAAGGACAGGAAGAGGAAAAGCAGAAATGTAGTGAAGACAGCATACAGATACAACCCACAATTCTGAATAAACAAATCTGTTGTTTTAATTTAGACACTTACCCAGGAGGTAGAGGTTCTGGTCTATCCCACGTTGTTCTTTTTTCAACATGATCTACATAGTAAACTCGTCCATGCTGGTCCACTCTCTGCTCCCAACTTAAACACAAAAGGGTTATTTGTCTGAGAAGCTTGGCTTTTTAATCCTATGTTTGCCTTTAACTGAGGCTAAAAACAGCAGATTATAAAGAAGATACAAAAGAATTTAGGAAGAAAGTCAAGAAATATCATCTTTTGAGGGTGGCACACACTTAATGAGATTTCTTCTATGTAAGTGTCTGCTCTAGGAGGTAAGTTATATTTCTAAAGAGGCTCAAGGGTGATCTACTTAGGTGACCAAAATCAATCTAAATCGGTTCGGGGTATACTCAGGACTTGAGTAGAAAAGAACACTCTAATTAATGCTATGAAAGCTGAGCAAAGATGGCACAGCAAGTTTGTTTGGGTGCTAGAAAAATTGAAATCGAAGAATGGAGAAAGGCTAAAGATTGGCCAATCTGAGTACTTTATTCTCCTTGGTAAGGTTATTTATTCTCAAAGTGATGAAGATAGGAGTTAACCATCATACCTGGGAAGTAGAAATGACTTCTAAGAGTACTAAGTTCCTTTTTACTAATCCCTTGTACAAACAATCTTTTAATTTGGCTTCTCATGTAGGTATTCCAAAAAGAAAATGGCGTACCTACACAAGTAATATAATCTGCGTAGTAATTAAAATTCTCTTCGTAAGAGTTTATTAATTTATCAGCCAAATGATTTTTACTTTCAAACTATGCTATGGATGAATCTGAATGCCACAATGTCTCTATTTATAAAAATTATACTTAAGAGTACTAATAATCTTAAAAGTAATCAGAGATTAAAAAGGGATTATAAGTACTCATTTCCTCAGTTTTCTTTTTTCTTTTTTTGAGACAGAGCCTCAAGCTCTCGCCCTGGCTAGAGTGCCGGAGCATCATAGCTCACAGCCACCTCCAACTCCTGGATTTAAGTGATTCTTTTGTCTCAGTCTCTCAAGTAGCTGGGACTACAGGCGCCCACCACAACACCGGCTATTTTTTTTTGGTTGTAATTGTCATTGTTGTTTGGCTGGCCTGGGCTGGATTCGAACCCACCAGCTCTGGTGTATGTAGGGCTGGTGCCTTAGCCACTTGAGCTACAGGCGCCAAGCCTCATTTCCTCAGTTTTCTAAATTACAACAAAAAAACTCCTGAATTTTGAACAGATCATCCCGTTCCAAAAAGCAATCTAAATTAGGTGATTATATTTTATTATGTGGCCTTGGTCAGCTTTCAGAATCCTTTAATTAAAAAAAAAAGAAAAGAAGGGCGGCACCTGTGGCTTAAAGTGGTAGGGCACCGGTCCCATATGCCGAAGGTGGCAGGTTCAAACCCAGCCCCGGCCAAAACCCACAAAAAAAAAAAAAAAAAAAGAAAAGAAGAAGAATACTCTTCCACTTAACCCTGGAAATGAGGGGAGAAATTTCAAATAAGGTGCTTTCTTTATTTTGACTCCAGTCCCTAGAAAATCAGTTACAATGGCTTGAAGACAATTTTTCAAAGAATGGAGTTTAGCATTTTTTCCTTACTGAGTATATGTAGAAGCATAAAGAAAACAAATGTTAGTCAAAAAAGTTAACTCACCCAGGTGGTAGGGGAGCTTGAGTTACAGGATTCAATGGCCTAGGGCCTGAGCCTCCAGATATCGTAAGAGGAATTATTAATCCAGATGTTGCTCCTTCAGATGTATTTGTATTTGTCGGTGGTAGAGGCCCTGTACTAGATCCATCACTTTCAGAAGTGGCTGATGGTGATCCATTAACAGAAGCTATAAATGATGTAGGGAAAAATGGGGAAAAAATTTTTTATTTTCTGAAATCTAAATTCAAGATAGAATTTTAACTTTAAATAAGGCAGGTGACACAAATAAAGCTTAAGATACAGGTATACAGTTCAAAGTTTACTTAAAGGAAATAAATAATGGGAAACAGTCAATGTTCCCACTTAGGTCCTATCTACCCCTATGCTTCATTTATTAATTACAAAGCATATGCAGATTCTGATAGGAAATAAAACTTTTAGAATAAGAAAGCATTAGGGTGGCACCTGTGGCTCAAAGGAGTAAGATGCCGGCCCCATATGCCAGAGGTGGCGGGTTCAAGCCCCGCCCCAGCCAAAAACTGCAAAAAAGAAGAAAGCATTAATATTCCTTGGTATTTTAAGTTCATTTAGTTATTTTCCAAATTCTTAAAATTGCTTTCCTATGAGACCCTGCTGTTTAGAAACCAATTTTTCTTTTTTTTTTGAGACAGTCTCACTTGGTCACCCTCTGTAGAGTTCAGTGGCATCTTAGCTCACAGAAACCTCAAACTCTTAGGCTCAGCCTCCCGAGTAGCTACAAGCACTTACCACAACACCTGGCTATTTTTTTAGAGATGGGGTCTACCGTCTTGCTCAGGCTGGTCTTGAACTCCTGAGCTCAAGCAATCCACGTGCCTTAGCCTCCCAGAGTGCTAGGACTATAGGTGTGAGGTACCACACCCAGCCTAAGCAATAAGTCTTACAAATAGTTATTGATGCTACAATACTAATGCTAATGATATTGATTGATACTAGTTATTATTGATACTTCATCTTTATGAAAAGAAATACGAATTGACAAAACAATTCCTAGAGGAAGTCAATAATATTGTAACACAGAGGTATACAGTCTTAAAGACATGGAATACATTGCTAACAAAATCCTTTACAGAAGAAGGGAAAGATGTATAATTGAATACAAACTCATTTAATGAAATGATTTGTGTACGGTGACTTACTTTTCTAATACTTGGTTTAATTACTTTGCACTCTCTGCCCACACGCCATCAGAGAGAAATTACTTTGCACTCTCTGCCCACACACCATCAGAAAGAAATGAAAGATTTATTCTGGCTAATTAGAAAAACAGATACTCTACCTACACGTGTTCACATGTTTATGCATAAAATGTGCTCATTTGTTTTGTAATTTTTGCTTTAAAATCGGAATCACTTAGCACTATCAGGTTATTTAGCATTTACTAATTATCTTTTTGAGGAATAGACTGGTAACAAGCAATTCAATCCCCGGCTATCCAATATGCTATTTCACAAATTTACAAACCATATTAAGAAACTTGCAATTTTAACTGTACCATCTATACTTTATATAGTGATTGCACAATTTTCATTCTCAATAGAATACTGCCTCATTAACTTCATATTGGAAATAAAACTTATGGAAACTTCTTGGTTACTCACAGAAAGATTGCCATTGGTCAAAATCTCAACTGTAAAAATACAGCCAAAAAACTGACCTACAAATATCTCCTAACATTTACCTGAGCATCAATTCCCAAACAGAATATTTTTACAATCACAGTACTGAGGACTGGGATACACACCTGGTCTACGTGGGGTAGGTGGAGGTGGTCGTGAAGGTCTCGGAGGCCTGGAAGGTTTAAAACCGCCATTTGAGAGTGATGGAGAATTATTCCCATTAATCCTCCTATTTTCACCAGCTCCTGCATCCTCAGGATCATCTGACCCATTTGTGTTCACTCTACATAACAGAAAGGGGGAAAAGAAAGGGAAAGAGAAAATTAATAAATGCTTTTTGAATTTAAGAAAAAGGCTGGGTATGGTGGTTCACACCTGTAATCTTAGCACTTTAGGAGGTCAAAATGGGTAGAATGCTTGAGGTCAGGAGTTTGAGACCGGCCTGAAAGAGTGGCACCCTGTCTCTAGTAAAAATATAAAAACTAGTCAGGAGGCTCAGGCAAAAGAATTGCTTGAACCCGCGAATTTGAGGCTGCTGTGAGTTATGACGCCCTGGCACTCTACCCCGGTGACAAGAGTGGAGACTTGGTCTCAAAAAATAAAAAATAAGGCCGAGCGAGGTGGCTCACACCTGTAATCCGAGCACTCTGGGAGGCCGAGGTGGATGGATTTCCTGAGTTCACGGGTCTGATACCAGCCTGAGCAAGAGTGAGACTAAAAATAGCGAAGAATGTGGTGGGTGTCTGCAGTTCAAGCTACTTGAGAGGCTGAGGCGAGAGAATCGTTTGAGCCCAAGAGTTTGAGGTTGCTGTGAGCTATGACGCCACCTCACTCTACCAAGGGCAACAAAGTAAGACTCTGTCTCAAAAAAAAAAAAGAAAAGAAAAAAATAATAAATATAAAAAGTAGGAAAACTATCTGAGCACTGTGGTGGGTGCCTATAGTATCGGCTCCTTTGGAGACTTAGACAACAGGATGGCTTGAGCCCAGGAGTTTGAGTTTGAGGTTGCTGTGAGCTACAACGACGCCACAGCACTCCAGCCCAGAGCCACAAAGTGAGACTCTGTCTCAAAAAAAAAACCAGCAGGCTTGGTGCCTGTGGCTCAAGTGGCTAAGGCGCCAGCCACACACACCTGAGCTGATGGGTTTGAATCCAGCCCGGGGCCTGCCAAACAACAATGACGGCTGTAACCAAAAAAATAGCCCGGCGTTGTGGTGGGCGCCTGTAGTCCCAGCTACTTGGGAGGCTGAGGCAAGAGAATCGCTTAAGCCCAGGAGTTGGAGGTTTCTGTGAGCTAAGATGCCACGGCACTCTTCCCAGGGTGACAGCTTGAGGCTCTGTCTCAAAAAACAAAAAACAAAAAACAAAAAAACAGCAGGAAGACAAAAACTTTGTCTTTGGTTTTAATAGCTTGAAAAAGTTACCTAACGTTAGGTCAGCCTATCAAACACATAAAATGCCTTTGGGTAGAATCCTATATAACTCCCAGAACTCCTAATTAGTGTTGACTACCTACAAAAAGGCCAAAGCATCCAAGAATATGGTCAGAATGCAGGATACTCCACTTTGACACTGCTCTCCTTCCACTAACTGAGGTTTCTAAACTCATCCTGTGTGTTGCCTCTCCATACTATTTTAAGAAATTACTTTGTTTGGCTCAGCACCCCCCATAGCACAACGGTTACAGCGTCAGCCACATACACCAAAGCTGGTGGGTTCGAACTTGGCCTGGGCCAGCTAAACAACA
Source organism: Nycticebus coucang (assembly GCF_027406575.1). NCBI lineage: Eukaryota > Metazoa > Chordata > Mammalia > Primates > Lorisidae > Nycticebus > Nycticebus coucang. Next base: position 41,329,626 of record NC_069800.1, on the reverse strand, counting down.
ATGACAACTGCAACAGAAAATAGCCAGGCATGTGGCAGGAGCCTGTAGTCCCATTTACTTGGGAGGCTGAGGCAAGAGAACCGCTTAATCCCAAGAGTTTGAGGTTGCTGTGAGCTATGATGCCACAAGCACTCTACCAAGGGTGAAAAGTGAAACTGTCTCAAAAAAAAAAAAAAAAAAAAAAAATTTTTTTTTTTGTCAAGTTAGTAAATAAAAATGTTAATGCTATTTTCTTTAATGAAGTTGAACAATATTTCATATAATTACAGGCTATTTGAGTTTCTTTTTTCATGAACTATATATATTTTTCTATCAGAGGAGAAGAGTTTTCCTTACAAGAGCAGTCTGTAATCTGAGGATACTCACCATCTGTTATGTTATATTGGTTAAATATTTCCTTTGCTTTTGTTTGTCAATATATAAGTTTATTTCTATATAATTAAGTTTACTCAGCAATGAATTAGCCATTCATATTTTCTTCAAAAGGTTTTATAGTTTCACTTTTTGAAATCAATTTAAAAATCAACTTGGAATGTATGTACTCTGATCTTGGGAAAAGCTATAGCACTGACTTTTCTTCTTCCAAACAGCCAGCCTACTAATATCTAAGAGCTCCTTCTCCTCTGAAGCATTTGACAGTTTTCAATATCCCACCTTCAAAAAACATTCTTCTAACTTCTTTCATATTGCTTTTGTAATCTGGTACTCCCACTTCTAATCATCCCTTCTTTCGTTTATTCTCTTCCTCCCATCCACTAAATATAGATCCTTGTGGTTTTGTTCTTGTCCTCCTTTTCCTTCGCCACAGATTTTCCCCTAGGAACTGAAATGCTATGATTTCAAAGGTTATCTCTGAGCGTGATCCCCAATCAGAATCTCTGTTTGTCTCACTCTGGTCCTCTGATACCAAAATATCATCGGAGATGCAGCATAACTCTCCCATCTGAAAAGGCCCCATACTCCTAAATTCTCCCTCCCTTCTACATTTTGGTTATGGGTGATACTGCTATCCTTCCTAGGAAATTTAACTTTTTTCCTCTGTGCCTTTTGATATTTGAGATCTAAGTCCCACTGATCCCACTTTCATATTCCCCTTCTACTCTTCCATAATCACTGCCCCACAGTTCCAGCCTTTGTTACCTCTCAGTGGATTGCTGCAACAACTTCCCATACAGCTCTTCTTCCAATCTTGACTCACTACCACATAATGCAAACTATGATCACTGACAAAATAATTTTTCTTATGCTGTTCTCAGCACACCCTATTCAAATATTTTAAAAGACATAACTTTTCGTTAAAAAGGAAAATCTATTACATAAGCCTTTACTTGTAAGCCAAGATTTCCATCTGGCCCTAACCTATCCAATACTAAAAATAACTAACATTTACTGATGGTTAAGCTACTTATATGATATTCTTTCAACTTCAGAAGACAGTAAAGCATAACAGTTATGAGTCCAGGCTCTGAATGTAAAGCAATCCTAGGTTCATCTGTGCCCACTTAAACTATTAACTCTGGCATGTTTCTTTCCCTTTCTAAGCCTCAGTTTTTTCATCACCTATAGAAATGATACAATTGTACTTACCTCTTATAAATGTTTAAGGATAAACTAAAAAGAGCAAGAAACATGCTCAGCACAGTTCCTAGCACATTAGAGGCAATAAATACTAACTGATTGAGTCTACTCAATTCACCATCTGCCATTTCTCCTTTTCAGAGACTAAAGCTTTTAGCCAAACATTCTGACTAAAGATTTCCTATGAAACACCCTGCGCTCTTTCCCACTTCCATGACTTTTTCTTCATTCTACTTAGAATTCTTTCCTCCCTTCAATTCCTCAAAGATATGCATGTCCAAATTATATTTTTAAGGACTTAGGTCAAATGTTTTTCTCTCCATGGAGCCTTAATATATTTTATTTGATATACTACTTTATATCTTTTAAAATAATCATGTATTATTTAAAAATAAAAACTGTTCAAGAAAGAAACAAGATCTGGGAGGCCAAGGCGGGTGGACTGCTTGAGCTCACAAGTCCAAGCCCAACCTGAACAAGAGCAAGATCCCATCCCAGCTACTCAGGAGGCAGAGGCAAGAGGATAGTTTGAGCACAAGAGTTTGAGGTTGTTCTGAGCTATGACACCAGGGCACTCTACCCAGGGCGACAGAGTAAGTCTCTGTCTCTTAAAAAAAAGAAAGACAAGATTCAAACTAGTTCTGAAGTAAAATGGTATAAGATTAAGATGGAGTAACATTTCAAGCAAGTACCACAAGTTTAGACATTCAAGAAACAGAATTGTTATGTAACTGAAAATATTTTCCAAAATAGTTTGTTATAATGTGAGAAAATGTGTCTAACCATAGCAATTCTCAAATTATAGGTGTAACAGTATCAGCATCACCTAAAAACTTGCTAGAAATGCACATCTTGAGCCCCATCCTAAACCTTATAAATCCTGTAGCTAGGACTTAGTAATCTTCAACAAGATGTCAAAGTGATTCTGATGTGTTCTATCAAGTATGAGAAGCATGGTCATGTTAAATAGCACTGGTGGTTGATTTTAGTTCTTTTATAAGTACTTTTTTTTTTTTTTTTTTTTGTAGAGACAGAGTCTCACTTTATGGCCCTCGGTAGAGTGCCATGGCATCACACAGCTCACAGCAACCTCCAACTCCTGGGCTTAAGCGATTCTCTTGCCTCAGCCTCCCCGAGTAGCTGGGACTACAGGCGCCCGCCACAATGCTCAGCTGTTTTTTGGTTGCAGTTCAGCCGGGGCAGGGTCTGAACCCGCCACCCTCGGCATATGGGGCCAGCGCCCCACCGACTGAGCCACAGGAGCCGCCCCAGTTTAAGTACTTTTTTTTTTTGAGACAGAGCCTAAAGCTGTCGCCCTGGTTAGAGTGCTATGGCATCATAGCTCACAGCAACCTCAAACTCCTGGGCTCAAGCGAGTCTCCTGTCTCCGCCTCCCAAGTAGCTGTAACTACAGGCACCCGCCACAACGCCCGGCTATTTTTTTGATTGCAGCCATCATTGTTGTTTGGCAGGCCCAGGTTGGATTCGAACCTGCCAGCTCAGGTGTATGTGGCTGGCGCCTTAGTGGCTTGAGCCACAGGCGCCAAACCTAGTTTAAGTACTTTTAATAAGGTGTGAAGCTAAAACTAGAAGTAGATTTGAAAACTAATTTAGAAATCTATATATGAAACACAATTATCAGTGAAACCACCACCATCACCATTAGCTTCGAAAAGCAATTAGCACAAAATCTTGGACCAGTAGGCACCAATTATCTTGGTACTTCATAAAAATGACAGACATATAGAGCATTCAGACATATTATGGAGAAAGCAAATCAACAAAACTACATTCATGATATGGATAATGCTAGAATTAGGAAATACAGGTATAATAACCTAAGTATGCTTAGTAATAACTACTACTGGAGTGGGAGTGGGGGGGGTCCTTGTTCATTATCAGGGGTATCCAACCTGTTTTCTTCTCTGCTGCATATTGGAAGGAGAAAAACTGTCTTGGGCCACACATTAAATACACAAACACAAACAAAAGCCATTTAGCACAAAAAAAGAAAGTTTGTGTATACTTATTGTGATATCCAACACCAAGGATAAGGAAAAAAAATCCTCACAAAATCATGCAGCTTGGCTTAGCACCTGTAGCTCAGCGGCTAAGGTGCCAGCCACATACACCAGAGCTGGCAGGTTTGGGCCTGCCAAACAACAATGACAACTACAACCAAAAAATAGCCAGGCATTGTGGTGGGTGCCTGTAGTCCCAGCTACTTGGGAGGCTGAGGCAAGAGAATCACTTAAGCCCAAGAGTTTGAGGTTGTTGTGAGCTGTGATGCCACGGCACTGAACCGAGGGCAACATAGTGAGATTCTAAAAAAAAAATATATTATGGGGCTCACTGGACCCCCTGCTTGTTGCACTGTATTTTATAGTTATGAAATCTGCCAACAAAAACAAAGAGGAAAAGACAGTCACAGCCATGATTACTACACATTATTGTATAGTAAGTTTTGACAGTTTATGGTGAAATGCTTAGAGAACCCATCATCTCAGAAGTGTGTACTCCTTAATATAAACACATACACAAGAATTCATGTTTAACACAAAAGATAAACTCAAATATTTGTCAGGCAGTCTCAGAAACTTAGAAGATACTGTTCCCCACGTGACAATAATTCACATAGGAAAATATACAACCTTGATTAAATAAATGTCATGAAGCAGGGGCTCTAGCAATGCCTTTGCAAGAAATTTATATATGTCCAGAGTATCGGTCATTTCATAAAAGTATTTTAAGAAAGAGACTTGCAAAAAAACAAATACGCAACAGTAGCTTAACAGAACCTTTTAAGGAACATATAAATTTGGCCAGGCATGGTGTTTCCTGTCCATAATCCTAGCTCTCTGGAAGGCTGAGGTGGGTAAATTGCTTTGAGCTCATAAGTTTGAGACCAGCCTGACCAAGAGTGAGACCCCCATCTCTACTAAAAACAGAAAAAAACCAGCCAGGTGTTGTGGTGGGGCACCTGCAGCCCCAGCTACTTGGGAGGCTAAGCCAAGAGAACAGCTTTAGCCTGAGAGTTTGACGTTGCTGTGAACTATGGTAGCATGGCAACAAAGTAAAACTCTGCTTCAATAAATAAATAAATAAATAAATTCTATCACATTCCCATTTAATAATGCAGATACAGGTTTATTATGCAAGAGGAGTTAGTTAACTGACCAAATCAAACTGAAATATTATAATGAAACATTTTATGGGGGATATTTCAGGAATTCAAGAAATCTTCTATTAAACAATACTAAAAAATGGCATAAAGAGGCATAGTAAGTTTTCTTCAGCCTACTAAGATGTTTATATAATTTTAAAAACCTTTCTGTTGCTTTTTTTTTGAGACAGAGTCTCACTTTGTTGCCCCCGTCAAGAGTGCTGTGCTATCATAGCTCACACCAACCTCAAACTCTTGGGCTAAAGTGATTCTCTTCCCTCAGCCTCCCAAGTAGCTGGGACTACAGGCACCTGCCACAATGGCCGGCTATTTTTAGAGATGAGGTCTCACTCTTGCTCAGGCTAGTCTTGAACCTGTGAGCTCAGGTAATCCACCTTCCTCGGCCTCCCAGAGTGCCACCACACCAGGCCTGTTGCTTTTAATCATGGTGAAAAATAAAAGTTATTCTTTGGGCAAAAAGTCACAACTCCTTAATATTCTACTTCTTGTGAAATTAGTATAGGAGATGATTCTGTCTCATAGGAAGTGACTCTGTAAAGGTAGATTTCCATTAGGTAAGACACATAGTTTCATAAACTTTGATTCTGGGCGGCTGTGGTTCACAGAGTGGCTGTGAGTAGGGCACTGGCCCCATATACCGAGTGCAGGGTTTGAACCCAGTCCACCCAAACTGCAACAAAAATAGCTGGGCCTTATGGCAGGCGCCTGTAGTGCCAGCTACTCAGGAGACTGAAGCAAAGAATCACCTAAGCCCAGGAGTTAAGAGGTTGCTGTGAGCTGTGATGTCACAGTGCTCTACCGAGGTGATAAAGTGAGACGCTGTCTCTTAAAAAAAAAAAATAATAATAATAATAAATAAATAATAACTTTGATTTTCCAGAAGATCTTAATAAGTTGTCTTTAATTTTCCCTTGAATTCTGTGACACTGCTTTTCTGGTTCTTCTGCACTTCTGACTACTCATACAGTTCACAGAACCTTCCTACCTGTTACTTACTCACTTTAGGAAAATCTATGGAATTTTTTTACCACTGCACTCTGTAGCTAAGACATGTCACTTACTGGTTTAAGAGTATAATTATCTCTTTTCTTAATTTTATATATTACTAGTTTCCAGGATAAACAATACACAAAGTTTGTTATTTTGATTAGCGTAACCCAAAGCTTTGAATCGTTTTTAGGCCCAAACCTAAAGACAGGCACCCAAAAGTGCTGACACATTCACTTTTTTTGGAAACAGGGTCTTGCTCTGTCTCCCAAGCTGGGGTGAAGTGGCATGATCATAGCTCACTGCAATCTCCAATTCAAGTAATCCTCTTGAACAGCTGGGACTACAAGTGATACCACCAGGTCTGGGCAATTTTTTAATTTTTTGTAGAGACAGAGGTCCTGAATTCCTAGGCTCAAGCAATCCTCCCACCTTAGCCTCCCAAAATCCTGAGATTATAGGCATAAGCCATCTGATATATATGATAATATCAACCTGATATATTTAATTTCTACAAGCTAAAATATCAGAATTTGGTTATCTCTGGACTACTATAGATAGCTACAGAGTGTTTAATCTTTCACACTTAAGTTCTAAATTGTTTTCACACTAATTTATTCTTATTGTATCAATCTGAACTTAAAGTTTTGACTAAAATGAAACTATCAAATCTCCTTTGTATCATTCTGCATTCTGTGGTAAGCAATCAGTAAACTCTTACCTTGTTTCATCCTTGGGTCTGGAGCCATCTTCATTCTGAGAAGCACCTTTAACATCAAAGTTTAAACAGGAAATGAGTTTCAAGAGAGTAGCTTTCAACCTTTTTTCCTAAACATACTATGTAAGCAAAGTCTTATTAAATCTTTTTAACAAAGACACTGCAACTTAAATTCCAACATGACTTTAAAGGGACAATGTGATAAATGTTCACGGAATTGAAATAAGATTTACCAAAATTTTGTGTAAATGCTTAGTGTAAGAGGTGTTAATTTGTAAAAGTATATTACTTATGCACTCGCACTTCTGCCTTTTTTGAAATATATGTTTGACTAATTTGAACCTAGTGTTTTAGTCATTTTTCATATCCCAAATACCTCATAAAAAAGAAATCTGAAAAATAGTTTGAAGTACAGGAAAGGCACAAATGCATTTCAAAGTGGCCAAAATGAAATCCACCATGTTTCTATTTTCTTCCAACTTCACTAATAGAAAATATTCCTAGAATTCAGCCAGGGTCTTTTTTTCCTCCAAGAGTGGTAGAGGGATGCTGATAGCAACAGGCACACTAACAGCAGTACAGATGGTAAACAGAGAAGGAAAAATGGTAACATGCAGAAACAAGAATGCAAATTCAATAGTCTAGGTTCATTTCATAACAGAACAATAGTACCTGAATATAGTCGTAGTTTCAAACGGTAAAATCTTTACTATATAACATCAGAGAATATTTAGTGGATTAATGCATTAAAAAGACATTGTGCCTTGGCCACGGTATCATACCTAGCAAGGTTGGCAAATGTCTGATTCAGCCTAGAAATAATACATTTTTTTTTTTTTTTTTTGGTTTTTGGCCGGGGCTAGGTTTGAACCCACCACCTCCGGCATATGGGACCGGCACCCTACTCCTTGAGCCACAGGCGCCGCCTGAAATAATACATTTTTAAAATGGTATAGGAAATGGACAATAAAATGTGGTATATCTATGCAAAGGAAAACTATTTGGCAATAAAAAAGAACTATTAAAACATACTATGTTGATAGGGTGGCGCCTGTGGCTCAGTGAGTAGGGTGTCGGCCCCATATGTCGAGGGTGGTGGGTTCAAACCCAGCCCTGGCCGAACTGCAACAAAAAAATAGCCAGGTGTTGTGGCGGGTGCCTGTAGTCCCAGCTGCTTGGGAGGCTGAGGCAAGAGAATCGCATAAGCCCAAGAGTTACAGGTTGCTGTGAGCCGTGTGACATCATGGCACTCTACCCAAGGGCGGTACAGTGAGACTCTGTCTCTACAAAAAAAAAAAAAAGCCATACTATGTCAGCTCTGCGCCTGTGGCTCAAGCAGCTAAGGCGCCAGCCACATACACCCTGAGCTGGCGGGTTCGAATCCGCCCCGGCCTGCCAAACAACAATGACAACTGCAACCAAAAAATAGCTGGGCATTGTGGCAGGTGCCTGCAGTCCCAGCTACTTGGGAGGCTGAAGTAGAATTGCTTGAGCCCAGGAGTTGAAGTTTGCTGTGAACTGTGATGCCACGGTACTCTACCCAGGGGGACAGCTTGAGGCTCTGTCTCAAAAAAATAAATAAATACTATGTCATGGATTAATCTTTTTGAGAACATGCTAAGTGAAAGAAGCTGAACACAAAAAATGTATTTCATTATTTCATTTTTATCAAATGCCCAGAAAAGATAAATTTTTATTTTTATTTAATTATTATTACTTTTTTTTTTGAGACTGTGTCTCACTATGTCACCCTCGGTAGAATGCTGTGGCCGTCACAGCTCATAGCATCCTCAAACTCTTGGATGGGGGTTCTCTTGCCTCAGCTTTCCCAAGTAGCTGGGATTACAGGCGCCCGCCACAATGTGGCTATTTTTTTGTTGCAGTTGTCATTGTTGTTTAGGAGGCCTGGGCCATGTGGCCAGCGTCCTAACCACTGAGCTACAGGCGCCGAGCCAGAAAGACAAATTTTTAGAGATAGAGAATAGTTTAGAGGTTGCCTGGGACTGAAGGAAAGAACAAGATTTCCTGTAAATCAGTGGTTCTCAACCTTCCTAATGCCGCGGCCCTTTAAATACATTTCCTGTGGGTCAAGACCCACAGGTTGAGAACTGCTGCTGTAAATAGACAAGAAGGATTTTTATTGAGTGATACTTGAATCCCTCACTTTAGTTACTAAATCATTTAAGCTGTACACTTGAAACAGGTGAATTTTATGATATATAAAACACAATCAGTAATGCTGTTAAAACTGTAAAAAATATATGGTGCAACAAAATATATTTTGGGTATAAAAGAATAAGTTTCAGTTTTATAAGAATTCTTTCTGGGCTGGACGTGGAGATTCATGCCTATATTCTTAGCACTCTGGAAGCCCAAGATATGTGGACTGTTTGAGCTCGGGAGTTTGAGACCAGCCTGAGCAAAAGTGAGACCCTATTCCTCTAAAAACAGCTGGGCGTTGTGGTCCCAGCAACTTGGGAGCCTAAGACAAGAGGATCACCTGAACTTAGGTGCTTGAGGTTGGAGTGAGTTATGACGCCACGGCACTCTACCAAGGGCAACATACTGAGATTCTGTCTCAAAAAAAAAAATCTTTCTATATAGGATATATTTCCCTAAAATGGCTAATAAATGGGGTATAAGTAAAACTAGAAAATGATACCAGCATAAGTTACTAAAATCAGTCAATTAGTATTCCGTTTTTCTCAAAATTAAGAAAACCAGTTGGAATAATCCATTTAAATCTACAATTACATGCTACTTCTAAAGTTCTCATTTACTACAGTGAAACACAACTACTTCATAGAGCATTTATGAGAATTAAACATGAAAACATACTTAGAACAGTCCCAGGACATATAAGTAGTCTGTAAATATTAGCTGTTATTGTTCCTCTAAATTTACATCTCAATAGGAAAGTCTAAACAAGGGCTAGATTCAAATTTTTATTGAATCTTTTCAATATAAAGTGAAGCCGTAATAGAAATTTATGGCATACGTGATTTAGATTTAATCCTTTTGCTTCCAGAGAATAGATAACAACAACAAAACCTACACAATGAACGTCCATGAAGAGAAGAATAGCAGTATTTTAAGTTTACATTTTTTAAGTGGATTGTCCTTGAAGTACTTACTCCCAGTCCAAATTTCCTTAAGAAAAAAACTTACTAGTTTCTAAATGTACACTTTTTACCCACAGGAAACTGTGCAAGATCTTCAAAGATCTCATCTACTCCTCGGGCTAGTCAAAAGGGACCTCCCGCCCCAAAATATCTAGACCCTAGATAAAGCAATTTAACACAATGTTCCTTTTTGTTGGGTGCCTAGCAATCTCAAAAATTAACAAAAAAGTGAAATGAAGCATGATAGTGCATGCTTGTAGTCCAAGTTACTCAGAAGGCTGAAGTGGAGGGATCACTGGAGCCTAGGACTTTGGGACTGCAGCACTATGATCATGCCTGAAAACAGACCCTATACTCCAGCCTGGGCAACACAGTGAGACCCTATTTCTTAAAATAAATAAATAAATAAATAAATAAATAAAAACAACTGCACTGACACAAGAGTAGGAACAGAAGGCAATAAACACATGTGAAAAAAATAGTGTTATCCTGCAGGCCATTATCAGCTCTGAGATTGATCAGAAAGCCTTGGGGCAAAAGCAAGAGTTGCTGTTTATAGAGTGCTAAACCAGAAACTGCTACTTCAGGCTGGCAAGTGTCTGATCTAGTCTAAAAATATACATGCTGGAAAGGAGCTAAAATGTTCCCAAGTCAGTGGCATAACCTGGCACCTTGCAAAAGCATAATAAATTTTTCTCTGGTGCTAAGAATCTCTAATTTAGGCTCTTAAGATCAAATATAAACTTGCAATCAAAGAAAAGCACACACAAATGAAAACAAGCCTCAATGAAGAAGAGACATAAAATCATCAGTACCCCCAAAATATTTTAGATACTAGAATTAACATATGGAGAAATGTGAAACAAAACTAAGTGCCTATCAAAAGGAAATTAGCAAGTGAGATATGAGAAACTATCAAAAAACTAACATCAGCAATCCCATTCCTAGGTGAAAAATTAAAGAATATGTCCATACAAAAATGTTTATAGCAGCATTACAATTCATAATAGTCAAAAGGAAATAAGCCAAATGTCTATCAATGGATGAATCGTGGCACATACACCCCCCACAGGAATATTATTCAGCCATTAAAAGGAAGTACTAATACATGCTACAACTTCAAAGAATCTCAAAAACATTACACCAAGAATCCTGTCACAAAAAGTCATGATTCTTTTATATGCTAAATAAGCAAATCCATAGAGACAGAAAGCATTAGAGGAGGGAGGAATGGGGTGTTGCTCTAAGGTGACAAAAGTCTTGAAACTAGAAAGATGATGGATGCAGTTTTATGCACACACTACATGCCACCAAACTGTACACTTTATAACTATTAATTGTATGTTATGTAAATTTTGCCTCAATTTTGAAAATCCTAACAAAAAAGGAGCATATCTGAAGAAATAAATGTTGTAATGCTGAAAATGCATTTATCATTATACCGCAGCAATTCCATTCCCGAGTAACTATCTTATATAGATCCTTGATACCAATAAACAGATGCAAAAATGTTCAATATGTCACTTCATTAATGGAAAAAACTAGATGTAACCTAAGTGTCCTTTAACATAGAAATGGATAACAACTCTGTTATGTCAGCAGTATATAGCAATAAAAATAAATGAGCTATATATACAATAATATGAATAAATCTTAAAAGACAGCACTAGTATTTTCACAGAACTTAAGCACAACTAATATACTTTGTATATATCACACACAATAAAAATGTTAAAAGACCATGGGAATAATTCAAAATTTGGACTAGTGATTATCTCTAGAGGAAAGATAAGGAATGACATAGAAAGAAAAACATAGGTGAATGTGATATTATTATTAATGTTCTCATTCTTAAGCTGTGTGGTAGCTTCCTGAGTGTTCTTTTATGCTGCTTTATATAGTTTTTTTTTTTTTTTTTTTTTGAGACAGAGTTTCACTCTGCTGTCTTGGGCAGAGTGCCATAGTGTCATAGCTCAGAGCAACCTCAAAGCCTTGGGCTCAAACTATCCTCTTGCCTCAGCCTCCTGAGTAGCTGCGACTATAGGCACCCACCAAAACGCCTAGCTAATTTTTCTATTTCGAGTAGAGACAGGGTCTTGCTCTTGCTTAGACTGGTTTCAAAGTCCTGAACTCAAGCATCCACCTGACTCAGCCTGCCAGAGTGCTGTGATTACAAGCATGAGCCACTGCCCCCAGTGTGTACTGATTTATAGCTTACATGTATTAAATATGAGAATAAATCAAAGTGCTTTGTAAATTATAAAAATTAATGAATATTGCAAAGTCTTTGCTGAAATCAACAATGACCATATCACAGCCTTAATATTCTGATTTTTAAAGGAGCACTTGTAAACTAAAACACAAAGGAGTGTGGGAAAGGAATTACTGGTTTGGGGGGAAAGTAATATTCTGAGCATATATAAAAGAAAGCTCAAATGTAAGTTTTCTAAAATACTATTATAGCAAGTTTCTCTCCATAAAACAATTAGTGTCCAGACCAGTTGAAATCTACTAATTCCAAATATTTGGTAAAGCAAAAAATTTAGCATTTGGGAGACAGACTTCGTCTAAAAAAAAAAAAAAAGCCAAAAAAATTTAGGCTGATTCCTTAGAATTATATTGGTAAGAAACATCACCAATATGTTCACACATGAAAATGGTCATTTACCCTAAAATTAAATGGAACCACAAAAACTAGAGTTTGATGCAACAAAGTTCAAAAGGAGTAAGTTAGTTCTGTAGACTACAAAAGTAAACCTACCCTAAATAACAAATTAACTAAAGGTTTCTTCCCAGAAAAGCAAATTCATTCTATACTTAAGGATGGAAAATACCAGGGCAAATTATGTAGTTACTTCCTAAACTAGAGAAATCAGAAAAAATATCAAAGAAAACATTACAACTAACACTGTAAGATATAAAGCTTACTAGGGGAAAAAGGATATAAAGCTTGCTACTTTTTGTATTTTTAAAAAACAGCTGTCTTATTTGTGTCCATTTTTTAATTGTTTTAGGCAGATACAGAAATGCATATTTAGTCCCTATTATTCTACCTTTGATAAATACATTAGTCCTAATGATGTTTTACAATATAATTTTTTGGTAAGTATTTTTTTTTCTTTTTAAGAAACAGTTTCTTAAACTCTGTCACCCAAGCTGGAATACAGTGGCACCCTCACAGCTCAGTGTAGTCTCCAACTTCTGGGCTCAAATGATTCCCCTGCCCCAGTCTCCTCAGAAGCTAGGACTATAGGAGCAAACCCTGACACTTGGCTAATTTTTATTTGTAGAGATATGGGATCTGACTATGTTGCCCAGGCTGGTCTTTTTTTTTTTTTTTCCCTAAGAGACAGAGTCTCACTTTGTCGCCCTCGATAGAGTGCCATGGCATCAAGCTCACAGCAACCTCCAGCTCTTGGGCTTAGGTGATTCTCTTGCCTCAGCCTTCCGAGTAGCTGAGACTACAGGTGCCTGCCATAACACCCAGCTATTTTTTTGTTGTAGTTTGGCCGGGCCAGGTTTGAACCCACCACCCTTGGTATATGGAGCCAGCGCCCTACTCACTGAGCCACAGGCACCGCACGCCCAGGCTGGTCTTACACTCTTAGCCTCAAACAATCCTCTTCCCTCAGCCTCCCAAACTGCTGGGATTACAGGCATGTGCAGGCGTGTGCCACCACCCCTGGCCTACACTAGTTTTTAAATAAAGCTTGAAGAAAATGGGAAGAAAAAATGCTGAGTATATTTGTTTCACTTGAAAAACATTTACTTATTTAACTGCCATTTATAGAAAATGTATTTACCAAAAAGAATTAAAAATCTGTTTGTAAGAATAGTATACAACTTCCTTATGCATTCTTGCAGTTACTTATGGTCAATCCTGATCTAAAAACAAGTGAGTATCGTACAATAAGGTATTTCATATTCACATACCTTTAACTGCAGTATATAATTTTTTATTATTATTGTTATTAATCTCTTACTGTGCCTAATTTTATCTTAGGTATGTATATACAGGGGGAAAAAAATAGTATATATTGAGTTCAGTAGTATCTCTGGTTCGTATCTCTGGTTCACTGAGGGGTCCTGGAATGCATTCCCTGTGGTTAAAACTACCACACCAAAAGAGATCATGCTGTCTAATCCAGAAAATCCAAACTTCATAGCACAGGCATACCTCACTTTACTGAGCTTCACAGATAATACATTTGGTGACAAAATGAAGGTTTGTGGCAACCTTGTATTGAGCAAGTAGATTGGAACCATTTTCCCAAAAGCATGAGCTTAATTCGCATCTCTGTGTCTTTTTTTTTTTTTTTAATTTTCTTGTAGAGACAGAGTTTCACCTTATGGCCCTCGGTAGAGTGCCATGGCATCACACAGCTCACAGCAACCTCCAACTCCTGGGCTTAAGCGATTCTCTTGCCTCAGCCTCCCGAGTAGCCGGGACTACAGGCGCCCGCCACAACGCCCGGCTATTTTTTTTGTTGCAGTTTGTCCTGGGCCGGGTCCGAACCTGCCACCCTCGGTATATGGGGCCGGCGCCTTACCGACTGAGCCACAGGCGTCGCCCGCACATCTCTGTGTCTTATGTTGGTAACTCTCACACAATTTCAAACTTTTCCATTATTGTTATATCTGTTGTTATGATGTGTGATCAGTGATCTATAAGCTTACCATTATCATTGTTTTGGGGTGCCACGAACCACACCCATATTAGTGAATTTAACTTATAAACATGTGTGTTCTGGCTGTTCACTCACTGGCTATTCCCTCTTCTTTTTCCTCTCCATGAGGTTGTGGACATACCAAATACCCTGACTTGATCACTACATGTTCTATGCATGTAACAAAATATTACATGTACCCCAAAAATACAGAAGGGAAGGCAGGAAAAGAAGGAAGACAAGGATATAGGTTTTAGGAAGTAGAACCAACCTAGGAAAGAAGCAAAAAGAAGTCTCAAGAAAGATGACAGCTATGTGTGGATTTAGAGAGACTGAAAAAAAAGTGCTCCAGGAGATCAGCAAACCTCATAAAGATTCTGACATGTTTTCACTATGTTAAAAAAAGTTTAGCCATCTTTACATTACTGTTCGCAAGTCTGGTAGAATTAATGATACTGATAAGAAAATTTGATAACCAAAAAAAGAGGCAATTATTAATTCCAAGAACATAAATTATATAAGAAAGGAAATGTATGACTAATTGATCCAAAAGTAAACTACATCTTTAAAGTCCTAATAAGGTAACATGAAACACTGATTTAATTTTTTAAATGTTGTGATATAACAACATTGGGAGGCTGAGGCAAGAGAATCGCCTAAGCCCAAGAGCTGGAGGTTGCTGAGCTGAACCACAATGGCACTCTATCAAGAGTGAAACTCTATCTCTAAAAAAATAAAAATAAAAAATAAAAAAATACAAGGGCAGCACCTGTGGCTCAAAGGAGGAGGGCGGGTTCAAACCCAGTCCTGGCCAAAAACTGCAAAAATAAATAAATAAATAAATAAATCTGTTGAAGTAAAATCTACTCCTGGTAGAGATGCTAGAAATACTGCAAAATAACAACAAAAACAAACATAGCAGCTAAAGAGTAGCACAGTAAGAGGATTAAATCCAATTTTAAAAGAAATTTATAATGTGGGTAAAATGCTATCAAATGCTATCACACACAGCTGGCTGCCTGTAGCTCAGTGGTTAGGGCGCCAGCCACATGCACTGGGGCTGGTGTGTTCAAACCTGACCTGGGCCTACTAAATGACAACAAAAATAGCCGGGCACCTGTAATCCCAGCTACTAGGGAGGCTGAGGCAAGAGATTCACTTAAGCCCAAGAGTTTGCTGTGAACTATGAAGACATGCCACTCTACAAAGGGCAACAAAGTGAGACTGTCTCAATTAAAAAAGAAAAAATAGTATCACACACTACAGAGAAAAAGCTTTTGTGAAGGAAGTGTCAAATCAATGTAACAAAGTTACAACAATAAAGTTCATTGTTCTTATTTTAAGAAATTGCCCATGGCCACCACAACCTTGAGCAACCACTACCCTGATCAGTGAACAGCTATCAATATCAAGGCAAGACCCTCAACTAGCAAAAATGATGATAATTTGCTAAAGACTCAGGTGATTATTAGAATTTATTTGCAATAAAGTATTTTTAAACTAACGTATGTACATTTTGTTAGATATAATGCTATAGCACACTTAACAGTTTATAGTGTGGTGTAAACATAGTATGTATTTGGAAACCAACAAATTTGTGTGACTTACTTCATGGTGATATTTGCTTTATTATCTATTTATTTACTTTGAGACAGTCTCAAGCTGTCACCCTGGGTAGAGTGCCATGACATCACAGCTCACAGCAACCTCAAACTCTTGGGCTTAAGCGATTCTCTTGCCTCAGCCTCCCAATTAGCTGGACTATAGGCGCCCGCCACAACGTCCAGCTATTTTTTGGTTGTAGTTGTCATTGTTGTTTGGCAGGCCTGGGCTGGATTCGAACCCACCAGCTCCGGTGTACATGGCTGGCACCCTAGCCACTGAGCTACAGGCGTTGAGCTAGATATTTGCACAGTTAAAGGATTAAATCCAATTTTGAAAGTTTATACTGTGGATAAAATGCTGTCAAATTCTTGGAACCTGAAAAATCTCCAAGGTATACCTGTATATCTATATACGTAACAAGGCTAGGCGCGGTGGATCACAACTATAATCTCAGAATGCTGTGAGGCCAAAGTGGGAGTATCACTTTAGCTCAGGAGTTTGAGACCAGCCTAAACAATACAGCTAGACCCCCATCTCTATAAAAAAATCTTAAAATTAGCTGGGTTTGGTGGCAAATGCCTATAATTCTAGCTATTCAGGGGGCTGAGCCAGGAGGATCACCTGAGAATGTGAGGCTGCAGTGAGCTATGATGATACCACAATGCTCTAGCCCAGGCAATAGAGCAAGACACGGTCTAAATAACTAAATGGCAAGCTATTATTTGGTGACTTTTAATATCAAAACTCAGAGATTTCATTTTATAAACTTTTTGTTTGTTTGTTTGAGACAGAGTCTTACTTTGTTGCCCTCGGTAGAGCGTGGAGGCATCACAGCTCACAGCAACTTCAAACTCTTGAGCTTCAGCAATTCTCTTGCCTCAGCCTCCCAAGTAGCTAGGACTACAGGTGCCTGCCACAACGCCCGGCTATATGAACATTCTGTTTATAAATAAATTGAGGCCAGCTATGAATCTCCTACCAGTAATTTTACCACTTTGGGTGGCTGAGGTGGGGGGAGGGGGGTCACTTGTAATCAGGAGTTCAAGTCCAGCTTGGGCAACATGATGACACATCCATCTCCACAAAAAACAGAAGGAATTAGCTGAGCATAATGACACATACCTGTAGTCCTAGCTATTTAGGAGGCTGACCTAGGAATACCCCTTGATCTTAAGAGTCTGAGGTTGCAACGAGGTATGACCATGCCACTACACTCTAGCATTGGTGACAGAATAATATTTTGTCTCAAAAATAAATAAGTAAACTAAGAACACTAAGGTCTATAAGAACAGATTTCTTTTAAGAATCACCTATATATACTTTCACAAACAACAAATGAATGAAAATGGTCAGGAAAAAGAAACTAAAGACATGTAATATTGGAAAAAATACAGTAGAACCTCAGTCGGTAAGGCGCCGGCCCCATATACCGAGGGTGGCGGGTTCAAACCCGGCCCCGGCCAAACTGCAACCAAAAAATAGCCGGGCGTTGTGGCAGGCGCCTGTAGTCCCAGCTACTGGGGAGGCTGAGGCAAGAGAATCGCTTAAGCCCAGGAGTTGGAGGTTGCTGTGAGCTGTGTGAGGCCACGGCACTCTACTGAGGGCCATAAAGTGAGACTCTGTCTCTACAAAAAAAAAAAAAAATACAGTAGAACCTTTGTATGTTGACCTCAAAGAGACTGTAAGAAACTGGTCAAAATACAGAAGTGGTCAACATAAGGAACAAGGCCTACTGTACCGATAAGTCCATAGACTGCATTATGAAAATTAGGTCAACTTAAGGAAGTGGATTGAGGGGGGAAGATGGTCAACTATGGAGTTTCTACTGTATTAAACTATAAAAGCAATTTTCTCCGTAGGTTGTTTTTTTTTTTTCTTTTAAGTAAAGAGAGTCTCAGTCTTGCTTAGGCTGGTCTCAAACTACTGAGCTCAAGCAATCCTACAGCTTCGTCCTTCCAGAGTTGCCTGGCCATTTCTTATGCAATTAAATGATGCCTAGGTGCTGGAAATTATAGTCAAAAGTTACAGACATGGAGCAAAGAACAAGTGGAGTTCCCACTATACATGGCTGAAAGTTGAACTGGTTTTGTTTACTTACAACTCATAATCTGATTTAGAGTTCCTAAGGCATTATAAGTAATAGAGTATTGGAAAGAAATGACAACATTAACAAGTATGAGTAGAAACGGTTCCTAGTTAATGTATAGGTTGGTTGCCGTAACAACCAGCAGCAGAGTTCATTGGTTATGGCCTCCAACTTTAACAAGGGTAACATGACATAGAGTGCCCAGTGAAAAAGCATGAGTCTTAATCCTGAGCTTACTGAAGAGCAGAAACAGGAAATCCAGGAAGCTTTTGATCTCTGATGCTGATGGAACTGGGACCATAGATGTTAAGGAAGTTAAGGTGGCAATGAGTGCCCTGGGCTTTGAACCCAAGAAAGAAGAAATGAAGAAGACGATAAGTGAAAATGATAAGGAACAGGGAAAATGAATTTTAGTGATTTTTTTGACCATAATGACTCAGAAAATGTCTGAGAAAGATACCAAAGAAGAAATCCTGAAGGCTTTCAAGCTCTTTGATGATGATGAAACTGGGACGATATCATTCAAAAACCTGAAACACGTGGCCAAAGAGTTGGGCGAGAACCTGACTGATAAGGAGCTGCAGGAAATGATTGATGAAGCTGACCGAGATGAAGACGGTGAAGTCAATGAGCAGGAGTTCCTGCGCATCATGAAGACCAGCCTGTACTGAGACCGGAGTCTTCTACTGCAAGCACATGCAGTGACAGTAGTGCCTGCCATTATGTGAGATTGAGCTTTTGAGAACCCAAACTATTTTTCCCTCACTGACCTCCCTGTATAAGTTTAGTAGTGACCTTGACTTTGTGATTTTAGATTTTTTTGGAAGTGTTCTTTGATATTACAGTTTCTTGTAAAATGACATGCTGGTTAATTTTCAAACATAAAACAAGAGCACATTAGAGTGGAGAAGGGGTCTTAGGCTTTGAGCACCTGCCATTTCGCCTCGTATTGTTTCATTCTTTCCTTGCATTCCCATCTATATGGAAACACAGAATGACTTCTTAGACCAGCACACATTGTACCTGTGTCACCACAAGCAGTGGTCATTCTTCAGTAGTTCCAGTTTTTAGTTGACACCTGAATGTAGTTTTCTCTCTTACAAAACTGAGTGGACTCTAGCACTGGTATTTGGATGTGTTTTACTGCTGTTTTGTTTTAACAATAAAACCTTTCTTAGTAAAAACAAACAAAAAAAAAAACGAATAAGTATGCTTCGATTCTAACTGTTTCATACTAATTTGTATGGTACTAGAAATACTATTTAAACTCTCAGTCTCACGTCCCTTATCTGCAAAATGCAGGTAACACTTTACAAAGTTGTGACTATTAAAGGAAAATGCATGTAAATACACCAACACAGTGCTTGCCAGATGGTAAGCACTCAACAAACTAGAGCTACTGCATCTGACAACTCCAACCCTAAAATCCACTGTGACTTTCCATTAAAACCTCTCTTTACTTCAAATAATTAGATTAAATTCTACAATTATTTTCCTACTTGAGTGGAAAACTGGTGACACAGAAATGCTGAAATATGAAGACCAACTTTACTTTTGTAAACTATTAAATATTTTGCATCAGTAAGTTTCAACTTTTGGAAGAAGAACTTAGGAAGGCATAAGTACTAAGATTTATGATAGTTTGGCAATGTAATTTAACTTTCCAGACTTACTTTCTTTTTTTTTTTTTAAAGACAGAGTCTCACTTTGTCGCCCTTGGTAGAGTGCCGTGGCATCACAGCTCACAGCAACCTCCAGCTCTTGGGCTTAGGCGATTCTCTTGCCTCAGTCTCCCAAATATCTGGGACTACAGGCACTTGCCACAATGCCCAGCTTATTTTTTTGTCACAGTTTGGCTGGGGCCGGGTTGGAACCCACCACCCTCGGTATATGGGGCCGGCGCCCTACTCACTAAGCCACAGGTGCTGCCCTAACTTTCCAGACTTTCAATTTATATATAGAAAAATGTGACTATTATGTAGAGTTCTTGTGGATAAGTAGTCAATTAAGGGGTCAACTCTGAAGCACTATACCAATTTCAGAAATTTCTCTCCACCCTCACTAGCCCCAAGGAACCAATCTGGAAGATATACCAGGACACTCTTGAGGGTCCTGCTGTTTTAAAAAGTCATTAATTAAAGAGGAAGTAGGAAGTCTTCCAACAACGTAGAAAATGAAGAATAGTTCCTAACACCTACAAGATATTTTATAATGCAGTTTCTATGTAAATCCATAGAACTCTGTCAAACTGATAAAGGAATACATTAAAATCTATTCTTTCTTTGTCCTGGGCCCTAAAATCTATGTTTAAAGTGTAAATATACTTATCATATTAGTGTAAATTAATTAGTGTAAATTAAAGTATAAATATACTTATTGTATTAGTGATGGAAAATAACTATGGGAATATAGTAGGAAGATGTTTTATTACATACAGTAGCTGTGCAGCCACTAACTCATGTGCCACCAGACAATTTTTTTTATTTTTGGTGACAAGGTCTTGCTCACTTGTGTAGGTTAGAATGCAGTGATGTCATCATAGCTTCACAACTCACTGCAACCTCAAAATTTCTGGGCTCAAGTAATTGTTCTGCCTCAAGCCTCCTGAGTAGCTGGGACTATATGCACATGCCACACTGCCTGGGTAATTTTTCTATTTTTGTTGTAGGAGTGAAACCTCTCTATTATTTCTCAGGCTAATCTCAAACTCCTGGCCTGAAGTGATCCTCCCACTTCAGCCTCCCAAAGTGTGAAAATTACAGGAGTGAGCCAGAAACCTCTTTCAATCTCAACTCATGTTTATTCCCCTTTAACACAGACTAGTAAATCATAAATTGTAAGATATACTGGCACACATGTAATGAATTGATTTGTCAAAAGATCTCTCTGTAAGTATGGCCCACAGAAATAAAAGAAGTAAAGGGAAAGAATTTCAGCTTGTATTGGATATCTGATATGGTACTAAGGATTTAGAGTCACATTTATACTCAACCAGATACTGCTACATATGACAAACCATGTCTGCCACTGACAGTGGAAGAGGTGTGGCATCTACCATGTCATATTAATTGCCATTCTTGGTTGACAGATTTATTGATTCATACATTAATTTGTTACGCATCATGCCAACTGTGATTCAACTTCTACTTTGCTACTCTTGTTTCTCACTTATCTGGCTAGTTTTTCAACTCACATAAAAATAGAAGTTTTTTTGTTCACAGAAACAATGCACTAAAAAGTAAATGTTAAAAACGATCAATGTCGGGCGGCACCTGTGGCTCAGTGAGTAGGGCGCTGGCGGGTTCAAACCCAGCCCTGGCCAAACTGCAACAACAAAAAAAAATAGCCGGGCATTGTGGTGGGCGCCTGTAGTCCCAGCTGCTCAGGAGGCTGAGGCAAGAGAATCGCGTAAGCCCAAGAGTTGGAGGTTGCTGTGAGCCGTGTGACGCCACGGCACTCTACCCAAGGGCAGTACAGTGAGACTCTGTCTCTACAAAAAAAAAAAAAGATCAATGTCTTCTAGAAGCTAAAGAGGCAAAAAAGAGAGAAAAAAAAATCAATGTCTGTTTTTTAAAAAGGAAAAAATTATTTCCTTCATCTGAAACAGAATTAAAACATTAATACATATAGTATACTATAGTTGCTATGTTATATAAGAAGAATGATTTAAAAACTTATAAAAAGGATCACTTACTTTCTGAACATGTAGTTTCACCATTAGTAACAACTTCAGACTCTAACTGTAGCCCATCAAGGCAAATTGACAAGTCTCCCATTGTTTCTGTCGGCTCTTTGTCACCTACAAGCTGCAAAGTCACAACTACTTCTTCAACTGGAAGAAAATAAAATTACAGGAAAAAATGGTCATTGCTTTTTTCCTTTAAGCCATCTTAACTGCTAAAAATCTACTGTCAGAAAAAAACATAAATACAAAAGAGCCTCCGTAGTTGATCACCTCCCTACGTTGACCACCTCCATTAGGTGACCTAATTTTCATAGACTAGACATGCACCATATATATGTATCAGTACATCAGGCCTAGTTCCTTATGTTGACCACCTCCATATGGTGACCAGTTTGTTACAGTCCCTTGTGTGATTAACTTAAAAAGGTTCTACAGGGCGGCGCCTGTGGCTCAGTGAGCAGGGCGCCGGCCCCATATACCGAGGGTGGCGGGTTCAAACCCAGCCCTGGCCAAATGCAACAAAAAAATAGCCAGGCGTTGTGGTGGGCACCTATAGTCCCAGCTACTCGGGAGGCTGAGGCAGGAGAATCGCCTAAGCCCAGGAGTTGGAGGTTGCTGTAAGCTGTGTGACGCCACGGCACTCTACCGAGGGCAATAAAGTGAAACTCTGTCTGTACAAAAAAAAAAGAAAAAAAAAAGAGGTTCTACAGTATATGTATATATAAATTATTTTACTATACTTCACCCAAGATTTGAGTCTTTTTGACACCAGAACATTTTAAGTGAATGAAATTTGCTAATGTTAATATCTACAATACAAAATTTTAAATATCTCAATCATTTATTATATTTATTGTCTTTGTTAAGACCACAGCATACAATGGGCCAGCATGACAACAAAGGTTATTTAGCAATATACACTTGCATTGTATTGAGTGAAAATATAATTTAAGAATGGATTGTATCTGATAAACCCTAAATGAGAAAGAAAATTCTTAGATATTTTAGACAGACTAGGGGTAGAAAAATATGTTTTAAAATTATGATATATTAATTAGAACAAGAAACTTAGAAATTTTTAACATATCTATATTAAATATATAGATAAACATGTTCAGGGATGTCCACCCTTTTCTCTTCTCTGCTGCAAATTGGAAGAAGAGTTGTCTTGGGCCACACGTTAAATACACAAACACTAACAAAACCTGATTAGCAAAAAAAAGATCCGTGTATACTTTTCATGATACAGATAAACAAAAAAAGTCATTGTGGAAAGGGTTCAAGATTCTTCTCTCCATTCATCTTACAGCCAAGTTAACATAAAAATCTGAGTGAACATGAATCATGCATGTCTGACACGTGAATTTCTTCCAGAAAAAACAAATAACTAGGAGCAATTTCTATTACTCTTACATACATACGTTTCATATTGTTTGACTTTAAAGTTTCATAAATATCTAATGCAGCAGTTCCCAATAAAACATCGGATTTCAGTGTTTGGTGACTCCACACTCGAAAATGTAATTTACTCACGGGGGTAACAATCCTAAAAGTAAAAATGGGAAAAAAAGTATTATTTTCATCAAATATCACAATAGGATCCTAAACAAATTACAATTATGTTTTAATGTCTCAGGTTTTCTCACTGCAACCCTTACAGTTAACTGAACAATCAATATTGGCCAATGTTCTGTACTCTTATGAAAACTTTGTCTGAATATTACTTGTTTATATGGTCATGTTCATTTGTGGTTGAACTCTAGGGCCAACTTCATACAAGTATTGTCAACAAAAGTAAAACTGCTCATCATGCAACCAACTAGTGGAAAACTAGTTTTACTTTAGCAGTGTGAAAGTGAATTTACAAATTAAATTCTTATTTTATATCAGGTAATTTACTGAGTTTGAGGTTATTTCATTTAATCTTCAGGGCAACCCTATGAAATGGGAATTATCACTCCCATCCTCACATATAGAAACTAATATTCAGTGAGATAAAGCAAATTTCACTAGGTCACATAGCCAGTAAGTAGCAGAACTATAACTTGAATGAAAGCCTGTTATTAAAATTTATATCAAAAGTTCTTCAGTCAGCTATAAAATGATCTGAGGATATCACACTACCAGAGGCAAAGTACACAGGACTAACTATCACACAAATATAGACTCACTCATACCTGATTAAATGCCCATGAAGAATGCTTTCTATAATGGTATTTTCCAAAGCAAACTGGGAAATGTAAATTTGCAATAAACATATAAACTATTCTGGAGTCAAAGACTAGAACAATAGGAACACTAACTATATAACCTAGCATAGTCCTATGGTCCAATGTTATGGAGACAAATTCCAGGAATGTTTGAATCTCTCTAGGCCTCATTATCTCTGAAGTATGATCAAATTTTGGAGTTCAAAGAAATATCTTTCATATGCACTTTTGTAAGATGCACCGTAGGTGTGGTCCCACCAATTACTCTCCTTCTACCCATCCTCCCGCTCCCCTCCCTCCTTCTTGGGTTATAACTGGGTTATAGCTTTCATAAGAAAGCTATAAATTGGTTTCATACAATTTATACTGGATAACTTTTTCTTCCATTCTTGAGATACTTTGCTAAGATTATGTTCTAGCTCTAACCATGTAAACATGTAGGAGGTAAAGTCTCCATCTTTCTTTAAGGCTGCATAATATTCCATGGTGCATATATACCACAATTTATTAATCCATTTGTGGGTTGATGGGCACTTGGGCTTCTTCCATGACTTAGCAATTATGAATTGGGCTGCAAAAAAACATTCTGCAAAAAAACATTCTGGTACATATATCTTTGTTATAATGTGACTTTTGGTCTTCTGGATATATACCTAGTACAGGAACTGTAGGATCGAATGGTAGGTCTGTTTTTATATCTCTAAGTGTTCTCCAAACATCTTTCCAAAAGCAACATATTAGTTTGCATTCCCATTAGCAGTGTAGAAGTGTTCCCTTTTCTCCACATCCACACCAACATCTCTGGTTTTGGGATTTTGTGATGTGGGCTACTCTTACTGGAGTTAGATGATACTGCAAAGTAGTTTTGATTTGCCTTTCTCTGACGATTAAGGATGATGAGCATTTTTGCATATGTCTATAGGCCATGCGCCTGTCTTCTTCAGAGAAGTTTCTCTCCAAGTCCCTTCCCACCCTGAGATGGGATCACTTGTTCTTTTCTTGCTAATACATTTGAGTTCTCTATGGATTCTGGTTATTAAACCTTTGTCGGAAACATAACCTGCAAATACCTTCTCCCATTCTGAGGTATACAATATAAATGTCTTAACATAATAACTAAGAAAATGCTGTTAAGGCTATATTAACCAGTTTGATGAAAACATTTCAAATTGTATATAAAACCAGCACATTGTACCCCACGATTGCATTAATGTACACAGTTATAATTTAATAAAAAAAAATTTAAAAAAAAAGAACTATCTTCCTCCTTAGAAGTCTACCTGTGCGTAGGAAAAAGAAAGAAAAGAGAAAAAAGAAGTCTACCTGTGCACCTATTAACCTCATCACCCTATTTCTACCACCATTTTAACAATAGGTAGTTTAAATAAACTACAATTTTTCCAATTCCACAGTGCCCCTCTTATTTGGAGGTAAAATATATTTTTTCTGTTTTCAAAATTCTCAGCTGCTACTTTCAGGGGAGCACATAGGAATCATAACGGGGAAGAAATGAAAGATATAAATTTAACTTAACTTTTTTAACATGGAAGAGGTGACATAGAGTATAATGCAAAGATTGTCTTTGTTTAATTAATTATTTATTTATTTTTTGCAGTTTTTGGCCATGGCTGGGTTTGAATCCAGCACCCTACTCCTTTGAGTCACAGGCGCCACACGTCTTTGTTTAATTATTTCATTCAATTCTAGAAAGCAGTCTGCAAAGCCTGCTACTTAATAACAGAAGTTGTGTTAAAATTGCAGGCCAGTCTGCTGCAACATAAAAACTCAGAACAGCTTGACTTGTAAGTACTCTGAACACCCGGGCTAAACAAACAGCCTATCCTATGGAACTATCAGTAGTTCATTTATTAGGAATAAATACAATCCACATAATCACATTATATGAAAAGAAGAGCTTTTTTTTAGTCACTAGTTTATTCCTCTAATGTAAAAAAAAAAAAAAAAAAAAATCCAAAAATTCCGAGTTTCTTTTTTCTTAATTTTTAAATCATTAAGGATTACATTAATAGCTTAAGAGCCTCAAAGTGCTTATCAAGGCAGTGCCCAAAGCTCAGTGGGTAGGGCACCGCCCACATACACTCAGGCTGGCCAGTTTGAACCCGGTCCCGGCCAGCTAAAGCAACAATGACAAATGCGACATCACCACCACAAAAAATAGCCAGGCATTGTGGCTGGTGCCTGGACTCCCAGCTACTTGGGAGGCTGAGGCAAGAGAATTACTTAAGCCCAAGAGTTTGAGGTTGCTGTGAGCTGTGATATAGCACTCTACTGAGGGCGACAGACTAAGACTCTGTCTCAAAAAAAAAAAAAAAAAAGCCCAAAGTGCTTATCAAGTGAGCACTGACAGCAATTGGTGAAAATCAGATGAGCATTCAATCTATTACTCAGATGAGTATGTCTGGCCATTATGGAGACCTTTTACAGATTTCACTTGTTTTCTATTTTTATTTTTTTATTGTTGGGGATTCAGTGAGGGTACACGGAACCAGCTTACATTGATTGCTTTTGTTAGATAAGGACCCTCTTATATTTGCATCCTGCCCCCAAAAGGTATACCTTGTTTTTTAAAATTTGTAATCATATAGTATTTAATTCAGATTCAAACTCAATCTATAATGGACACTAAATATAAATAAAAACAGAAAGCCTAAGAAACATTAATGTTGAAATAAACAAGGACCATCAGAACAGTAATTCTGCAAAGAAACTTCACAATGATCTTCAATAAATTTTTAAATTTCATTCATTCAGAATCATCATAAAACATATCAAGATGCTCCTAGAACTTCAAAAATTCAGATTAAAGATATAAGTATATATATATCAATTAATTTTGTCATTTATTAGAAATAAATATAATCCACATAAGCACGTTATATGAAAAGAAGAGCTTACAGTTTCAAATGTCTCATCTTACCACTTAGGAAAAAAGCTCTTTTTCAGTCACTCGTTTATTCCTCTACGGTAAAAAAAAATTCAAAAATTCCAAGAAAGCAAGTTTGTCTATATTTGATGTGGTAACAACTAGTTACGTTTTCATCTACATTTTAAGTCCCCAAATCAAATATACCATATTATTTTAAAATACATTTGCTGATAAATCCTGCTTTTTCTTCTGTTTTAATTTAAAAAGTTAAAAATTAACCTTCAATGGGCATCCACAGTCTTAGTATGTCATAATAACACTAAAAACTTTGTCAGTAAGTATTGAAATTAAGCTGTATCTTACTACTATGAATCTATACAAAACGTAAAGCTACCAACATATAAAGATATGCACATGGATGTATACTGCAACACTAATAGTAAAACATTAGAAATCAACTAACCAATTAACAGGGAACTGTTAAATTATAATCCATCCATATTAATGAATATTATATAACTATATAAAGGATGTTAGAGCTATATTTACTCAGCTAAAACAGTAACTATAAGCATTAAGCACAAAAACAAAATTACAGAATAAAATGTACAGTATAATTTTCTTTTCTTTTTTTGTTTTTTATTGTTGGAGATTCATTGAGGGTATAATAAGCCAGGTTACACTGATTGCATTTGTTAGGTAAAGTCCCTCTTGCAATCATGTCTTGCCCCCAGAAGGTGTGGCACACACCAAAGCCCCACCCCTCTCCCTCCTTCCCTGTGTTAGGCTCGGTGCTTGTAGCTCACTGGCTAGCACGCCAGGCACATACACCAGAACTGGCAGGTTTGAACCCAGCCAGGGCCCACCAAACAACAATGACAACTATAACAAAAAAAAAAAAAAAAAAAAAATAGCCGGGCGTTGTGGTAGGCACCTATAGTCCCAGTTACTTGGGAGGCTGAGGCAAGAGAATCACTTAAGCCCAAGAGTTTCAGGTTGCTGTGAGCTGTAATACCATGGCACTCCACCAAGGGTGACACAGTGAGACTCTGTCTCAAAGGCAAGAAAAAAGAAAGGGAAATATCTGGAGACAAACAAAAAGCCTCGAGGAAGGCATCTAGAAAAAGAGAGAGGGAAAGGAGGAGGAAAAAAAAGTGAGAAACATTTTTTTTTTTGAGACAGAGTCTCAAGCTATTGCCCTCGGTAGAGTGTCATGGCATCACAGCTCACAGCAACATCAAACTCTTGGGCCTAAGTGATTCTCTTGCCTCAGCCTCCCAAGTAGCTGGGACTACAGGCACCCACCATAACACACAGCTATTTTTTGAATGTAGTTGTCATTGTTTGGCGGACCTGGGCTGGATTCGAACCCACCAGCTCCAGTGTATGTGGCTGGCACCCTAGTCGCTTGAGCTACAGGTGCCAAGCCAAAAGTGAGAAACATTCTTAAAAGCTACACTTCCACTCACCTACTAAACAAAACATACTATAGAAAATACCTTTGAACTTACACTGTAAGGGGTTGCTTCCATTTGGGACTGTTCGTATTGTTGCATTTTTCTGTCTTCTTTGACTGTCCATCTACTGTGACTTCTACATAAGGACTTGGTCCAAACCAATTCTTTTTATTTTCTTTAAGCTTTGCTGATAGGACTATGTAAAACAAAAGTAAAAAATACTTCAACATTAGAGATGTCATTTCTTCCTCAAATCAATCTAATTTCACAAAGATTAGGGAGATTATTACTTTTATTCGGATAAGCAGTTTTGCTTTAAAATATTTACTAATTTTATTCACTCATGAACTGAATTATTTCCTCTCATCCTAATAAATAATTTCCCCACACCATCCACCCAAATTCGCCCCAGTAGACTCCCATGGTCAGTACCAAAAGTCCCAGAACTTAGGTCTATTAAAAAGCACAACAATGAAAAACTTGGTCAACAAATATTTGGATGTCTACCACGGGTCAGATAATGTTCTAAACTCAGTGAATAGAGCAATTAACAGTATAGAAAAGGCACGGGCTCTCAAAGAGATTAGATTCTAGTTAGAGAACACTCTGTGTGATTAAAAAAATAGGTTGATGTGGCGGAATAATTCTTGTAAGTAAGGATGGCCCCTTGAGGAAGTACTTTTAATAAACCATCCAAATGGAGCTAGCCATATAAAGATTGGGGTGAGAATAAGAAAGCACTCCAGTCAGACATAAAAGTTTGGCATATTTGAGGAAAAGCACAGCAAGCACACAGAAGAATGGTAAACGACCTGAGATAAGCTTTGTATGTGAGCTTCGTAAGCCCAACGTAAGGAATCTGGATTTATTCTAAGTGTGCTTGACAGCCACTAAAAGAATAAGACTTACAAGTTAAGATTTTTTTCACATCTCATACATCTCATATTATCTAAGCAAGAGCTTCCTATATTGTCCATCTTGAGAAACAAATTCCTTAAGTTAGTCACTTTTGCCATAAAATAGTTTTGCCTGAGCCCCTTGGAGGGGATAATAAGTAGATTAAAATCTAGTAGAGCATCCCATGGCTCCTGTAGGTGACAATGTATTGTTCCCCTATAGATGAGGTGATCACAGCCAAGGAAATATTCTACCACCCAGATACCTATCCTAGCCAACAAAATTCAGAGAATGCCAGTACCCATCAAGGTTAAGGGGCCCTTAAAGTTGCTAGAGGAGTTTATATACCAGCTACTTAAGAAGCTTAATATACAGTGTGAAGTCTGGGCATCTGAGCAGACACAGTCCTAGGTAATATTCCTCAGTCTCTAATTTCACATCTTTTTTGCTCATGTCTCTTTTTGGTGGCATCCAAGCCAGCTGTAGGATAACTTCTCTTACACATATGCACATTCTATAAATTAAAGCGTCGTCATTATTTTGAAACACTCAGTATAAAAAAGTTGACCACGATTTGAAATCAATATCCATTATCAAAAACAACCTGCCAAAGAAAAATAAAACAGTGACAAGAGATGGCTAAAGTACACAATAATGCTGAAATAGTGTACAGAAAAAAAAGTGGGCAATAAGGAGCCACTGAAGAATTTTAATTAAAAAGGTGATATTCAACAAATTCACTGGGTGCCTACAACATATATCAGGAATTATTTGGGTACTGAGGATATATCAATGATAACATTAACACTTAAAGATTACTCTGGAGCTGTGCAGAAAAAGAAATTGAAAAAGAGAGAAAAGTAGAGGTTAGCAGCTACTGAAGTCATCTGGTCCAAAGATGACAGGGAAGACAAGCACAGTGGCTCATGCCTGTAATCCTAATACTTAGGCCAAGGGAGAAGATCACTTAAGGCCAGGAGTTCAAGACCCACCTGAGAAACACAGCAAGACCCCCCTCCATCTGTCTGTGTGTGTGTGTGTGTGTAAAATTTTAGCTGGCTGTGGTTGTGTGCACCTATAGTCTCAGCTACTTCAGAGGCTGAGGCAGGAGGATCACTTGAGCCCAGGAGTTTGAGGTGGCAGTAAGCTCTGATGATGATGCCACTTCAATTCAGACTAGATGACAAAGTAAGACACTGTCTCCCAAAAAGAGAGAGAAGCAGAAGGAAAGATGACAGTGGTGGTGAACATCAATATAGAAAGGAATAAACATTTTCTGAGAAGAACCACTAAGATTAGTTTTCATGAGGAGTTGGGAAAAAGAAGCCACAAGGATACCCTCCACATTTCTGGCATGAATAACTAGATGGAAGACAGTATCATTTAATAGACTGCTGTTGTTGCAGTTGTCATTGTTACTCTAGCTGACGCAGGCTGGGTTCGACGTATGTGGAACCAGCCTTGGCGTATGTGGCTGACGCCCTACCCACTGAGTTACAAGTGCCGCCAAATATTAATCTCTTTTTCCTGACCATAATTGTTATCTCTTGCTATTACTATATATTTTGAATTTATTTTTTACACTTAAGTAGTTATTCCTTCCTCAAATCTATAAAGGCGCTTTGTCAGCTTACAGTAAAAACATACTATAAATGACCCATTAACAAAGAATAAAAAATAAAATGTCATTAAGGAGATTTGTACCAAAAAAATCAATTCTCAGATTTCTAATATCAAAACTAAAGTAAACTTAATGAAGGGTACCTGATTCTATTCAGCTTGCTAGTTTTCTGTGTTGTTTTTTTTTCCTAAGACAGAGTCTCACTTTGAGTGAGTGCTGTTGCGTGCTGTTGCGTCACAGCAACTTCAAACTCTTGGGTTCAAGCGATTTTCTTGCCTCGGCCTCTCATGTATCCAGGACTGCCGGTGCCCGCCACAACAGCCGGCTATTTTTGGAGACAGGGTCTTGCTCTTGCTCTTGTCTCAAATCTGTAAGGTCAGGCAATCCACCAGCCTGGACCTCCCAGAGTTTACAGGCATGAGCCACCGCACCTGGCCTCTGTGTTTTAACTTATGCTCTCCATTTATCTCATATCTAATATTTGCAGGCTCGGCTCCTGTGGCTTAAGCGGCCAAGGCGCCAGCCACATACATCTGAGCTGGCAGGTTCGAATCCAACCCAGGCCCACCAAACAACAATGACAGCTGTAACCAAAAAGTAGCTGGGCATTGTGGCGGGCACCTATACTCCCAGTTACTTGGGAAGTGGAGGCAGAAGAATCACTTGAGCCTAGGAATTGGAGGTTGCTGTGAGTTGCGATGCCACACCACTCTTCCCAGGACGACAGCTTTAGGCTCTGTCTCAAAAAAAAAAAAAAAAAATTTTTTTTTTTTTTTTGTGGAACTTTTATCCATTATTCATGTTGTCTTTGTTTTTATTGTTTTTTGCCCTATACTTAATGTACCTCAGGATTTTTAGACCCAATATTTAAAATTTTTAAATGACTATGTTATGACTTCCTGAGGTATATAATTAGGCATTTATCATCATAGTAAGAGAAACAGTTAATAATGATGATAGCAAATAAGATAGTAGTTTATGTAAAGAAAAAAACTATTAACATGGTTATCTCTGAGAAATAATTTATCATTTTACTTTATTTCACTGGTACTTTAAAAAAATACATATTACTTACGTAATCTGAAAAAGTAGAGACTTTGAAAAAAACTGTTAAAGTATGAACATGAAGCTGCACTGCTCCTCTCTGCCCCACCCACCCCAAAGCCATAAGAAGCCTGGCCCAATTTAAATCAGCTACTCAGGCTAGTTTGAGGATGAAGTGGGGAGGAAACAATTAGATCTGGCTTTAGCAAAGAAATAGTAGTATCTTTCATTGGGAATCAGATACTAAGGACAGAGACTTAGAGTTAGTAAAGGAAATGCCAAAACCATTCTAGGATGCTGTTACCTTAAGACATTACTACATTAATATAATTCAATCACCTTTAGGTTCTAAGGAAGATAATAATTACAAGATATGTTCTATGATCTAGTATACTTATAATCCAAAAGAGACTACAGGCTCAGCGCCCATAGCTCAGTGGTTAGGGCGCCGGCCACATACACTGGGGTTGGTAGGTTTGAACCCGGCCCAGGCTTGCTAAACAATAATGACAACTACAACAAAAAACAGCCGGGCACTGTGGTGAGTACCTGTAGTCCCAGCTACTTGGGAGGCTGAGGCAAGAGAATCACTTAAGCCCAAGAGTTTGAGGTTGCTGTGAGCTGTGTCGCACTCTATTGAGGGCGACATAGTGAGACTCTGTCTCAAAAAAAAAATAAAAAGAGAGACTACAACCCAGGTATAGTAGAAACTAAAATAACACACATAGGATGATAATTGTTCTATAATCAACAAACACTATTAAAGAGAGCCTGGCAGTTCACTGTGTTGATAGAGATAAATACATGTCTGAAGAAATGCAGTGAGACTCAACCTGGCTAATAACAAATACTTCACATGTAAAGACCTACAAAGAGATCATATAGAACCAAACTGTGAAAGGTCTTAGCTCAGGCTAAAGCAATTCTACACCACAGTCAAGGAGAAGGAGAAGCACTGACAGTTTTTGAACAAGAATGAAACACATCTGGCCAGGCATGGTGGCTCACACCTGTAATCCTAGTACTCTGGGAGACTGAGGTGGGTGGAACACTTGAGATCAACCTGAGCAAGAGCGAGATTCTGCCTCTAAAAAAACCAGGTGATGTGAAAGGACAGCAACTGTTGTGGTAGTCCCATCTACTCAAGAGGCTGAGGCAAGAGAATCACTTGAGCCCAAGAGTTTGAGGTTTCAGACTGCGGTGAGCCATAATTCCACGGCACTCTACCAAGGGTAACAAAATGAGACTCTGTCTCAACAAAAAAAAAAAAAAGAAAAGAAAAGAAAAAGAAACACATTTAGTGGCATATTAAGAAAATTCATCTGGAAGTTATAAACACTATGTATGATTAGAGGGAAAAACAAAGACAGATATTGACAATAGCAACCAAAGATTTGAACAGAAATTTCTCCAAAAAAGATAATGACTTATCAGTACATGAAAAGATACTCAATATCATTAGCCAAAAGAAAAATCCAAGTCAAAACCACAATAAGATACCATTTCACACTCCCTAGGATAGCTATAATCAAAATGACAGATGGATGTGAAGAAATTAAAATCTTCTCTTATTGCTACTGAGAATGTGAAGTGGTGCAGCTACTTTGAAAAATAATTTGGAATTCCTCAAAATGTTCACTATAAATTCCGTACGACCTACTAAATCCACTCCTGGGTATATATCCAAGAAAACTGAAAACATTTCCACATAAAAAACATACACAAATGTTTATACCATTTCTCATTAATAGCCAAAAAGTGAAGGCAACATCCATCAACTGATGAATGAATAAATAAAATGTGATATATTCATATAATGAAATATTATTTGGTAATAAAGAGGAATGAAGTGCTGATATTTTCTTTTTTTTTTTTTTTTTTTGTAGAGACAGAGTCTCACTCTATGGCCCTTGGTAGAGTGCCGTGGCCTCACCCAGCTCACAGCGACCTCCAACTCCTGGGCTTAAGCGATTCTCTTGCCTCAGCCTCCCGAGTAGCTGGGACTACAGGCGCCCACCACAACGCCCGGCTATTTTTTGGTTGCAGTTTGGCCGGGGCTGGGTTTGAACCCGCCACCCTCGGTATATGGGGCCAGCGCCCTACTCACTGAGCCACAGACGCCGCCCGAAGTGCTGATATTTTCTAAAACATGGATGAAATTTGAAAACATTATCCTAAGTGAAAGAAGACAGAAAGGACCACACATTGTGATTCCATTTATACAAGAGATCCAGAACAGACAAATCTACAGACAGAAAGTAGACTCGTGGTTGCCTAAGCTTGTGGGGGAAAGGGGGAAAGGGAGAAAGGAAAGTGACTGCTAATGAGTACAGAGTTCATTTCTGGAGGGACGAATATGTTCTAAAACTAATCACGGTGATGGCTGCACAATTCTCTATGAATGTATTACTGCAACTCAGAAACTGATATCCCAAAATATGGTGCTTTGGACATAAGGACCTGAAGAAGCAGCCTCTCAAGGTCACTTTGAACCCCACCCCATCTTCTCACTCTTAAGGCACAGGATGAAGTTGTTTTCCGAAGTTCTTGCATCTGCCTAAAGTCCAGACCCCACCAAAGAGGAAAATAATTATCTTTGGTCACTTCCCTGATTTTCATCAAATGAACTCGTATCGGGCCGGACACAGTGGCTCACACCTGTAATCCTAGCACTCTGAGAGACCGAGGTGGGTAGACTGCCTGAGCTCATGGGTTTGAGACCAGCCTGAGCAAGAGCAAGACCCCATCTCTAAAAATAGCCAGGCGTTGTGGCAGGCACCTGTAGTCCTAGCTACTTGGAAGGCTTAAGTAAGAGAATCTCTTGAGCCCAAGAGTTTGAGGTTTTTGTGAGAGATGACACCTTAGCACTCTACCGAGGGCAACAAAGTGAGACTCTGTCTCAAAAAAAAAAAAGAAATCACAGGAGGTGGGCAGAGGGAGGGGGATTGGTGGGTTACACCTGCGGTGCATCCTACAAGGGTATATGTGAAACTTAGTAAATGTGGAATGTAAATGTCTTAGCACAATAACTAAGAAAATGCCAGGAAGGCTATGTTAACCAGTGTGATGAAAATGTGTCAAATGGTCTATAAAACTAGTGTATGGTGCCCCATGATCACATTAATGTACGCAGCTATGATTTAAAAAAAAAAAAAAAAAAGAACTCACATAAGACTGAAGTCTGTCAACATACCTGGACAGATTTGTCATAAATCATAGTCATAAACCAACAAATTCTGTTCCAGATCATTGTATGTTCTTTAAAACCCACTGAATTCCCCCTATAAATCATTTACTACCCACTAAAATCACTCACACATCCCCATCCCCTAAAGGAAAAGGGTATATAAGCAAGCGTGTTACCCCATTTCATGGTAAGGTAATCACTCTATAACTACCCCACCATGCATGCTAATAATTTTTTATGCCTTTTCTATTAATCTGCCTTCTGTTAGTTGATTTTCAGTGAACCTTCCGCGGGTAAAGAGGAGTTTTCTCTTGGCCCCGACAGTAATGACATTCATATCTAAAAGGGTAAATTGCGGCTTGTGCTTGTAGCTCAGTGGTTATGGCACCAACCACATACACCAGAGCTGGCGAATTTCAGCCCGGCTGGGCCTGATAAACAATAACAACTACAGTTAAAAAGAAAAAAAAAAAAAAAAAAAAGCCAGGTATTGTGGTGGGCACCTGTAGTCCCAGTTACTTGGGAGTCTAAGGCAAGAGAATCACTTTAGCCCAAGAGTTTGAGGTTGCGCTGAGCTGTGACACCACGGCACTCTACCAACAGTGACATAGAGAGACTCTGTCTCAAAAAATAAATAAATAAATAAAATAAAAATAAAATAAATAAATAAGCAAATTGTAGGAAATATAAATTGCATCTCACCGTTAATAAAAAAAAAAAATAGCAATTGCCCAAGTACCCATACTTAAGGGTTTTTTTTAAAAAGTGTGAAATATATAAGAATATCCCAAAATAGAAATGAAATTTTTATGTAGCTAAACATTTTGTTCATTCATTCATTCATTCAACAAATATTAATTTACCATCAGATTTTTTTGCCAGTGAAGATTTTGTTCTCTTAAGATTTTAATCTTAAGCAGAAAAAAAAGTAAAGCAGTGC